>NC_073243.2:119723982-120452965 GCF_029281585.2 Gorilla gorilla gorilla | reverse complement strand
TAACCCTAACCCTAACCCTAACCCTAACCCTAACCCTAACCCTAACCCTAACCCTAACCCTAACCCTAACCCTAACCCTAACCCTAACCCTAACCCTAACCCTAACCCTAACCCTAACCCTAACCCTAACCCTAACCCTAACCCTAACCCTAACCCTAACCCTAACCCTAACCCTAACCCTAACCCTAACCCTAACCCTAACCCTAACCCTAACCCTAACCCTAACCCTAACCCTAACCCTAACCCTAACCCTAACCTAACCCTAACCCTAACCCTAACCCTAACCCTAACCCTAACCCTAACCTAACCCTAACCCTAACCCTAACCCTAACCCTAACCCTAACCCTAACCCTAACCCTAACCCTAACCCTAACCCTAACCCTAACCCTAACCCTAACCCTAACCCTAACCCTAACCCTAACCCTAACCCTAACCCTAACCCTAACCCTAACCCTAACCTAACCCTAACCCTAACCCTAACCCTAACCCTAACCCTAACCCTAACCCTAACCCTAACCCTAACCCTAACCCTAACCCTAACCCTAACCCTAACCCTAACCCTAACCCTAACCCTAACCCTAACCCTAACCCTAACCCTAACCCTAACCCTAACCCTAACCCTAACCCTAACCCTAACCCTAACCCTAACCCTAACCCTAACCCTAACCCTAACCCTAACCCTAACCCTAACCCTAACCCTAACCCTAACCCTAACCCTAACCCTAACCCTAACCCTAACCCTAACCCTAACCCTAACCCTAACCCTAACCCTAACCCTAACCCTAACCCTAACCCTAACCCTAACCCTAACCCTAACCCTAACCCTAACCCTAACCCTAACCCTAACCCTAACCCTAACCCTACCCTAACCCTAACCCTAACCCTAACCCTAACCCTAACCCTAACCCTAACCCTAACCCTAACCCTAACCCTAACCCTAACCCTAACCCTAACCCTAACCCTAACCCTAACCCTAACCCTAACCCTAACCCTAACCCTAACCCTAACCCTAACCCTAACCCTAACCCTAACCCTAACCCTAACCCTAACCCTAACCCTAACCCTAACCCTAACCCTAACCCTAACCCTAACCCTAACCCTAACCCTAACCCTAACCCTAACCCTAACCCTAACCCTAACCCTAACCCTAACCCTAACCCTAACCCTAACCCTAACCCTAACCCTAACCCTAACCCTAACCCTAACCCTAACCCTAACCCTAACCCTAACCCTAACCCTAACCCTAACCCTAACCCTAACCCTAACCCTAACCCTAACCCTAACCCTAACCCTAACCCTAACCCTAACCCTAACCCTAACCCTAACCCTAACCCTAACCCTAACCCTAACCCTAACCCTAACCCTAACCCTAACCCTAACCCTAACCCTAACCCTAACCCTAACCCTAACCCTAACCCTAACCCTAACCCTAACCCTAACCCTAACCCTAACCCTAACCCTAACCCTAACCCTAACCCTAACCTAACCCTAACCCTAACCCTAACCCTAACCCTAACCCTAACCCTAACCCTAACCCTAACCCTAACCCTAACCCTAACCCTAACCCTAACCCTAACCCTAACCCTAACCCTAACCCTAACCCTAACCCTAACCCTAACCCTAACCCTAACCCTAACCCTAACCCTAACCCTAACCCTAACCCTAACCCTAACCCTAACCCTAACCCTAACCCTAACCCTAACCCTAACCCTAACCCTAACCCTAACCCTAACCCTAACCCTAACCCTAACCCTAACCCTAACCCTAACCCTAACCCTAACCCTAACCCTAACCCTAACCCTAACCCTAACCCTAACCCTAACCCTAACCCTAACCCTAACCCTAACCCTAACCCTAACCCTAACCCTAACCCTAACCCTAACCCTAACCCTAACCCTAACCCTAACCCTAACCCTAACCCTAACCCTAACCCTAACCCTAACCCTAACCCTAACCCTAACCCTAACCCTAACCCTAACCCTAACCCTAACCCTAACCCTAACCCTAACCCTAACCCTAACCCTAACCCTAACCCTAACCCTAACCCTAACCCTAACCCTAACCCTAACCCTAACCCTAACCCTAACCCTAACCCTAACCCTAACCCTAACCCTAACCCTAACCCTAACCCTAACCCTAACCCTAACCCTAACCCTAACCCTAACCCTAACCCTAACCCTAACCCTAACCCTAACCCTAACCCTAACCCTAACCCTAACCCTAACCCTAACCCTAACCCTAACCCTAACCCTAACCCTAACCCTAACCCTAACCCTAACCCTAACCCTAACCCTAACCCTAACCCTAACCCTAACCCTAACCCTAACCCTAACCCTAACCCTAACCCTAACCCTAACCCTAACCCTAACCCTAACCCTAACCCTAACCCTAACCCTAACCCTAACCCTAACCCTAACCCTAACCCTAACCCTAACCCTAACCCTAACCCTAACCCTAACCCTAACCCTAACCCTAACCCTAACCCTAACCCTAACCCTAACCCTAACCCTAACCCTAACCCTAACCCTAACCCTAACCCTAACCCTAACCCTAACCCTAACCCTAACCCTAACCCTAACCCTAACCCTAACCCTAACCCTAACCCTAACCCTAACCCTAACCCTAACCCTAACCCTAACCCTAACCCTAACCCTAACCCTAACCCTAACCCTAACCCTAACCCTAACCCTAACCCTAACCCTAACCCTAACCCTAACCCTAACCCTAACCCTAACCCTAACCCTAACCCTAACCCTAACCCTAACCCTAACCCTAACCCTAACCCTAACCCTAACCCTAACCCTAACCCTAACCCTAACCCTAACCCTAACCCTAACCCTAACCCTAACCCTAACCCTAACCCTAACCCTAACCCTAACCCTAACCCTAACCCTAACCCTAACCCTAACCCTAACCCTAACCCTAACCCTAACCCTAACCCTAACCCTAACCCTAACCCTAACCCTAACCCTAACCCTAACCCTAACCCTAACCCTAACCCTAACCCTAACCCTAACCCTAACCCTAACCCTAACCCTAACCCTAACCCTAACCCTAACCCTAACCCTAACCCTAACCCTAACCCTAACCCTAACCCTAACCCTAACCCTAACCCTAACCCTAACCCTAACCCTAACCCTAACCCTAACCCTAACCCTAACCCTAACCCTAACCCTAACCCTAACCCTAACCCTAACCCTAACCCTAACCCTAACCCTAACCCTAACCCTAACCCTAACCCTAACCCTAACCCTAACCCTAACCCTAACCCTAACCCTAACCCTAACCCTAACCCTAACCCTAACCCTAACCCTAACCCTAACCCTAACCCTAACCCTAACCCTAACCCTAACCCTAACCCTAACCCTAACCCTAACCCTAACCCTAACCCTAACCCTAACCCTAACCCTAACCCTAACCCTAACCCTAACCCTAACCCTAACCCTAACCCTAACCCTAACCCTAACCCTAACCCTAACCCTAACCCTAACCCTAACCCTAACCCTAACCCTAACCCTAACCCTAACCCTAACCCTAACCCTAACCCTAACCCTAACCCTAACCCTAACCCTAACCCTAACCCTAACCCTAACCCTAACCCTAACCCTAACCCTAACCCTAACCCTAACCCTAACCCTAACCCTAACCCTAACCCTAACCCTAACCCTAACCCTAACCCTAACCCTAACCCTAACCCTAACCCTAACCCTAACCCTAACCCTAACCCTAACCCTAACCCTAACCCTAACCCTAACCCTAACCCTAACCCTAACCCTAACCCTAACCCTAACCCTAACCCTAACCCTAACCCTAACCCTAACCCTAACCCTAACCCTAACCCTAACCCTAACCCTAACCCTAACCCTAACCCTAACCCTAACCCTAACCCTAACCCTAACCCTAACCCTAACCCTAACCCTAACCCTAACCCTAACCCTAACCCTAACCCTAACCCTAACCCTAACCCTAACCCTAACCCTAACCCTAACCCTAACCCTAACCCTAACCCTAACCCTAACCCTAACCCTAACCCTAACCCTAACCCTAACCCTAACCCTAACCCTAACCCTAACCCTAACCCTAACCCTAACCCTAACCCTAACCCTAACCCTAACCCTAACCCTAACCCTAACCCTAACCCTAACCCTAACCCTAACCCTAACCCTAACCCTAACCCTAACCCTAACCCTAACCCTAACCCTAACCCTAACCCTAACCCTAACCCTAACCCTAACCCTAACCCTAACCCTAACCCTAACCCTAACCCTAACCCTAACCCTAACCCTAACCCTAACCCTAACCCTAACCCTAACCCTAACCCTAACCCTAACCCTAACCCTAACCCTAACCCTAACCCTAACCCTAACCCTAACCCTAACCCTAACCCTAACCCTAACCCTAACCCTAACCCTAACCCTAACCCTAACCCTAACCCTAACCCTAACCCTAACCCTAACCCTAACCCTAACCCTAACCCTAACCCTAACCCTAACCCTAACCCTAACCCTAACCCTAACCCTAACCCTAACCCTAACCCTAACCCTAACCCTAACCCTAACCCTAACCCTAACCCTAACCCTAACCCTAACCCTAACCCTAACCCTAACCCTAACCCTAACCCTAACCCTAACCCTAACCCTAACCCTAACCCTAACCCTAACCCTAACCCTAACCCTAACCCTAACCCTAACCCTAACCCTAACCCTAACCCTAACCCTAACCCTAACCCTAACCCTAACCCTAACCCTAACCCTAACCCTAACCCTAACCCTAACCCTAACCCTAACCCTAACCCTAACCCTAACCCTAACCCTAACCCTAACCCTAACCCTAACCCTAACCCTAACCCTAACCCTAACCCTAACCCTAACCCTAACCCTAACCCTAACCCTAACCCTAACCCTAACCCTAACCCTAACCCTAACCCTAACCCTAACCCTAACCCTAACCCTAACCCTAACCCTAACCCTAACCCTAACCCTAACCCTAACCCTAACCCTAACCCTAACCCTAACCCTAACCCTAACCCTAACCCTAACCCTAACCCTAACCCTAACCCTAACCCTAACCCTAACCCTAACCCTAACCCTAACCCTAACCCTAACCCTAACCCTAACCCTAACCCTAACCCTAACCCTAACCCTAACCCTAACCCTAACCCTAACCCTAACCCTAACCCTAACCCTAACCCTAACCCTAACCCTAACCCTAACCCTAACCCTAACCCTAACCCTAACCCTAACCCTAACCCTAACCCTAACCCTAACCCTAACCCTAACCCTAACCCTAACCCTAACCCTAACCCTAACCCTAACCCTAACCCTAACCCTAACCCTAACCCTAACCCTAACCCTAACCCTAACCCTAACCCTAACCCTAACCCTAACCCTAACCCTAACCCTAACCCTAACCCTAACCCTAACCCTAACCCTAACCCTAACCCTAACCCTAACCCTAACCCTAACCCTAACCCTAACCCTAACCCTAACCCTAACCCTAACCCTAACCCTAACCCTAACCCTAACCCTAACCCTAACCCTGTATGAACATGGAAATATCTACACCACTATCTGTATGAACATGGAAATATCTACACCGCTGTCTGTATGAACATGGAAATATCTACACAGCTATCTGTATGAACATGGAAATATCTACACCGCTATCTGTATGAACATGGAAATATCTTCACCGCCATCTGAATGAACATGGATATATCTACACAGCCATCTGGATGAACATGGATTTATCTACACCGCTTTCTGTATGAACATGGAAATATCTGCACCGCTAACTGTGTAAACATGCATACATCTTCACCTCTATCTGTATAAACATGGAAATATCTACACCGCTATCTGTATAAACATGGGAATATCTACACCGCTACCTGTATAAACATGGAAATATCAGCACCGCTATCTGTATGAACATGGAAATACCTACACAGCCATCTGGATGAACATGGAAATATCTACACCGCTATCTGTATGAACATGGAAATAGCTACACCGCTATCAGTATGAACATGGAAATGTCTACACCGCTATCTGTATGAACATGGAAATATCTACACCGCTATCTGTATGATCATGGAAATATCTTCACCGCCATCTGTATGAACATGGATATAACTACACAGCCATCTGGATGAACATGGAAATAGCTACACCGCTATCTGTATGAACATGGAAATATCTACACCACTATCTGTATGAACATGGAAATATCTACACCGCTGTCTGAATGAACATGGAAATATCTACACAGCTATCTGTATGAACACGGAAATATCTACACCGCTATCTGTATGAACATGGAAATATCTCCACCGCCATCTGTATGAACATGGATATATCTACATAGCCATCTGAATGAACATGGAAATATCTACACCGCTATGTGTATGAACATGGAAATATCTACACCACTATCTGTGTAAACATGCATACATCTTCTCCGCTATCTGTGTAAACATGGAAATATCTACACTGCTATCTGTATGAACATGGAAATATCTACACCGCTATCTGTTTGAACATGGAAATATCTACTCCGCTATCTGCATGAAAATGGAAATATCTACACAGCTATCTGCATATACATGGAAATATCTACACAGCTATTTCTTTACACATGGAAATAACTACACCGCTATCTCTATTAACATGGAAATATCTACACCGCCATCTGTATGAACATGGAGATATCTTCACCGCCATCTGTATGAACATATAAATATCTACACCGCCATCTGTATTAAGATGGAGATATCTACACCGCTATCTGTATAAACATGGAAATAGATACACCGCTATCTGTATGAACATGGAAATAGCTACACCGCTATCTGTATGAACATGGAAATATCTACACTGCTATCTGTATGAACATGGAAATATCTTCACCGCCATCTGTACGAACATGGAAATATCTACACAGCCATCTGGAAGAACATGGAAATATCTACGCCGCAATCTGTATGAACATGGAAATAGCTACACCTCTATCTGTATGAACATGGAAATATCTACACCGCTATCTGTAAGAACATGGAGAGATCTACACCGCTAATTGTATGAACATGGAAATATCTTCACCGCCATCTGTATGAACATGGATATGTCTACACAGCCATCTGGATGAACATGGAAATATCTACACCGCTACCTGAATGAACATGGAAATATCTACACCGCTATCTGTGTAAACATGCATACATCTTCACCGCTATCTGTATAAACATGGAAATATCTCCACCGCTATCTGTATGAACATGGAAATATCTACACCGCTATCTGCATGAAAATGGAAATATCTACAGAGCTATCTGCATATACATGGAAATATCTACAAAGCTATTTCTTTACACATGGAAATAACTACACCGCTATCTCTATAAACATAGAAATATCTACACCGCCATCTGTATGAACATGGAAATATCTGCACCGCCATCTGCATGAACATATAAATATCTACACCACCATCTGTATTAAGATGGAGATATCCACACCGCTATCTGTATAAACATGGAAATATCTACACCGCTATCTGTATAAACATGGAAATATCTACACCGCTATCTGTATGAACATGGAAATATCTACACTGCTACTTATATAAAAATGGAAATATCAGCACCGCTATCTGTATGAACATGGAAATATCTACACAGCCTTCTGGATGAACATGGAAATATCTACCCCGCTATCTGTATGAACATGGAAATATCTACACCGCTATCTGTATGAACATGGAAATATCTACACCGCTATCTGTATGAACATGGAAATATCTACACAGCTATCTGTATGAACATGGAAATATCTACACCGCTATCTGTATGAACATGGAAATATCTACACCGCTATCTGTGCAAACATGCATACATCTTCACCGCTATCTGTATAAACATGCAAATATCTACACCGCTATCTGTATGAACATGGAAATATCTACAACGCTATCTGTATAAACATGGAAATATAAGCACCGCTATCTGTATGAACATGGAAATATCTACACCGCTATCTGTACGAACATGGAAATATCTACACAGCTATCCGTATGAACATGGAAATAGCTGCACCGCTATCTGTATGAACATGGAAATATCTACAGCACTATCTGTATGAACATGGAAATATCTACACCGCTATCTGTATAAACATGGAAATATCTACACCGCTATCTGTGTAAACATGCATACATCTTCGCCGCTATCTGTATAAACATGGATATATCTACAAAGCTATCTGTATGAACATGGAAATATCTACACCGCTGTCTGTTTGAACATGGAAATATCTAAACCGCTATCTGCATGAAAATGGAAATATCTACACAGCTATCTGCATATACATGGAAATATCTACACAGCTATCTCTTTACACATGGAAAAAACTACACCGCTATCTGTATGAACATGGATATATCTACACCGCCATCTGTATGAACATGGAAATATCTGCACCGCCATCTGTATGAACATATAAATAACTACACCGACATCTGTATTAAAATGGAGATATCTACACCGCTATCTGTATAAACATGGAAATATCTACACCGCTATCTGTATAAACATGGAAATATCTACACCGCTATCTGTATAAACATGGAAATATCTGCACCGCTACCTGTATAAACATGGAAATATCAGCACCGCTATCTGTATGAACATTGAAATATCTACACCGCTATCTGTACGAACATGGAAATATCTACACCGCTATCTGTATGAACATGGAAATAGCTACACCGCTATCTGTATGAACATGGAAATATCTACACCACTATCTGTATGAACATGGAAATATCTACACCGCTATCTCTATGAACATGGATATATCTACACAGCCATCTGGATGAACATGGAAATATCTACACCGCTATCTGTATGAACATGGAAATATCTACACCGCTATCTGTATAAACATGGAAATATCTACACCGCTAGCTGTATAAACATGGAAATATCAGCACTGCTATCTGTATGAACATGGAAATATCTACACCGCTATCTGTTTGAACATGGAAATATCTACACCGCTATCTGTATGAACATGGAAATAGCTACACCGCTATCTGTATGAACATGGAAATATCTACACCGCTATCTGTATAAACATGGAAATATCTACACCGCTATCTTTATGAACATGGAAATATCTACACCGCTATCTGTATGAACATGGATATATCTACACAGCCATCTGGATGAACATGGAAATACCTACACCGCTATCTGCATGAACATGGAAATATCTACACCGCTATATGTGTAAACATGCATACATCTTCACCGCTATCTGTATAAACATGGAAATATCTACACCGCTATCTGTATGAACATGGAAATATCTACACCGCTATCTGTTTGAACATGGAAATATCTACACCGCTATCTGCATGAAAATGGATATATCTACACAGCTATCTGCATATACATGGAAATATCTACAAAGCTATTTCTTTACACATGGAAATGACTACACCGCTGTCTCTATAAACATGGAAACATTTACACCGTCATCTGTATGAACATGGAAATATCTGCACCGCCATCTGTATGAACATATAAATATCTACACCACCATCTGTATTAAGATGAAGATATCTACACCGCTATCTGTATAAACATGGAAATATCTACACCGCTATCTGTATAAACATGGAAATATCTACACCGCTATCTGTATAAACATGGAAATATCTACACCGCTACCTGTATAAAGATGGAAATATCAGCACCGCTACCTGTATGAACATGGAAATATCTACACCGCTATCTGTATGAACATGGAAATATCTACACCGCTATCTGTATGAACATGGAAATATCTTCACCGCCATCTGTATGAACATGGATATATCTACACAACCATCTGGATGAACATGCAAATATCAGCACCGCTGTCTGTATGAACATGGAAATATCTACACCGCTGTCTGTATGAACATGGAAATATCTACACCGCTATCTGTATGAGCATGGAAATATCTTCACCGCCATCTGTATGAAGATGGATATATCTACACAGCCATCTGGATGAACATGGAAATATCTACACCGCTATCTGTATGAACATGGAAATATCTACACCGCTATCTGTGTAAACATGCATACATCTTCACCGCTATCTGTATAAACATGGATATATCTACAGTGCTATCTGTATAAACATGGAAATATCTACACAGCTACCTGTATAAACATGGAAATATCAGCACCGCTATCTGTATGAACATGGAAATATCTACACAGCCATCTGTATGAACATGGAAATATCTACACCGCTATCTGTATGAACATGGAAATAGCTACACCGCTATCTGTATGAACATGGAAATATCTACACCACTATCTGTATGAACATGGAAATATCTTCACCGCCATCTGTATGAACATGGATATATCTACACAGCCATTTGGATGAACATGGAAATATCTACACCGCTATATGTATGAACATGGAAATAGCTACACCGCTATCTGTATGAGCATGGAAATATCTACACCGCTATCTGTATGAACATGGAAATATCTACACCGCTATCTGCATGAACATGGAAATATCTTCACCGCCATCTGTATGAACATGGATATATCTACACAGCCATCTGGATGAACATGGAAATATCTACACCCCTATCTGTATGAACATGGAAATATCTACACCGCTATCTGTGTAAACTTGCATACATCTTCACCGCTATCTGTATAAACATGGAAATATCTACAGCGCTATCTGTATGAACATGGAAATATCTACACCGCTATCTGTTTGAACATGGAAATATCTACACCGCTATCTGTATGAAAATGGAAATATCTACGCAGCTATCTGCATGTACATGGAAATATCTACAAAGCTATCTCTTTACACATGGAAATAACTACACCGCTATCTCTATAAACATGGAAATATCTATACCGCCATCTGTATGAACATGGAAATATCTGCAACGCCATCTGTATTAACATACAAATATCTACACCACCATCTGTATTAAGATGGAGGTATCTACACCGCTATCTGTATGAACATGGAAATATCTACACCACTATCTGTATGAACATGGAAATATCTTCACCGCCACCTGTATGAACATGGATATATCTTCACAGCCATCTGGATGAACATGGAAATATCTACACCGCTATCTGTATGAACATGGAAATAGCTACACCTCTATCTGTATGAACATGGAAATATCTACACCGCTATCTGTATGAACATGGAAAGATCTACACCGCTATCTGTATGAACATGGAAATATCTTCACCGCCATCAGTATGAACATGGATATATCTACACAGCCATCTGGATGAACATGGAAATATCTACACCGCTATCTGTATGAACATGGAAATATCTACACCGCTATCTGTGTAAACATGCATACATCTTCACCGCTATCTGTATAAACATGGAAATATCTACACCGCTATCTGCATGAAAATGGAAATATCTTCACAGCTATCTGCATATACATGGAAATATCTACACAGCTATCTCTTTACACATGGAAATATCTACACCGCCATCTGTATGAACATGGAAATATCTGCACGGCCATCTGTATGAACATATAAATATCTGCACCGCCATCTGTATTAAGATGGAGAAATCTGCACCGCTATCTGTATAAACATGGAAATATCTACACCGCTATCTGTATAAACATGGAACTATCTACACCGCTACCTGTATAAACATGGAAATATCAGCACCGCTATCTGTATGAACATGGAAATATCAGCCCCTCTATCTGTATGAACATGGAAATATCTACACCACTATCTGTGTGAACATGAAAATATCTACACCGCTATCTGTATGAGCATGGAAATATCTTCACCGCCATCTGTATGAACATGGATATATCTACACAGCCATCTGGATGAACATGGAAATATCTACACCGCTATCTGTATGAACATGGAAATAGCTACACCGCTATCTGTATGAACATGGAAATATCTACACCACTATCTGTATGAACATGGAAATATCTACACCGCTATCTGTATAAACATGGAAATATCTGCACCGCTATCGGTATAAACATCCGTATTTGCTCTTAATTTATACCCAACGATGGGGTGTTTCATATGATAAAAGGACCAAATACAGAATTAGTCTATATTTTTTCTGGCAATTGATCTCTGCAATAATCAACCTCAAAGACAATCAAACCTGAAATCTAAGCTACTTATTAAATAGCTTGGTTTTTAGGTTGCACGTTGCTGTGTATGCTGGCTTCATAGAAAATGCAAGTAGCAATGGCCATTTTTTAATAGTCATTAGCCTTGAAGCTCTCCTAGTTTAGAATCACATAGAAATAGAAATCAAATCTCACTAGATTTTTTTTTTTTGAAACAGGGTCTGGCTTGGTTGCCCAGGCTGAAGAGCAGGGCATGATCTTGGCTCACACCTCTGCCTCTCGGACTCAAGCCATCCTCCCACCTCAGCCTTGGAGTAGCTGGGACCACAGGCATGTGCCACCATATCCAGCTAATATTTTTATTTTTGTACCAATGGGGTTTGTCATCTTTCCCAGGCAGGCCTCAAACTCCAAGACTCAAGCAATCCACCTGCCTTGAATTCCCATAGTACTGGGTTTACAGGCGACAGCCACTACGCCCAGCAACTAAACTTCTAAAAATCAATTTAACATAAAATTATCTAAGCGTGCAAGGAAAGATAAGAAGCCTAAGGAACCAGTGCGTTGAAGAATAAATGCAGTTTAAATCATACATGTAAACAACATGATGTGATGTGGTAGGAATCATCTAACATGCTTTAAAGCATGATTAAAACGTCTTTACTTAGAAAACTGGATCTTAGTTTAGGATATCTTTAGATAAGAGTATGAAAAGTCATATCATATTGATAAGTAAAGTGCTTCCTTTGGCTAATTTTAAGGATAGGACATTTATTTTCATATAATTCATAGGAATCTTAGACTTAAAAATAAAATTTCCCTTCTCAAATCCTTACTTTCATACATTTTTTGCATTTCTTTCACTTTTGTGTTAATGGCCTATGTCTCAACATATTCTATTAAGCCTTCTGGAAACACATACTTTGTTTCCAGCCTCTTCAGAGAACCATCACTCCAATTCCTAGGCTTCTGAAGAAGCAGACCCAAGCTTATAGTTATTACATATTTCCAAATCTAGGTGACCAACAAAAATTGATACTTTTCCCATCATACCTTTAAGTTAATAATCAGGTGTATGCTGAGAGGTAAAGACCCAAGAGTGTTGGTTGTCTAATTGTGCAGCTGTATAAACAAATCTTAATGCTTGAAAATATTCAAAGGTTATTCTCACGTTGATTGTTGGTAACTATGTGTAACAACATGAAAAGAAAAAAAAATCAAAGAATTACGTCTGAGGATAATACACAATCTCTAAGGGTAAGAAGAGCAACAAAAATTCTGCTTCAATTACCACTGAAATAATATATTTATCCTGTAAAATCTATGGTGGCTGGTTGTAAAAATTAGGCATTAGCAAACTGATAAAGACTTTTTAATGAAAACATTATGAAACATAGTTTTTAAAAAGTTAAATACACCCACACCAGTTTTTCACATTCTTTGGGCTGCTTTAATGCTGCCATTAAATAATTGATTTAGTTGTGACATAGATCCTATGTTCCATGGAGTCTACCATTCATAAAGATGCAATGTAAGGTAACAAAAATATAAATTATGTGTGTGGGGGGGAGAAGTCAAGAGTATTTTTATGTGACAGAAGTTAAGTTGTTATCAGTGTAAAATAGTCTGTTACAAATACAGGACTCTGTATGTTAGTTTCACTAACCAGAAAGAAAGAAATTACAGCAGATACACACACACACACCAAAAAAGGGAAAAGAAACAAAGCTTAGCACCACAGAAAACCACCAAACTAGAGGGATAAACAATAAGAAAGGAAGAAGTGAACAAGTAATCTAAAAAACAACTAATGAAATGGTAGAAGGAAGTCCTAATTTATCAATAATAAACTTGAATAGAAGTGGATTAAACTCTACTTAAAAGATATAAAGTGGATGAATGGATTCAGATAGCAAAACCCACCTATATGCTGCCTACATGATACTTACCTCACTATTAAAGACAAATAGACTGAAAGTGAAGAGATGGAAAAATATATTTTATGCAAACAAATGAAAAGCAAGCAGGAGTAGCCACAGTCATGTCATATTTTAAAAGGCTTTAAATAAAAAAACTATATAAAAAAAGAATGTCACTGTATAATGAAATGATAAAAGGCCCAATTCAATACGAGGACATAACATATATATTACTTAGGTGTAACTATATATGTACCCAACACCAGAACAACCAGATATATAAAGCAAATATTAGATTTAAAGGTAGAGATAGACTGCAATACAATATTAGTAGGAAATTTCAACACTCCACTTTAAAAATGGACAGATTCTATGAAGAGAAAATCAACCAAAAAATGACAGACTCAAACTATACCATAGACCAAATGGACCTAGCAGGTAAAGAAGATCTCACCTGATATGGTTTGGCTGTATATCCCCACCCAAATCTCATCTTGATTATAGCTCCCATAATTCATACATGTTGTGGGAGGGAACCAGTGGGAGATAATTGAATCATGGGGGCGGTTCCCCCATACTGTTCTTGTGGTAGTGAATACGTCTAACAAGATCTGATGGTTTTATAAGGGGGAACCCTTTCACTTGGTTCTCAATTCTATTTTGTTTGCTACCATGTAAGATGTGTCTTTCGCCTTCCATCATGATTGGGAGACCTCCCCAGCCACGTGGAACTATGAGTCCACTAAACCTCTTTTTCTCTGTAAATTACCCAGTCTCGGGTATGTCTTTATCAGCAGTATGAAAACAGACTAATACATCATCCAACAGCTGCAGAATACAAATTATTCTCAACTGTACACCAAACATTCTCTAGGACCAATCATACATTGTGACACATAATAAGTCTTAACAAACTTAAGAAGACAGATATCATATGAAGTATCTTTTCTGATTACAGGGATATAAAGTCAGAAATCAACAACAGGAAAGCCCTTGGAAATTTTATAAAAACATGGAAATTAAATAGCACGCACCCAAGAAATCAATAGGTCTCATTAAGACATTAATAGGAAAATTTCAAAAGTCACTGAGACAAGTAAGAATGAAAATCCAACATACCCAAACCTATGGAACGTAGCAAAAGCAGTTCTAAGAGGGAAATTTATAGCAATAAAAGCCTACACCAAAAAAGAAGAAAGATTTTCAAATCACAAAGCAAAATTATACACTTCAAGTAACTAGAACATCAAAAACAAACTAAACCCAAAATTGGTAGAAGGAAGGAAATAATAAAGCTCACAGCAGATATAAATGAAACAGACACTAAAAAATATTTCGAAAGATAAATAAGACAAAGTGTAAAGGTAAAACTGACAAACCTTTAGCTAAACTAAGACAAAAGGAGAGAAAATTCAAATAAATAAAAGATGAAAAAGGAGACATTACAACTGATACACCACAGAAATAGAAGGGATTGTAAGACATTACTCATAACTATATGCCAACAAATTTGATAATGTAGAATAAAATGAATAAATTTCTGCACACACACAACTACCCAGATTAAATTGTGAGGAAATATAACATCTGAACACATCAATAATGAGTTTGGAAATTGAATCAATAATAAAACATCTTCCATCAAAACAACAACAACAACAACCAACACCCAGGACCTGATGTCTTCACTGCTGAATTCTACCAAACAGTTAAAGAATAACTACCAATTCTCCACAAACTTTTCCACAAAAGTAATGAGGAAGGAATACTTCCATACTCATCTTATGAGGCTCGCAACATCCTGATTCTAAAACCAGACAAAGACACGCACAAAATGAAAATAACAGGCCAATATTCCTGAAGAACATAGATACAAAAATTCTCAACAAGATACAAGTGAACTGACTTCGACAGCACACTAAAAAGAGTATTCACTATAATCAAGTGGGGTTCATCCCAGGGATGAAAGGATGGCTTAACATGCACAAATCAGTAAATATGATACACCACCACAATAGAAAGAAGAACAAAAACCATGTGATCATTTCAACAGATGCAAAAAGAACACTTGACAAAAGTCAACATTCCTTTATGATAAAAACTGTCAAGAAAGTAGGTATAGGAGTGTACCTCAACGCAGTAAAGGCCATATGTGACAAACCCACAGCTAACATCTTATTTATGGTGAATAGTTAAATGCTTTTCCTCTATGATATGGAGGAAGACAAGGATGTCAACTTCTACCACTTCTATTTAGCATAGTACTGGAGGTCAGAGCCAGAGCAATTAGACAAAAGAAATAAATAAGAGGGATCCAAACTGGAAAGAAGGAAGTCAGATTGTTTCTGTTTGTAGAAAATGTGATCTCACATACATATGTATACATCTATATATATGATCATATAGATATATATGATCTCTCTCTCTTTAGGGTTCTTTCTATATATACTTATATAGAGTGAGAACCCTAAAGACTTGACCAAAAACTACTAGAAATCATAAATAAATTCAGTAAAGTTGTAGTATACAAAATCAACACAGAAAATTCAGTGTTGTTTCTATACACTAATAGTGAACTATCTGAAAAAGTCATCAAGAAAGGAATTCCATTTACAATAGCTACCAAGAAATCTGCAGATAAATTTAATCAAGGTCGTGAAAGATCTCTACAATGAAAACTATAACACACTGATGGAAAAATTTACGATCCACAAAAAATGGACACTATATACTCATGGAATGGAAGAACTGATACTATTGAAATGACCATACTAACAAAATGTCCTACAGATTCAATGCAATCCCTATCAAAATACCAATGAAATTCTTCACAGAAATAGAAAAAAATACCCTAAAATTTGTATGAAACCAGAAAAGACCCCAAATAACCAAAGCAATCCTGTGCAAAAATAACAAAGCTGGAGGCACCACACTACCTGACTTCAAAATATACTACAAAGCCATAGTAAGCAAAACAGCATGGCACTGCCATAAAGCAAACACATAGACCAATGGAAGAGAATATACAGCTCAGAAATAAATTCTCATACCTAAAGTCAACTGATTTTCAAAAAAGGAGTCAAGAGCACACACAGGGGTAAAGACAGTCTCTTCATTAAATGGTACTGAGAAGATTGGATATCTACATGTGGGATAATGAAATTAGACCCCTATCTTTTACCTTATACAAAAATCAACTCAAATGCGATTAAAGACCTAAAGGTAAGATTGAAAACTATGAAAAACTACTAGAAGATAACATGTGGGAAATTCTCTATAACTTTGGGTTCTACAAGGATTTTTTAAATGAGACGTCAAAAGCACAGGCAACAAAAGCAAAAAGAGATAAATGGGGTTTCATCAAACTAAAATGCTTTTGCACAGCAAAGGAAACTTAACAGAGTGAAAAAACAACTTACAGAATGGGATACAATATTTGCAAACTATACATCTGCTAAGGAGTTAATGCCCAGATTATATAACAAACTTAAACAACTCAACAGCAAAAACATAAATAACTTATTTAAAAATGGGCAAAACTGGGAGGCTGAGGCAGGCGGATTGCCTGAGGTCAGGAGTTTGAGACCAGCCTGACCAATATGGTGAAATCATTTCTCTACTAAAAATACAAAAATTTAGCCAAACATGATGGCGTGTGCCTGTAACCCCAGCTACTCAGCAGGCTGAGGCAGGGGAATTGCTTGAACCAGGGAGATGGAGGTTGCCGTGAGCCCCGATTGCACCACTGCACTCCAGCTTGGGCAACAGAGCAAGACTCCTTCGCAAAAAAAAAAAAAAAAAAAGGACAAAATAAACTAAAAGAAATGCCACAAGAGAAAATATAGAAAGGGTCAAGACGAATATATAATAAAATCATGTTCAACATCACTAACCATCAGGGAAATGCAAATCAAAACCGCAATGAGATACCAGTTCACCCATTAGAATGGCTATTAGCAAAAAGGTAAAAGATAACAAGAGTTGGCAAGGAAGTGGAGAAAACGGAACACTTACGCACTGTTGATGGGGTTGTAAACTAGTACAACCATTAAGCAAAACTTTATGGAAGTTCGCTAAAAAATAAAAAATAGAAAAAAAAAACAATCATTCGATCACATAACCCAGCAATCCCACTACTGGGTATATATCCATAGGAAATGAAATCATTGTGCTTGAAAAATATCTGCACTCTTATGTTTACTGTAGCACTATTTCTAATAATCAGATATGGAATCAACCTATGTGTATAAAAACAAACAAGTGAATTATATATAATATATATTATGTATATTATATATAATACATATTATGTATATTATATATAATATATTATGTATAATATATTATATATTAATATATTATTAATATTAATATATTATATATTAATATTAATAATAAATAATAATTATTAATTAATAATTATTAATAATAATTAATAATAATTAATATTGATATTAATATATTATTAATATATAATATATATTATATGTATAATATACATTATATATTATGTATATTTTATATATAATACATATTATGTATATTATATACATAATATATATTATGTATATTATAATATATATAATGTATAATGTATATAATATACGTTATGTATATTATATATAATATACATTATGTATATTATATATAATATACATTATGTATGTTATGTATATTATATATTACATATAATATATATTATTATTATATATAATTATATATAATTATAATTATAATTATATATAATTTTATGTGTAATTAGAATTATGCATAAAATTAATTATAATTATATATAATTTTATGTGTAATTATAATTATATATAAAATTATATATATATATATATATATATATATATATATGGACACACACACAATGAAATACTATTCAGCCATAAAAAAAGAATGAAATTCTGCCAGTTGCAACAACATGGATGACCCTGTAGGATACAATGTTAAGTGAAATAAGCCAGACACAGAAAGCAAATACCGCATGATCTCGCTCATATGTGGAATCTTAAAAAAAAAAATGTTAATAGAGAAGTAGAGTAGAATAGTGGTTACCAAACAGTGAGGAAGAAGTGGGGAGGGCAAAATGGAGATAGATTGGTTAACAGTTATGAAATCACAATTATATAGGAAGAATAAGTTGTAGTGTTCTTTGCAAAGCAGGGTGACTATAGTTAAAAGTAAAGTATTGTATATTACAAAGTATCTAGAAGAAAGGATTTTGAAATTTCTTATTAAAAAGAAATGATGAATGCATGAGGTAATTAATACACTAACTATCCTTATTGGATCATTAGACAACATACATATTCATTGAAACATCAAATTGTATCCTATAAGTCTATATAATTACAATGTGAAATTTTTTTAAAAATAAATTAATGAATTAAATAACAATTTTAAAATGTTCTCAATCACCAATGCAAAGTTTAGGAGCTTTGTTCTTGACTCAGCCTTAAGACTGAAAACTAATGTGTTAGAAATATTTGTAGATCCTCTCAATTTTGAAAGAATCCTAGCTAAACTACTGAAATATAAAATATATTCTATGTAATATGCTCTTAGGTATATTCTTAGGTGAACTCTGCTTTTAGATGAAGCTTATAAAAATGAAAAACGTATCTGAAATAAAATTTTAAAGTATTTGGAAAATTACAGCTTAATCTCTTAAAGACAAATTTTCTATACAGTAACCTTTTTATGTGCTTTTGAAATGGGGTATACAATTATTTTCCCTGATGTGAGACAAAATATAGAAAGTTGGCATTTTATCTAAGAAGTTAACTTAGGAAGAAAGAGTGAGAGGCAGAGGAATGAGGGAAGAAAGGAAGGCTGATGATGGGATACCTTATCAAGTTGCCTAATGCTGTATTGGAACCTAATAGGCCTTCTAAGGAGTTTTATTACATAATGCAAGACTCCTCAATCTGGGAGGAGGAAAGGGCTTTATTTTTGAGTGGTCACAGGTTGCCCCATGGGCATAAACTCTACCAAGCTGCTAGGTTACACCTACATGAGCATCCCACCTGCTTAAGTAAGAGCAGCCACAAACTGTGGGCCATTCCAGGTAAGTGTCATATCACACCTGCACCAACTAGTCAAAGCCTGGGTCAAAGCCTGTGCAGAACTGATCGCTACAGCAGAGGCTAAAATAAGAAATGGGGCTAAGAGAGTGAAAAGCAGTGCCCATATGTATCCAAAAACAGGTTGAAGATATCTTTAGGAAGGAACAGATAATTTTTTTTATTCATACAATAACAGATGCATATGAACTCCTCGACTAGTCACCCATTCCTGTCAGCCCTTGGGCTTCATAACTAAATCATTCTTCCTTTGTAATCCAGTCCCACATTTTCAGCTATCTCTATATGTTTATTATCTTAAATATTTCTTTGCTCTATACTCTTCCCCTAGTCTTCAACCAATTTCTTTCTTTATTGTCCCAACCCACAGACTGTTATTTCCACTTCGATGTCCCATAGAAGCTTCAAGGGTTTGAAATACCTAAAAAAAAACTCATCTTTCTCCCTAAAACTCCCTCTCCTTCTCCCACTTCAAAATTTCAACTAATGGCTCCCCCTGTTATTCCCACCAGAATCCTGAATGATCCCTGTTTCTCCTCATTCACTCCATACATGTAAATCTCATTAACGTTACTTTCTAGATATTTCATGAATCCTTTCCATTCATTCTGTACTAGAAAGTGTTCCCAGTTTAGACCCTGGTGGTTGGTGGCCTCTTACCTAGGCGCTCTCTCTCTCTCTCTCTCTCTCTCTCTGTGGGTGTGGGTGTGGGTGTGTGTGTCCTGAGAATTTATTTACTTCTGGTTTTTGTTTGTTTTTTAGTATCCAGAATCTACAGGGAACTTAAATCAATTAGAAAAAAAAATAACCCAATTAAAAAATGGGCAAAGGACATGAACAAACACTTCTCAAAAGAACACATACAAATGGCCAACAAATACACGAAAAAAAAATGCTTAGAATCACTAATCATCAGAAAAATGCAAATCAAAACACAATGAGATACCATTTCATACCGGTTGGAATGGCTATTATTAAAAAGTCAAAATACAACAGATGCCAGCAGGGCTGTAGACAAGAGGAAGTGTCTGTATATTTTTAGCTATAGCCCTACTTCAAACGTGTCCCCATTACAGCCAAAAGAGCGGCCTATCTAAAGGACTGTTCTGATCAGCTCACTTACCTGACTGAAACCTTCAGTGACTCCCATGGCCTGCAGGTCAATGCACTAATTCATGACTATAACATCTGAGATATCCTTGATCTGGCTACTGGTCTAGCCCTCTCTGACTCACGCTTTATAAACCATGCATTCTGGAACTTTTTAGTTGTTTCCCACATCAGCATGCTACTTCCCATCCATGTAGATTTGCAGAGACCTCCTCATCTTTTTAATTCCCAGTTCCCACTCTCAACATGGGCCATCTCCTACCCACACTTCAAAACCTAAGCAAAACAACACCTTCCGTGACACCTCCATGCTGAGTCAGATGCCATCCCCTTTGTATTGTAGTTCTTTGCTTGTGTGCCTTTGTCTCACTTTGTTCTCTTTAAAATAAACTCCATGAGGACAATGATCACCTGCTATTTGTGTTAATATCTGCACCTAGTGGCATAGTGTCTGGAGTATAGTAGGATCTATTTTCAAGGAAAAAAAGATTATATCTATACCAATAGACATGAATTAGCGCTTGTTTTTTTAAAGATAAGCTCCCTTTGAACTAAGTCAATGTTTACAAGAAGAGTTATACTAAAAAGTTCACTTTTGCTGCTTACGTTTCATTTATTTCAGGCAATTAATTCATTGTTATTGGTAAATCGATACTTTTTATTGATACTGAAAAGAGAGAAATAAACTAATGACTATCTATGTTAGAGTAGATTTGTTCATATCTATCAGTAAAATGTTAATTATCTGAAAGTCAATAATAAAACATAAACTGTGATCTTAAATGTTTTTTAGGGGCTCAAAAATAATTAGAATTCATGTCAGCATATAAAAAAAGATCAGAGTATTTTTAAGATATGATAAAATTTTATTTTAGTTTCTTAATAGGGATTTTTGTGACCTTATAGAGTTCAACTAATTATAATTTTAAAAATAGGATTTATAGAGTTTTAGAATTAGAAACAATTTATAGATTATTTTATTTTTCTTTTGAGGAATCAGGTCATCAGAAGATCAAGGAACACCTATAATGTCACTAGATCCTAATTTAATTTAAATTTTAGAATCCAGGTATTCTAACTCCTGTCTTGATACTATTTCTACTTTATTATGTTGCTTCCCAGGGCTTTAAAAAATAAAAGCTGGGAAATTACATTTGCTTTGCATATACAGCACCAATTATCAAATTCAGCATAAAAGCATAACATGTATACATCAAAAAGAAAACATAAAAACTTCAAATTAAAAGCATCTCAAAACAATTGAATATAATAGGGAAACCTTATACAAATGCAACACTCACCCATTAATAAAAAGAAACCAATTGGAGAAAAAAGAAATTCAATATAAACATGTTGGAATATAACCTAATTCATTTTAATCCAATGCTTCAAATTGAAAAAAATTAGCACTAGTGTTATTTTCCTTTATCATTACAATCTTGCTTTTCATTACATTATGCTATGTTTTGTATTAAACATAAAATCAATTTTTCACCTTAACACATGCTAGAAATACAGAGTCACCATATTGGAAATCAGTAGAAAGTGTCTTTGTTTCTACTTTTTTTTCTTTGAAAAAGCTTTGGGAAAAAAAATCATTTACAATGTTTAATTTAGTAACTTAAAGAATGTAATTGATTTTTGTTTGTTTTTGACATGGAGTTTCACTCTTGTCACTCAGGCTGGAGTACAATGGCATGATCTCGGCTCACTGTAACCTCCACCTCCCAGGTTCAAATGATTCTCCTGTCTCAGCCTCCCGAGTAGCTGGGATGACAGGCACTCGCCACCACACCCGGCTAATTTTTGTATTTTTAGTAGAGATGGGGTTTCATCATGTTGGCCAGGCTGGTCTCAAACTCCTGACCTCAGGCGATCCGCCAACCTCGGCCTCCCAAAGAGCTGGGACTACAGGCGTGAGCCACCGTGCCCAGCCAATTGAATAGTTTTTAACTCAGAGGATAAATGCTTGAGGGGATGGAAAGCCCATTCCTCATGACGTGATTATTTCACACTGCATGCCTGTATCAAAACATCTCATGTACCCCACAAATATATAAACCTCCTATGTACCCACAAAAATTTTATAAAATAATGAAAATATTTTAAAACTAAAAAAATTGTTTTTTATTAAGCAACTTTATTTAAATAAAATCATTCTTCCTCATCCTCAGTCCTGGGATCTACCAGAAAGAATTAGCAACATCTTAAAGATGACAAAGTGTTAAAGATAAGCTGCTATTAAGTAAAAGTGTGAAGTGTGGAGGGGACAAGCTGGATGCCTGAACCATTTTGTTCTATCTTTAGGACAGTGAAAGAGCAAGAAGCAGGGTTGGGTGGGGGACATATATTCTGTTGAGCATTGTCACCACTATATTCACTGAAATTCATCTGCATGCTTGTATGTACACTTTTGATTCGCCTGATACACTGAAAATTATATGAAATTGTTCTCTATTCTTTAGATAATTATAATCTAAGTGCTAATATGAAGCTTAGAATTTATATGAAATATGTATGCCCACAACAAGACATTTCAGCTATTTCCTAGATAATAATCTCACTTCACCCTGCACAAAACAGGCACATGATCATGTCACTCTGACCTGGTTTGAGTCCAAGGAGGCTTTTGTTTTTAAAATAATTTAGGTTAGTAGTTAAAATATGAACTTTGGGCCAGGAGTGGGAGCTCATGCCTATAATCCCAGCACTTCGGGAGGCTGAGGCGGGCGGATGACTTGAAGTCAGGAGTAGGAGACTGGACTGGCCAACATGCTGAAACCCCATCTCTACTAAAAAAAAAAAAATAGAAAACTTAGCTGGGTGTGGTGGCGGGCACCTATAATCCCAGCTACTTGGGAGACTGAGGCAGGAGAATTGCTTGAGCCTGGGAAGTGGAGGTTGCAGTGAGCAGAGATCTTACCACTACACTCCAAAACAAACAACAAACAAAAAAATTCTAGAGTCACACTGAAAATCTTAACAACCTGCTTCTACTACCCATTTTTTTAATTTTTATTTTGACCTGATTTTAGATTGATAGCAAAATGCACAAATAACACAAAGTGCCCCCTATGTCCCTCACCCTACTTCCCCTAATGCTAACATTTTCAGAGCCATCCTTATTTTCTCTATAAAAGAGCAGAGTTCTCCTTTTAGAGATTTGGAAAGATTATTAAAAGATAAGTTACAAAATACAGTACCTGACACGTATAAAATAATAAATAAATACTAGCCATGCTTAATTATTTTGTTTTAAGTCTATATGAGTCAAGTTTTAGTAGAAATATGGGCTAGAAAAAAAAAACAGAAAGCGGGACTCTGTGATCCGACTTGGGCTTATAGAACAGACTGCACTAGTTTGTTCTCATGCTGCTAATAAAGTCATACCCAAGACCGGGTAATTTAGAAAGGAAAGAGGTTTAAGGAACTCACAATTCCACATGGCTGGGGAGGCCTCACAGTCACGGCAGAAGGCAAAAAAGAAGCAAAGGCACATCTTAAATGGTAGCAGAGAAGAAAGCTTGTGTAGGGAAGCTCCCATTTTAAAAGCATCAGATCTCGTGAGACTTATTCGCTACCAGGAGAACAGTAGGGGGAACCCGCCCCTATGATTCAATGATCTCCACCTGACTCCATCCTTGACATGCGGGGATAATTACAATCAAGGTGAGATTCGGATGGAGACACAGCCGAATCATATCAATGACTAATGAGAGTTACGTCCAGAACCTAATGAAAACCTGTCTGAGGCCACATTCCCTGTAAAGCAGATTTGAGATAGAGATTTGTGTAGAGAACATTTAACTGGGTAAAATCCTAGGAACCAACAACTGTGGCGAAAAAGCTGAATTGGATAAAGGGAGTTGAGATGTGAGGCAGTCACAACAAATACCTCAGCTAATCTCAAGGGGGAGCTGAGAAGCTGGGGCGACCCTTCAGAGTTGCCCTAAATTGAGGCAGGAGTATGGAGTTTTAATACCTTTCACTGGCCATTCTTCAGATAAGAGTTGTCCCCAAGGATGGACATCAGCTTGACAAGTTATTAATTAGATCTCCTGAGAATAAATTCTAGAGAGAATCAGCTGAGAGGCATGATTTGCCAACACTCCCAATAGCTGGGCAAACTTCAGTTTTGAGGGAGGATTTGGGTCACACACAAAAGTCTCCACAACCAATTATTCATGGGAAATTCTATGTAGGCAGAGCTATTTCATGGCCAGTTAATCAAAACTACATAATCTATTTGGTTAAGCAAAAGAAATTAAAAAGATAAAATAAAATCTATGTATTAACACTCAGAAGTTTTTTAATGCATTTGCCTTGCATTTCGTATGTTTTGCCTTGCCTTTTATATGTTTTGCCTTGCATTTGTTTATTTGCTTTTAAGAACCTTTAGAGAACAATAATTACTAATATAATATGGAGTAGCACAGCATAGACGAGGGAAGCTAACTCTCTCCCTTTTCCCAGAACCTGGAACAGCTAAAGATCCTAAGCATTGTCAGCTTTGGTATCTGACATAGTTTGGATGTTTGTCCCCTTCAAATCTCACGTTAAAATGTGATCCCCAATGTTGGAGATAGATGCCTCCTGAATGGCTTGGTGCTGTCCTCTTGGTAATGAATGAGTTCTTACCCTGTGAGTTCATGCGATATCTGGTTGTTTAAAAGAGACTGACACCTCCTCCCTGTCTCTCTTGCTTCCGCTCTCACCATGTGATATGCTGGTTTCCCTTCACCTTCCACCATGATTGGAAGGTTCCTGAGGTCCTCCCTGGAAGCAGGTGCCAGTACTATGCTTCATGTACAGCCTTCACAACAAGGAGCCAAATAAACCGCATTTCTTTATAAATTACCCAGCCTCAGGTATTTCTTTATAACAATGCAAATGGGCTAACAGAGTATCATTCATGGACAGTGAGTGTATTAGTCAATTTTCATGCTGCTGATAAAGACATACCCAAGACTGGGTCATTTATAAAGAAAAAGAGGTTTAATGAATTCACAGTTCCACATGGCTGAGGAGGCCTCACAGTTATGGCAGAAGGCGAAAGGCGCATCTTACATGGCAGCAGGCAAACAGCAAATGAGAACCAAGTGAAAGGCGAAAGGGGTTTCCCCTTATAAAACCATCAGATCTCATGAGACTTATTCACTACCACTAGAACAGTGTGGGGAAAACTGCCCCCATGATCCACTTACCTCTCACTGGGTCCCTCCCACAACATGTGAATTATGGGAGCTACAGTGCAAGATGAGATTTCAGTGGGGACACAGCCAAACCATATCAGACAGTAATAACTTTCAATTAAATATAGCTAGACTTTCTGTCAGTGGGTCACAGCAGTCTAGAGAACACATTGAAAAACTCTGGGAACAGCAGATATAGAGGTCAGATCTAGAGATTTTTAACAAAGTTTAGTGCTACAATGCATTGGTGACCACAGACAAAAGGTGTCTGTTGTTGTTATAGTTTGTTTTCTGTCTTGTTTTTCATCATGGGAGGACAAAAAGAAAAAATGGGGGCAATGGTGAAGGAGAAATGAAAAAGACCTGCTTTTCTATGGGTGGAAGCGACTAAACGAGAGAATAAATTTGGATCACACAACAAATGCAAATCAAGTTAGAAGCATGAAAGGCATGATTAAGGCCATGGTTCTAATAGAGATCAGCCAGTGGAACCAGGATCATGCCACACCGAGAGAGGCTGCAGAGCCATTGCCTTCTCTCCTGTCAAAGCTAAATTAATGAAATGGAACTCACAGAAGCACTATGTAATCAAATATTGGTGGGACACAAGCAAATTCTTAAAAAGTTTCATTGATCAGTGATAATATCTTTTGGTGTAAATATCTCCTCAAAACATTTCAGGAAAAAAAATAAAGCTATAATTTTACTTTAGAAATATTTAACTTTGTTATACTAGTTTACTTATTTTTTACCTAATACTTCTGATATATTGTTATGTAGGTTAAAGATGCTCGATTCATGCCACTGTGGAAACCACACATAATTTAGGCAATAATGCAAATTCTTTTCAAATTCTTTTATCAGTGTATTCACTTTATTTTTATTTCAAACACAATACAAAATTACAGGATGCTATCAAAGTGATGCTACAAAACCCCACTAAAATTTTTTCAATTCTTCAAATCACACACTTACACACACACACACACACACACACACACCACATGCATTCCCCGTACAGACCTTTTTTTGGGGGGCCTGAGTAAATAATTGCATTTTATTTTCAATTTTTCATTTTGAAATAATTAAAGACTTACCAAAAATGTTGCAAAACTACGTGCCTTTTTGAAGTAAAGTCTTGAAAAAGTTGTTTGGTATATCCTTTATAGTAATAAAAGAAAACACGTGTATATTCTGTTGATTAAAGGCATGCTGAGATCGTCAGACATGTGATTTCATCAGAGACACCAATATAGAGCGCAGCTGTAACGACATCCTAAGAGTGTTCTAACTGAAATGTGTTGGAAGAAGGTTCTAATTTTTTTCAACCCTTCTCAAGTTGGCACTCAGCAGATTTCCACTCTATAAAAGTAACTCCTGCTCTGCAACTAATGTTCACAGATAAGCTCCAAACATATTTACAGCTCCATTTAAGTATAATGTACACACAGTAAAATTCACCCTTTTCAATGTGCAATTTAATGGGTTATGGCAGATGAATATCATCATTTGACCACAATCATGATCAAGATACAGAAAATCTGCATCATCACAAAACGTTTTCTTTTGCTGTTTTGCATTTGATCTTTTCTCCATTCCTGAACACAGGCAACCACTAATCTGCTTCTGTTTCTACAGTTTGCATTTTCTAGAGTATCCTATTAGTGGAATGATACATTGGTGTCTTTCATGTCTAGCTTCTTTCACTGAGCATAATGCTTTTGATATTCATTTATATTGCTGTTGTATCAGTTTGCTCCTTTTTATTGTTGAGTGGTACTCCATCTACAACTGGTTTATCCATTTACAAGTTGATGGACACATCTGCTATGAACTTCAAGGATGAGGCTTGGTACGGATATGTCTTTATTTATTTTGAGTCGCAGTGGAATTATTTGGCTATATGATCAGTACTAAGTTTAACATTAAAAGAAACTGCCAAACTGCTTTCCAAAATGTCTGTACCATTTTGAAGTCCCACTAGCCAGGTGTGAATAGCAATTCTTCACATCATGTGGTATGGTCAGTTCTGCTCGTGTCAGCCACTCCAGTGGGTGTACAGTGGTACCTCAATGTGGTTTTAACTTGAATTTCCCTGATGACGGGTAATGTTAAGTATCTTTTCATTTGTGTATTGGACACCATCTCTTTTTAAATTAAAATATCTGTACAAATATTTGGCCCATTTAGGTCAAAATATTACGTTAAATGAGTTATTTGTGTTTTGTTATTTAGTTTTTTAGTTATGTGTACATTCTAGATGAAAGTTCTTTATCAGACATATTTAAAATTATTCTGTCCCAATCTGTGGTTTGCCTTTTCATTTTTTGATGCTATGTTTTAAGTTGCAAAAGTCTTAATTTCATGAAGTCCAACTTACTATTTTTTTCCATTTTCATCCATCCTTTTCTTATCTAAAAAATTTTTAGCTATAGTAAGATTATTAAAAATTTTTCCTATTCAGTAAGCTTTATACTTTTTATATTTACATTATGTATAAAATACATGTTGAGTTAATTTGAGGATATGGTGTGAGGTAATTCTGAAGTTCATATTCTCCATTTAATATCCAATTTTAATAGTACCATCTTTATAAAGACATTGATTTCCTTATTGAAATATTTTGGCAACTTTGGCCATGTAAGGCAGGATATATTTCTAAATTATTTATTCTGTTTCACTGATATATATGTCTTCTTCATGCCAGTAAGTTTACTGTACTGTTTAGTGTAGCTTTACAATATGTCTTGAAATTTGGAAAGTTTTCCAACTTTATTCTTCTTTCTAAAACATGCTCTGGCTATTCTAGGACTTCTGCATTTAAAAAAAAAATTAGAATCAGCTTTGTAATTTCTCCAAAAAGGCCTATAGGTTTGACTGGGATTGTGCCAAATCTGGAGATCAGTTTCAGAAGAATTATCATCTAATAAGTATGACATGTATATTTACCAATGAACTTGATACATATTTCTACCTATTCAATCTCTCGTATTAGTGATTTAGAAATTTTGGATCAGCATACCTTTTATTAAATTTATTCTGAATTATTTTATTATTTTTGAGGCTATTATAAGTTAAATTGCTTACATAATTTTATTTTCTAATTGGTGTTGATTGTGTATAGAAACACAATTGATTTTATTTATTGATCTTTCATCCTACAACTTTGTTAAATTCACTTCATACCTCTAGCACACTTCTGCAGATGCCTAAGGATTTTCTATGTATATGTTTACATCACGTGAGAATAGTATTTTTCTTTCTTCCCAACTTGGGTGTCACTTATTTCTTATTTTATTTTCTTTTCTCTTTATTTCTTTCTTCTTTCTGTCCATTCCTCCTTCCTTCCCTTCTTTCTTTCTCCCTGTTTTAGAATCAGTTTTGTAATTTATCCAAAAGGACCTATAAGGTTTCATGGGAATTCCACTGAATCTAGAGATCAATTTCAGGAGAATTATCATCTCATAAGTATTAAATATTTATCAATGAACTTGGTATATATTTCCACTTATTTAATATTGAATGCAATACTTTAAAGAACTAGGGAGAGAGGACATCATTGCATTTTTCATAATCTTATGTAGAAAGTATTAAGGCTTTCACCATTTTAAGTAAGATGTTTGCTATAGATTTTTTGTAAACACATAATCAGTTTGAAAATGTACTTTTCTATCCTCAGTTTGCTGGGAGTTTTTAATTTAAAAAATGTGTTACATTTTGTAAATTCCTTTTTTGCATCTATTGAGAGTGTCACGTGATTTTTCTTTTTTCTGTCAGCATGGTAGATTTTCAGTTGTTGAAACCAACTTGAGATAAACCCCACTTGGTTAAAACACATTATCATTTTTAAATATTCCTAGACTCAATTTGCTAATATTGTATTAAGAATGTTGCATCTAAGTTCATAATGGTTATCAGTCTGTCATTTTTGAGTTGTGATATCTGTATTTGTTTCTGATATCGAGAGAATCCACGTAAAACATCTACTTCTGTCATCAGTAATAATCTGACCAGGGATAACACCAACAGTTAGAGAGGAACCTGTCATTACCTGTGGCAGCAGAGATATCAGAGATTCCAAAAAGAAAAGCAAGGTTAAAATTTCAAATATAATCACATGAAATATCAGAAAGCCAGGGGATAGAAATATAGGAGAGCAAAATCTTAGAGGTCAAAACAAGTAGTTAAGTACTGCACATGATAATAAAAAGTAAAATCTTTTCCTAAGGCAGAGCCTGGCTGCTGCCTAGCTTCTTTGACAATTCTTGGTAGGCTTTCATGGCTTTATAAGGGCTTATACTTTAGGTAAAGTTATAGTCAGGGAAACGGTGGGTGTAGGTTGGCTCTGTAGAAATGAAGCATTACAGGAGCACTGCAGTGAGAAAGAAACTGATACTGATGATACTTCGGTCACACTAATAATACATGCTAATGATAATCATAGCAATCATGGTAATGACAGAAAATATATATATAATATTAACATGCTTCTATTTGCACATATACATATGTGAATAGAAACATTGATTTAAAGACATGAAAGTATAGAAATAGCCTACACCTGATAAAGATATGCTCATACACAATAACAAACCTCAGTATAAACAGAGATTTTGATGTATCACAGAATTCTGCAATAGATCACAATTTTGACACTATGGGAAGTGTCATTTTCAGAACTTTTCTTTATCTCCATTATCTCCATTCTCTATTTCCAACATTCCTGGAGACTGAACTCAAGGATCAGTAAATATTCTCAACCTTAACCATAGCAGACTTCATTCATCCCATATATGCTTGTTATTTTTCCCCATTGACAGAAGGCATTGTACCATGAAATATACAACATATCTCTGACACACCTGACGGAAACAAACAATGGGGAAAGATTGACTATTTAATAAATGGTGATGGGAAAACTGGCTAGCCAAATGAAGAAAGCTGAAAGTGGACCCCTTCCTTACACCTTATAAAATAATTAACTCAAGATGGATTAAAGACTTAAACATAAGATCTAAAACCATAAAAACTCTAGAAGACAACCTAGCCAATACCATTCAGAACATAGGCATAGGCAAAGACTTCACGACCAAAACACCAAAAGCAGTGGCAACAAAAGCCAAAATTGAGAAATGGGATCTAATTAAACTAAAGATAGCTTCTGCACAGCAAAAGACACTATCATCGGAGTGAACACACAACCTACAGAGTGGGAGAAAATTTTTGCAATCTATCCATCTAACAAAGGGCTAATATCCAGAATCTACAAGGAACTTAAACAAATTTACAAGAAAAAAACAACCCCATCAAAAAGTGGGAAAAGGATATGAACAGACACTTCTCAAAAGAAGACATTTATGCGGCCAATAAACACATGAGAAAAAGCTCATCATAGGCTGGGCGTGGTGGCTCACGCCTGTAATCCCATCACTTTGGGAGGCCAAGGCGAGTGGATCACAAGGTCAGGAGTTTGAGACTTGCCTGGCCACTATGGTGAAACTCTGTCTCTACCAAAAACACACAAAAACACTTTAGCCAGGCGTGGTGGTATATATCTGTAATCCCAGCTACTCAAGAGGCTAAGACAGGAGAATTGCTTGAACCCATTAGGTGGAGGTTGCAGTGAGCCGAAATTGTGCCACTGCACTCCACCCTGGGTGACAGAGTGAGGCTGTCTCGAAGAAAAAAAAAAAAAAGCTCATCACCCCTGGTCCAATGAGATACCATCTCGCGCCAGTTAGAATGGCAATCATTAAAAAGTCAGGAAACAACAGGTGCTAGAGAGGATGTGGAGAAATAGGAATGCTTTTACACTGTTGGTGGGAGTGTAAATTAGTTCAACCATTGTGGAAGACAGTGTAGCAATTCCTCAAGGATCCAGAACTAGAAATATCATTTGACCTAACAGTCTCATTACTAGGTACACATCCAAAGGATTATAAATCATTCTACTATAAAGACACATTCACACATATGTTTATTGCAGCACTATTCACAAGAGCAAAGACTAGGAACCAACCCAAATGCCCATCAATGATAGACTGGATAAAGAATATGTGGCACATATACACCATGGAATACCATGCAGCTATAAAAAAGGATGGATTAATGTCTTTTGCAGAGACATGGATGAAGCTGGAAACCATCATTCTCAGCAAACTATCACAAGAACAGAAAACCAAACACCACATGTTCTCACTCATAAGTGGGAGTTGAACAATGAGAACACATAGACACAGGGAGGGGAACATCACACACTGGGGCCTGTCAGTGGGTAGGAAGGAAAGAGGAGGGATAGCATTAGGAGAAATACTTAATGTAGATGACGAGTTGATGGGTGCAGCAAACCACGACAGCACATGTATACCTATTTCACAAAACTGCAAGTTCTGCAAATGTATCCCAGAACTTAAAGTGTATGTATGTGTGTATATATATATACACACAAATGTAAATGTAAATGTAAATAAATTGAAAATGGTAAAAATAGAAATATGTTTCCTACACAAATAGCGACATAATAAAGCAAGATAGAATGTATGTTTGAGTTAAAAAAAATTGCTTAGAAGACAACTTGAATTCCATTCCAAGGAACTAGTTTTCAAAAGTTTACAACCAGATTTCAGTTTGGCAAAAGGCAACAATGCTGTTTTGAAAATAATTTCTGAAAAGAGCTTCCCCAGCAGTTCCAAATGGCAGTCCTGATACAAGGAAGTAGGGGCAATTTTGTTACCACCAGGAACACTGAATTTATTTTCAGACCTTGAAATTCTGGGAGGCCCTCAAATAATAATCAACTACAATATTTTACTTTACATAGAAATATTGTTTTAATGTTAATATAAAAGCTTGTATATGAACTAAAATTGTCAATCTGCCACTTTTAAGAAAGAAGAATCCATTATGTCCCTAATCTATAGTGAGTTGATATGTTCCATAAGCAGTTCTGGAAGGAGGCTACACTTAGAGCATAAATTGGTATAGATCGCTTTGCTCTCACAGATAGCGACACAATATTTTCTGCTGAATGGGAAAAAGTTTGAAGGCATAAATCAAGATAAAGCAATCATCTGACAAAGAATTACAAAGAGGCCCCATACCTTTTTCTTAGTGAACTCCGTGTGACACATTGATTTTCCACTGAAGATAAAAGCCAAAATCATGTGTCATCAATAGAAAGCAAGCAAAACTATTTGGTTCAATATGTTATGGTACTTAATGAAAAAAAACTTGCAGAGAAAAGACAAATCTAAAATGTTGCACATGATTCAAACAAGTCTGGATCAGAAGAGACATTTCAGAGGTCACTGCTAGAGAGTCGAGGATACATTAGAGAGAAATAAACTCCTGCTTTTTTGTTTATCTACTTACATACACAGATACTGTCTGATGAAGATGATTGATATCAGGTATGGTATTTGATGGTATAGTCATTTACAAAATAATTCATCCCTTATGATCTAATGCAATTTTCTTCATATTACACGTGTATATTTAAATACTTCCTTGTGAAGTGGAGGCTAGCCAGGCTGCTGTTAGCATATCCAGTACATTTCTGCAAATTCCAAAATGGCAAATCCCACAGTTGAAATTTCAACCTCTCTAGCGTCCCTCGGCTGGAGTGCATAATCACGGCAAAAGTCTGCAACATCAGAGGTGGCCGCCACAGACACAAAGTCTATGTTTCTCACTCCATTCTACCAAATCTAGTCAGCAGTCTGGGTGAGGGGGCTTGGCAGTATCTATGAGCAGAAAGCATTCAAATGGCTGGTATATGTGCTTCTGGGGAAACTAAGGGGAAAAAAGAGAGAGGGAGGGAGGGAGGGAACAAGAAAGAAGAAGGAAACTCAAGGAGAGAGGAAGGGAAGGAGGCTGGCAAGAAGGGATGGAGGGAGCAAGGGAGGGAGGAATAAAGGAAGGAAGTTACACCAAGTTTCAAAACTGGCCACGGACTGAGAAGGATTAAGAGACAAACGGAATTGAAAGCATTTATGTTCATACTCGGTATTTTTCTTACCCATTCTTGCAAATTAGTAATTTAAAAATTTTCATTTCCACAAATCCACGTGTTTTCTTGTTCCTCTCTCTCCGCTCTTTTTCCTTCTTTCCTTCCTGACTTTCTTCTTTCTTTTCAACATAGGTTATATAAATGTGTGAGAGCTATCACTAGTCTACATTAATCATCAGGATTTCCCTGTATATTTCCAATTAAGATGACCCATAATAATATTCTACTGTAATTTCGGAGGGTCCAAAATACTAGATGGCATTTAGTGTTTTGGAAATCATGACAAGTCTAACAGGACTTTAAAAAACCTATCAAGACATCTGATGTGTTTTCTTGCCCATACACTCTTTAATGAGGTCTGCTTGACCCTTTCTTCTTCCCTTCTCTAGTCATGGGTTCTTCACACTGAAAACTAAGCTTTGCATCAGTGTTTGACGAACAGGTGACATAATAAACTGCAGTTACATTTTAAATTCAGCTCAAGATGGTAGATGAGAAATCTAAGATTGTGAAGTGAGATTTAGCATGCTGTTCAGTATGCAACAAATCTGAGTGTTGCTCACACAGGATTCATACCAACAGGCTCCTTCCAAAACCTTTCAATGCAAATTCTAGCAAATGCACACTTGGAAGAAAAATGTTCCATGAAGTTGTATATGTAAATTTATACTTTCAGCATTTATGTATATAATTTCAGGGGAAGTGGGATCAACTTAACATTATTAAACATAGTCCAATGATACTTACAACATAACTTCAGAAACATTTTATTACTAGAAGTATTTTAAAAAGGATGTACCATTTAGGATTTAAGACACACCCCACAAATGAAAAAACAAATGAGATTATAAACAACATTTTTTAAGAAAATTATGCCATCTCTTTCACTACAAAATCCTCCTGGGGGAAAAATATCTTTTCCTTCATTATTAAAGGATGTTATCAGAGCACAGTGGAATTCTTTCAGATTTAGTCAGAAGGTTCTCTGGAGTTGAGAGATCTATTGGAGAATATTTTCTTTGAAAGTCCATGTCCTTTCCCCAGGCCTACATCATATATAAATAAACATTTCAGAAAAGGGGCCATGTTAGGAAAAAGTGGGTTGAAGATTGTAAGACCTGGTTCCTGGGTGCCAAATAATTCACAAGTTGGAATAAGCTGGGTTTCTGTAACACTTCTCTATGACTGCCATTGATACTGAACTATGCCAAGGCACTAAGTCCTACCAAGGAAAAGCAGGAGGAAAACAGGTGTAAGAAAACGTTTCCTGTCAGTGTGTCCAGAGATAGCATGAGTCAACAGCGGCTCCTCATGAAGCCATCGATTCGTAACACTGGAGTATCTAGAATACATCTGGGTCGAATTATTAAAAAGAAAGTTCTTCTCAAGCTAGTTGTAATGGTAGCTACTTTAAAAAATTAATGTTCTGCGATTCTGATAAAAACCTATGTGGTGAACCAACAATAAAGGCGGCTGGAGATATTGGTATGAAATAGTTATTTTTCCTTATATACCTGGACGTTCATATAAGAAATTATACTTTTGGAAGGTCTGTCATATTCTCAGTGTATAAGAGTTGAATCATTTTTAGAAGTTATTGTCAGAATTTTGCTTTAATAGTGCAATAAAGTGTGCATTCTCTCTCTCTCATTTTCATTCAACAGCCTCTACAAATTGAGCCTGGCTCAAAGGTCTTTCCCTCTTGGAATATGACTCCTCCCCTGTCCCTCTACATAGGCTGTTCTATAACAAATTATTTTGCTGTCTTGATTTTTCAGAGACCTCATGCTAGTAGTAGAGAGCCAGGAGAAAGTGAGATGTCCTATATAAAAGGCCTGCTAGAAAAAGAAATCAGCACTGAGTTCTAAGGATACTGAACAACTTTTTAAAAAACAAGCAAGCCATATTAAACACATTAGTTACAACCAAATTAGATAAAACCATGAAAATTATCCAAGAAGAAAAAGTACATCACCTGTCTAGGTTTAAAATTGCTTAAGGCTGCCATCCAAGGACCATCTATGATAACAAATACAGTAGTCTGTATTGACACAAAGTTTTAGTGATAGACGTAATTACATTCTTCTGCTGGTGGTGTTCTAGAATAAATGGAATATCTGCTGATCAAATCTGAATGCATCCCATAATATTAGCATGTAGGATCCCAGATCTGCAGGCACTATCTCTTTCTCAGATCTACACTTTGAATATTATGTTAGTTAAAATGAGAAGTATGTTAGAAAATGTCTTTTACAAAAGAAATATTGGCTGAGTATGGTGGCTCATGCCTGTAATCCCAACACTCTGGGAGGCCAAGGTGAGAAGATCTCTTGAGCTCAAGAATTTGAGACCAGCTTGGGCAACATATCTATAAAAAATTTTAAAACTTAGCCGGTGTGGTGGTGCACACCTATAGGCACAGCTACTTCAGAGGCTGAATCAAGAGGATCACTTGAGCTTGGGAGTTTGAGGTTGCAGTGAACTATGAACATGGCACTGAACTCCAGTCTGGGCAACAGAGTGAGAACTTGTCTTCAAAAAAATAAAAAAGAAGAAAAAAATAGGAAATATTGTGTTCACATCTGCTATGGTACTCTTTCTTATATAAACTATTTCTTTGCAGTATTCTAGAGGATTTAAGACAAATTTACCACTGAATAATTTCATATGGTATATTATTGCATTAGTATAGTATGTTATTATATAATTAGTATGTGACCAGTGCTGCAACAACCACATTCCAAAAAGTATTGTGATCCTCCAAAATTACAATGTCTAAATGACATTATTCTCCTTCATGAGACCATTATACCTTAATTTTTCAGCACCATGAAAATCTACAAATGCCCTCTAAAATATATTTAGAAAACGTGGGGAAAAAATAGATACAGTTTCAGAAGATACATATATTTTGAAAATTAGCCTTTTTGGAATAAATTATTCTTTATGACATATAAATAAACACATTTTTCAGACTGGCGGGGTAACATTTGCATCAGTCAAAATAATTAGATTACTAAAACCTGTAATCTTATTAGAAAAATGGTTTATTCAGAGAATCATTGGAATTATTAGCCTTCAAGCTGCTATAGATTGAATCTGATCAAAATAATTAAGATAATATTATTTCATTTTTCAGTATAATATCTCCTTAGTATTTTTGTTTCTTATTTAATATGTGATTATATTTACTTCTGTGAATAATATGGATGAAGATCGTTACAGTGTCAAGATCACTGGGTTCAGAGCACAGAAACCTCAAGTCTATTCTTTTTTCTTAAATACCTGTAAGACTTTAAAGAAGACAGAGTTTCTGGACTCTAATTTCTCTATCTGTAGAATAAATGGGTTAGACCAAATAACTCCTTTCTGCTTATAAATTTTCTAATTATATGACTGAGCTTACACCTGGAAAACAGTCTATCTCCTGTATAAATTAATGATAGAAATGAAAACCACCACGTTTCATGAAATTAACCACATAAATATCAACATCAACTGCTCAGAAGGACTTAAGTGCAAGTATCACAGGAATTCTGAAGCACAGAGAACTAAATATAAGAAATGTAACATTCTTCGTATTTTCAAAGAAGATTTTAATAATATATGTAAACACAGTAGCCTGTTCATAAGAAAAAAGAAAAGGGACGTCTTAGCATATTCAGGGTTCAACCAAAACTACTACTGGAATGTAAATCAAAGTAATATTCACCTAACTGTCATAATTGGCATGAATAATTTTAAGTAAAACACTTTTATTTGATATGAAATGTGAACAATAAGCCAAAACAGAGAAAATTAATCAATTGATCATTTATTGAAACTGAAATAAAAATATATAATTATTGAAGTCTCTTATATACATAAACCAATCATTGCTTAAATGAGCTGACATACTAGCTCCATAGTTTTATGTCACTAAGGAACTCTTTTGAACACAATAAAGAAACCAGAATTGAGCACAAAGAATGATGAACTGGGAAGTTCATGGCTTTCTATCTACTAATTAGGAGTACAATCATTCAGTCAAACAGCCACTCAACAAACATTTAGCATACAGCTTCTGGATACCAGGTACTGGTGTAGGTGCTAGAGCAACAAGGAAATAGTCCCTGCATTCAGTGAGCTCACAGGCAAGTAAACAAGTAAGTATAAAGACTGCATGACTGATTGGGAGCGGTGGTTCATGCCTGTAATCCCAGCACTTTGGGAGGCCAACGTGGGCAGATCACGAGGTCAAGAGATCGAGACCATCCTGGCCAACATAGTGAAACCCCGTCTCTACTAAAAATACAAAAATTAGCTGGGCACGGTGGTGCACGCCTGTAGTTACTTGGGAGGCTGAGGCAAGAGAATCAGTTGAACCTGGAAGGTAAAGGTTGCAGTGAGCTGAGATCACACCACTGCACTCCAGCCTGGTGACAGAGTGAGACTCTGTCTCAAAAAAAAAAAAAAAAAAAAAGACTCCATGATAAATGTGTATCTACAAAGGGCACAAAGGAATGAGTAGCTAATCCCCAAAGCCATATGGAGCAGTCAGTATAAGCTTCAGGAAAAGAAACTGAAGTAAAAAGCTAACCTGAATCTGAAAAAAATGAGTAGGTATTTTCCAAGCACGTTTCAGGGGAAAAGTTGCAGGATGCAGAAGTCCTCCCAAGTACAAAAAGAGAATGAACTCTGGACAACTGGCAATTTATGGCACACAGGAATCAGTAAATGTAGGGATGAGAGGCACACAGAAACATGGGCAAAAACAGGAATTTTGACTTTATTCCATAAATCATGGAAAGCCACCAATGGGTTTTAAGTAATAAAATACTAAGACCAGGTTTGCATTTTAGAAAGATCAATTTGATTTCAGTGAGGAGGTCCAAAAATGAGAGCAGCAAGGCCAGATAGAAGTCCTGCTGCAACTAGCTATGGTTAGAGATGCAGACCAAAACTAAGGTGAAATCATTTAGAAGAAAGAACGTGGATATAAGAGCCATTGGTTTGGCCTCTCCACATCATTTTTTTAATTTTATTTTCATTTATTTATTTATTTATTTTTTGAGACAGAGTCTCGCTCTGTCACCCAGGCTGGAGTGCAGTGGCGTGATCTTGGCTCACTGCAAGTTCTGCCTCCCGGGTTCACACTATTCTCCTGCCTCAGCCTCCCGAGTAGCTGGGACTACAGGCACGTGCCACCACGCCCAGCTAATTTTTTCTATTTTTTAGTAGAGATGGGGTTTCACCATGTTAGCCAGGATGGTCTCGATCTCCTGACCTCGTGATCCACCCACCTCGGCCTCCCAATGTGCTGGGATTACAGGCTTGAGCCACCATGCCCAGCTGGCCTCTCCACATCTTTACTGTTATACTGATAACATGGGGATGAAAATAAATATTATTTGTATTTAAACTATTATTGTTATGTGAAAATTAAACAAATAACATACTATGATAACATCGGAGGTTCAAGAAATATTAAGTCTTGAAAATAGGAAAGATGAAAGGAAGGAAACAGGGAGTGGGGAGGAAAGTAGGAGAAAGGAGAGAATATAGGAATGAGAGAGGAGGAAAATAATAAGAAAGAAGTAGAAAGCTAGGTACGGTGGCTCATGACTGTAATCCCAGCGCTTTGGGAGGCCGAATCAGGCAGATCACAAGGTCAGGAGTTCAAGACCAGCCTGGCCAATATGGTAAAACCTTGTCTCCACTAAAAATACAAAAATTAGCTGGGTGTGGTGGCAGGCACCTATAGTCCCAGCTACTCGGGAGGCTGAGGCAGGAGAATCACTTGACCCTGGGAGGCAGAGGTTGCAGTGAGCTGAGATCACACCACTGCACACCAGCCTGGGTGACAGAGAAAGATGCTGTCTCAAAAAAAAAAAAAAAAAGAAAAAAAAAAAAGAAAGAAGTAGAAAAAGATATAGTGTTTCTTAATCAGCAGAAGCTACTCTTATTTTTCAATACTCTACCTTTCTAATGTATCACTGACAAGGAAAGGTCTTGAATAATTGACTGAAGTCAGAATAGGTAAGGCACTCTACCTGTGGATACATGAGAGGCCTTAAAAAGTTCATGGAAAATGTATATTATGAAAAAAACTATGCAAAGGTTTCAATTTTGGCAGCAAAATAAACTCATACTAATTTATTATAGCATGTTTGAACAGGATCTAGTTTGAGACAGTAAGAAGGAGTAGACATTAGTTTGAAAAGAGCCCCTAGCAGAGCAATGTAAATTCTGCTAAAATTGAAGCAAGAACAAACATTAGATTATGATGAAGCTTGAGTGAAAGAATGGTGAAATCACTGATGCTTTACAAGAAGCTTGAGGGGACAATGCACCAAAGAAATCAGTAGTTCACAAGCGGACAGCTTTTTTAAAGAAGAAACGAGATGATGTGGAAGATGAAGTCCACAGGGACAGATCATCCATATCAATTTGCAAGGAAAAAAATTAATCTTGTTTGTGCCCTAATTGAAGAGGACTGATAATCAACAGCACAAACAATAGCCAACATCGTAGACATCTTAATTGGTTCAGCTTACACAGTTCTGACTAAAAAATTAAAGTTGAACCAACTTTCCACTGCATGGGTGCCAAAAGTGTTGTGCTCAGATCAGCTGCAGACAAGAGGAGAGCTCTCAATGGAAATTTTAAAGAACTAGGGTCAAGATCCTGAAGGATTTCTTTGAAGAATTGTAACAGAAGATAAAACATGGCTTTCCCAGTATGATCCTGAGGGCAAAACACAATCAAAGCAATGGCTACCAAAGGTGGAAGTGGTCCAGTCAAAGCAAAAGGGGATCACTCAAGAGCAAAGGTCACGGCAACAGTTTTTTGGGGACATTCCAGGCATTTTGCTTGTTGACTTTGTGGAAGGTCAAAGAACAATAATATCTGCATATCATGAGAGTGTTTTGAATAAGTTAGCCAAAGTTTTAGGGCAAAATACCTGGGAAAGCTTTAGCAGACAGTCCTCTAACACCACAATGTTTCTGCTCATTCCTGTCATCAAGCAAAGGCAATTTTGTGAGAGTCTCAATGGGAAATTGTCAGGCATCCACCTTACAGCTCTGATTTGGCTCCTTCTGACTTCTTTTTGTTTCCCAATCTCAACAAATGTGGAAAGGGCACCCATTTTTCTTAAGTTAATAATGTATAAGAGACTGCATTGACATTGTTAAGTTCCCAGGACCATCAGTTCTTTAGGGATGAAAACCGAAGATCACATTTTCAATGTTTATCTTTTAACTTCATTTTTCCACAAACTTTTTGAAGTTTCTCCATACAAATGAGCACTTGCAAAATAAGCAGAGAGTCTCATTCAATGGACAGAAAGTTCTGTGCCATCTAAAAATTATCTTAAGCAAGTTCAATGTGTAGCAACAGACTGTATTGATAAATATCAGTTAGGTTGACTTCTGCAATGACCATGATGGAGTAACAAGAACTGGACTTTCTCTCCCTCCTGAAACAACCAAAAAAATGGCCAAAATGTATGCCACAAAAGTTTGCAAGACCCTGTAAAGTCAGTCTCAAACAAGGTGAGCCTATCAACTGCCCTAATTTATGCCTGGAGAAAGTTTTCCAGCCCACTACTCCAGGAGAAAAGCCCAAGAGGAGCCCATCGTTCTCCCTGAGCTGAGGGGACAGAGCTGAGAGTCCACAGAAACCATGTTGACATGAGCTCTCAGGACAAGGTTTCCGAGAAGAAGGGGCTGCACAGAAAGAGAACTCCAGAGCTCTGCAAAGGGTCCCCCTAAAGTACATAGCTAAGTAATTGTTAGGACAGGCCTAGAGAAAAGTACCTACGGTTGGGGAAACAACACCCAGATAAGATGAAAAGTAACAGTACACATGCTCACCAAGGTCCAGTAATAGTGCTTATTTTATCAGCCAAACCAGGAACACCTCAAGATTCCCAGGGATACCCAGAAGGATCTTGCCTCACTAGTTGGGAGTGATTAGCTCTAAAATGAGAACTGGTCTGATCCCACCTAATGAATTTTTAAAGCAAGACCAAAAAGAGTCAAACTCTTTCCAACTAAACTTAAATACATACCAATACAAAGATCAAGAATATTTATATATACTTCCAGCACTCAATAAGATAAAAGTCACCATATCTGACATCCAGACACAGTTTAGCAGAGACACAACAGTAACAACAAAAGACAGAAGAACGTGGCTCATAATAAGGAGAAAAATCACTGAGTCAGAACTGATCCAGAGTAAATCAAGGTGCCAGAGTTATCAGTTAAGAACATTCAAATGCTTATTGAAACAGTATTCTATATGTTCTAAAATAGAGACATGCAAGATACACTAAAGGAGGCTGGGCGCAGTGGCTCACGCCTGTAATCTCAGCATTTTGTGAGGCCGAGGCAGGTGGATCACGAAGTCAGGAGTTCAGGACCAGCCTGACCAATATGGTGAAATCCCATCTCTACTAAAAATACAAAAATTAGCAGGGCATAGTAGCATGCGGCTGTAGTCCCAGCTACATGGTAGGCTGATAGCACGTTAGTCATTAAAGAAGAAAAGATAGACACCTCTCAAAATAAAATATAGAGAGAAAATAAATTTTTAAAAAACATGAACAGAGCAATAGTAGACAGTAAATTTCAAGTAACTGAATTTACGTGTAATCTCAGTTCCCAAAGGAGAGGAGAGGGAAGATGTGAAAACATTTGGGACTTTGAGTCAGGCAAAGCTTTCTTTGATATGACCCCACAGCATGATTTATATAATAATATATTGATAAGAAGAACTCATCAAATTTAAAAAAAAGAATCTGCTCTTCAAAAGAATCTATTAAGAGACTGAAAAGACAAGCTGCAGGCTGGGAGAAAATATTTGCAATTCATATATCTGATGAAAGGCTTGCATCAAAAATATATTTTAAAAGCTCAAAATTTAATAATGAAAAACAAACAACCCCATTTAAAACTTGGGTGAAAGACTGGAACAGACATTTCAAAGTAGACATTTGTTTGGTAAATAAGCACATATGTTCAACATAATTAATGCTTAGGGCAATGCAAATTAAAACCAAAATGAGACGCCACTATCTATTTTTAAATAGCTAAGATTAGCATGACTGATAATAGCCAAGCACTGGCTTGGATGTGGAGAAGCTGAAACTCTCATACACTGCTGATGGGAATACAAAAAAGTGTAACCTTTGAAAAACAGTTTAAGAGTCCCTTAAAAAGTTAAACATACTTCTGCCGTAAGACTCAGCCATTGCACTCCTGGGTATTTACCCAAGAGAGATAAAAGTAGGTGTTCATATAATGATATCAACACAAATGTTCATAGCACATGTATTCATAATAGCCCAAACTAGAAACAGTCTAAATATCAATCAATACATTAATGAATTAACTTGCTTTATCCGAATTAATTATGGATACATACTATAACATGAATGAATCTCAAAATAACTATACTAAGTGAAACAAGGCAGACTCTAGAGGTAAAACATGCAGAGAAAAAAACATAAAATGTCAGACAAAAAAGTGCATAGTGTAAAATTTTATTTATATACATTTTTTGACTGTATAAATTACTGTCCAGTGACAGAAAGCAGTTTGGTGGTTTTTAAGGGCCAGGAATGAGGGGCCAGAGAAATGTATTATAAAGAGGCATCAGGAAACTGGAGGTGAAGTATATTTCCATCACCTCGATTGTGTGCTGATGGTTTCTAAACTTTCAATATTTTTAGTTTATTATATGTTATACAAAATAAAGCTTGTAATAAAAATCAAAAGATTGAGCCATCCTTGTTTTCTCTATAAAAGAGCAGAATTCTCCTTTTAGAGATTTGGAAAGATTATTAAAAGATAAGTTACAAAATACAGTACCTGACACGTATAAAATATTAAATAATTACTAGCCATGCTTAATTATTTTGTTTTAAGTCTATATGAGTCAAGTTTTAGTAGAAATATGGGCTAGAAAAAAAAAACAGAAAGCGGGACTCTGTGATCCGACTTGGGCTTATAGAACAGACTGCACTAGTTTGTTGTCATGCTGCTAATAAAGTCATACCCAAGACCGGGTAATTTAGAAAGGAAAGAGGTTTAAGGAACTCACAATTCCACATGGCTGGGGAGGCCTCACAGTCACGGCAGAAGGCAAAAAAGAAGCAAAGGCACATCTTAAATGGTAGCAGAGAAGAAAGCTTGTGTAGGGAAGCTCCCATTTTAAAAGCATCAGATCTCGTGAGACTTATTCGCTACCAGGAGAACAGTAGGGGGAACCCGCCCCTATGATTCAATGATCTCCACCTGACTCCATCCTTGACATGCGGGGATAATTACAATCAAGGTGAGATTCGGATGGAGACACAGCCGAATCATATCAATGACTAATGAGAGTTACGTCCAGAACCTAATGAAAACCTGTCTGAGGCCACATTCCCTGTAAAGCAGATTTGAGATAGAGATTTGTGTAGAGAACATTTAACTGGGTAAAATCCTAGGAGCCAACAACTGTGGCTAAAAAGCTGAATTGGACAAAGGGAGTTGAGATGTGAGGCAGTCACAACAAATACCTCAGCTAATCTCAAGGGGGAGCTGAGAAGCTGGGGTGACCCTTCAGAGTTGCCCTAAATTGAGGCAGGAGTATGGAGTTTTAATACCTTTCACTGGCCATTCTTCAGATACGAGTTGTCCCCAAGGATGGACATCAGCTTGACAAGTTATTAATTAGATCTCCTGAGAATAAATTCTAGAGAGAATCAGCTGAGAGGCATGATTTGCCAACACTCCCAATAGCTGGGCAAACTTCAGTTTTGAGGGAGGATTTGGGTTACACATAAAAGTCTCCACAACCAATTATTCATGGGAAATTCTATGTAGGCAGAGCTATTTCATGGCCAGTTAATCAAAACTACATAATCTATTTGGTTAAGCAAAAGAAATTAAAAAGATAAAATAAAATCTATATATTAACACTCAAAAGTTTTTAATGCATTTGCCTTGCATTCCGTATGTTTTGCCTTGCATTTCGTATATTTTGCCTTGCATTTGTTTATTTGCTTTCAAAAACCTTTAGAGAACAATAATTACTAATATAATATGGAGTAGCACAGCATAGACGAGGGAAGCTAACTCTCTCCCTTTTCCCAGAACCTGGAACAGCTAAAGATAATAAGCATTGTCAGCTTTGGTATCTGACATAGTTTGGATGTTTGTCCCCTTCAAATCTCACGTTAAAATGTGATCCCCAATGTTGGAGATAGATGCCTCCTGAATGGCTTGGTGCTGTCCTCTTGGTAATGAATGAGTTCTTACCCTGTGAGTTCATGCGATATCTGGTTGTTTAAAAGAGACTGACACCTCTTCCCTGTCTCTCTTGCTTCCACTCTCACCATGTGATATGCTGGTTTCCCTTCACCTTCCACCATGATTGGAAGGTTCCTGAGGCCCTCCCTGGAAGCAGGTGCCAGTACTATGCTTCATGTACAGCCTTCACAACAAGGAGCCAAATAAACCGCATTTCTTTATAAATAACCCAGCCTCAGGTATTTCTTTATAACAATGCAAATGGGCTAACAGAGTATCATTCATGGACAGTGAGTGTATTAGTCAATTTTCATGCTGCTGATAAAGACATACCCAAGACTGGGTAATTTATAAAGAAAAAGAGGTTTAATGAATTCACATATCTGTACCGCTACCTGTATAAATATGGAAATATCTTCACCGCTACCTGTACAAACATGGAAATATCTACACCGCCATCTCTTTAAACATGGAAATACCTACACTGCTATGTGTATAAACAAGGAAATATCTACAGCGCCATCTCTATAAACATGGAAATATCTACACCGCTATCTGTATGAACATGAAAATATCTACAGCGCCATCTGTATAAATATGGAAGTATCTACACCGCCATCTGTATAAACATGGAAATATCTACACCGCCATCTGTATAAACATGGAAATATCTACACCGCCATCTGCATAAACATGGAAATATATACACCGCCACATATATAAACATGGAAATATCCAAGCCGCCATCTCTATAAACTTGGAAATATCTACACCGCTATCTCTATAAACATGGAAATATCTACACCGCTATGTGTATCAACATGGAAATATCTATACCGCTATCTCTATAAACATGGAAATATCTACACCGCTATCTGTATAAACATGGAAATATTTACAACGCTTTCTGTATGAACATGGAAATATCTACACCGCTATCTGTATAAGCATGGAAATACCTACAGCGCTATCTGTATAAACATGGAAATAACTACATCGCCATCTGCATAAACATGGAAATATCTACACCGCCATCTCTATAAACATTGAAATATCTACAACGCCATGTGTATGAATATGGAAATAACTACACCGCCACCTGTATAAACATGGAAATATCTACACCGCCATCTGTTTAAACATGGAAATATCTATACCGCTATATGTATAAACATGGAAATATCTAAAACGCAATCTCTATAAACATGGAAATATCTACACCGCTATCTGTATAAACATGGAAATATTTACAACGCTATCTGTATGAACATGGAAATATCTACACCGCTATCTGTATAAGCATGGAAATACCTACACCGCTATCTGTATAAACATGGAAATACCTACACCGCCATCTGTATAAACATGGAAATATCTACACCGCCATCTCTATAAACATGGAAATATCTCCACCGCCATCTCTATAAACATGGAAATAATTACACCGCTATCTCTATAAACATGGATATATCTACACCGCTATCTGAATAAACATGGCAATATCTACACTGCTGTCTGTGAAACAGGGAATTATCGACACCGCTATCTCTATAAACATGGAAATATCTACACGACTATCTCTATAAACATGGAAATATCTACACCAATATCTCTGTAAACATAGAAATATCTATACCGCAATGTGTATAAACATGGAAATAACTACACCGCTATGGGTATAAACATGGAAATATCTACACCGCCATCTGTATAAACATGGAAATATCTACACCGTCATCTCTATAAACATTGAAATATCTAAACCGGCATCTGTATGCACATGGAAATATCTACACCGCCATGTGTATAAATATGGAAATATCTACACCGCTATCTGTATGAACATAGAAATATCGACACCACCATCTGTATAAACAAGTAAATAACTATAATGCCATCTCCATAAACATGGAAATATCTACACCGCTATCTGTATAAACATGGAAATATCTACACCGCTATCTGTATAAACATGGAAATATCTACACCACTATCTGTATAATCATGGAAATATCTTCAGCGCTATCTGTATAAAAATGGAAATATCTACACAGCTATCTGTCAATACAGGGAAATATCTACACCGCCATCCCTATAAACATGTAAATATCTACATTGCCATCTGAATAAACATGGGAATATCTACACCGCTATCTGTATGTACATGGAAATATCTACACCGCTATCTGTATAAACATGGAAATATCTACACTGGTATCTGTAAAACAGGGAAATATCTACACCGCTATCTGTATAAACATGGAAATATCTACAACGCTCTCTCTATAAACATGGAAATACCTACACCGATATCTCCATAAACATGGAAATATCGCCAATGCTATGTGTAAAAACATGGAAATATCTACACCGCCATGTCTATAAACATGTAAATATCTACACCGCCATCTGTATAAACATGAAAATATCTACACCCAGTCTGTATCAAAATGGAAATATCCACACCGCCATCTGTATGATCATGGAAATATCTACACCGTTATATGTATAAACACAGAAATATCTACACCGTTATCGGTATAAACATGGAAATGTCTACACTGCTATCTGTATAAACATGGAAATATCTACTCTGCTATCTGTAAAACAGGGAAATATCTACACCGCTAACTCTATAAACATGGAAATATCTACAATGCTCTCTGCATAAACATGGAAATATCTACACCGCTGTCTGTATAAACATGGAAATATCTTCACCGCTATATGTATAAACATGTAAATATCTACACCGCTATCTATATAAACATGGAAATATCTACACCGCTATCTGTGTAATCATGGAAATATCTACACCGCTATCTGTATAAACATGCAAATATCTACACCGATATCTCCATAAACATGGAAATATCTACAATGCTATCTGTATGAACATGGAAATATCTACACTGCCATCTGTATAAACTTGGAAATATCTACACCGCCATCTCTATAAACATGGAAATATCTACACCGCCCTCGGTATGAACATGGAAATATCACCAACGTCTTCTGTATGAACATGGAAATAACTACACAGACATCTGTGTGAACATGGAAATATCTACACCGACATCTGTATGAACATGGAAATATCTACACCGCCATCTGTATGAACATGCAAATATCTTCACCGCCATCTGTATGAAGAGGGAAATATCTACACCGCCTTCTGTATGAACATGGAAATATCTACACCGCTATCTGTATGAACATGGAAATACCTACAAACCTATCTCTATAAACATAAAAATATTTACAATGCTATCTGTATAAACAAGGGAATATCTACACCGCCATCTCTATAAACATGGAAATATCTACACTGCCATCTGTATAAACATAGAAATATCTACACCGCTACCTGTATAAACATGGAAATATCTACACTGCTTTCTGTGAAACAGGGAAATTTCTACACTGCTATCTCTATTAACATGGAAATAACTACACCACAATCTCTATAATCATGGAAATATCTACACCACTATCTCTATAAACATGGAAATATCTACACCACTATCTCTATAAACATGGAAATATCTACACCGCTATTTGTATAAACATGGAAATATCAACACTGCTATCTGAATAAACATGGAAATATCTACAGCGATAAGTGTATAAACATGGAAATATCTACACCGCCATCTCTATAAACATGGAAATATTTACACCGCCGTCGGTGAGAACATGGAAATATCTGTACGCCATCTCTATAAACTTGGAAATATCTACACCGCCATCTATATCAGCTTGCAAATATCTACACCGCCAGCTGAATGATGATGGAAATATCTACACGGCTATCTGTATAAACACAGAAATATCTGCACTGCTATCTGTATAAACATGGAAATATCTACACCGCTATCTGTATAAACATGGAAATATCTACACCGCTATCTGTATAAATATGGAAATATCTACACCGCTACCTGTAAAAACATGGAAATATCTACACCGCTATCTGTATGAACATGGACATATCTTCACCGACATCTGTATGAAGATGGATATATCTACACAGCCATCTGGATGAACGTGGAAATATCTACACAGCCATCTGGATGAACATGGAATTATCTACACCGCTATCTGTGTAAACATGCATACATCTTCACCGCTATCTGTATAAACATGGAAATATCTACACCGTTTTCTGTATGAACATGGAAATATCTATACCGCTATATGTGTAAAAATGCATACATCTTCACCGCTATCTGTATAAACATGGAAATATCTACACCGCTATCTGTTTGAAAATGGAAATATCTACACCGCTATCTGCATGAAAATGGAAATATCTACACAGCTATCTGCACATACATGGAAATATCTACAAAGTTCTCTCTTTACACATGGAAATAAGTACACCGCTATCTCTATAAACATGGAAATATCTACACCGCCATCAGTATGAACATGGAAATATCTGCACCGTCATCTGTATGAACATATAAATATCTACACCGCCATCTGAATTAAGATGAAGATATCTACACAACTATATGTATAAACATGGAAATATCTACACCGCTACCTGTATAAACATGGAAATATCTACACCGCTATCTGTATAAACATGGAAATACCTACACCGCTACCTGTATAAACATGGAAATATCAGCACCGCTATCTTTATGAACATGGAAATATCTACACCGCTATCTGTATGAACATGGAAATATCTACACCGATATCTGTATGAACATGGAAATATCTTCACCGCCATCTCTATGAACATGGAAATATCTACACAGCCATCTGGATGAACATGGAAATATCAGCACCGCTATCTGTATGAACATGGAAATATCTACACCGCTAACTGTATGAACATGGAAATATCTTCACCGCCATCTGTATGAACATGGATATATCTACACAGCCATCTGGATGAACATGGAAATATCTACACCGCTATCTGTTTGAACATGGAAATATCTACACCGCTATCTGCATGAAAATGGAAATATCAACACAGCTATCTGCATATACATGGAAATATCTACACACCTATCTCTTTACACATGGAAATAACTACACCGCTATCTCTATAAACATGGAAATATCTACACCGCCATCTGTATGAACATGGACATATCTGCACCGCTATCTGTATGAACATATAAATATCTACACCGCCATCTGTATGAAGAAGGAGATATCTACACCGCTATCTGTTTAAACATGGAAATATCTACACTGCTATCTGTATATACATGGAAATATCTACACCGCTATCTGTGTAAACATGCATACATCTTCACCGCTATCTGTATAAACATGGAAATATATACACCGCTATCTTTATGAACATGGAAATATCTACACTGCTAACTGTTTGAATAGGGAAATATGTACACCGCTATCTGCATGAAAATGGAAATATCTACACCGCTATCTGTATGAACATGGAAATACATACACCGCTATCTGTATGAACATGGAAATATCTACACCGCTATTTGTATGAGCATGGAAATATCTACACCGCTATCTGTATGAACATGGTAATATCTTCACCGCCATCTGTATGAACATGGATATATCTACACAGCCATCTGGATGAACATGGAAATATCTGCACCGCTATCTGTATGAACATGGAAATATCTACACCGCTATCTGTATGAACATGGATATATCTACACAGCCATCTGGATGAACATGGAAATATCTACACCGCTATCAGTGTAAACATGCATACATCTTCACCGCTATCTGTATAAACATGGAAATATCTATACCGCTATCTCTATGAACATGGAAATATCTACACCGCTAACTGTTTGAACAGGGAAATGTGTACACCACTATCTGCATGAAAATGGAAATATCTACACAGCTATCTGCATATACATGGAAATATCTACACAGCTATCTCTTTACACATGGAAATAACTACACCGCTATCTGTATGAACATGGAAATATCTTCACCGTCATCTGTATGAACATGGAAATATCTGCACCGCCATCTGTATGAACATATAAATATCTACACCGCCATCTGTATTAAGATGGAGATATCTACACCGCTATCTGCATAAACATGGAAATATCAGCACCGCTATCTGTATAAACATGGAAATATCTACACCGCTATGTGTATAAACATAGAAATATCTACACTGCTATCTGTGTAAACATGGAAATATCTACACAGCTACCTGTATGAACATGGAAATATCAGCACCGCTAACGGTATGAACATGGAAATATCTACACTGCCATCTGTATGAACATGGAAATATCTTCACCGCCATCTGTATGAGCATGGATATATCTACACAGCCATCTGTATGAACATGGAAATGTCTACACTGCAATCTGTATGAACATGGAAATATCTACACCGCTATCTGCATGAAAATGGAAATATCAACACAGCAATCTGCATATACATGGAAATATCTACACACCTATCTCTTTACACATGGAAATAACTACACCGCTATCTCTATAAACATGGAAATATCTACACCGCCATCTGTATGAACATGGACATATCTGCACCGCTATCTGTATGAACATATAAATATCTACACCGCCATCTGTATGAAGAAGGAGATATCTACACCGCTATCTGTTAAAACATGGAAATATCTACACTGCTATCTGTATATACATGGAAATATCTACACCGCTATCTGTGTAAACATGCATACATCTTCACCGCTAACTGTAAAAACATGGAAATATATACACCGCTATCTTTATGAACATGGAAATATCTACACTGCTAACTGTTTGAATAGGGAAATATGTACACCGCTATCTGCATGAAAATGGAAATATCTACACCGCTATCTGTATGAACATGGAAATACATACACCGCTATCTGTATGAACATGGAAATATCTACACCGCTATTTGTATGAGCATGGAAATATCTACACCGCTATCTGTATGAACATGGTAATATCTTCACCGCCATCTGTATGAACATGGATATATCTACACAGCCATCTGGATGAACATGGAAATATCTGCACCGCTATCTGTATGAACATGGAAATATCTACACCGCTATCTGTATGAACATGGATATATCTACACAGCCATCTGGATGAACATGGAAATATCTACACCGCTATCAGTGTAAACATGCATACATCTTCACCGCTATCTGTATAAACATGGAAATATCTATACCGCTATCTCTATGAACATGGAAATATCTACACCGCTAACTGTTTGAACAGGGAAATGTGTACACCACTATCTGCATGAAAATGGAAATATCTACACAGCTATCTGCATATACATGGAAATATCTACACAGCTATCTCTTTACACATGGAAATAACTACACCGCTATCTGTATGAACATGGAAATATCTACACCGCTATCTGTATGAACATGGATATATCTACACAGCCATCTGGATGAACATGGAAATATCTACACCGCTATCAGTGTAAACATGCATACATCTTCACCGCTATCTGTATAAACATGGAAATATCTACACCGCTATCTCTATGAACATGGAAATATCTACACCACTAACTGTTTGAACAGGGAAATATGTACACCACTATCTGCATGAAAATGGAAATATCTACACAGCTATCTGCATATACATGGAAATATCTACACAGCTATCTCTTTACACATGGAAATAACTACACCGCTATCTGTATGAACATGGAAATATCTTCACCGTCATCTGTATGAACATGGAAATATCTGCACCGCCATCTGTATGAACATATAAATATCTACACCGCCATCTGTATTAAGATGGAGATATCTACACCGCTATCTGCATAAACATGGAAATATCAGCACCGCTATCTGTATAAACATGGAAATATCTACACCGCTATGTGTATAAACATAGAAATATCTACACTGCTATCTGTGTAAACATGGAAATATCTACACAGCTACCTGTATGAACATGGAAATATCAGCACCGCTAACGGTATGAACATGGAAATATCTACACCGCCATCTGTATGAACATGGAAATATCTTCACCGCCATCTGTATGAGCATGGATATATCTACACAGCCATCTGTATGAACATGGAAATGTCTACACTGCAATCTGTATGAACATGGAAATATCTACACCGCTATCTGCATGAAAATGGAAATATCAACACAGCAATCTGCATATACATGGAAATATCTACACACCTATCTCTTTACACATGGAAATAACTACACCGCTATCTCTATAAACATGGTAATATCTACACCACAATCTGTATGAACATGGAAATATCTGCACCGACATCTGTATGAACATATAAATATCTACACCGCCATCTGTATTAAGATGGAGATATCTACACCGCTATCTATATAAACATGGAAATATCTACACCGCTATCTGTATAAACACCGAAATATCTACACGGCTATCTGTGTAAACATGCATACATCTTCACCGCTAACTGTAAAAACATGGAAACATCAGCACCGCAATCTGTAGGAACATGGAAAAATCTACACCGCTATCTGTATGAACATGGAAATATCTACATCACTATCTGTATGAACATGGAAATAGCTACACAGCCATCTGTATGAACATGGAAATATCTACACCGCTATCTGTATGAACATGGAAATACCTTCACCGCCATCTGTATGAACATGGAAATACCTTCACCGCCATCTGTATGAACATGGATATGTCTACAAAGCCATCTGTATGAACATGGAAATATCTACACCGCTATCTGTATGAACATGGAAATATGTACACCGCTATCTGTGTAAACATGCATACATCTTCACCGCTATCTTTATAAACATGGAAATATCTACACTGCTATCTGTATGAACATGGACACATCTACACCGCTATCTGTTTGAACATGGAAATATCTACACCGCTATCTGCATGGAAATGGAAATATCTACACAGCTATCTGCATATACATGGAAATATCAGCACCGCTATCTGTATGAACATGGAAATATCAGCCCCTCTATCTGTATGAACATGGAAACATCTACACCACTATCTGTATGAACAAGGAAATATGTACACCGCTATCTGTATGAACATGGAAATATCTTCACCGCCATCTGTATGAACATGGAAATATCTACACCGCTATATGTATGAACATGGAATTATCTACACGGCTACCTGTATAAACATGGAAATATCAGCACTGCTATCTGTATGAACATATAAATATCTACACCGCCATCTGTATTAAGATGGAGATATCTACACCGCTATCTGTATAAACATGGAAATATCTACACCGCTATCTGTATAAACATGGAAATATCTACACAGCTATCTGCATGAAAATGGAAATATCTACACAGCTATCTGCATATACATGGAAATATCTACACAGATATCTCTTTACACATGGAAATAACTACACCGGTATCTCTATAAACATGGAAATATCTACACCGCCATCTGTATGAACATGGAAATATCTACACCGCTATCTGTATAAACACGGAAATATGTACACCGCTACCTGTATAAACATGGAAGTATCAGCACCGCTATCGGTATGAACTCGGCAATATCAACACTGCTATCTCTATGAACATGGAAATATCTACACCGCTATCTGTATTAACATGGAAATATCTTCACCGCCATCTGTATGAACATGGATATATCTACACAGCCATCAGGATGAACATCGAAATATCTACACCGCTATCTGTATGAACATGGAAATATCTACACCGCTATCTGTATGAACATGCAAATATCTACACAGCCATCTGGATGAACATGGAAATGTCTACACCGCTATATGTATGAACATGGAAATACATACACCGCTATCTGTATGAACATGGAAATATCTACACCGCTATCTGTATGAACATGGAAATATCAACACAGCAATCTGCATATACATGGAAATATCTACACACCTATCTCTTTACACATGGAAATAACTACACCGCTATCTCTATAAACATGGAAATATCTACACCGCCATCTGTATGAACATGGACATATCTGCACCGCTATCTGTATGAACATATAAATATCTACACCGCCATCTGTATGAAGAAGGAGATATCTACACCGCTATCTGTTAAAACATGGAAATATCTACACTGCTATCTGTATATACATGGAAATATCTACACCGCTATCTGTGTAAACATGCATACATCTTCACCGCTAACTGTAAAAACATGGAAATATATACACCGCTACCTTTATGAACATGGAAATATCTACACTGCTAACTGTTTGAATAGGGAAATATGTACACCGCTATCTGCATGAAAATGGAAATATCTACACCGCTATCTGTATGAACATGGAAATACATACACCGCTATCTGTATGAACATGGAAATATCTACACCGCTATTTGTATGAGCATGGAAATATCTACACCGCTATCTGTATGAACATGGTAATATCTTCACCGCCATCTGTATGAACATGGATATATCTACACAGCCATCTGGATGAACATGGAAATATCTGCACCGCTATCTGTATGAACATGGAAATATCTACACCGCTATCTGTATGAACATGGATATATCTACACAGCCATCTGGATGAACATGGAAATATCTACACCGCTATCAGTGTAAACATGCATACATCTTCACCGCTATCTGTATAAACATGGAAATATCTATACCGCTATCTCTATGAACATGGAAATATCTACACCGCTAACTGTTTGAACAGGGAAATGTGTACACCACTATCTGCATGAAAATGGAAATATCTACACAGCTATCTGCATATACATGGAAATATCTACACAGCTATCTCTTTACACATGGAAATAACTACACCGCTATCTGTATGAACATGGAAATATCTACACCGCTATCTGTATGAACATGGATATATCTACACAGCCATCTGGATGAACATGGAAATATCTACACCGCTATCAGTGTAAACATGCATACATCTTCACTGCTATCTGTATAAACATGGAAATATCTACACCGCTATCTCTATGAACATGGAAATATCTACACCACTAACTGTTTGAACAGGGAAATATGTACACCACTATCTGCATGAAAATGGAAATATCTACACAGCTATCTGCATATACATGGAAATATCTACACAGCTATCTCTTTACACATGGAAATAACTACACCGCTATCTGTATGAACATGGAAATATCTTCACCGTCATCTGTATGAACATGGAAATATCTGCACCGCCATCTGTATGAACATATAAATATCTACACCGCCATCTGTATTAAGATGGAGATATCTACACCGCTATCTGCATAAACATGGAAATATCAGCACCGCTATCTGTATAAACATGGAAATATCTACACCGCTATGTGTATAAACATAGAAATATCTACACTGCTATCTGTGTAAACATGGAAATATCTACACAGCTACCTGTATGAACATGGAAATATCAGCACCGCTAACGGTATGAACATGGAAATATCTACACCGCCATCTGTATGAACATGGAAATATCTTCACCGCCATCTGTATGAGCATGGATATATCTACACAGCCATCTGTATGAACATGGAAATGTCTACACTGCAATCTGTATGAACATGGAAATATCTACACCGCTATCTGCATGAAAATGGAAATATCAACACAGCAATCTGCATATACATGGAAATATCTACACACCTATCTCTTTACACATGGAAATAACTACACCGCTATCTCTATAAACATGGAAATATCTACACCGCCATCTGTATGAACATGGACATATCTGCACCGCTATCTGTATGAACATATAAATATCTACACCGCCATCTGTATGAAGAAGGAGATATCTACACCGCTATCTGTTAAAACATGGAAATATCTACACTGCTATCTGTATATACATGGAAATATCTACACCGCTATCTGTGTAAACATGCATACATCTTCACCGCTAACTGTAAAAACATGGAAATATATACACCGCTATCTTTATGAACATGGAAATATCTACACTGCTAACTGTTTGAATAGGGAAATATGTACACCGCTATCTGCATGAAAATGGAAATATCTACACCGCTATCTGTATGAACATGGAAATACATACACCGCTATCTGTATGAACATGGAAATATCTACACCGCTATTTGTATGAGCATGGAAATATCTACACCGCTATCTGTATGAACATGGTAATATCTTCAGCGCCATCTGTATGAACATGGATATATCTACACAGCCATCTGGATGAACATGGAAATATCTGCACCGCTATCTGTATGAACATGGAAATATCTACACCGCTATCTGTATGAACATGGATATATCTACACAGCCATCTGGATGAACATGGAAATATCTACACCGCTATCAGTGTAAACATGCATACATCTTCACCGCTATCTGTATAAACATGGAAATATCTATACCGCTATCTCTATGAACATGGAAATATCTACACCGCTAACTGTTTGAACAGGGAAATGTGTACACCACTATCTGCATGAAAATGGAAATATCTACACAGCTATCTGCATATACATGGAAATATCTACACAGCTATCTCTTTACACATGGAAATAACTACACCGCTATCTGTATGAACATGGAAATATCTTCACCGTCATCTGTATGAACATGGAAATATCTGCACCGCCATCTGTATGAACATATAAATATCTACACCGCCATCTGTATTAAGATGGAGATATCTACACCGCTATCTGCATAAACATGGAAATATCAGCACCGCTATCTGTATAAACATGGAAATATCTACACCGCTATGTGTATAAACATAGAAATATCTACACTGCTATCTGTGTAAACATGGAAATATCTACACAGCTACCTGTATGAACATGGAAATATCAGCACCGCTAACGGTATGAACATGGAAATATCTACACTGCCATCTGTATGAACATGGAAATATCTTCACCGCCATCTGTATGAGCATGGATATATCTACACAGCCATCTGTATGAACATGGAAATGTCTACACTGCAATCTGTATGAACATGGAAATATCTACACCGCTATCTGCATGAAAATGGAAATATCAACACAGCAATCTGCATATACATGGAAATATCTACACACCTATCTCTTTACACATGGAAATAACTACACCGCTATCTCTATAAACATGGAAATATCTACACCGCCATCTGTATGAACATGGACATATCTGCACCGCTATCTGTATGAACATATAAATATCTACACCGCCATCTGTATGAAGAAGGAGATATCTACACCGCTATCTGTTAAAACATGGAAATATCTACACTGCTATCTGTATATACATGGAAATATCTACACCGCTATCTGTGTAAACATGCATACATCTTCACCGCTAACTGTAAAAACATGGAAATATATACACCGCTATCTTTATGAACATGGAAATATCTACACTGCTAACTGTTTGAATAGGGAAATATGTACACCGCTATCTGCATGAAAATGGAAATATCTACACCGCTATCTGTATGAACATGGAAATACATACACCGCTATCTGTATGAACATGGAAATATCTACACCGCTATTTGTATGAGCATGGAAATATCTACACCGCTATCTGTATGAACATGGTAATATCTTCACCGCCATCTGTATGAACATGGATATATCTACACAGCCATCTGGATGAACATGGAAATATCTGCACCGCTATCTGTATGAACATGGAAATATCTACACCGCTATCTGTATGAACATGGATATATCTACACAGCCATCTGGATGAACATGGAAATATCTACACCGCTATCAGTGTAAACATGCATACATCTTCACCGCTATCTGTATAAACATGGAAATATCTACACCGCTATCTCTATGAACATGGAAATATCTACACCACTAACTGTTTGAACAGGGAAATATGTACACCACTATCTGCATGAAAATGGAAATATCTACACAGCTATCTGCATATACATGGAAATATCTACACAGCTATCTCTTTACACATGGAAATAACTACACCGCTATCTGTATGAACATGGAAATATCTTCACCGTCATCTGTATGAACATGGAAATATCTGCACCGCCATCTGTATGAACATATAAATATCTACACCGCCATCTGTATTAAGATGGAGATATCTACACCGCTATCTGCATAAACATGGAAATATCAGCACCGCTATCTGTATAAACATGGAAATATCTACACCGCTATGTGTATAAACATAGAAATATCTACACTGCTATCTGTGTAAACATGGAAATATCTACACAGCTACCTGTATGAACATGGAAATATCAGCACCGCTAACGGTATGAACATGGAAATATCTACACCGCCATCTGTATGAACATGGAAATATCTTCACCGCCATCTGTATGAGCATGGATATATCTACACAGCCATCTGTATGAACATGGAAATGTCTACACTGCAATCTGTATGAACATGGAAATATCTACACCGCTATCTGTATGAACATGGAAATATCTTCACCGCCATCTGTATGAACATGGATATGTCTACAAAGCCATCTGGATGAACATGGAAATATCTACACCGCTATCTGCATGAACATGGAAATATCTACACCGCTATCTGTGTAAACATGCATACATCTTCACCGCTATCTTTATAAACATGGAAATATCTACACTGCTATCTGTATGAACATGGAAATATCTACACCGCTATCTGTTTGAACATGGAAATATCTACAACGCTATCTGCATGAAAATGGAAATATCTACACAGCTATCTGCATATACATGGAAATATCTATACAGCTATCTCTTAACACATGGAAATAAGTACACCGCTATCTCTATAAACATGGAAATATCTACACCACCATCTGTATGAACATGGAAATACCTGCACCGCCATCTGTATGAAGATATAAATAACCACAACGACATCTGTATTAAGATGGAGATATCTACACCGCTATCTGTATAAACATGGAAATATCCACACCGCTATCTGTATGAACATGGAAATACCTACACCGCTATGTGTATAAACATGGAAATATCTACACTGCTACCTGTATAAATATGGAAATATCAACACCGCAATCTGTATGAACATGGAAATATCTACACCGCTATATGGATGAACATGGAAATATCTACACCGCTATGTGTTTGAACATGGAAATATCTACACCACTATCTGCATGAAAATGGAAATATCTACACAGCTATCTGCATATACATGGAAATATCTATAAAGCTATCTCTTTACACAAGGAAATAACTACACCGCTATCTCTATAAACATGGTAATATCTACACCACAATCTGTATGAACATGGAAATATCTGCACCGACATCTGTATGAACATATAAATATCTACACCACCATCTGTATTAAGATGGAGATATCTACACCGCTATCTATATAAACATGGAAATATCTACACCGCTATCTGTATAAACACCGAAATATCTACACGGCTATCTGTATAATCATGGAAATATCTGCACCGCTACCTGTATAAACATGGAAACATCAGCACCGCAATCTGTAGGAACATGGAAAAATCTACACCGCTATCTGTATGAACATGGAAATATCTACATCACTATCTGTATGAACATGGAAATAGCTACACAGCCATCTGTATGAACATGGAAATATCTACACCGCTATCTGTATGAACATGGAAATACCTTCACCGCCATCTGTATGAACATGGAAATACCTTCACCGCCATCTGTATGAACATGGATATGTCTACAAAGCCATCTGTATGAACATGGAAATATCTACACCGCTATCTGTATGAACATGGAAATATGTACACCGCTATCTGTGTAAACATGCATACATCTTCACCGCTATCTTTATAAACATGGAAATATCTACACTGCTATCTGTATGAACATGGACACATCTACACCGCTATCTGTTTGAACATGGAAATATCTACACCGCTATCTGCATGGAAATGGAAATATCTACACAGCTATCTGCATATACATGGAAATATCAGCACCGCTATCTGTATGAACATGGAAATATCAGCCCCTCTATCTGTATGAACATGGAAACATCTACACCACTATCTGTATGAACAAGGAAATATGTACACCGCTATCTGTATGAACATGGAAATATCTTCACCGCCATCTGTATGAACATGGAAATATCTACACCGCTATATGTATGAACATGGAATTATCTACACGGCTACCTGTATAAACATGGAAATATCAGCACTGCTATCTGTATAAACATATAAATATCTACACCGCCATCTGTATTAAGATGGAGATATCTACACCGCTATCTGTATAAACATGGAAATATCTACACAGCTATCTGCATGAAAATGGAAATATCTACACAGCTATCTGCATATACATGGAAATATCTACACAGATATCTCTTTACACATGGAAATAACTACACCGGTATCTCTATAAACATGGAAATATCTACACCGCCATCTGTATGAACATGGAAATATCTACACCGCTATCTGTATAAACACGGAAATATGTACACCGCTACCTGTATAAACATGGAAGTATCAGCACCGCTATCGGTATGAACTCGGCAATATCAACACTGCTATCTCTATGAACATGGAAATATCTACACCGCTATCTGTATTAACATGGAAATATCTTCACCGCCATCTGTATGAACATGGATATATCTACACAGCCATCAGGATGAACATCGAAATATCTACACCGCTATCTGTATGAACATGGAAATATCTACACCGCTATCTGTATGAACATGCAAATATCTACACAGCCATCTGGATGAACATGGAAATGTCTACACCGCTATATGTATGAACATGGAAATACATACACCGCTATCTGTATGAACATGGAAATATCTACACCGCTATCTGTATGAACATGGAAATATCTACACCGCTATCTGTATGAACATGGAAATATCTTCACCGCCATCTGTATGAACATGGATATATCTACACAGCCATCTGGATGAACATGGAAATATCTACACCGCTATCTGTATGAACATGGAAATATCTACACCGCTATCTGTATGAAGATGGAAAGATCTTCACCGCCATCTGTATGAACATGGATATATCTACACAGCCATCTGGATGAACGTGGAAATATCTACACCGCTATCTGTGTAAACATGCATACATCTTCACCGCTATCTGTATAAACATGGAAATATCTACACCGCTATCTTTATGAACATGGAAATATCTACACGGCTAACTGTTTGAACATGGAAATATCTACACCGCTATCTGCATGAAAATGGAAATATCTACACAGCTATCTGCATATACATGGAAATATCTACACAGCTATCTCTTTACACATGGAAATAACTACACCGCTATCTCTATAAACATGGAAATATCTACACCGCCATCTGTATGAACATGGAAATATCTACACCGGTATCTGTATAAACACGGAAATATGTACACCGCTACCTGTATAAACATGGAAGTATCAGCACCGCTATCGGTATGAACATGGCAATATCAACACGGCTATCTGTATGAACATGGAAATATCTACACCGCTATCTTTATGAACATGGAAATATCTACACGGCTATCTGTATGGACATGGAAATATCTACACAGCCATCTGGATGAATATGGAATTATCTACACCGCTATCTTTATGAACATGGAAATACATACACCGCTATCTCTATGAACATGGAAATATCTACACCGCTATCTGTATGAACATGGAAATATCTACACCGCTATCTGTATGAACATGGAAATATCTTCACCGCCATCTGTATGAACATGGATATATCTACACAGCCATCTGGATGAACATGGAAATATCTGCACCGCTATCTGGATGAACATGGAAATATCTGCACTGCTATCTTTATGAACATGGAAATATCTACACCGCTATCTGTATGAACATGCAAATATCTACACCACTACCTGTATAAACATGGAAATATCAGCACCGCTATATGCATGAACATGGAAACATCTACACTGCTATCCTTGAAAACATGCATACATCTTCACCGCTATCTGTATAAACATGGAAATATCTACACCGCTATCTGTATGAACATGGAAATATCTACACCACTATCTGTATGAACATGGAATTATCTACACCGCTATCTGTATGAACATGGATATATCTACACAGCCATCTGGATGAACATGGAAATATCTACACCGCTATCGGTATGAACATGGAAATATCTACACAGCCATCTGGAAGAACATGAAAATATGTACACCGCTATATGTGTAAACATGCATACATCTTCACCGCTATCTGTATAAACATGGAAATATCTACACCGCTACCTGTATAAACATGGAAATAGCACCGCTATCTGTATGAACATGGAAATATCTACACCGCTATCTCTATGACCATGGAAATATCCACACCGCTATCTGTATGAACATGGAAATAGCTACACCGCTATCTGTATGAACATGGAAATATCTACACCACTATCTGTATGAACATGGAAATATCTACACCGCTATCTGTTTGAACAGCGAAATATAAACACTGCTATCTGCATGAAAATGGAAATATCTACACAGCTATCTGAATATACATGGGAAGATCTACACAGCTATCTCTTTACACATGGAAATTACTACACCGCTATCTGTATGAACATGGAAATATCTACACCGCCATCTGTATGAACATGGAAATATCTACACCGCTATCTGCATGAAAATGGAAATATCAACACAGCTATCTGCATATACATGGAAATATCTACACACCTATCTCTTTACACATGGAAATAACTACACCGCTATCTCTATAAACATGGAAATATCTACACCGCCATCTGTATGAACATGGAAATATCTACACCGGTATGTGTATAAACACGGAAATATGTACACCGCTACCTGTATAAACATTGAAGTATCAGCACCGCTATCGGTATGAACATGGCAATATCAACACGGCTATCTGTATGAACATGGAAATATCTACACCGCTATCTGTATGAACATGGAAATATCTACACGGCTATCTGTATGAACATGGAAATATCTACACAGCCATCTGGATGAATATGGAATTAACTACACCGCTATCTGTATGAACATGGAAATACATACACCGCTATCTCTATGAACATGGAAATATCTACACCGCTATCTGTATGAACATGGAAATATCTACACCGCTATCTGTATGAACATGGAAATATCTTCACCGCCATCTGTATGAACATGGATATATCTACACAGCCATCTGGATGAACATGGAAATATCTGCACCGCTATCTGGATGAACATGGAAATATCTGCACTGCTATCTTTATGAACATGGAAATATCTACACCGCTATCTGTATGAACATGCAAATATCTACACCGCTACCTGTATAAACATGGAAATATCAGCACCGCTATCTGCATGAACATGGAAACATCTACACTGCTATCCTTGAAAACATTCGTACATCTTCACCGCTATCTGTATAAACATGGAAATATCTACACCGCTATCTGTATGAACATGGAAATAGCTACACCGCTATCTGTATGAACATGGAAATATCTACACCACTATCTGTATGAACATGGAATTATCTACACCGCTATCTGTATGAACATGGATATATCTACACAGCCATCTGGATGAACATGGAAATATCTACACCGCTATCGGTATGAGCATGGAAATATCTACACAGCCATCTGGATGAACATGGAAATATCTACACCGCTATCTGTATGAACATGGAAATATCTACACCGCTATCTGTATGAACATGGAAAGATCTTCACCGCCATCTGTATGAACATGGATATATCTACACAGCCATCTGGATGAACGTGGAAATATCTACACCGCTATCTGTGTAAACATGCATACATCTTCACCGCTATCTGTATAAACATGGAAATATCTACACCGCTATCTTTATGAACATGGAAATATCTACACGGCTAACTGTTTGAACATGGAAATATCTACACCGCTATCTGCATGAAAATGGAAATATCTACACAGCTATCTGCATATACATGGAAATATCTACACAGCTATCTCTTTACACATGGAAATAACTACACCGCTATCTCTATAAACATGGAAATATCTACACCGCCATCTGTATGAACATGGAAATATCTACACCGGTATCTGTATAAACACGGAAATATGTACACCGCTACCTGTATAAACATGGAAGTATCAGCACCGCTATCGGTATGAACATGGCAATATCAACACGGCTATCTGTATGAACATGGAAATATCTACACCGCTATCTTTATGAACATGGAAATATCTACACGGCTATCTGTATGGACATGGAAATATCTACACAGCCATCTGGATGAATATGGAATTATCTACACCGCTATCTGTATGAACATGGAAATACATACACCGCTATCTCTATGAACATGGAAATATCTACACCGCTATCTGTATGAACATGGAAATATCTACACCGCTATCTGTATGAACATGGAAATATCTTCACCGCCATCTGTATGAACATGGATATATCTACACAGCCATCTGGATGAACATGGAAATATCTGCACCGCTATCTGGATGAACATGGAAATATCTGCACTGCTATCTTTATGAACATGGAAATATCTACACCGCTATCTGTATGAACATGCAAATATCTACACCACTACCTGTATAAACATGGAAATATCAGCACCGCTATCTGCATGAACATGGAAACATCTACACTGCTATCCTTGAAAACATGCATACATCTTCACCGCTATCTGTATAAACATGGAAATATCTACACCGCTATCTGTATGAACATGGAAATATCTACACCACTATCTGTATGAACATGGAATTATCTACACCGCTATCTGTATGAACATGGATATATCTACACAGCCATGTGGATGAACATGGAAATATCTTCACCGCTATCGGTATGAACATGGAAATATCTACACAGCCATCTGGAAGAACATGAAAATATGTACACCGCTATATGTGTAAACATGCATACATCTTCACCGCTATCTGTATAAACATGGAAATATCTACACCGCTACCTGTATAAACATGGAAATAGCACCGCTATCTGTATGAACATGGAAATATCTACACCGCTATCTCTATGACCATGGAAATATCCACACCGCTATCTGTATGAACATGGAAATAGCTACACCGCTATCGGTATGAACATGGAAATATCTACACAGCCATCTGGAAGAACATGAAAATATGTACACCGCTATATGTGTAAACATGCATACATCTTCACCGCTATCTGTATAAACATGGAAATATCTACACCGATACCTGTATAAACATGGAAATAGCACCGCTATCTGTATGAACATGGAAATATCTACACCGCTATCTCTATGACCATGGAAATATCCACACCGCTATCTGTACGAACATGGAAATAGCTACACCGCTATCTGTATGAACATGGAAATATCTACACCACTATCTGTATGAACATGGAAATATCTACACCGCTATGTGTTTGAACAGCGAAATATAAACACTGCTATCTGCATGAAAATGGAAATATCTACACAGCTATCTGAATATACATGGGAAGATCTACACAGCTATCTCTTTACACATGGAAATTACTACACCGCTATCTGTATGAACATGGAAATATCTACACCGCCATCTGTATGAACATGGAAATATCTACACCGCTATCTGCATGAAAATGGAAATATCAACACAGCTATCTGCATATACATGGAAATATCTACACACCTATCTCTTTACACATGGAAATAACTACACCGCTATCTCTATAAACATGGAAATATCTACACCGCCATCTGTATGAACATGGAAATATCTACACCGGTATGTGTATAAACACGGAAATATGTACACCGCTACCTGTATAAACATGGAAGTATCAGCACCGCTATCGGTATGAACATGGCAATATCAACACGGCTATCTGTATGAACATGGAAATATCTACAACGCTATCTGTATGAACATGGAAATATCTACACGGCTATCTGTATGAACATGGAAATATCTACACAGCCATCTGGATGAATATGGAATTAACTACACCGCTATCTGTATGAACATGGAAATACATACACCGCTATCTCTATGAACATGGAAATATCTACACCGCTATCTGTATGAACATGGAAATATCTACACCGCTATCTGTATGAACATGGAAATATCTTCACCGCCATCTGTATGAACATGGATATATCTACACAGCCATCTGGATGAACATGGAAATATCTGCACCGCTATCTGGATGAACATGGAAATATCTGCACTGCTATCTTTATGAACATGGAAATATCTACACCGCTATCTGTATGAACATGCAAATATCTACACCGCTACCTGTATAAACATGGAAATATCAGCACCGCTATCTGCATGAACATGGAAACATCTACACTGCTATCCTTGAAAACATTCGTACATCTTCACCGCTATCTGTATAAACATGGAAATATCTACACCGCTATCTGTATGAAAATGGAAATAGCTACACCGCTATCTGTATGAACATGGAAATATCTACACCACTATCTGTATGAACATGGAATTATCTACACCGCTATCTGTATGAACATGGATATATCTACACAGCCATCTGGATGAACATGGAAATATCTACACCGCTATCGGTATGAGCATGGAAATATCTACACAGCCATCTGGATGAACATGGAAATATCTACACCGCTATCTGTATGAACATGGAAATATCTACACCGCTATCTGTATGAACATGGAAAGATCTTCACCGCCATCTGTATGAACATGGATATATCTACACAGCCATCTGGATGAACGTGGAAATATCTACACCGCTATCTGTGTAAACATGCATACATCTTCACCGCTATCTGTATAAACATGGAAATATCTACACCGCTATCTTTATGAACATGGAAATATCTACACGGCTAACTGTTTGAACATGGAAATATCTACACCGCTATCTGCATGAAAATGGAAATATCTACACAGCTATCTGCATATACATGGAAATATCTACACAGCTATCTCTTTACACATGGAAATAACTACACCGCTATCTCTATAAACATGGAAATATCTACACCGCCATCTGTATGAACATGGAAATATCTACACCGGTATCTGTATAAACACGGAAATATGTACACCGCTACCTGTATAAACATGGAAGTATCAGCACCGCTATCGGTATGAACATGGCAATATCAATACGGCTATCTGTATGAACATGGAAATATCTACACCGCTATCTTTATGAACATGGAAATATCTACACGGCTATCTGTATGGACATGGAAATATCTACACAGCCATCTGGATGAATATGGAATTATCTACACCGCTATCTGTATGAACATGGAAATACATACACCGCTATCTCTATGAACATGGAAATATCTACACCGCTATCTGTATGAACATGGAAATATCTACACCGCTATCTGTATGAACATGGAAATATCTTCACCGCCATCTGTATGAACATGGATATATCTACACAGCCATCTGGATGAACATGGAAATATCTGCACCGCTATCTGGATGAACATGGAAATATCTGCACTGCTATCTTTATGAACATGGAAATATCTACACCGCTATCTGTATGAACATGCAAATATCTACACCACTACCTGTATAAACATGGAAATATCAGCACCGCTATCTGCATGAACATGGAAACATCTACACTGCTATCCTTGAAAACATGCATACATCTTCACCGCTATCTGTATAAACATGGAAATATCTACACCGCTATCTGTATGAACATGGAAATATGTACACCACTATCTGTATGAACATGGAATTATCTACACCGCTATCTGTATGAACATGGATATATCTACACAGCCATCTGGATGAACATGGAAATATCTACACCGCTATCGGTATGAACATGGAAATATCTACACAGCCATCTGGAAGAACATGAAAATATGTACACCGCTGTATGTGTAAACATGCATACATCTTCACCGCTATCTGTATAAACATGGAAATATCTACACCGCTACCTGTATAAACATGGAAATAGCACCGCTATCTGTATGAACATGGAAATATCTACACCGCTATCTCTATGACCATGGAAATATCCACACCGCTATCTGTATGAACATGGAAATAGCTACACCGCTATCTGTATGAACATGGAAATATCTACACCACTATCTGTATGAACATGGAAATATCTACACCGCTATCTGTTTGAACAGGGAAATATAAACACTGCTATCTGCATGAAAATGGAAATATCTACACAGCTATCTGAATATACATGGGAAGATCTACACAGCTATCTCTTTACACATGGAAATTACTACACCGCTATCTGTATGAACATGGAAATATCTACACCGCCATCTGTATGAACATGGAAATATCTATACCGCTATCTGCATGAAAATGGAAATATCAACACAGCTATCTGCATATTCATGGAAATATCTACACACCTATCTCTTTACACATGGAAATAACTACACCGCTATCTCTATAAACATGGAAATATCTACACCGCCATCTGCATGAACATGGAAATATCTACACCGGTATCTGTATAAACACGGAAATATGTACACCGCTACCTGTATAAACATGGAAGTATCAGCACCGCTATCGGTATGAACATGGCAATATCAACACGGCTATCTGTATGAACATGGAAATATCTACACCGCTATCTGTATGAACATGGAAATATCTACACGGCTATCTGTATGAACATGGAAATATCTACACAGCCATCTGGATGAATATGGAATTAACTACACCGCTATCTGTATGAACATGGAAATACATACACCGCTATCTCTATGAACATGGAAATATCTACACCGCTATCTGTATGAACATGGAAATATCTACACCGCTATCTGTATGAACATGGAAATATCTTCACCGCCATCTGTATGAACATGGATATATCTACACAGCCATCTGGATGAACATGGAAATATCTGCACCGCTATCTGGATGAACATGGAAATATCTGCACTGCTATCTTTATGAACATGGAAATATCTACACCGCTATCTGTATGAACATGCAAATATCTACACCGCTACCTGTATAAACATGGAAATATCAGCACCGCTATCTGCATGAACATGGAAACATCTACACTGCTATCCTTGAAAACATTCGTACATCTTCACCGCTATCTGTATAAACATGGAAATATCTACACCGCTATCTGTATGAACATGGAAATAGCTACACCGCTATCTGTATGAACATGGAAATATCTACACCACTATCTGTATGAACATGGAATTATCTACACCGCTATCTGTATGAACATGGATATATCTACACAGCCATGTGGATGAACATGGAAATATCTACACCGCTATCGGTATGAGCATGGAAATATCTACACAGCCATCTGGATGAACATGAAAATATGTACACCGCTATATGTGTAAACATGCATACATCTTCACCGCTATCTGTATAAACATGGAAATATCTACACCGCTACCTGTATAAACATGGAAATATCAGCACCGCTATCTGTATGAACATGGAAATATCTACACCGCTATCTCTATGACCATGGAAATATCCACACCGCTATCTGTATGAACATGGAAATAGCTACACCGCTATCTGTATGAACATGGAAATATCTACACCACTATCTGTATGAACATGGAAATATCTACACCGCTATCTGTTTGAACAGGGAAATATATACACCGCTATCTGCATGAAAATGGAAATATCTACACAGCTATCTGAATATACATGGGAAGATCTACACAGCTATCTCTTTACACATGGAAATTACTACACCGCTATCTGTATGAACATGGAAATATCTACACCGCCATCTGTATGAACATGGAAATATCTACACCGCTATCTGCATGAACATGGAAATATCTACATCACTATCTGTATGAACATGGAAATAGCTACACAGCCATCTGTATGAACATGGAAAAATCTACACCGCTATCTGTATGAACATGGAAATATCTACATCACTATCTGTATGAACATGGAAATAGCTACACAGCCATCTGTATGAACATGGAAATATCTACACCGCTATCTGTATGAACATGGAAATACCTTCACCGCCATCTGTATGAACATGGAAATATCTTCACCGCCATCTGTATGAACATGGATATGTCCACAAAGCCATCTGTATGAACATGGAAATATCTACACCGCTATCTGTATGAACATGGAAATATGTACACCGCTATCTGTGTAAACATGCATACATCTTCACCGCTATCTTTATAAACATGGAAATATCTACACTGCTATCTGTATGAACATGGACACATCTACACCGCTATCTGTTTGAACATGGAAATATCTACACCGCTATCTGCATGGAAATGGAAATATCTACACAGCTATCTGCATATACATGGAAATATCAGCACCGCTATCTGTATGAACATCGAAATATCAGCCCCTCTATCTGTATGAACATGGAAACTTCTACACCACTATCTGTATGAACAAGGAAATATGTACACCGCTATCTGTATGAACATGGAAATATCTTCACCGCCATCTGTATGAACATGGAAATATCTACACCGCTATATGTATGAACATGGAATTATCTACACGGCTACCTGTATAAACATGGAAATATCAGCACTGCTATCTGTATGAACATATAAATATCTACACCGCCATCTGTATTAAGATGGAGATATCTACACCGCTATCTGTATAAACATGGAAATATCTACACCGCTATCTGTATAAACATGGAAATATCTACACCGCTATCTGCATGAAAATGGAAATATCTACACAGCTATCTGCATATACATGGAAATATCTACACAGCTATCTCTTTACACATGGAAATAACTACAGAGGTATCTCTACAAACATGGAAATATCTACACCGCCATCTGTATGAACATGGAAATATCTACACCGCTATCTGTATAAACACGGAAATATGTACACCGCTACCTGTATAAACACGGAAGTATCAGCACCGCTATCGGTATGAACTCGGCAATATCAACACGGCTATCTCTATGAACATGGAAATATCTACACCGCTATCTGTATTAACATGGAAATATCTTCACCGCCATCTGTATGAACATGGATATATCTACACAGCCATCAGGATGAACATCGAAATATCTACACCGCTATCTGTATGAACATGGAAATATCTACACCGCTATCTGTATGAACATGCAAATATCTGCACAGCCATCTGGATGAACATGGAAATGTCTACACCGCTATATGTATGAACATGGAAATACATACACCGCTATCTGTATGAACATGGAAATATCTACACCGCTATCTGTATGAACATGGAAATATCTACACCGCTATCTGTATGAACATGGAAATATCTTCACCGCCATCTGTATGAACATGGATATATCTACACAGCCATCTGGATGAACATGGAAATATCTACACCGCTATCTGTATGAACATGGAAATATCTACACCGCTATCTGTATGAACATGGAAAGATCTTCACCGCCATCTGTATGAACATGGATATATCTACACAGCCATCTGGATGAACGTGGAAATATCTACACCGCTATCTGTGTAAACATGCATACATCTTCACCGCTATCTGTATAAACATGGAAATATCTACACCGCTATCTTTATGAACATGGAAATATCTACACGGCTAACTGTTTGAACATGGAAATATCTACACCGCTATCTGCATGAAAATGGAAATATCTACACAGCTATCTGCATATACATGGAAATATCTACACAGCTATCTCTTTACACATGGAAATAACTACACCGCTATCTCTATAAACATGGAAATATCTACACCGCCATCTGTATGAACATGGAAATATCTACACCGGTATCTGTATAAACACGGAAATATGTACACCGCTACCTGTATAAACATGGAAGTATCAGCACCGCTATCGGTATGAACATGGCAATATCAACACGGCTATCTGTATGAACATGGAAATATCTACACCGCTATCTGTATGAACATGGAAATATCTACACGGCTATCTGTATGAACATGGAAATATCTACACAGCCATCTGGATGAATATGGAATTATCTACACCGCTATCTGTATGAACATGGAAATACATACACCGCTATCTCTATGAACATGGAAATATCTACACCGCTATCTGTATGAACATGGAAATATCTACACCGCTATCTGTATGAACATGGAAATATCTTCACCGCCATCTGTATGAACATGGATATATCTACACAGCCATCTGGATGAACATGGAAATATCTGCACCGCTATCTGGATGAACATGGAAATATCTGCACCGCTATCTGGATGAACATGGAAATATCTACACCGCTACCTGTAAAAACATGGAAATATCAGCACCGCTATCTGAATGAATATGTAAATATCTACACCGCTATCTCTATGAACGTGGAAATATCTACACCGCTATCTGTATGAACATGGAAATAGCTACACCGCTATCTGTATGAAGATGGAAATATCTACACCACTATCTGTATGAACATGGAAATATCTACACCTCTATCTGTATGAACATGGAAATATCTACACTGCTATCTGTTTGAACAGGGAAATATATACAACGCTATCTGTATGAAAATGGAAATATCTACACAGCTATCTGCATATACATGGAAATATCTACACAGCTATCTCTTTACACATGGAAATAACTACACCGCTATCTGTATGAACATGGAAATATCTATACCGCCATCTGTATGAACATGGAAATATCTGCACCGCCATCTGTATGAACATATAAATATCTACACCGCCATCTGTATTAAGAAGGAGATATCTACACCGCTATCTGTATAAACATGGAAATATATACACTGCAATCTGTATAAACATGGAAATATCTACACCGCTATCTGTGTAAACATGGAAATATCTACACCGTTACATGTATAAACATGGAAATATCAGCACCGCTATCGGTATGAACACGGAAATATCTACACCGCTATCTGTATGAACATGGAAATATCTACACCGCTATCTGTATGAACATGGAAATATGTTCACTGCCTTTTGTTTGAACATGGATATATCTACACAGCCATCTGGATGAACATGGAAATATCTACACCGCTATCTGTATGAACATGGAAATATCTACACTGCTGTCCTTGTAAACATGCATACATCTTCACTGCTATCTGTATAAACATGGAAATATCTACACCGCTATCTGTATGAACATGGAAATATCTACACCGCTATCTGTTTGAACATGGAAATATCTACACCGCTATCCGCATGAAAATGGAAATATCTACACAGCTATCTGCATACACATGGAAATATCTACAAAGCTATCTCTTTACACATGGAAATAACTACACCGCTATCTCTATAAACATGGAAATATCTGCACCGCCATCTATATGAACATGGAAATATCTGCACCGCCATCTGTATGAACATATAAATATCTACACCGCCATCTGTATTAAGATGGAGATATCTACACATCTATCTGTATAAACTTGGAAATATCTACACCGCTATCTGTATAAACATGGAAATATCTACACCACTATCTGTATAAACATGGAAATATCTACACCGCTACCTGTATAAACATGGAAATTTCAGCATAGCTATCTGTATGAACATGGAAATATCTACACTGCTATCTCTTTGAACATGGAAATATCTACACCGCTATCTGTATGAACATGGAAATAGCTACACCACTATCTGTATGAACACGGAAATATCTACACCACTATCTGTATGAACAGGGAAATATCTACACCGCTATCTGTTTGAACATGGATATATCTACACAGCCATCTGTATGAACATGGAAATATCTACACCGCTATCAGTATGAACATGGAAATATCTACACCGCTATCTGTATGAACATGGATATATCTACACAGCCGTCTGGATGAACATGGAAATATCTACACTGCTATCTGTGTAGACATGCATACATCTTCACCACTATCTGTATAAACTTGGAAATATCTACACCGCTATCTGTTTGAACATGGAAATATCTACACCGCCATCTGTATTAACATGGGAATATCTGCACCGCCATCTGTATGAACATATAAATATCTACACCGCCATCTGTATTAAGATGGAGATATCTACACCGCAACCTGTATAAACATGGAAATATCAGCACCGCTATCTGTTTGAACACGGAAATATCTACACTGCTATCTGTATGAACATGGAAATATCTACACATCTATCTGTATGAGCATGGAAATATCTACATCGCTATCTGTATGAACATGGAAATATCTACACCGCTATCTGTTTGAACATGGAAATATCTACACCGCTATCTGCATGAAAATGGAAATATCTACACAGCTATCTGCATATACATGGAAATATCTACACAGCTATCTGTATGAACATGGAAATATCTGCACCGCCATCTGTATGAACATATAAACATCTACACCGCCGTCTGTATTAAGAAGGAGTTATCTACACCGCTATCTGTATAAACAAGGAAATATCTACCCTGCTGTCTATATAAACATGGAAATATCTACACCGCTATCTGTATGAACATGGAAATATCTACACCGCTACCTGTATAAACATGGAAATAACAGCACCGCTATCGGTATGAACATGGAAATATCTACACCGCTATGTGTAGGAACATGGAAATATCTACACCGCCATCTGTGTGAACATGGAAATATCTTCACTGCCATCTTTATGAACATGGATATATCTACACAGCCATCTGGATGAACATGGAAATATCTACACCGCTATCTGTATGAACATGGAAATATCTACACTGCTATCCTTGTAAACATGCATACATCTTCACCGCTATCTGTATAAACATGGAAATATCTACACCGCTATCTGTATGAACATGGAAATATCTACAACGCTATCTGTTTGAACATGGAAATATCTACACCGTTATCCGCATGAAAATGGAAATATCTACACAGCAGTCTGCATACACATGGAAATATCTACAAAGCTATCTCTTTGCACATGGAAATAACTACACCGCTATCTCTATAAACATGGAAATATCTACACGGCCATCTATATGAACACGGAAATATCTGCACCGCCATCTGTATGAACATATAAATATCTACACCACCATCTGTATTAAGATGGAGATATCTACACATCTATCTGTATAAACTTGGAAATATCTACACCGCTATCTGTATAAACATGGAAATATCTACACCAATATCTGTATAAACATGGAAATATCTACACCGCTACCTGTATAAATATGGAAATATCAGCACAGCTATCTGTATGAACATGGAAATATCTACACCGCTATCTCCTTGAACATGGAAATATCTACACCGCTATCTCCTTGAACATGGAAATATCTACACCGCTATCTGTATGAACATGGAAATAGCTACACCGCTATCTTTATGAACATGGAAATATCTACACCACTATCTGTATGAACATGGAAATATCTACACCGCTATCTGTATGAACATGGATATATCTATACAGCCATCTGGATGAACATGGAAATATCTACACCGCTATCTGTATGAACATGGAAATATCTACACCGCTATCTGTATGAACATGGATATATCTACACAGCCATGTGGATGAACATGGAAATATCTACACCGCTATCGGTATGAGCATGGAAATATCTACACAGCCATCTGGATGAACATGAAAATATGTACACCGCTATATGTGTAAACATGCATACATCTTCACCGCTATCTGTATAAACATGGAAATATCTACACCGCTACCTGTATAAACATGGAAATATCAGCACCGCTATCTGTATGAACATGGAAATATCTACACCGCTATCTCTATGACCATGGAAATATCCACACCGCTATCTGTATGAACATGGAAATAGCTACACCGCTATCTGTATGAACATGGAAATATCTACACCACTATCTGTATGAACATGGAAATATCTACACCGCTATCTGTTTGAACAGGGAAATATATACACCGCTATCTGCATGAAAATGGAAATATCTACACAGCTATCTGAATATACATGGGAAGATCTACACAGCTATCTCTTTACACATGGAAATAACTACACCGCTATCTGTATGAACATGGAAATATCTACACCGCCATCTGTATGAACATGGAAATATCTACACCGCTATCTGCATGAACATGGAAATATCTACATCACTATCTGTATGAACATGGAAATAGCTACACAGCCATCTGTATGAACATGGAAAAATCTACACCGCTATCTGTATGAACATGGAAATATCTACATCACTATCTGTATGAACATGGAAATAGCTACACAGCCATCTGTATGAACATGGAAATATCTACACCGCTATCTGTATGAACATGGAAATACCTTCACCGCCATCTGTATGAACATGGAAATATCTTCACCGCCATCTGTATGAACATGGATATGTCCACAAAGCCATCTGTATGAACATGGAAATATCTACACCGCTATCTGTATGAACATGGAAATATGTACACCGCTATCTGTGTAAACATGCATACATCTTCACCGCTATCTTTATAAACATGGAAATATCTACACTGCTATCTGAATGAACATGGACACATCTACACCGCTATCTGTTTGAACATGGAAATATCTACACCGCTATCTGCATGGAAATGGAAATATCTACACAGCTATCTGCATATACATGGAAATATCAGCACCGCTATCTGTATGAACATCGAAATATCAGCCCCTCTATCTGTATGAACATGGAAACATCTACACCACTATCTGTATGAACAAGGAAATATGTACACCGCTATCTGTATGAACATGGAAATATCTTCACCGCCATCTGTATGAACATGGAAATATCTACACCGCTATATGTATGAACATGGAATTATCTACACGGCTACCTGTATAAACATGGAAATATCAGCACTGCTATCTGTATGAACATATAAATATCTACACCGCCATCTGTATTAAGATGGAGATATCTACACCGCTATCTGTATAAACATGGAAATATCTACACCGCTATCTGTATAAACATGGAAATATCTACACCGCTATCTGCATGAAAATGGAAATATCTACACAGCTATCTGCATATACATGGAAATATCTACACAGCTATCTCTTTACACATGGAAATAACTACAGAGGTATCTCTACAAACATGGAAATATCTACACCGCCATCTGTATGAACATGGAAATATCTACACCGCTATCTGTATAAACACGGAAATATGTACACCGCTACCTGTATAAACATGGAAGTATCAGCACCGCTATAGGTATGAACTCGGCAATATCAACACGGCTATCTCTATGAACATGGAAATATCTACACCGCTATCTGTATTAACATGGAAATATCTTCACCGCCATCTGTATGAACATGGATATATCTACACAGCCATCAGGATGAACATCGAAATATCTACACCGCTATCTGTATGAACATGGAAATATCTACACCGCCATCTGTATGAACATGGAAATATCTACACCGCTATCTGCATGAACATGGAAATATCTACATCACTATCTGTATGAACATGGAAATAGCTACACAGCCATCTGTATGAACATGGAAAAATCTACACCGCTATCTGTATGAACATGGAAATATCTACATCACTATCTGTATGAACATGGAAATAGCTACACAGCCATCTGTATGAACATGGAAATATCTACACCGCTATCTGTATGAACATGGAAATACCTTCACCGCCATCTGTATGAACATGGAAATATCTTCACCGCCATCTGTATGAACATGGATATGTCCACAAAGCCATCTGTATGAACATGGAAATATCTACACCGCTATCTGTATGAACATGGAAATATGTACACCGCTATCTGTGTAAACATGCATACATCTTCACCGCTATCTTTATAAACATGGAAATATCTACACTGCTATCTGTATGAACATGGACACATCTACACCGCTATCTGTTTGAACATGGAAATATCTACACCGCTATCTGCATGGAAATGGAAATATCTACACAGCTATCTGCATATACATGGAAATATCAGCACCGCTATCTGTATGAACATCGAAATATCAGCCCCTCTATCTGTATGAACATGGAAACATCTACACCACTATCTGTATGAACAAGGAAATATGTACACCGCTATCTGTATGAACATGGAAATATCTTCACCGCCATCTGTATGAACATGGAAATATCTACACCGCTATATGTATGAACATGGAATTATCTACACGGCTACCTGTATAAACATGGAAATATCAGCACTGCTATCTGTATGAACATATAAATATCTACACCGCCATCTGTATTAAGATGGAGATATCTACACCGCTATCTGTATAAACATGGAAATATCTACACCGCTATCTGTATAAACATGGAAATATCTACACCGCTATCTGCATGAAAATGGAAATATCTACACAGCTATCTGCATATACATGGAAATATCTACACAGCTATCTCTTTACACATGGAAATAACTACAGAGGTATCTCTACAAACATGGAAATATCTACACCGCCATCTGTATGAACATGGAAATATCTACACCGCTATCTGTATAAACACGGAAATATGTACACCGCTACCTGTATAAACATGGAAGTATCAGCACCGCTATCGGTATGAACTCGGCAATATCAACACGGCTATCTCTATGAACATGGAAATATCTACACCGCTATCTGTATTAACATGGAAATATCTTCACCGCCATCTGTATGAACATGGATATATCTACACAGCCATCAGGATGAACATCGAAATATCTACACCGCTATCTGTATGAACATGGAAATATCTACACCGCTATCTGTATGAACATGCAAATATCTGCACAGCCATCTGGATGAACATGGAAATGTCTACACCGCTATATGTATGAACATGGAAATACATACACCGCTATCTGTATGAACATGGAAATATCTACACCGCTATCTGTATGAACATGGAAATATCTACACCGCTATCTGTATGAACATGGAAATATCTTCACCGCCATCTGTATGAACATGGATATATCTACACAGCCATCTGGATGAACATGGAAATATCTACACCGCTATCTGTATGAACATGGAAATATCTACACCGCTATCTGTATGAACATGGAAAGATCTTCACCGCCATCTGTATGAACATGGATATATCTACACAGCCATCTGGATGAACGTGGAAATATCTACACCGCTATCTGTGTAAACATGCATACATCTTCACCGCTATCTGTATAAACATGGAAATATCTACACCGCTATCTTTATGAACATGGAAATATCTACACGGCTAACTGTTTGAACATGGAAATATCTACACCGCTATCTGCATGAAAATGGAAATATCTACACAGCTATCTGCATATACATGGAAATATCTACACAGCTATCTCTTTACACATGGAAATAACTACACCGCTATCTCTATAAACATGGAAATATCTACACCGCCATCTGTATGAACATGGAAATATCTACACTGGTATCTGTATAAACACGGAAATATGTACACCGCTACCTGTATAAACATGGAAGTATCAGCACCGCTATCGGTATGAACATGGCAATATCAACACGGCTATCTGTATGAACATGGAAATATCTACACCGCTATCTGTATGAACATGGAAATATCTACACGGCTATCTGTATGAACATGGAAATATCTACACAGCCATCTGGATGAATATGGAATTATCTACACCGCTATCTGTATGAACATGGAAATACATACACCGCTATCTCTATGAACATGGAAATATCTACACCGCTATCTGTATGAACATGGAAATATCTACACCGCTATCTGTATGAACATGGAAATATCTTCACCGCCATCTGTATGAACATGGATATATCTACACAGCCATCTGGATGAACATGGAAATATCTGCACCGCTATCTGGATGAACATGGAAATATCTGCACCGCTATCTGGATGAACATGGAAATATCTACACCGCTACCTGTAAAAACATGGAAATATCAGCACCGCTATCTGAATGAATATGTAAATATCTACACCGCTATCTCTATGAACTTGGAAATATCTACACCGCTATCTGTATGAACATGGAAATAGCTACACCGCTATCTGTATGAAGATGGAAATATCTACACCACTATCTGTATGAACATGGAAATATCTACACCTCTATCTGTATGAACATGGAAATATCTACACTGCTATCTGTTTGAACAGGGAAATATATACAACGCTATCTGTATGAAAATGGAAATATCTACACAGCTATCTGCATATACATGGAAATATCTACACAGCTATCTCTTTACACATGGAAATAACTACACCGCTATCTGTATGAACATGGAAATATCTATACCGCCATCTGTATGAACATGGAAATATCTGCACCGCCATCTGTATGAACATATAAATATCTACACCGCCATCTGTATTAAGAAGGAGATATCTACACCGCTATCTGTATAAACATGGAAATATATACACTGCAATCTGTATAAACATGGAAATATCTACACCGCTATCTGTGTAAACATGGAAATATCTACACCGTTACATGTATAAACATGGAAATATCAGCACCGCTATCGGTATGAACACGGAAATATCTACACCGCTATCTGTATGAACATGGAAATATCTACACCGCTATCTGTATGAACATGGAAATATGTTCACTGCCTTTTGTTTGAACATGGATATATCTACACAGCCATCTGGATGAACATGGAAATATCTACACCGCTATCTGTATGAACATGGAAATATCTACACTGCTGTCCTTGTAAACATGCATACATCTTCACTGCTATCTGTATAAACATGGAAATATCTACACCGCTATCTGTATGAACATGGAAATATCTACACCGCTATCTGTTTGAACATGGAAATATCTACACCGCTATCCGCATGAAAATGGAAATATCTACACAGCTATCTGCATACACATGGAAATATCTACAAAGCTATCTCTTTACACATGGAAATAACTACACCGCTATCTCTATAAACATGGAAATATCTGCACCGCCATCTATATGAACATGGAAATATCTGCACCGCCATCTGTATGAACATATAAATATCTACACCGCCATCTGTATTAAGATGGAGATATCTACACATCTATCTGTATAAACTTGGAAATATCTACACCGCTATCTATATAAACATGGAAATATCTACACCACTATCTGTATAAACATGGAAATATCTACACCGCTACCTGTATAAACATGGAAATTTCAGCATAGCTATCTGTATGAACATGGAAATATCTACACTGCTATCTCTTTGAACATGGAAATATCTACACCGCTATCTGTATGAACAGGGAAATAGCTACACCACTATCTGTATGAACACGGAAATATCTACACCACTATCTGTATGAACAAGGAAATATCTACACCGCTATCTGTTTGAACATGGATATATCTACACAGCCATCTGTATGAACATGGAAATATCTACACCGCTATCAGTATGAACATGGAAATATCTACACCGCTATCTGTATGAACATGGATATATCTACACAGCCGTCTGGATGAACATGGAAATATCTACACTGCTATCTGTGTAGACATGCATACATCTTCACCACTATCTGTATAAACTTGGAAATATCTACACCGCTATCTGTTTGAACATGGAAATATCTACACCGCCATCTGTATTAACATGGGAATATCTGCACCGCCATCTGTATGAACATATAAATATCTACACCGCCATCTGTATTAAGATGGAGATATCTACACCGCAACCTGTATAAACATGGAAATATCAGCACCGCTATCTGTTTGAACACGGAAATATCTACACTGCTATCTGTATGAACATGGAAATATCTACACATCTATCTGTATGAGCATGGAAATATCTACATCGCTATCTGTATGAACATGGAAATATCTACACCGCTATCTGTTTGAACATGGAAATATCTACACCGCTATCTGCATGAAAATGGAAATATCTACACAGCTATCTGCATATACATGGAAATATCTACACAGCTATCTGTATGAACATGGAAATATCTGCACCGCCATCTGTATGAACATATAAACATCTACACCGCCGTCTGTATTAAGAAGGAGTTATCTACACCGCTATCTGTATAAACAAGGAAATATCTACCCTGCTGTCTATATAAACATGGAAATATCTACACCGCTATCTGTATGAACATGGAAATATCTACACCGCTACCTGTATAAACATGGAAATAACAGCACCGCTATCGGTATGAACATGGAAATATCTACACCGCTATGTGTAGGAACATGGAAATATCTACACCGCCATCTGTGTGAACATGGAAATATCTTCACTGCCATCTTTATGAACATGGATATATCTACACAGCCATCTGGATGAACATGGAAATATCTACACCGCTATCTGTATGAACATGGAAATATCTACACTGCTATCCTTGTAAACATGCATACATCTTCACCGCTATCTGTATAAACATGGAAATATCTACACCGCTATCTGTATGAACATGGAAATATCTACAACGCTATCTGTTTGAACATGGAAATATCTACACCGCTATCCGCATGAAAATGGAAATATCTACACAGCAGTCTGCATACACATGGAAATATCTACAAAGCTATCTCTTTGCACATGGAAATAACTACACCGCTATCTCTATAAACATGGAAATATCTACACGGCCATCTATATGAACACGGAAATATCTGCACCGCCATCTGTATGAACATATAAATATCTACACCACCATCTGTATTAAGATGGAGATATCTATACATCTATCTGTATAAACTTGGAAATATCTACACCGCTATCTGTATAAACATGGAAATATCTACACCAATATCTGTATAAACATGGAAATATCTACACCGCTACGTGTATAAATATGGAAATATCAGCACAGCTATCTGTATGAACATGGAAATATCTACACCGCTATCTCCTTGAACATGGAAATATCTACACCGCTATCTCCTTGAACATGGAAATATCTACACCGCTATCTGTATGAACATGGAAATAGCTACACCGCTATCTTTATGAACATGGAAATATCTACACCACTATCTGTATGAACATGGAAATATCTACACCGCTATCTGTATGAACATGGATATATCTATACAGCCATCTGGATGAACATGGAAATATCTACACCGCTATCTGTATGAACATGGAAATATCTACACCGCTATCTGTATGAACATGGATATATCTACACAGCCATGTGGATGAACATGGAAATATCTACACCGCTATCGGTATGAGCATGGAAATATCTACACAGCCATCTGGATGAACATGAAAATATGTACACCGCTATATGTGTAAACATGCATACATCTTCACCGCTATCTGTATAAACATGGAAATATCTACACCGCTACCTGTATAAACATGGAAATATCAGCACCGCTATCTGTATGAACATGGAAATATCTACACCGCTATCTCTATGACCATGGAAATATCCACACCGCTATCTGTATGAACATGGAAATAGCTACACCGCTATCTGTATGAACATGGAAATATCTACACCACTATCTGTATGAACATGGAAATATCTACACCGCTATCTGTTTGAACAGGGAAATATATACACCGCTATCTGCATGAAAATGGAAATATCTACACAGCTATCTGAATATACATGGGAAGATCTACACAGCTATCTCTTTACACATGGAAATAACTACACCGCTATCTGTATGAACATGGAAATATCTACACCGCCATCTGTATGAACATGGAAATATCTACACCGCTATCTGCATGAACATGGAAATATCTACATCACTATCTGTATGAACATGGAAATAGCTACACAGCCATCTGTATGAACATGGAAAAATCTACACCGCTATCTGTATGAACATGGAAATATCTAAATCACTATCTGTATGAACATGGAAATAGCTACACAGCCATCTGTATGAACATGGAAATATCTACACCGCTATCTGTATGAACATGGAAATACCTTCACCGCCATCTGTATGAACATGGAAATATCTTCACCGCCATCTGTATGAACATGGATATGTCCACAAAGCCATCTGTATGAACATGGAAATATCTACACCGCTATCTGTATGAACATGGAAATATGTACACCGCTATCTGTGTAAACATGCATACATCTTCACCGCTATCTTTATAAACATGGAAATATCTACACTGCTATCTGTATGAACATGGACACATCTACACCGCTATCTGTTTGAACATGGAAATATCTACACCGCTATCTGCATGGAAATGGAAATATCTACACAGCTATCTGCATATACATGGAAATATCAGCACCGCTATCTGTATGAACATCGAAATATCAGCCCCTCTATCTGTATGAACATGGAAACATCTACACCACTATCTGTATGAACAAGGAAATATGTACATCGCTATCTGTATGAACATGGAAATATCTTCACCGCCATCTGTATGAACATGGAAATATCTACACCGCTATATGTATGAACATGGAATTATCTACACGGCTACCTGTATAAACATGGAAATATCAGCACTGCTATCTGTATGAACATATAAATATCTACACCGCCATCTGTATTAAGATGGAGATATCTACACCGCTATCTGTATAAACATGGAAATATCTACACCGCTATCTGTATAAACATGGAAATATCTACACCGCTATCTGCATGAAAATGGAAATATCTACACAGCTATCTGCATATACATGGAAATATCTACACAGCTATCTCTTTACACATGGAAATAACTACAGAGGTATCTCTACAAACATGGAAATATCTACACCGCCATCTGTATGAACATGGAAATATCTACACCGCTATCTGTATAAACACGGAAATATGTACACCGCTACCTGTATAAACACGGAAGTATCAGCACCGCTATCGGTATGAACTCGGCAATATCAACACGGCTATCTCTATGAACATGGAAATATCTACACCGCTATCTGTATTAACATGGAAATATCTTCACCGCCATCTGTATGAACATGGATATATCTACACAGCCATCAGGATGAACATCGAAATATCTACACCGCTATCTGTATGAACATGGAAATATCTACACCGCTATCTGTATGAACATGCAAATATCTGCACAGCCATCTGGATGAACATGGAAATGTCTACACCGCTATATGTATGAACATGGAAATACATACACCGCTATCTGTATGAACATGGAAATATCTACACCGCTATCTGTATGAACATGGAAATATCTACACCGCTATCTGTATGAACATGGAAATATCTTCACCGCCATCTGTATGAACATGGATATATCTACACAGCCATCTGGATGAACATGGAAATATCTACACCGCTATCTGTATGAACATGGAAATATCTACACCGCTATCTGTATGAACATGGAAAGATCTTCACCGCCATCTGTATGAACATGGATATATCTACACAGCCATCTGGATGAACGTGGAAATATCTACACCGCTATCTGTGTAAACATGCATACATCTTCACCGCTATCTGTATAAACATGGAAATATCTACACCGCTATCTTTATGAACATGGAAATATCTACACGGCTAACTGTTTGAACATGGAAATATCTACACCGCTATCTGCATGAAAATGGAAATATCTACACAGCTATCTGCATATACATGGAAATATCTACACAGCTATCTCTTTACACATGGAAATAACTACACCGCTATCTCTATAAACATGGAAATATCTACACCGCCATCTGTATGAACATGGAAATATCTACACCGGTATCTGTATAAACACGGAAATATGTACACCGCTACCTGTATAAACATGGAAGTATCAGCACCGCTATCGGTATGAACATGGCAATATCAACACGGCTATCTGTATGAACATGGAAATATCTACACCGCTATCTGTATGAACATGGAAATATCTACACGGCTATCTGTATGAACATGGAAATATCTACACAGCCATCTGGATGAATATGGAATTATCTACACCGCTATCTGTATGAACATGGAAATACATACACCGCTATCTCTATGAACATGGAAATATCTACACCGCTATCTGTATGAACATGGAAATATCTACACCGCTATCTGTATGAACATGGAAATATCTTCACCGCCATCTGTATGAACATGGATATATCTACACAGCCATCTGGATGAACATGGAAATATCTGCACCGCTATCTGGATGAACATGGAAATATCTGCACCGCTATCTGGATGAACATGGAAATATCTACACCGCTACCTGTAAAAACATGGAAATATCAGCACCGCTATCTGAATGAATATGTAAATATCTACACCGCTATCTCTATGAACGTGGAAATATCTACACCGCTATCTGTATGAACATGGAAATAGCTACACCACTATCTGTATGAACACGGAAATATCTACACCACTATCTGTATGAACAAGGAAATATCTACACCGCTATCTGTTTGAACATGGATATATCTACACAGCCATCTGTATGAACATGGAAATATCTACACCGCTATCAGTATGAACATGGAAATATCTACACCGCTATCTGTATGAACATGGATATATCTACACAGCCGTCTGGATGAACATGGAAATATCTACACTGCTATCTGTGTAGACATGCATACATCTTCACCACTATCTGTATAAACTTGGAAATATCTACACCGCTATCTGTTTGAACATGGAAATATCTACACCGCCATCTGTATTAACATGGGAATATCTGCACCGCCATCTGTATGAACATATAAATATCTACACCGCCATCTGTATTAAGATGGAGATATCTACACCGCAACCTGTATAAACATGGAAATATCAGCACCGCTATCTGTTTGAACACGGAAATATCTACACTGCTATCTGTATGAACATGGAAATATCTACACATCTATCTGTATGAGCATGGAAATATCTACATCGCTATCTGTATGAACATGGAAATATCTACACCGCTATCTGTTTGAACATGGAAATATCTACACCGCTATCTGCATGAAAATGGAAATATCTACACAGCTATCTGCATATACATGGAAATATCTACACAGCTATCTGTATGAACATGGAAATATCTGCACCGCCATCTGTATGAACATATAAACATCTACACCGCCGTCTGTATTAAGAAGGAGTTATCTACACCGCTATCTGTATAAACAAGGAAATATCTACCCTGCTGTCTATATAAACATGGAAATATCTACACCGCTATCTGTATGAACATGGAAATATCTACACCGCTACCTGTATAAACATGGAAATAACAGCACCGCTATCGGTATGAACATGGAAATATCTACACCGCTATGTGTAGGAACATGGAAATATCTACACCGCCATCTGTGTGAACATGGAAATATCTTCACTGCCATCTTTATGAACATGGATATATCTACACAGCCATCTGGATGAACATGGAAATATCTACACCGCTATCTGTATGAACATGGAAATATCTACACTGCTATCCTTGTAAACATGCATACATCTTCACCGCTATCTGTATAAACATGGAAATATCTACACCGCTATCTGTATGAACATGGAAATATCTACAACGCTATCTGTTTGAACATGGAAATATCTACACCGCTATCCGCATGAAAATGGAAATATCTACACAGCAGTCTGCATACACATGGAAATATCTACAAAGCTATCTCTTTGCACATGGAAATAACTACACCGCTATCTCTATAAACATGGAAATATCTACACGGCCATCTATATGAACACGGAAATATCTGCACCGCCATCTGTATGAACATATAAATATCTACACCACCATCTGTATTAAGATGGAGATATCTACACATCTATCTGTATAAACTTGGAAATATCTACACCGCTATCTGTATAAACATGGAAATATCTACACCAATATCTGTATAAACATGGAAATATCTACACCGCTACGTGTATAAATATGGAAATATCAGCACAGCTATCTGTATGAACATGGAAATATCTACACCGCTATCTCCTTGAACATGGAAATATCTACACCGCTATCTCCTTGAACATGGAAATATCTACACCGCTATCTGTATGAACATGGAAATAGCTACACCGCTATCTTTATGAACATGGAAATATCTACACCACTATCTGTATGAACATGGAAATATCTACACCGCTATCTGTATGAACATGGATATATCTATACAGCCATCTGGATGAACATGGAAATATCTACACCGCTATCTGCATGAACATGGAAATATCTACACCGCTATCTGTATGAACATGGATATATCTACACAGCCATGTGGATGAACATGGAAATATCTACACCGCTATCGGTATGAGCATGGAAATATCTACACAGCCATCTGGATGAACATGAAAATATGTACACCGCTATATGTGTAAACATGCATACATCTTCACCGCTATCTGTATAAACATGGAAATATCTACACCGCTACCTGTATAAACATGGAAATATCAGCACCGCTATCTGTATGAACATGGAAATATCTACACCGCTATCTCTATGACCATGGAAATATCCACACCGCTATCTGTATGAACATGGAAATAGCTACACCGCTATCTGTATGAACATGGAAATATCTACACCACTATCTGTATGAACATGGAAATATCTACACCGCTATCTGTTTGAACAGGGAAATATATACACCGCTATCTGCATGAAAATGGAAATATCTACACAGCTATCTGAATATACATGGGAAGATCTACACAGCTATCTCTTTACACATGGAAATAACTACACTGCTATCTGTATGAACATGGAAATATCTACACCGCCATCTGTATGAACATGGAAATATCTACACCGCTATCTGCATGAACATGGAAATATCTACATCACTATCTGTATGAACATGGAAATAGCTACACAGCCATCTGTATGAACATGGAAAAATCTACACCGCTATCTGTATGAACATGGAAATATCTACATCACTATCTGTATGAACATGGAAATAGCTACACAGCCATCTGTATGAACATGGAAATATCTACACCGCTATCTGTATGAACATGGAAATACCTTCACCGCCATCTGTATGAACATGGAAATATCTTCACCGCCATCTGTATGAACATGGATATGTCCACAAAGCCATCTGTATGAACATGGAAATATCTACACCGCTATCTGTATGAACATGGAAATATGTACACCGCTATCTGTGTAAACATGCATACATCTTCACCGCTATCTTTATAAACATGGAAATATCTACACTGCTATCTGTATGAACATGGACACATCTACACCGCTATCTGTTTGAACATGGAAATATCTACACCGCTATCTGCATGGAAATGGAAATATCTACACAGCTATCTGCATATACATGGAAATATCAGCACCGCTATCTGTATGAACATCGAAATATCAGCCCCTCTATCTGTATGAACATGGAAACATCTACACCACTATCTGTATGAACAAGGAAATATGTACACCGCTATCTGTATGAACATGGAAATATCTTCACCGCCATCTGTATGAACATGGAAATATCTACACCGCTATATGTATGAACATGGAATTATCTACACGGCTACCTGTATAAACATGGAAATATCAGCACTGCTATCTGTATGAACATATAAATATCTACACCGCCATCTGTATTAAGATGGAGATATCTACACCGCTATCTGTATAAACATGGAAATATCTACACCGCTATCTGTATAAACATGGAAATATCTACACCGCTATCTGCATGAAAATGGAAATATCTACACAGCTATCTGCATATACATGGAAATATCTACACAGCTATCTCTTTACACATGGAAATAACTACAGAGGTATCTCTACAAACATGGAAATATCTACACCGCCATCTGTATGAACATGGAAATATCTACACCGCTATCTGTATAAACACGGAAATATGTACACCGCTACCTGTATAAACATGGAAGTATCAGCACCGCTATCGGTATGAACTCGGCAATATCAACACGGCTATCTCTATGAACATGGAAATATCTACACCGCTATCTGTATTAACATGGAAATATCTTCACCGCCATCTGTATGAACATGGATATATCTACACAGCCATCAGGATGAACATCGAAATATCTACACCGCTATCTGTATGAACATGGAAATATCTACACCGCCATCTGTATGAACATGGAAATATCTACACCGCTATCTGCATGAACATGGAAATATCTACATCACTATCTGTATGAACATGGAAATAGCTACACAGCCATCTGTATGAACATGGAAAAATCTACACCGCTATCTGTATGAACATGGAAATATCTACATCACTATCTGTATGAACATGGAAATAGCTACACAGCCATCTGTATGAACATGGAAATATCTACACCGCTATCTGTATGAACATGGAAATACCTTCACCGCCATCTGTATGAACATGGAAATATCTTCACCGCCATCTGTATGAACATGGATATGTCCACAAAGCCATCTGTATGAACATGGAAATATCTACACCGCTATCTGTATGAACATGGAAATATGTACACCGCTATCTGTGTAAACATGCATACATCTTCACCGCTATCTTTATAAACATGGAAATATCTACACTGCTATCTGTATGAACATGGACACATCTACACCGCTATCTGTTTGAACATGGAAATATCTACACCGCTATCTGCATGGAAATGGAAATATCTACACAGCTATCTGCATATACATGGAAATATCAGCACCGCTATCTGTATGAACATCGAAATATCAGCCCCTCTATCTGTATGAACATGGAAACATCTACACCACTATCTGTATGAACAAGGAAATATGTACACCGCTATCTGTATGAACATGGAAATATCTTCACCGCCATCTGTATGAACATGGAAATATCTACACCGCTATATGTATGAACATGGAATTATCTACACGGCTACCTGTATAAACATGGAAATATCAGCACTGCTATCTGTATGAACATATAAATATCTACACCGCCATCTGTATTAAGATGGAGATATCTACACCGCTATCTGTATAAACATGGAAATATCTACACCGCTATCTGTATAAACATGGAAATATCTACACCGCTATCTGCATGAAAATGGAAATATCTACACAGCTATCTGCATATACATGGAAATATCTACACAGCTATCTCTTTACACATGGAAATAACTACAGAGGTATCTCTACAAACATGGAAATATCTACACCGCCATCTGTATGAACATGGAAATATCTACACCGCTATCTGTATAAACACGGAAATATGTACACCGCTACCTGTATAAACATGGAAGTATCAGCACCGCTATCGGTATGAACTCGGCAATATCAACACGGCTATCTCTATGAACATGGAAATATCTACACCGCTATCTGTATTAACATGGAAATATCTTCACCGCCATCTGTATGAACATGGATATATCTACACAGCCATCAGGATGAACATCGAAATATCTACACCGCTATCTGTATGAACATGGAAATATCTACACCGCTATCTGTATGAACATGCAAATATCTGCACAGCCATCTGGATGAACATGGAAATGTCTACACCGCTATATGTATGAACATGGAAATACATACACCGCTATCTGTATGAACATGGAAATATCTACACCGCTATCTGTATGAACATGGAAATATCTACACCGCTATCTGTATGAACATGGAAATATCTTCACCGCCATCTGTATGAACATGGATATATCTACACAGCCATCTGGATGAACATGGAAATATCTACACCGCTATCTGTATGAACATGGAAATATCTACACCGCTATCTGTATGAACATGGAAAGATCTTCACCGCCATCTGTATGAACATGGATATATCTACACAGCCATCTGGATGAACGTGGAAATATCTACACCGCTATCTGTGTAAACATGCATACATCTTCACCGCTATCTGTATAAACATGGAAATATCTACACCGCTATCTTTATGAACATGGAAATATCTACACGGCTAACTGTTTGAACATGGAAATATCTACACCGCTATCTGCATGAAAATGGAAATATCTACACAGCTATCTGCATATACATGGAAATATCTACACAGCTATCTCTTTACACATGGAAATAACTACACCGCTATCTCTATAAACATGGAAATATCTACACCGCCATCTGTATGAACATGGAAATATCTACACTGGTATCTGTATAAACACGGAAATATGTACACCGCTACCTGTATAAACATGGAAGTATCAGCACCGCTATCGGTATGAACATGGCAATATCAACACGGCTATCTGTATGAACATGGAAATATCTACACCGCTATCTGTATGAACATGGAAATATCTACACGGCTATCTGTATGAACATGGAAATATCTACACAGCCATCTGGATGAATATGGAATTATCTACACCGCTATCTGTATGAACATGGAAATACATACACCGCTATCTCTATGAACATGGAAATATCTACACCGCTATCTGTATGAACATGGAAATATCTACACCGCTATCTGTATGAACATGGAAATATCTTCACCGCCATCTGTATGAACATGGATATATCTACACAGCCATCTGGATGAACATGGAAATATCTGCACCGCTATCTGGATGAACATGGAAATATCTGCACCGCTATCTGGATGAACATGGAAATATCTACACCGCTACCTGTAAAAACATGGAAATATCAGCACCGCTATCTGAATGAATATGTAAATATCTACACCGCTATCTCTATGAACGTGGAAATATCTACACCGCTATCTGTATGAACATGGAAATAGCTACACCGCTATCTGTATGAAGATGGAAATATCTACACCACTATCTGTATGAACATGGAAATATCTACACCTCTATCTGTATGAACATGGAAATATCTACACTGCTATCTGTTTGAACAGGGAAATATATACAACGCTATCTGTATGAAAATGGAAATATCTACACAGCTATCTGCATATACATGGAAATATCTACACAGCTATCTCTTTACACATGGAAATAACTACACCGCTATCTGTATGAACATGGAAATATCTATACCGCCATCTGTATGAACATGGAAATATCTGCACCGCCATCTGTATGAACATATAAATATCTACACCGCCATCTGTATTAAGAAGGAGATATCTACACCGCTATCTGTATAAACATGGAAATATATACACTGCAATCTGTATAAACATGGAAATATCTACACCGCTATCTGTGTAAACATGGAAATATCTACACCGTTACATGTATAAACATGGAAATATCAGCACCGCTATCGGTATGAACACGGAAATATCTACACCGCTATCTGTATGAACATGGAAATATCTACACCGCTATCTGTATGAACATGGAAATATGTTCACTGCCTTTTGTTTGAACATGGATATATCTACACAGCCATCTGGATGAACATGGAAATATCTACACCGCTATCTGTATGAACATGGAAATATCTACACTGCTGTCCTTGTAAACATGCATACATCTTCACTGCTATCTGTATAAACATGGAAATATCTACACCGCTATCTGTATGAACATGGAAATATCTACACCGCTATCTGTTTGAACATGGAAATATCTACACCGCTATCCGCATGAAAATGGAAATATCTACACAGCTATCTGCATACACATGGAAATATCTACAAAGCTATCTCTTTACACATGGAAATAACTACACCGCTATCTCTATAAACATGGAAATATCTGCACCGCCATCTATATGAACATGGAAATATCTGCACCGCCATCTGTATGAACATATAAATATCTACACCGCCATCTGTATTAAGATGGAGATATCTACACATCTATCTGTATAAACTTGGAAATATCTACACCGCTATCTGTATAAACATGGAAATATCTACACCACTATCTGTATAAACATGGAAATATCTACACCGCTACCTGTATAAACATGGAAATTTCAGCATAGCTATCTGTATGAACATGGAAATATCTACACTGCTATCTCTTTGAACATGGAAATATCTACACCGCTATCTGTATGAACAGGGAAATAGCTACACCACTATCTGTATGAACACGGAAATATCTACACCACTATCTGTATGAACAAGGAAATATCTACACCGCTATCTGTTTGAACATGGATATATCTACACAGCCATCTGTATGAACATGGAAATATCTACACCGCTATCAGTATGAACATGGAAATATCTACACCGCTATCTGTATGAACATGGATATATCTACACAGCCGTCTGGATGAACATGGAAATATCTACACTGCTATCTGTGTAGACATGCATACATCTTCACCACTATCTGTATAAACTTGGAAATATCTACACCGCTATCTGTTTGAACATGGAAATATCTACACCGCCATCTGTATTAACATGGGAATATCTGCACCGCCATCTGTATGAACATATAAATATCTACACCGCCATCTGTATTAAGATGGAGATATCTACACCGCAACCTGTATAAACATGGAAATATCAGCACCGCTATCTGTTTGAACACGGAAATATCTACACTGCTATCTGTATGAACATGGAAATATCTACACATCTATCTGTATGAGCATGGAAATATCTACATCGCTATCTGTATGAACATGGAAATATCTACACCGCTATCTGTTTGAACATGGAAATATCTACACCGCTATCTGCATGAAAATGGAAATATCTACACAGCTATCTGCATATACATGGAAATATCTACACAGCTATCTGTATGAACATGGAAATATCTGCACCGCCATCTGTATGAACATATAAACATCTACACCGCCGTCTGTATTAAGAAGGAGTTATCTACACCGCTATCTGTATAAACAAGGAAATATCTACCCTGCTGTCTATATAAACATGGAAATATCTACACCGCTATCTGTATGAACATGGAAATATCTACACCGCTACCTGTATAAACATGGAAATAACAGCACCGCTATCGGTATGAACATGGAAATATCTACACCGCTATGTGTAGGAACATGGAAATATCTACACCGCCATCTGTGTGAACATGGAAATATCTTCACTGCCATCTTTATGAACATGGATATATCTACACAGCCATCTGGATGAACATGGAAATATCTACACCGCTATCTGTATGAACATGGAAATATCTACACTGCTATCCTTGTAAACATGCATACATCTTCACCGCTATCTGTATAAACATGGAAATATCTACACCGCTATCTGTATGAACATGGAAATATCTACAACGCTATCTGTTTGAACATGGAAATATCTACACCGCTATCCGCATGAAAATGGAAATATCTACACAGCAGTCTGCATACACATGGAAATATCTACAAAGCTATCTCTTTGCACATGGAAATAACTACACCGCTATCTCTATAAACATGGAAATATCTACACGGCCATCTATATGAACACGGAAATATCTGCACCGCCATCTGTATGAACATATAAATATCTACACCACCATCTGTATTAAGATGGAGATATCTACACATCTATCTGTATAAACTTGGAAATATCTACACCGCTATCTGTATAAACATGGAAATATCTACACCAATATCTGTATAAACATGGAAATATCTACACCGCTACCTGTATAAATATGGAAATATCAGCACAGCTATCTGTATGAACATGGAAATATCTACACCGCTATCTCCTTGAACATGGAAATATCTACACCGCTATCTCCTTGAACATGGAAATATCTACACCGCTATCTGTATGAACATGGAAATAGCTACACCGCTATCTTTATGAACATGGAAATAACTACACCACTATCTGTATGAACATGGAAATATCTACACCGCTATCTGTATGAACATGGATATATCTATACAGCCATCTGGATGAACATGGAAATATCTACACCGCTATCTGTATGAACATGGAAATATCTACACCGCTATCTGTATGAACATGGATATATCTACACAGCCATGTGGATGAACATGGAAATATCTACACCGCTATCGGTATGAGCATGGAAATATCTACACAGCCATCTGGATGAACATGAAAATATGTACACCGCTATATGTGTAAACATGCATACATCTTCACCGCTATCTGTATAAACATGGAAATATCTACACCGCTACCTGTATAAACATGGAAATATCAGCACCGCTATCTGTATGAACATGGAAATATCTACACCGCTATCTCTATGACCATGGAAATATCCACACCGCTATCTGTATGAACATGGAAATAGCTACACCGCTATCTGTATGAACATGGAAATATCTACACCACTATCTGTATGAACATGGAAATATCTACACCGCTATCTGTTTGAACAGGGAAATATATACACCGCTATCTGCATGAAAATGGAAATATCTACACAGCTATCTGAATATACATGGGAAGATCTACACAGCTATCTCTTTACACATGGAAATAACTACACCGCTATCTGTATGAACATGGAAATATCTACACCGCCATCTGTATGAACATGGAAATATCTACACCGCTATCTGCATGAACATGGAAATATCTACATCACTATCTGTATGAACATGGAAATAGCTACACAGCCATCTGTATGAACATGGAAAAATCTACACCGCTATCTGTATGAACATGGAAATATCTAAATCACTATCTGTATGAACATGGAAATAGCTACACAGCCATCTGTATGAACATGGAAATATCTACACCGCTATCTGTATGAACATGGAAATACCTTCACCGCCATCTGTATGAACATGGAAATATCTTCACCGCCATCTGTATGAACATGGATATGTCCACAAAGCCATCTGTATGAACATGGAAATATCTACACCGCTATCTGTATGAACATGGAAATATGTACACCGCTATCTGTGTAAACATGCATACATCTTCACCGCTATCTTTATAAACATGGAAATATCTACACTGCTATCTGTATGAACATGGACACATCTACACCGCTATCTGTTTGAACATGGAAATATCTACACCGCTATCTGCATGGAAATGGAAATATCTACACAGCTATCTGCATATACATGGAAATATCAGCACCGCTATCTGTATGAACATCGAAATATCAGCCCCTCTATCTGTATGAACATGGAAACATCTACACCACTATCTGTATGAACAAGGAAATATGTACATCGCTATCTGTATGAACATGGAAATATCTTCACCGCCATCTGTATGAACATGGAAATATCTACACCGCTATATGTATGAACATGGAATTATCTACACGGCTACCTGTATAAACATGGAAATATCAGCACTGCTATCTGTATGAACATATAAATATCTACACCGCCATCTGTATTAAGATGGAGATATCTACACCGCTATCTGTATAAACATGGAAATATCTACACCGCTATCTGTATAAACATGGAAATATCTACACCGCTATCTGCATGAAAATGGAAATATCTACACAGCTATCTGCATATACATGGAAATATCTACACAGCTATCTCTTTACACATGGAAATAACTACAGAGGTATCTCTACAAACATGGAAATATCTACACCGCCATCTGTATGAACATGGAAATATCTACACCGCTATCTGTATAAACACGGAAATATGTACACCGCTACCTGTATAAACACGGAAGTATCAGCACCGCTATCGGTATGAACTCGGCAATATCAACACGGCTATCTCTATGAACATGGAAATATCTACACCGCTATCTGTATTAACATGGAAATATCTTCACCGCCATCTGTATGAACATGGATATATCTACACAGCCATCAGGATGAACATCGAAATATCTACACCGCTATCTGTATGAACATGGAAATATCTACACCGCTATCTGTATGAACATGCAAATATCTGCACAGCCATCTGGATGAACATGGAAATGTCTACACCGCTATATGTATGAACATGGAAATACATACACCGCTATCTGTATGAACATGGAAATATCTACACCGCTATCTGTATGAACATGGAAATATCTACACCGCTATCTGTATGAACATGGAAATATCTTCACCGCCATCTGTATGAACATGGATATATCTACACAGCCATCTGGATGAACATGGAAATATCTACACCGCTATCTGTATGAACATGGAAATATCTACACCGCTATCTGTATGAACATGGAAAGATCTTCACCGCCATCTGTATGAACATGGATATATCTACACAGCCATCTGGATGAACGTGGAAATATCTACACCGCTATCTGTGTAAACATGCATACATCTTCACCGCTATCTGTATAAACATGGAAATATCTACACCGCTATCTTTATGAACATGGAAATATCTACACGGCTAACTGTTTGAACATGGAAATATCTACACCGCTATCTGCATGAAAATGGAAATATCTACACAGCTATCTGCATATACATGGAAATATCTACACAGCTATCTCTTTACACATGGAAATAACTACACCGCTATCTCTATAAACATGGAAATATCTACACCGCCATCTGTATGAACATGGAAATATCTACACCGGTATCTGTATAAACACGGAAATATGTACACCGCTACCTGTATAAACATGGAAGTATCAGCACCGCTATCGGTATGAACATGGCAATATCAACACGGCTATCTGTATGAACATGGAAATATCTACACCGCTATCTGTATGAACATGGAAATATCTACACGGCTATCTGTATGAACATGGAAATATCTACACAGCCATCTGGATGAATATGGAATTATCTACACCGCTATCTGTATGAACATGGAAATACATACACCGCTATCTCTATGAACATGGAAATATCTACACCGCTATCTGTATGAACATGGAAATATCTACACCGCTATCTGTATGAACATGGAAATATCTTCACCGCCATCTGTATGAACATGGATATATCTACACAGCCATCTGGATGAACATGGAAATATCTGCACCGCTATCTGGATGAACATGGAAATATCTGCACCGCTATCTGGATGAACATGGAAATATCTACACCGCTACCTGTAAAAACATGGAAATATCAGCACCGCTATCTGAATGAATATGTAAATATCTACACCGCTATCTCTATGAACGTGGAAATATCTACACCGCTATCTGTATGAACATGGAAATAGCTACACCATTATCTGTATGAACACGGAAATATCTACACCACTATCTGTATGAACAAGGAAATATCTACACCGCTATCTGTTTGAACATGGATATATCTACACAGCCATCTGTATGAACATGGAAATATCTACACCGCTATCAGTATGAACATGGAAATATCTACACCGCTATCTGTATGAACATGGATATATCTACACAGCCGTCTGGATGAACATGGAAATATCTACACTGCTATCTGTGTAGACATGCATACATCTTCACCACTATCTGTATAAACTTGGAAATATCTACACCGCTATCTGTTTGAACATGGAAATATCTACACCGCCATCTGTATTAACATGGGAATATCTGCACCGCCATCTGTAGGAACATATAAATATCTACACCGCCATCTGTATTAAGATGGAGATATCTACACCGCAACCTGTATAAACATGGAAATATCAGCACCGCTATCTGTTTGAACACGGAAATATCTACACTGCTATCTGTATGAACATGGAAATATCTACACATCTATCTGTATGAGCATGGAAATATCTACATCGCTATCTGTATGAACATGGAAATATCTACACCGCTATCTGTTTGAACATGGAAATATCTACACCGCTATCTGCATGAAAATGGAAATATCTACACAGCTATCTGCATATACATGGAAATATCTACACAGCTATCTGTATGAACATGGAAATATCTGCACCGCCATCTGTATGAACATATAAACATCTACACCGCCGTCTGTATTAAGAAGGAGTTATCTACACCGCTATCTGTATAAACAAGGAAATATCTACCCTGCTGTCTATATAAACATGGAAATATCTACACCGCTATCTGTATGAACATGGAAATATCTACACCGCTACCTGTATAAACATGGAAATAACAGCACCGCTATCGGTATGAACATGGAAATATCTACACCGCTATGTGTAGGAACATGGAAATATCTACACCGCCATCTGTGTGAACATGGAAATATCTTCACTGCCATCTTTATGAACATGGATATATCTACACAGCCATCTGGATGAACATGGAAATATCTACACCGCTATCTGTATGAACATGGAAATATCTACACTGCTATCCTTGTAAACATGCATACATCTTCACCGCTATCTGTATAAACATGGAAATATCTACACCGCTATCTGTATGAACATGGAAATATCTTCAACGCTATCTGTTTGAACATGGAAATATCTACACCGCTATCCGCATGAAAATGGAAATATCTACACAGCAGTCTGCATACACATGGAAATATCTACAAAGCTATCTCTTTGCACATGGAAATAACTACACCGCTATCTCTATAAACATGGAAATATCTACACGGCCATCTATATGAACACGGAAATATCTGCACCGCCATCTGTATGAACATATAAATATCTACACCACCATCTGTATTAAGATGGAGATATCTACACATCTATCTGTATAAACTTGGAAATATCTACACCGCTATCTGTATAAACATGGAAATATCTACACCAATATCTGTATAAACATGGAAATATCTACACCGCTACCTGTATAAATATGGAAATATCAGCACAGCTATCTGTATGAACATGGAAATATCTACACCGCTATCTCCTTGAACATGGAAATATCTACACCGCTATCTCCTTGAACATGGAAATATCTACACCGCTATCTGTATGAACATGGAAATAGCTACACCGCTATCTTTATGAACATGGAAATATCTACACCACTATCTGTATGAACATGGAAATATCTACACCGCTATCTGTATGAACATGGATATATCTATACAGCCATCTGGATGAACATGGAAATATCTACACCGCTATCTGTATGAACATGGAAATATCTACACCGCTATCTGTATGAACATGGATATATCTACACAGCCATGTGGATGAACATGGAAATATCTACACCGCTATCGGTATGAGCATGGAAATATCTACACAGCCATCTGGATGAACATGAAAATATGTACACCGCTATATGTGTAAACATGCATACATCTTCACCGCTATCTGTATAAACATGGAAATATCTACACCGCTACCTGTATAAACATGGAAATATCAGCACCGCTATCTGTATGAACATGGAAATATCTACACCGCTATCTCTATGACCATGGAAATATCCACACCGCTATCTGTATGAACATGGAAATAGCTACACCGCTATCTGTATGAACATGGAAATATCTACACCACTATCTGTATGAACATGGAAATATCTACACCGCTATCTATTTGAACAGGGAAATATATACACCGCTATCTGCATTAAAATGGAAATATCTACACAGCTATCTGAATATACATGGGAAGATCTACACAGCTATCTCTTTACACATGGAAATAACTACACCGCTATCTGTATGAACATGGAAATATCTACACCGCCATCTGTATGAACATGGAAATATCTACACCGCTATCTGCATGAACATGGAAATATCTACATCACTATCTGTATGAACATGGAAATAGCTACACAGCCATCTGTATGAACATGGAAAAATCTACACCGCTATCTGTATGAACATGGAAATATCTACATCACTATCTGTATGAACATGGAAATAGCTACACAGCCATCTGTATGAACATGGAAATATCTACACCGCTATCTGTATGAACATGGAAATACCTTCACCGCCATCTGTATGAACATGGAAATATCTTCACCGCCATCTGTATGAACATGGATATGTCCACAAAGCCATCTGTATGAACATGGAAATATCTACACCGCTATCTGTATGAACATGGAAATATGTACACCGCTATCTGTGTAAACATGCATACATCTTCACCGCTATCTTTATAAACATGGAAATATCTACACTGCTATCTGTATGAACATGGACACATCTACACCGCTATCTGTTTGAACATGGAAATATCTACACCGCTATCTGCATGGAAATGGAAATATCTACACAGCTATCTGCATATACATGGAAATATCAGCACCGCTATCTGTATGAACATCGAAATATCAGCCCCTCTATCTGTATGAACATGGAAACATCTACACCACTATCTGTATGAACAAGGAAATATGTACACCGCTATCTGTATGAACATGGAAATATCTTCACCGCCATCTGTATGAACATGGAAATATCTACACCGCTATATGTATGAACATGGAATTATCTACACGGCTACCTGTATAAACATGGAAATATCAGCACTGCTATCTGTATGAACATATAAATATCTACACCGCCATCTGTATTAAGATGGAGATATCTACACCGCTATCTGTATAAACATGGAAATATCTACACCGCTATCTGTATAAACATGGAAATATCTACACCGCTATCTGCATGAAAATGGAAATATCTACACAGCTATCTGCATATACATGGAAATATCTACACAGCTATCTCTTTACACATGGAAATAACTACAGAGGTATCTCTACAAACATGGAAATATCTACACCGCCATCTGTATGAACATGGAAATATCTACACCGCTATCTGTATAAACACGGAAATATGTACACCGCTACCTGTATAAACATGGAAGTATCAGCACCGCTATCGGTATGAACTCGGCAATATCAACACGGCTATCTCTATGAACATGGAAATATCTACACCGCTATCTGTATTAACATGGAAATATCTTCACCGCCATCTGTATGAACATGGATATATCTACACAGCCATCAGGATGAACATCGAAATATCTACACCGCTATCTGTATGAACATGGAAATATCTACACCGCTATCTGTATGAACATGCAAATATCTGCACAGCCATCTGGATGAACATGGAAATGTCTACACCGCTATATGTATGAACATGGAAATACATACACCGCTATCTGTATGAACATGGAAATATCTACACCGCTATCTGTATGAACATGGAAATATCTACACCGCTATCTGTATGAACATGGAAATATCTTCACCGCCATCTGTATGAACATGGATATATCTACACAGCCATCTGGATGAACATGGAAATATCTACACCGCTATCTGTATGAACATGGAAATATCTACACCGCTATCTGTATGAACATGGAAAGATCTTCACCGCCATCTGTATGAACATGGATATATCTACACAGCCATCTGGATGAACGTGGAAATATCTACACCGCTATCTGTGTAAACATGCATACATCTTCACCGCTATCTGTATAAACATGGAAATATCTACACCGCTATCTTTATGAACATGGAAATATCTACACGGCTAACTGTTTGAACATGGAAATATCTACACCGCTATCTGCATGAAAATGGAAATATCTACACAGCTATCTGCATATACATGGAAATATCTACACAGCTATCTCTTTACACATGGAAATAACTACACCGCTATCTCTATAAACATGGAAATATCTACACCGCCATCTGTATGAACATGGAAATATCTACACCGGTATCTGTATAAACACGGAAATATGTACACCGCTACCTGTATAAACATGGAAGTATCAGCACCGCTATCGGTATGAACATGGCAATATCAACACGGCTATCTGTATGAACATGGAAATATCTACACCGCTATCTGTATGAACATGGAAATATCTACACGGCTATCTGTATGAACATGGAAATATCTACACAGCCATCTGGATGAATATGGAATTATCTACACCGCTATCTGTATGAACATGGAAATACATACACCGCTATCTCTATGAACATGGAAATATCTACACCGCTATCTGTATGAACATGGAAATATCTACACCGCTATCTGTATGAACATGGAAATATCTTCACCGCCATCTGTATGAACATGGATATATCTACACAGCCATCTGGATGAACATGGAAATATCTGCACCGCTATCTGGATGAACATGGAAATATCTGCACCGCTATCTGGATGAACATGGAAATATCTACACCGCTACCTGTAAAAACATGGAAATATCAGCACCGCTATCTGAATGAATATGTAAATATCTACACCGCTATCTCTATGAACGTGGAAATATCTACACCGCTATCTGTATGAACATGGAAATATCTACACGGCTATCTGTATGAACATGGAAATATCTACACAGCCATCTGGATGAATATGGAATTATCTACACCGCTATCTGTATGAACATGGAAATACATACACCGCTATCTCTATGAACATGGAAATATCTACACCGCTATCTGTATGAAGATGGAAATATCTACACCACTATCTGTATGAACATGGAAATATCTACACCTCTATCTGTATGAACATGGAAATATCTACACTGCTATCTGTTTGAACAGGGAAATATATACAACGCTATCTGTATGAAAATGGAAATATCTACACAGCTATCTGCATATACATGGAAATATCTACACAGCTATCTCTTTACACATGGAAATAACTACACCGCTATCTGTATGAACATGGAAATATCTATACCGCCATCTGTATGAACATGGAAATATCTGCACCGCCATCTGTATGAACATATAAATATCTACACCGCCATCTGTATTAAGAAGGAGATATCTACACCGCTATCTGTATAAACATGGAAATATATACACTGCAATCTGTATAAACATGGAAATATCTACACCGCTATCTGTGTAAACATGGAAATATCTACACCGTTACATGTATAAACATGGAAATATCAGCACCGCTATCGGTATGAACACGGAAATATCTACACCGCTATCTGTATGAACATGGAAATATGTTCACTGCCTTTTGTTTGAACATGGATATATCTACACAGCCATCTGGATGAACATGGAAATATCTACACCGCTATCTGTATGAACATGGAAATATCTACACTGCTGTCCTTGTAAACATGCATACATCTTCACTGCTATCTGTATAAACATGGAAATATCTACACCGCTATCTGTATGAACATGGAAATATCTACACCGCTATCTGTTTGAACATGGAAATATCTACACCGCTATCCGCATGAAAATGGAAATATCTACACAGCTATCTGCATACACATGGAAATATCTACAAAGCTATCTCTTTACACATGGAAATAACTACACCGCTATCTCTATAAACATGGAAATATCTGCACCGCCATCTATATGAACATGGAAATATCTGCACCGCCATCTGTATGAACATATAAATATCTACACCGCCATCTGTATTAAGATGGAGATATCTACACATCTATCTGTATAAACTTGGAAATATCTACACCGCTATCTGTATAAACATGGAAATATCTACACCACTATCTGTATAAACATGGAAATATCTACACCGCTACCTGTATAAACATGGAAATTTCAGCATAGCTATCTGTATGAACATGGAAATATCTACACTGCTATCTCTTTGAACATGGAAATATCTACACCGCTATCTGTATGAACATGGAAATAGCTACACCACTATCTGTATGAACACGGAAATATCTACACCACTATCTGTATGAACAAGGAAATATCTACACCGCTATCTGTTTGAACATGGATATATCTACACAGCCATCTGTATGAACATGGAAATATCTACACCGCTATCAGTATGAACATGGAAATATCTACACCGCTATCTGTATGAACATGGATATATCTACACAGCCGTCTGGATGAACATGGAAATATCTACACTGCTATCTGTGTAGACATGCATACATCTTCACCACTATCTGTATAAACTTGGAAATATCTACACCGCTATCTGTTTGAACATGGAAATATCTACACCGCCATCTGTATTAACATGGGAATATCTGCACCGCCATCTGTATGAACATATAAATATCTACACCGCCATCTGTATTAAGATGGAGATATCTACACCGCAACCTGTATAAACATGGAAATATCAGCACCGCTATCTGTTTGAACACGGAAATATCTACACTGCTATCTGTATGAACATGGAAATATCTACACATCTATCTGTATGAGCATGGAAATATCTACATCGCTATCTGTATGAACATGGAAATATCTACACCGCTATATGTTTGAACATGGAAATATCTACACCGCTATCTGCATGAAAATGGAAATATCTACACAGCTATCTGCATATACATGGAAATATCTACACAGCTATCTGTATGAACATGGAAATATCTGCACCGCCATCTGTATGAACATATAAACATCTACACCGCCGTCTGTATTAAGAAGGAGTTATCTACACCGCTATCTGTATAAACAAGGAAATATCTACCCTGCTGTCTATATAAACATGGAAATATCTACACCGCTATCTGTATGAACATGGAAATATCTACACCGCTACCTGTATAAACATGGAAATAACAGCACCGCTATCGGTATGAACATGGAAATATCTACACCGCTATGTGTAGGAACATGGAAATATCTACACCGCCATCTGTGTGAACATGGAAATATCTTCACTGCCATCTTTATGAACATGGATATATCTACACAGCCATCTGGATGAACATGGAAATATCTACACCGCTATCTGTATGAACATGGAAATATCTACACTGCTATCCTTGTAAACATGCATACATCTTCACCGCTATCTGTATAAACATGGAAATATCTACACCGCTATCTGTATGAACATGGAAATATCTACAACGCTATCTGTTTGAACATGGAAATATCTACACCGCTATCCGCATGAAAATGGAAATATCTACACAGCAGTCTGCATACACATGGAAATATCTACAAAGCTATCTCTTTGCACATGGAAATAACTACACCGCTATCTCTATAAACATGGAAATATCTACACGGCCATCTATATGAACACGGAAATATCTGCACCGCCATCTGTATGAACATATAAATATCTACACCACCATCTGTATTAAGATGGAGATATCTACACATCTATCTGTATAAACTTGGAAATATCTACACCGCTATCTGTATAAACATGGAAATATCTACACCAATATCTGTATAAACATGGAAATATCTACACCGCTACGTGTATAAATATGGAAATATCAGCACAGCTATCTGTATGAACATGGAAATATCTACACCGCTATCTCCTTGAACATGGAAATATCTACACCGCTATCTCCTTGAACATGGAAATATCTACACCGCTATCTGTATGAACATGGAAATAGCTACACCGCTATCTTTATGAACATGGAAATATCTACACCACTATCTGTATGAACATGGAAATATCTACACCGCTATCTGTATGAACATGGATATATCTATACAGCCATCTGGATGAACATGGAAATATCTACACCGCTATCTGTATGAACATGGAAATATCTACACCGCTATCTGTATGAACATGGATATATCTACACAGCCATGTGGATGAACATGGAAATATCTACACCGCTATCGGTATGAGCATGGAAATATCTACACAGCCATCTGGATGAACATGAAAATATGTACACCGCTATATGTGTAAACATGCATACATCTTCACCGCTATCTGTATAAACATGGAAATATCTACACCGCTACCTGTATAAACATGGAAATATCAGCACCGCTATCTGTATGAACATGGAAATATCTACACCGCTATCTCTATGACCATGGAAATATCCACACCGCTATCTGTATGAACATGGAAATAGCTACACCGCTATCTGTATGAACATGGAAATATCTACACCACTATCTGTATGAACATGGAAATATCTACACCGCTATCTGTTTGAACAGGGAAATATATACACCGCTATCTGCATGAAAATGGAAATATCTACACAGCTATCTGAATATACATGGGAAGATCTACACAGCTATCTCTTTACACATGGAAATAACTACACCGCTATCTGTATGAACATGGAAATATCTACACCGCCATCTGTATGAACATGGAAATATCTACACCGCTATCTGCATGAACATGGAAATATCTACATCACTATCTGTATGAACATGGAAATAGCTACACAGCCATCTGTATGAACATGGAAAAATCTACACCGCTATCTGTATAAACATGGAAATATCTACATCACTATCTGTATGAACATGGAAATAGCTACACAGCCATCTGTATGAACATGGAAATATCTACACCGCTATCTGTATGAACATGGAAATACCTTCACCGCCATCTGTATGAACATGGAAATATCTTCACCGCCATCTGTATGAACATGGATATGTCCACAAAGCCATCTGTATGAACATGGAAATATCTACACCGCTATCTGTATGAACATGGAAATATGTACACCGCTATCTGTGTAAACATGCATACATCTTCACCGCTATCTTTATAAACATGGAAATATCTACACTGCTATCTGTATGAACATGGACACATCTACACCGCTATCTGTTTGAACATGGAAATATCTACACCGCTATCTGCATGGAAATGGAAATATCTACACAGCTATCTGCATATACATGGAAATATCAGCACCGCTATCTGTATGAACATCGAAATATCAGCCCCTCTATCTGTATGAACATGGAAACATCTACACCACTATCTGTATGAACAAGGAAATATGTACACCGCTATCTGTATGAACATGGAAATATCTTCACCGCCATCTGTATGAACATGGAAATATCTACACCGCTATATGTATGAACATGGAATTATCTACACGGCTACCTGTATAAACATGGAAATATCAGCACTGCTATCTGTATGAACATATAAATATCTACACCGCCATCTGTATTAAGATGGAGATATCTACACCGCTATCTGTATAAACATGGAAATATCTACACCGCTATCTGTATAAACATGGAAATATCTACACCGCTATCTGCATGAAAATGGAAATATCTACACAGCTATCTGCATATACATGGAAATATCTACACAGCTATCTCTTTACACATGGAAATAACTACAGAGGTATCTCTACAAACATGGAAATATCTACACCGCCATCTGTATGAACATGGAAATATCTACACCGCTATCTGTATAAACACGGAAATATGTACACCGCTACCTGTATAAACATGGAAGTATCAGCACCGCTATCGGTATGAACTCGGCAATATCAACACGGCTATCTCTATGAACATGGAAATATCTACACCGCTATCTGTATTAACATGGAAATATCTTCACCGCCATCTGTATGAACATGGATATATCTACACAGCCATCAGGATGAACATCGAAATATCTACACCGCTATCTGTATGAACATGGAAATATCTACACCGCTATCTGTATGAACATGCAAATATCTGCACAGCCATCTGGATGAACATGGAAATGTCTACACCGCTATATGTATGAACATGGAAATACATACACCGCTATCTGTATGAACATGGAAATATCTACACCGCTATCTGTATGAACATGGAAATATCTACACCGCTATCTGTATGAACATGGAAATATCTTCACCGCCATCTGTATGAACATGGATATATCTACACAGCCATCTGGATGAACATGGAAATATCTACACCGCTATCTGTATGAACATGGAAATATCTACACCGCTATCTGTATGAACATGGAAAGATCTTCACCGCCATCTGTATGAACATGGATATATCTACACAGCCATCTGGATGAACGTGGAAATATCTACACCGCTATCTGTGTAAACATGCATACATCTTCACCGCTATCTGTATAAACATGGAAATATCTACACCGCTATCTTTATGAACATGGAAATATCTACACGGCTAACTGTTTGAACATGGAAATATCTACACCGCTATCTGCATGAAAATGGAAATATCTACACAGCTATCTGCATATACATGGAAATATCTACACAGCTATCTCTTTACACATGGAAATAACTACACCGCTATCTCTATAAACATGGAAATATCTACACCGCCATCTGTATGAACATGGAAATATCTACACCGGTATCTGTATAAACACGGAAATATGTACACCGCTACCTGTATAAACATGGAAGTATCAGCACCGCTATCGGTATGAACATGGCAATATCAACACGGCTATCTGTATGAACATGGAAATATCTACACCGCTATCTGTATGAACATGGAAATATCTACACGGCTATCTGTATGAACATGGAAATATCTACACAGCCATCTGGATGAATATGGAATTATCTACACCGCTATCTGTATGAACATGGAAATACATACACCGCTATCTCTATGAACATGGAAATATCTACACCGCTATCTGTATGAACATGGAAATATCTACACCGCTATCTGTATGAACATGGAAATATCTTCACCGCCATCTGTATGAACATGGATATATCTACACAGCCATCTGGATGAACATGGAAATATCTGCACCGCTATCTGGATGAACATGGAAATATCTGCACCGCTATCTGGATGAACATGGAAATATCTACACCGCTACCTGTAAAAACATGGAAATATCAGCACCGCTATCTGAATGAATATGTAAATATCTACACCGCTATCTCTATGAACGTGGAAATATCTACACCGCTATCTGTATGAACATGGAAATAGCTACACCGCTATCTGTATGAAGATGGAAATATCTACACCACTATCTGTATGAACATGGAAATATCTACACCTCTATCTGTATGAACATGGAAATATCTACACTGCTATCTGTTTGAACAGGGAAATATATACAACGCTATCTGTATGAAAATGGAAATATCTACACAGCTATCTGCATATACATGGAAATATCTACACAGCTATCTCTTTACACATGGAAATAACTACACCGCTATCTGTATGAACATGGAAATATCTATACCGCCATCTGTATGAACATGGAAATATCTGCACCGCCATCTGTATGAACATATAAATATCTACACCGCCATCTGTATTAAGAAGGAGATATCTACACCGCTATCTGTATAAACATGGAAATATATACACTGCAATCTGTATAAACATGGAAATATCTACACCGCTATCTGTGTAAACATGGAAATATCTACACCGTTACATGTATAAACATGGAAATATCAGCACCGCTATCGGTATGAACACGGAAATATCTACACCGCTATCTGTATGAACATGGAAATATCTACACCGCTATCTGTATGAACATGGAAATATGTTCACTGCCTTTTGTTTGAACATGGATATATCTACACAGCCATCTGGATGAACATGGAAATATCTACACCGCTATCTGTATGAACATGGAAATATCTACACTGCTGTCCTTGTAAACATGCATAAATCTTCACTGCTATCTGTATAAACATGGAAATATCTACACCGCTATCTGTATGAACATGGAAATATCTACACCGCTATCTGTTTGAACATGGAAATATCTACACCGCTATCCGCATGAAAATGGAAATATCTACACAGCTATCTGCATACACATGGAAATATCTACAAAGCTATCTCTTTACACATGGAAATAACTACACCGCTATCTCTATAAACATGGAAATATCTGCACCGCCATCTATATGAACATGGAAATATCTGCACCGCCATCTGTATGAACATATAAATATCTACACCGCCATCTGTATTAAGATGGAGATATCTACACATCTATCTGTATAAACTTGGAAATATCTACACCGCTATCTGTATAAACATGGAAATATCTACACCACTATCTGTATAAACATGGAAATATCTACACCGCTACCTGTATAAACATGGAAATTTCAGCATAGCTATCTGTATGAACATGGAAATATCTACACTGCTATCTCTTTGAACATGGAAATATCTACACCGCTATCTGTATGAACATGGAAATAGCTACACCACTATCTGTATGAACACGGAAATATCTACACCACTATCTGTATGAACAAGGAAATATCTACACCGCTATCTGTTTGAACATGGATATATCTACACAGCCATCTGTATGAACATGGAAATATCTACACCGCTATCAGTATGAACATGGAAATATCTACACCGCTATCTGTATGAACATGGATATATCTACACAGCCGTCTGGATGAACATGGAAATATCTACACTGCTATCTGTGTAGACATGCATACATCTTCACCACTATCTGTATAAACTTGGAAATATCTACACCGCTATCTGTTTGAACATGGAAATATCTACACCGCCATCTGTATTAACATGGGAATATCTGCACCGCCATCTGTATGAACATATAAATATCTACACCGCCATCTGTATTAAGATGGAGATATCTACACCGCAACCTGTATAAACATGGAAATATCAGCACCGCTATCTGTTTGAACACGGAAATATCTACACTGCTATCTGTATGAACATGGAAATATCTACACATCTATCTGTATGAGCATGGAAATATCTACATCGCTATCTGTATGAACATGGAAATATCTACACCGCTATCTGTTTGAACATGGAAATATCTACACCGCTATCTGCATGAAAATGGAAATATCTACACAGCTATCTGCATATACATGGAAATATCTACACAGCTATCTGTATGAACATGGAAATATCTGCACCGCCATCTGTATGAACATATAAACATCTACACCGCCGTCTGTATTAAGAAGGAGTTATCTACACCGCTATCTGTATAAACAAGGAAATATCTACCCTGCTGTCTATATAAACATGGAAATATCTACACCGCTATCTGTATGAACATGGAAATATCTACACCGCTACCTGTATAAACATGGAAATAACAGCACCGCTATCGGTATGAACATGGAAATATCTACACCGCTATGTGTAGGAACATGGAAATATCTACACCGCCATCTGTGTGAACATGGAAATATCTTCACTGCCATCTTTATGAACATGGATATATCTACACAGCCATCTGGATGAACATGGAAATATCTACACCGCTATCTGTATGAACATGGAAATATCTACACTGCTATCCTTGTAAACATGCATACATCTTCACCGCTATCTGTATAAACATGGAAATATCTACACCGCTATCTGTATGAACATGGAAATATCTACAACGCTATCTGTTTGAACATGGAAATATATACACCGCTATCCGCATGAAAATGGAAATATCTACACAGCAGTCTGCATACACATGGAAATATCTACAAAGCTATCTCTTTGCACATGGAAATAACTACACCGCTATCTCTATAAACATGGAAATATCTACACGGCCATCTATATGAACACGGAAATATCTGCACCGCCATCTGTATGAACATATAAATATCTACACCACCATCTGTATTAAGATGGAGATATCTACACATCTATCTGTATAAACTTGGAAATATCTACACCGCTATCTGTATAAACATGGAAATATCTACACCACTATCTGTATAAACATGGAAATATCTACACCGCTACCTGTATAAATATGGAAATATCAGCACAGCTATCTGTATGAACATGGAAATATCTACACCGCTATCTCCTTGAACATGGAAATATCTACACCGCTATCTCCTTGAACATGGAAATATCTACACCGCTATCTGTATGAACATGGAAATAGCTACACCGCTATCTTTATGAACATGGAAATATCTACACCACTATCTGTATGAACATGGAAATATCTACACCGCTATCTGTATGAACATGGATATATCTATACAGCCATCTGGATGAACATGGAAATATCTACACCGCTATCTGTATGAACATGGAAATATCTACACCGCTATCTGTATGAACATGGATATATCTACACAGCCATCTGGATGAACATGGAAATATCTACACTGCTATCTGTGTAGACATGCATACATCTTCACCGCTATCTGTATAAACATGGAAATATCTACACCACTATCTGTTTGAACATGGAAATATATACACCGCTATCTGCATGAAAATGGAAATATCTACACAGCTATCTCTTTACACATGGAAAAAACTACACCGCTATCTGTATGAGCATGGAAATATCTACACCGCCATCTCTATTAAGATGGAGATATCTACACCGCTATCTGTATAAACATGGAAATATCTACACCGCTACCTGTATAAACATGGAAATATCAGCACCGCTATCTGTATGAACATGGAAATATCTACACTGCTATCTGTATGAACATGGAAATAACTACACCTCTATCTGTATGAACATGGATATATCTACACCGCTATCTGTATGAACATGGAAATATCTACACCTCTATCTGTATGAACATGGAAATATCTGCACCGCCATCTGTATGAACATATAAACATCTACACCGCCGTCTGTATTAAGAAGGAGAAATCTACACCGCTATCTGTATAAACAAGGAAATATCTACACTGCTGTCTGTATAAACATGGAAATATCTACACCGCTATCTGTATGAACATGGAAATATCTACACCGCTACCTGTATAAACATGGAAATAACAGCACCGCTATCGGTATGAAAATGGAAATATCTACACTGCCATCTGTATGAACATGGAAATATCTTCACCGCCATCTGCATGAACATGGATATATCTACACAGCCATCTGTATGAACATGGAAATATCTAACCCGCTATCTGTATGAACATGGAAATATCTACACCGCTATCTGTATGAACATGGAAATATCTTCAACGCCATCTGTATGAAAATGCATATGTCTACACAGCCCTCTGGATGAACATGGAAATATCTACACCGCTATCTGTATGAACATAGAAATATCTACACCGCTATCTGTGTAAACATGCATACATCTTCACCGCTATCTGTAGAAACATGGAAATATCTACACCGCTATCTGTATGAACATGGAAACATCTATACTGCTATCTATTTGAAGATGGAAATATCTACACCGCTATCTGCATGAAAATGGAAATATCTACACAGATATCTGCATATACATGGAAATATCTACACAGCTATCTCTTTACACATGGAAATATCTACACCGCTATCTATATAAACATGGAAATATCTACACCGCCATCTGTATGAACATGGAAATATCTGCACCGCCACCAGTATGAACATATAAATATCTCCACCGCCATCTGTATAAAGAAGGAGATATCTACACCGCTATCTGTATAAACATGGAAATATCTACACCGATATCTGTATGAACATGGAAATATTTACACCGCTATCTGTATGAACATGGAAATATCTACACCGCTATGTGTATGAACATGGAAATATCTTCACCGCCATCCGTATGAACATGGATATGTCTACACAGCCATCTGTATGAACATGGAAATATCTAACCCGCTATCTGTATGAACATGGAAATATCTACACCGCTATCTGTATGCACATGGAAATATCTACACCTCCATCTGTATGAACATGGAAATATCTGCACCGCCATCTGTATGAAGATATAAACATCTACACCGCCGTCTGTATTAAGAAGGAGAAATCTACACCCCTATCTGTATAAACAAGGAAATATCTACACTGCTGTCTGTATAAACATGGAAATATCTACACCGCTATCTGTATGAACATGGAAATATCTACACCGCTACCTGTATAAACATGGAAATATCTACACGGCTATCTGTATAAACATGGAAATATCAACACCGCTACCTGTATAAATATGGAAATATCAGCACAGCTATCAGTATGAACATGGAAATATCTACACCGCTATCTCCTTGAACATGGAAATATCTACACCGCTATCTGTATGAACATTGAAATAGCTACACCGCTATCTTTATGAACATGGAAATATCTACACCACTATCTGTATGAACATGGAAATATCTACACCGCTATCTGTATGAACATGGATATATCTACACAGCCATCTGGATGAACATGGAAATACCTACCCCGCTATCTGTATGAACATGGAAATATCTACACCGATATCTGAATGAACATGGATATATCTACACAGCCATCTGGATGAACATGGAAATATCTACACTGCTATCTGTGTAGACATGCATACATCTTCACCGATATCTGTATAAACATGGAAATATCTACACCGCTATCTGTTTGAACATGGAAATATATACACCGCTATCTGCATGAAAATGGAAATATCTACACAGCTATCTGCATATACATGGAAATATCTACACAGCTATCTCTTTACACATGGAAAAAACTACACCGCTATCTGTATGAGCATGGAAATATCTACACCGCCATATGTATTAACATGGGAATATCTGCACCGCCATCTGTATGAACATATAAATATCTACACCGCCATCTCTATTAAGATGGAGATATCTACACCGCTATGTGTATAAACATGGATATATCTACACCGCTACCTGTATAAACATGGAAATATCAGCACAGCTATCTGTCTGAACATGGAAATATCTACACCGCTATCTGTATGAACATGGAAATATCTACACCTCTATCTGTATGAACATGGAAATATCTACACCGCTATCTGTAAAACATGGAAATATCTGCACCACCATCTGTATGAACATATAAACATCTACGCCGGAGTCTGTATTAAGAAGGAGAAATCTACACCGCTCTCAGTATAAACAAGGAAATATCTACACTGCTGTCTGTATAAACATGGAAATATCTACACCGCTATCTGTATGAACATGGAAATATCTACACCGCTACCTGTATAAACATGAAAATAACAGCACCGCTATCGGTATGAACATGGAAATATCTACACCGCTATGTGTAGGAACATGGAAATATCTACACCGCCATCTGTATGAAAATGGAAATATCTTCATCGCCATCTGTATGAACATGGATATATCTACACAGCCATCTGTATGAACATGGAAATATCTAACCCGCTATCTGTATGAACATGGAAATATCTACACTGCTATCTGTATGAACATGTAAATATCTTCAACGCCATCTGTATGAAAATATACAAGTCTACACAGCCATCTGGATGAACATGGAAATATCTACACCGCTATCTGTATGAACATGGAAATATCTACACCGCTATCTGTGTAAACATGCATACATCTTCACCGCTATCTGTATAAACATGGAAATATCTACACCGCTATCTGTATGAACATGGAAATATCTACACTGCTATCTATTTGAACATGGAAATATCTACACCGCTATCTGCATGAAAATGGAAATATCTACACAGATATCTGCATATACATGGAAATATCTACACAGCTATCTCTTTGCACATGGAAATATCTACACCGCTATCTCTATAAACATGGAAATATCAACACCGCTATCTGTATGAACATGGAAATATCTGCACCGCCATCTGTATGAACATATAAATATCTCCACCGCCATCTGTATAAAGAAGGAGATATCTACACCGCTATCTGTATAACCATGGAAATATCTACACCGCTATCTGTATGAACATGGAAATATATACACCGCTATCTGTATGAACATGGAAATATCTACACCGCTATCTGTATGAACATGGAAATATCTTCACCGCCATCTGTATGAACATGGATATATCTACACAGCCATCTGGATGAACATGGAAATATCTACACCGCTATCTGTATGCACATGGAAATATCTACACCGCTATCTGTGTAAACATGCATACATCTTCACCGCTATCTGCATGAAAATGGAAATATCTACACAGCTATCTGCATATACATGGAAATATCTACAAAGCTATCTCTTTACACATGGAAATAACTACACTGCTATCTCTATAATCATGGAAATATCTACACCGCCATCTGTATGAACATGGAAATATCTGCACCGCCATCTGTATGAACATATAAATTTCTACACCGCCATCTGTACTAAGATGGAGACATCTACACCGCTATCTGTATAAACTTGGAAAAACCTACACCGCTATCTGTATAAGCATGGAAATATCTACACGGCTACCTGTATAAACATGGAAATATCAGCACCGCTATCTGTATGCACATATAAATATCTACACCGCCATCTGTATTAAGATGGAGATATCTTCACCGCTATCTGTATAAACCTGGAAATATCTACGCCGCTATCTGTATAAACTTCGACATATCTACACCGCTATCTGTACAAACATGGAAATAGCTACACCGCTACCTGTATAAACATGGAAATATCAGCACCGCTATCAGTATGAACATGGAAGTATCTACACCGCCATCTTTATGAACATGGAAATATCTGCACCGCCATCTGTTTTAAGATGGAGATATCTACACCGCTATCTGTATAAACATGGAAATATCTACACCGCTATGTGTATAAACATGGAAATATCTACACCGCTATCTGTATAAACATGGAAATATCTACACTGCTACCTGTATAAACATGGAAATATCAGCACCGCTATCTGCATGAACATAGAAATATCTACACCGCCATCTGTATGAACATGGAAAAATCTTTACCGCCATCTGTATGAACATGGATATATCTACACAGCCATCTGTATGAACATGGAAATATCTTCACCGCCATCTGTATGAACATGGATATGTCTACACAGCCGTCTGGATGAACATGGAAATATCTACACCGCTATCTGTATGAACATGGAAATATCTACACCGCAATCTGTGTAAACATGCATACATCTTCACCGCTATTTGTATAAACATGGTAATATCCACACCGCTATCTGTATGAACATGGAAATATCTACACCGCTATCTGTTTCAACATGGAAATATCTACACCGCTATTTGCATGAAAATGGAAATATCTACACAGCTATCTGCATTTACATGGAAATATCAACACAGCTATCTCTTTGCACATGGAAATAACTACACCGCTATCTCTATAAACATGGAAATATCTACACCACCATCTGTATGAACATGGAAATATCTGCACCGCCATCTGTATGAACATATAAATATCTACAAGGCCATCTGTATTAAGAAGGAGATATCTACACCACTATCTATATAAACATGGAAATATCTACGCCGCTATCTGTATGAACATGGAAATATCTACACCGCTACCTATATAAACACGGAAATATGTACACCGCTACCTGTATAAACATGGAAGTATCAGCACCGCTATCGGTATGAACATGGCAATATCTACACGGCTATCTGTATGACCATGGAAATATCTACACCGCTATTTGTATGAATATGGAAATATCTACACCACTATCTGTATAAACATGGAAATAGCTACACAGCCATCTGGATGAACATGGAAATATCTACACCGCTATCTGAATGAACATGGATATATCTACACAGCCATCTGGATGAACATGGAAATATCTACACCGCTATCTGTATGAACATGGAAATACATACACCGCTATCTGTATGAACATGGAAATATCTACACCGCTATCTGTATGAACATGGAAATATCTACACCGCCATCTGTATGAACATGGAAATGTCTTCACTGCCATCTGTATGAACATGGATATATCTACACGGCCATCTGGATGAACATGGAAATATCTGCACCGCTATCTGTATGAACATGGAAATATCTACACCGCTATCTGTATGAACATGGATATATCTACACAGCCATCTGGATAAACATGGAAATATCTACACCGCTATCTGTGTAAACATGCATACATCTTCACCGCTATCTGTATAAACATGGAAATATCTACACTGCTATCTTTATGAACATGGAAATATCTACACCGCTAACTGTTTGAACAGGGAAATATATACACCGCTATATGCATGAAAATGGAAATGTCTACACAGCTATCTGCATATGCATGGAAATATCTACACAGCTATCTCTTTACACATGGAAATAACTACACCGCTATCTGTATGAACATGGAAATATCTACACCGCCATCTGTATGAACATGGAAATATCTGCACCGCCATCTGAATGAACATATAAATATCTACACCGCCATCTGTATTAAGATGGAGATATCTACACCGATATCTGTATAAACATGGAAATATCTACACCGCTATGTGTATAAACATGGAAATATCTACACCGCTATCTGTATAAACATGGAAATATCTACACCGCTACCTGGATAAACATGGAAATATCAGCACTGCTATCAGTATGAACATGGAAGTATCTACAACGCCATCTGTGTGAACATGGAAATATCCTCACCGCCATCTGTATGAACATGGAAATATCTGCACCGCCATCAGTATGAACATATAAATATCTACACCGCCATCAGTATTAAGATGGAGATATCTACACCGCTATCTGTATAAACATGGAACTATCTACACCGCTATGTGTATAAACATGGAAATATCTACACCACTATCTATATGAACATATCTACACTGCTATCTGTATGAACATGGATATATCTACACAGCCGTCTGGATGAACATGGAAATATCTACACCGCTATCTGTATGAACATGGAAATATCTACACCACTATCTGTATGAACATGGAAATATCTACACCGCTATCTGTTTGAACAGGGAAATATATACACCGCTATCTGCATGAAAATGGAAATATCTACACAGCTATCTGCATATACATGGAAATATCTATACAGCTATCTCTTTACACATGGAAATAACTACACCGCTATCTGTATGAACATGGAAATATCTACACCGCCATCTGTATGAACATGGAAATATCTGCACCGCCATCTCTATGAACATATAAATATCTACACTGCCATCTGTATTAATAAGGAGATATCTACACGCCATCTGTATAAACATGGAAATATCTACACTGCTATCTGTATAAACATGGAAATATCTACACCGCTATCTGTATAAACATGGAAATTTCTACACCGCTACCTGTATAAACATGGAAATATCAGCACCGCTATCGGTATGAACACAGAAATATCTACACCGCTATCTGTATGAACATGGAAATATCTACACCGCTATCTGTATGAACATGGAAATATCTTCACTGTCATCTGTGTGAACATGGATATATCTCCACAGCCATCTGGATGAACATGGAAATATCTACACCGCTATCTGTATGAACATGGAAATATCTACACAGCCATCTTGATGAACATGAAAATATCTACAACGCTATATGTGTAAACATGCATACATCTTCACCGCCATCTGTATAAACATGGAAATATCTACACCGCTACCTGTATAAACATGGAAATATCAGCACCGCTATCTGCATGAACATGGAAACATCTACACTGCTATCCTTGTAAACATGCATACATCTTCACCGCTATCTGTATAAACATGGAAATATCTACACCGCTATCTGTATGAACATGGAAATAGCTACACCGCTATCTGTATGAACATGGAAATATCTACACCACTATCTGTATGAACCTGGAATTATCTACACCGCTATCTGTATGAACATGGATATATCTACACAGCCATCTGGATGAACATGGAAATATCTACACAGCTATCGGTATGAACATGGAAATATCTACACCGCTATCTGTATGAACATGGAAATATCTACACCGCTATCTGTTTGAACATGGAAATATCTACACCGCTATCTGCATGAAAATGGAAATATCTACACAGCTATCTGCATACACATGGAAATATCTACAAAGATATCTCTTTACACATGGAAATAACTACACCGCTATCTCTACAAACATGGAAATATCTACACCGCCATCTATATGAACATGGAAATATCTGCACCGCCATCTGTATGAACATATAAATATCTACACCACCATCTGTATTAAGATGGAGATATCTACACCGCTATCTGTATAAACTTGGAAATATCTACACCGCTATCTGAATAAACATGGAAATATCTACATCAGTATCTGTATAAACATGGAAATATCTACACCGCTACCTGTAAAAACATGGAAATATCAGCACCGCTATCTGTATGAACATGTAAATATCTACACCGCTATCTCTATGAACGTGGAAATATCTACCCCGCTATCTGTATGAACATGGAAATATCTACAACGCCATCTGTATGAACCTGGAAATATCTTCACCGCCATCTGTATGAACATGGATATATCTACACAGCCATCTGGATGAACATGGAAATAACTACACCGCTATCTGTATGAACATGGAAATATTTACACCGCTATCGGTATAAACATGGAAATATCTACACAGCCATCAGGATGAACATGGAAATATCTACACTGCTATCTGTATGAACATGGAAATACATACACCGCTATCTGTATGAACATGGAAATATCTACACCGCTATCTGTATGAACATGGAAATATCTACACCGCTATCTGTATGAACATGGAAATATCTTCACCGCCATCTGTATGAACATGGATATATCTACACAGCCATGTGGATTAACATGGAAATATCTACACCGATATCTGTGAAAACATGCATATATCTTCACCGCTATCTGTATAAACATCGAAATATCTACACCGCTATCTTTATGAACATGGAAATATCTACACCGCTAACTGTTTGAACAGGGAAATATATACACCGCTATCTGCATGAAAATAGAAATATCTACACCACTATCTGTATGAACATGGAAATACATACACCCCTATCTGTATGAACATGGAAATATCTACACCGCTATCAGTATGAACATGGAAATATCTACACCGCTATCTGTATGAACATGGAAATATTTTCACCGCCATCTGTATGAACATGGATATATCTACACAGCCATCTGGATGAACATGGAAATATCTACACCGCTATCTGTATGAACATTGAAATATCTACACCGCTATCTGTATGAACATGGAAATATCTTCACCGCTATCAGTATGAACATGGAAATATCTACACCGCTATCTGTATGAACATGGAAATATCTACACCGCTATCTGTATGAACATGGAAATATCCACACCGCTATCTGTGTAAACATGTATACATCTTCATCGCTATCTGCATGAAAATGGAAATATCTACACAGCTATCTGCATATACATGGAAATATCTACAAAGCTATCTCCTTACACATGGAAATAACTACACTGCTATCTCTATAAACATGGAAATATCTACACCGCCATCTGTATGAACATAGAAATATCTGCACCGACATCTGTATGAACATATAAATATCTACACCGCCATCTGTATTAAGATGGAGATATCTACACCGCTATCTGTATAAACTTGGAAATATCTACACCACTATCTGTATAAACATGGAAATATCTATGCCGCTTTCTGTATAAACAAGGAAATATCTACACTGCTACCTGTATAAACATGGAAATATCAGCACCGCTATCTGTATGAACATGTAAATAGCTACACAGCCATCTGGATGAACATGGAAATATCTACACCGCTATCTGTATGAACATGGAAATAACTACACCGCTATCCGTATGAACATGGAAATATCTACACCGCTATCTGTATGAACATGGAAATATCCACACCGCTATCTGTGTAAACATGTATACATCTTCACCGCTATCTGCATGAAAATGGAAATATCTACACAGCTATCTGCATATACATGGAAATATCTACAAAGCTATCTCCTTACACATGGAAATACCTACACTGCTATCTCTATAAACATGGAAATATCTACACCGCCATCTGTATGAACATAGAAATATCTGCACCGACATCTGTATGAACATATAAATATCTACACCGCCATCTGTATTAAGATGGAGATATCTACACCGCTATCTGTATAAACTTGGAAATATCTACACCGCTATCTGTATAAACATGGAAATATCTACACCACTATCTGTATGAACATGGAAATATCTACACCGCTATCTGTATGAACATGGAAATATCTTCACCGCCATCTGTATGAACATGGATATATCTACACAGCCATCTGGATGAACATGGAAATATCTACACCGCTATCTGTATTAACATGGATATAGCTACACTGCTATCCGTATGAACATGGAAATATCTACACCGCTATCTGTATAAACATGTAAATATCTACACCGCTATCTGTATGAACATGGAAATATCTTCACTGCCATCTGTGTGAACATGGATATATCTCCACAGCCATCTGGATGAACATGGAAATATCTACACCGCTATCTGTATGAACATGGAAATATCTACACAGCCATCTTGATGAACATGAAAATATCTACAACGCTATATGTGTAAACATGCATACATCTTCACCGCCATCTGTATAAACATGGAAATATCTACACCGCTACCTGTATAAACATGGAAATATCAGCACCGCTATCTGCATGAACATGGAAACATCTACACTGCTATCCTTGTAAACATGCATACATCTTCACCGCTATCTGTATAAACATGGAAATATCTACACCGCTATCTGTATGAACATGGAAATAGCTACACCGCTATCTGTATGAACATGGAAATATCTACACCGCTATCTGTATGAACATGGATATATCTACACAGCCATCTGGATGAACATGGAAATACCTACACCGCTATGTGTATGAACATGGAAATATCTACACCGATATCTGAATGAACATGGATATATCTACACAGCCATCTGGATGAACATGGAAATATCTACACTGCTATCTGTGTAGACATGCATACATCTTCACCGATATCTGTATAAACATGGAAATATCTACACCGCTATCTGTTTGAACATGGAAATATATACACCGCTATCTGCATGAAAATGGAAATATCTACACAGCTATCTGCATATACATGGAAATATCTACACAGCTATCTCTTTACACATGGAAAAAACTACACCGCTGTCTGTATGAGCATGGAAATATCTACACCGCCATATGTATTAACATGGGAATATCTGCACCGCCATCTGTATGAACATATAAATATCTACACCGCCATCTCTATTAAGATGGAGATATCTACACCGCTATGTGTATAAACATGGATATATCTACACCGCTACCTGTATAAACATGGAAATATCAGCACAGCTATCTGTCTGAACATGGAAATATCTACACCGCTATCTGTATGAACATGGAAATATCTACACCTCTATCTGTATGAACATGGAAATATCTACACCGCTATCTGTAAAACATGGAAATATCTGCACCACCATCTGTATGAACATATAAACATCTACGCCGGAGTCTGTATTAAGAAGGAGAAATCTACACCGCTCTCAGTATAAACAAGGAAATATCTACACTGCTGTCTGTATAAACATGGAAATATCTACACCGCTATCTGTATGAACATGGAAATATCTACACCGCTACCTGTATAAACATGAAAATAACAGCACCGCTATCGGTATGAACATGGAAATATCTACACCGCTATGTGTAGGAACATGGAAATATCTACACCGCCATCTGTATGAAAATGGAAATATCTTCATCGCCATCTGTATGAACATGGATATATCTACACAGCCATCTGTATGAACATGGAAATATCTAACCCGCTATCTGTATGAACATGGAAATACCTACACTGCTATCTGTATGAACATGTAAATATCTTCAACGCCATCTGTATGAAAATGGACAAGTCTACACAGCCATCTGGATGAACATGGAAATATCTACACCGCTATCTGTATGAACATGGAAATATCTACACCGCTATCTGTGTAAACATGCATACATCTTCACCGCTATCTGTATAAACATGGAAATATCTACACCGCTATCTGTATGAACATGGAAATATCTACACTGCTATCTATTTGAACATGGAAATATCTACACCGCTATCTGCATGAAAATGGAAATATCTACACAGATATCTGCATATACATGGAAATATCTACACAGCTATCTCTTTGCACATGGAAATATCTACACCGCTATCTCTATAAACATGGAAATATCAACACCGCTATCTGTATGAACATGGAAATATCTGCACCGCCATCTGTATGAACATATAAATATCTCCACCGCCATCTGTATAAAGAAGGAGATATCTACACCTCTATCTGTATAACCATGGAAATATCTACACCGCTATCTGTATGAACATGGAAATATATACACCGCTATCTGTATGAACATGGAAATATCTACACCGCTATCTGTATGAACATGGAAATATCTTCACCGCCATCTGTATGAACATGGATATATCTACACAGCCATCTGGATGAACATGGAAATATCTACACCGCTATCTGTATGCACATGGAAATATCTACACCGCTATCTGTGTAAACATGCATACATCTTCACCGCTATCTGCATGAAAATGGAAATATCTACACAGCTATCTGCATATACATGGAAATATCTACAAAGCTATCTCTTTACACATGGAAATAACTACACTGCTATCTCTATAATCATGGAAATATCTACACCGCCATCTGTATGAACATGGAAATATCTGCACCGCCATCTGTATGAACATATAAATTTCTACACCGCCATCTGTACTAAGATGGAGACATCTACACCGCTATCTGTATAAACTTGGAAAAACCTACACCGCTATCTGTATAAGCATGGAAATATCTACACGGCTACCTGTATAAACATGGAAATATCAGCACCGCTATCTGTATGCACATATAAATATCTACACCGCCATCTGTATTAAGATGGAGATATCTTCACCGCTATCTGTATAAACCTGGAAATATCTACCCCGCTATCTGTATAAACTTCGACATATCTACACCGCTATCTGTACAAACATGGAAATAGCTACACCGCTACCTGTATAAACATGGAAATATCAGCACCGCTATCAGTATGAACATGGAAGTATCTGCACCGCCATCTTTATGAACATGGAAATATCTGCACCGCCATCTGTTTTAAGATGGAGATATCTACACCGCTATCTGTATAAACATGGAAATATCTACACCGCTATGTGTATAAACATGGAAATATCTACACCGCTATCTGTATAAACATGGAAATATCTACACTGCTACCTGTATAAACATGGAAATATCAGCACCGCTATCTGCATGAACATAGAAATATCTACACCGCCATCTGTATGAACATGGAAAAATCTTTACCGCCATCTGTATGAACATGGATATATCTACACAGCCATCTGTATGAACATGGAAATATCTTCACCGCCATCTGTATGAACATGGATATGTCTACACAGCCGTCTGGATGAACATGGAAATATCTACACCGCTATCTGTATGAACATGGAAATATCTACACCGCAATCTGTGTAAACATGCATACATCTTCACCGCTATTTGTATAAACATGGTAATATCCACACCGCTATCTGTATGAACATGGAAATATCTACACCGCTATCTGTTTCAACATGGAAATATCTACACCGCTATTTGCATGAAAATGGAAATATCTACACAGCTATCTGCATTTACATGGAAATATCAACACAGCTATCTCTTTGCACATGGAAATAACTACACCGCTATCTCTATAAACATGGAAATATCTACACCACCATCTGTATGAACATGGAAATATCTGCACCGCCATCTGTATGAACATATAAATATCTACAAGGCCATCTGTATTAAGAAGGAGATATCTACACCACTATCTATATAAACATGGAAATATCTACGCCGCTATCTGTATGAACATGGAAATATCTACACCGCTACCTATATAAACACGGAAATATGTACACCGCTACCTGTATAAACATGGAAGTATCAGCACCGCTATCGGTATGAACATGGCAATATCTACACGGCTATCTGTATGAACATGGAAATATCTACACCGCTATTTGTATGAATATGGAAATATCTACACCACTATCTGTATAAACATGGAAATAGCTACACAGCCATCTGGATGAACATGGAAATATCTACACCGCTATCTGAATGAACATGGATATATCTACACAGCCATCTGGATGAACATGGAAATATCTACACCGCTATCTGTATGAACATGGAAATACATACACCGCTATCTGTATGAACATGGAAATATCTACACCGCTATCTGTATGAACATGGAAATATCTACACCGCCATCTGTATGAACATGGAAATGTCTTCACTGCCATCTGTATGAACATGGATATATCTACACGGCCATCTGGATGAACATGGAAATATCTGCACCGCTATCTGTATGAACATGGAAATATCTACACCGCTATCTGTATGAACATGGATATATCTACACAGCCATCTGGATAAACATGGAAATATCTACACCGCTATCTGTGTAAACATGCATACATCTTCACCGCTATCTGTATAAACATGGAAATATCTACACTGCTATCTTTATGAACATGGAAATATCTACACCGCTAACTGTTTGAACAGGGAAATATATACACCGCTATATGCATGAAAATGGAAATGTCTACACAGCTATCTGCATATGCATGGAAATATCTACACAGCTATCTCTTTACACATGGAAATAACTACACCGCTATCTGTATGAACATGGAAATATCTACACCGCCATCTGTATGAACATGGAAATATCTGCACCGCCATCTGAATGAACATATAAATATCTACACCGCCATCTGTATTAAGATGGAGATATCTACACCGATATCTGTATAAACATGGAAATATCTACACCGCTATGTGTATAAACATGGAAATATCTACACCGCTATCTGTATAAACATGGAAATATCTACACCGCTACCTGGATAAACATGGAAATATCAGCACTGCTATCAGTATGAACATGGAAGTATCTACAACGCCATCTGTGTGAACATGGAAATATCCTCACCGCCATCTGTATGAACATGGAAATATCTGCACCGCCATCAGTATGAACATATAAATATCTACACCGCCATCAGTATTAAGATGGAGATATCTACACCGCTATCTGTATAAACATGGAACTATCTACACCGCTATGTGTATAAACATGGAAATATCTACACCACTATCTATATGAACATATCTACACTGCTATCTGTATGAACATGGATATATCTACACAGCCGTCTGGATGAACATGGAAATATCTACACCGCTATCTGTATGAACATGGAAATATCTACACCACTATCTGTATGAACATGGAAATATCTACACCGCTATCTGTTTGAACAGGGAAATATATACACCGCTATCTGCATGAAAATGGAAATATCTACACAGCTATCTGCATATACATGGAAATATCTATACAGCTATCTCTTTACACATGGAAATAACTACACCGCTATCTGTATGAACATGGAAATATCTACACCGCCATCTGTATGAACATGGAAATATCTGCACCGCCATCTCTATGAACATATAAATATCTACACTGCCATCTGTATTAATAAGGAGATATCTACACGCCATCTGTATAAACATGGAAATATCTACACTGCTATCTGTATAAACATGGAAATATCTACACCGCTATCTGTATAAACATGGAAATTTCTACACCGCTACCTGTATAAACATGGAAATATCAGCACCGCTATCGGTATGAACACAGAAATATCTACACCGCTATCTGTATGAACATGGAAATATCTACACCGCTATCTGTATGAACATGGAAATATCTTCACTGCCATCTGTGTGAACATGGATATATCTCCACAGCCATCTGGATGAACATGGAAATATCTACACCGCTATCTGTATGAACATGGAAATATCTACACAGCCATCTTGATGAACATGAAAATATCTACAACGCTATATGTGTAAACATGCATACATCTTCACCGCCATCTGTATAAACATGGAAATATCTACACCGCTACCTGTATAAACATGGAAATATCAGCACCGCTATCTGCATGAACATGGAAACATCTACACTGCTATCCTTGTAAACATGCATACATCTTCACCGCTATCTGTATAAACATGGAAATATCTACACCGCTATCTGTATGAACATGGAAATAGCTACACCGCTATCTGTATGAACATGGAAATATCTACACCACTATCTGTATGAACATGGAATTATCTACACCGCTATCTGTATGAACATGGATATATCTACACAGCCATCTGGATGAACATGGAAATATCTACACAGCTATCGGTATGAACATGGAAATATCTACACCGCTATCTGTATGAACATGGAAATATCTACACCGCTATCTGTTTGAACATGGAAATATCTACACCGCTATCTGCATGAAAATGGAAATATCTACACAGCTATCTGCATACACATGGAAATATCTACAAAGATATCTCTTTACACATGGAAATAACTACACCGCTATCTCTATAAACATGGAAATATCTACACCGCCATCTATATGAACATGGAAATATCTGCACCGCCATCTGTATGAACATATAAATATCTACACCACCATCTGTATTAAGATGGAGATATCTACACCGCTATCTGTATAAACTTGGAAATATCTACACCGCTATCTGAATAAACATGGAAATATCTACATCAGTATCTGTATAAACATGGAAATATCTACACCGCTACCTGTAAAAACATGGAAATATCAGCACGGCTATCTGTATGAACATGTAAATATCTACACCGCTATCTCTATGAACGTGGAAATATCTACCCCGCTATCTGTATGAACATGGAAATATCTACAACGCCATCTGTATGAACCTGGAAATATCTTCACCGCCATCTGTATGAACATGGATATATCTACACAGCCATCTGGATGAACATGGAAATAACTACACCGCTATCTGTATGAACATGGAAATATTTACACCGCTATCTGTATAAACATGGAAATATCTACACAGCCATCAGGATGAACATGGAAATATCTACACTGCTATCTGTATGAACATGGAAATACATACACCGCTATCTGTATGAACATGGAAATATCTACACCGCTATCTGTATGAACATGGAAATATCTACACCGCTATCTGTATGAACATGGAAATATTTTCACCGCCATCTGTATGAACATGGATATATCTACACAGCCATGTGGATTAACATGGAAATATCTACACCGATATCTGTGAAAACATGCATATATCTTCACCGCTATCTGTATAAACATGGAAATATCTACACCGCTATCTTTATGAACATGGAAATATCTACACCGCTAACTGTTTGAACAGGGAAATATATACACCGCTATCTGCATGAAAATAGAAATATCTACACCACTATCTGTATGAACATGGAAATACATACACCCCTATCTGTATGAACATGGAAATATCTACACCGCTATCAGTATGAACATGGAAATATCTACACCGCTATCTGTATGAACATGGAAATATTTTCACCGCCATCTGTATGAACATGGATATATCTACACAGCCATCTGGATGAACATGGAAATATCTACACCGCTATCTGTATGAACATTGAAATATCTACACCGCTATCTGTATGAACATGGAAATATCTACACCGCTATCAGTATGAACATGGAAATATCTACACCGCTATCTGTATGAACATGGAAATATCTACACCGCTATCTGTATGAACATGGAAATATCCACACCGCTATCTGTGTAAACATGTATACATCTTCATCGCTATCTGCATGAAAATGGAAATATCTACACAGCTATCTGCATATACATGGAAATATCTACAAAGCTATCTCCTTACACATGGAAATAACTACACTGCTATCTCTATAAACATGGAAATATCTACACCGCCATCTGTATGAACATAGAAATATCTGCACCGACATCTGTATGAACATATAAATATCTACACCGCCATCTGTATTAAGATGGAGATATCTACACCGCTATCTGTATAAACTTGGAAATATCTACACCACTATCTGTATAAACATGGAAATATCTATGCCGCTTTCTGTATAAACAAGGAAATATCTACACTGCTACCTGTATAAACATGGAAATATCAGCACCGCTATCTGTATGAACATGTAAGTAGCTACACAGCCATCTGGATGAACATGGAAATATCTACACCGCTATCTGTATGAACATGGAAATAACTACACCGCTATCCGTATGAACATGGAAATATCTACACCGCTATCTGTATGAACATGGAAATATCCACACCGCTATCTGTGTAAACATGTATACATCTTCACCGCTATCTGCATGAAAATGGAAATATCTACACAGCTATCTGCATATACATGGAAATATCTACAAAGCTATCTCCTTACACATGGAAATACCTACACTGCTATCTCTATAAACATGGAAATATCTACACCGCCATCTGTATGAACATAGAAATATCTGCACCGACATCTGTATGAACATATAAATATCAACACCGCCATCTGTATTAAGATGGAGATATCTACACCGCTATCTGTATAAACTTGGAAATATCTACACCGCTATCTGTATAAACATGGAAATATCTACACCACTATCTGTATGAACATGGAAATATCTACACCGCTATCTGTATGAACATGGAAATATCTTCACCGCCATCTGTATGAACATGGATATATCTACACAGCCATCTGGATGAACATGGAAATATCTACACCGCTATCTGTATTAACATGGAAATAGCTACACTGCTATCCGTATGAACATGGAAATATCTACACCGCTATCTGTATAAACATGTAAATATCTACACCGCTATCTGTATGAACATGGAAATATCTTCACTGCCATCTGTGTGAACATGGATATATCTCCACAGCCATCTGGATGAACATGGAAATATCTACACCGCTATCTGTATGAACATGGAAATATCTACACAGCCATCTTGATGAACATGAAAATATCTACAACGCTATATGTGTAAACATGCATACATCTTCACCGCCATCTGTATAAACATGGAAATATCTACACCGCTACCTGTATAAACATGGAAATATCAGCACAGCTATCTGCATGAACATGGAAACATCTACACTGCTATCCTTGTAAACATGCATACATCTTCACCGCTATCTGTATAAACATGGAAATATCTACACCGCTATCTGTATGAACATGGAAATAGCTACACCGCTATCTGTATGAACATGGAAATATCTACACCACTATCTGTATGAACATGGAATTATCTACACCGCTATCTGTATGAACATGGATATATCTACACAGCCATCTGGATGAACATGGAAATATCTACACAGCTATCGGTATGAACATGGAAATATCTACACCGCTATCTGTATGAACATGGAAATATCTACACCGCTATCTGTTTGAAGATGGAAATATCTACACCGCTATCTGCATGAAAATGGAAATATCTACACAGCTATCTGCATACACATGGAAATATCTACAAAGATATCTCTTTACACATGGAAATAACTACACCGCTATCTCTATAAACATGGAAATATCTACACCGCCATCTATATGAACATGGAAATATCTGCACCGCCATCTGTATGAACATATAAATATCTACACCACCATCTGTATTAAGATGGAGATATCTACACCGCTATCTGTATAAACTTGGAAATATCTACACCGCTATCTGAATAAACATGGAAATATCTACATCAGTATCTGTATAAACATGGAAATATCTACACCGCTACCTGTAAAAACATGGAAATATCAGCACGGCTATCTGTATGAACATGTAAATATCTACACCGCTATCTCTATGAACGTGGAAATATCTACCCCGCTATCTGTATGAACATGGAAATATCTACAACGCCATCTGTATGAACCTGGAAATATCTTCACCGCCATCTGTATGAACATGGATATATCTACACAGCCATCTGGATGAACATGGAAATAACTACACCGCTATCTGTATGAACATGGAAATATTTACACCGCTATCTGTATAAACATGGAAATATCTACACAGCCATCAGGATGAACATGGAAATATCTACACTGCTATCTGTATGAACATGGAAATACATACACCGCTATCTGTATGAACATGGAAATATCTGCACCGCTATCTGTATGAACATGGAAATATCTACACCGCTATCTGTATGAACATGGAAATATCTTCACCGCCATCTGTATGAACATGGATATATCTACACAGCCATGTGGATTAACATGGAAATATCTACACCGATATCTGTGAAAACATGCATATATCTTCACCGCTATCTGTATAAACATGGAAATATCTACACCGCTATCTTTATGAACATGGAAATATCTACACCGCTAACTGTTTGAACAGGGAAATATATACACCGCTATCTGCATGAAAATAGAAATATCTACACCACTATCTGTATGAACATGGAAATACATACACCCCTATCTGTATGAACATGGAAATATCTACACCGCTATCAGTATGAACATGGAAATATCTACACCGCTATCTGTATGAACATGGAAATATTTTCACCGCCATCTGTATGAACATGGATATATCTACACAGCCATCTGGATGAACATGGAAATATCTACACCGCTATCTGTATGAACATTGAAATATCTACACCGCTATCTGTATGAACATGGAAATATCTACACCGCTATCAGTATGAACATGGAAATATCTACACCGCTATCTGTATGAACATGGAAATATCTACACCGCTATCTGTATGAACATGGAAATATCCACACCGCTATCTGTGTAAACATGTATACATCTTCATCGCTATCTGCATGAAAATGGAAATATCTACACAGCTATCTGCATATACATGGAAATATCTACAAAGCTATCTCCTTACACATGGAAATAACTACACTGCTATCTCTATAAACATGGAAATATCTACACCGCCATCTGTATGAACATAGAAATATCTGCACCGACATCTGTATGAACATATAAATATCTACACCGCCATCTGTATTAAGATGGAGATATCTACACCGCTATCTGTATAAACTTGGAAATATCTACACCACTATCTGTATAAACATGGAAATATCTATGCCGCTTTCTGTATAAACAAGGAAATATCTACACTGCTACCTGTATAAACATGGAAATATCAGCACCGCTATCTGTATGAACATGTAAATAGCTACACAGCCATCTGGATGAACATGGAAATATCTACACCGCTATCTGTATGAACATGGAAATAACTACACCGCTATCCGTATGAACATGGAAATATCTACACCGCTATCTGTATGAACATGGAAATATCCACACCGCTATCTGTGTAAACATGTATACATCTTCATCGCTATCTGCATGAAAATGGAAATATCTACACAGCTATCTGCATATACATGGAAATATCTACAAAGCTATCTCCTTACACATGGAAATACCTACACTGCTATCTCTATAAACATGGAAATATCTACACCGCCATCTGTATGAACATAGAAATATCTGCACCGACATCTGTATGAACATATAAATATCTACACCGCCATCTGTATTAAGATGGAGATATCTACACCGCTATCTGTATAAACTTGGAAATATCTACACCGCTATCTGTATGAACATGGAAATATCTTCACCGCCATCTGTATGAACATGGATATATCTACACAGCCATCTGGATGAACATGGAAATATCTACACCGCTATCTGTATTAACATGGAAATAGCTACACTGCTATCCGTATGAACATGGAAATATCTACACCGCTATCTGTATAAACATGTAAATATCTACACCGCTATCTGTATGAACATGGAAATATCTTCACTGCCATCTGTGTGAACATGGATATATCTCCACAGCCATCTGGATGAACATGGAAATATCTACACCGCTATCTGTATGAACATGGAAATATCTACACAGCCATCTTGATGAACATGAAAATATCTACAACGCTATATGTGTAAACATGCATACATCTTCACCGCCATCTGTATAAACATGGAAATATCTACACCGCTACCTGTATAAACATGGAAATATCAGCACCGCTATCTGCATGAACATGGAAACATCTACACTGCTATCCTTGTAAACATGCATACATCTTCACCGCTATCTGTATAAACATGGAAATATCTACACCGCTATCTGTATGAACATGGAAATAGCTACACCGCTATCTGTATGAACATGGAAATATCTACACCACTATCTGTATGAACATGGAATTATCTACACCGCTATCTGTATGAACATGGATATATCTACACAGCCATCTGGATGAACATGGAAATATCTACACAGCTATCGGTATGAACATGGAAATATCTACACCGCTATCTGTATGAACATGGAAATATCTACACCGCTATCTGTTTGAACATGGAAATATCTACACCGCTATCTGCATGAAAATGGAAATATCTACACAGCTATCTGCATACACATGGAAATATCTACAAAGATATCTCTTTACACATGGAAATAACTACACCGCTATCTCTATAAACATGGAAATATCTACACCGCCATCTATATGAACATGGAAATATCTGCACCGCCATCTGCATGAACATATAAATATCTACACCACCATCTGTATTAAGATGGAGATATCTACACCGCTATCTGTATAAACTTGGAAATATCTACACCGCTATCTGAATAAACATGGAAATATCTACATCAGTATCTGTATAAACATGGAAATATCTACACCGCTACCTGTAAAAACATGGAAATATCAGCACCGCTATCTGTATGAACATGTAAATATCTACACCGCTATCTCTATGAACGTGGAAATATCTACCCCGCTATCTGTATGAACATGGAAATATCTACAACGCCATCTGTATGAACCTGGAAATATCTTCACCGCCATCTGTATGAACATGGATATATCTACACAGCCATCTGGATGAACATGGAAATAACTACACCGCTATCTCTATGAACATGGAAATATTTACACCGCTATCTGTATAAACATGGAAATATCTACACAGCCATCAGGATGAACATGGAAATATCTACACTGCTATCTGTATGAACATGGAAATACATACACCGCTATCTGTATGAACATGGAAATATCTACACCGCTATCTGTATGAACATGGAAATATCTACACCGCTATCTGTATGAACATGGAAATATCTTCACCGCCATCAGTATGAACATGGATATATCTACACAGCCATGTGGATTAACATGGAAATATCTACACCGATATCTGTGAAAACATGCATACATCTTCACCGCTATCTGTATAAACATGGAAATATCTTCACTGCCATCTGTGTGAACATGGATATATCTCCACAGCCATCTGGATGAACATGGAAATATCTACACCGCTATCTGTATGAACATGGAAATATCTACACAGCCATCTTGATGAACATGAAAATATCTACAACGCTATATGTGTAAACATGCATACATCTTCACCGCCATCTGTATAAACATGGAAATATCTACACCGCTACCTGTATAAACATGGAAATATCAGCACCGCTATCTGCATGAACATGGAAACATCTACACTGCTATCCTTGTAAACATGCATACATCTTCACCGCTATCTGTATAAACATGGAAATATCTACACCGCTATCTGTATGAACATGGAAATAGCTACACCGCTATCTGTATGAACATGGAAATATCTACACCACTATCTGTATGAACATGGAATTATCTACACCGCTATCTGTATGAACATGGATATATCTACACAGCCATCTGGATGAACATGGAAATATCTACACAGCTATCGGTATGAACATGGAAATATCTACACCGCTATCTGTATGAACATGGAAATATCTACACCGCTATCTGTTTGAACATGGAAATATCTACACCGCTATCTGCATGAAAATGGAAATATCTACACAGCTATCTGCATACACATGGAAATATCTACAAAGATATCTCTTTACACATGGAAATAACTACACCGCTATCTCTATAAACATGGAAATATCTACACCGCCATCTATATGAACATGGAAATATCTGCACCGCCATCTGTATGAACATATAAATATCTACACCACCATCTGTATTAAGATGGAGATATCTACACCGCTATCTGTATAAACTTGGAAATATCTACACCGCTATCTGAATAAACATGGAAATATCTACATCAGTATCTGTATAAACATGGAAATATCTACACCGCTACCTGTAAAAACATGGAAATATCAGCACCGCTATCTGTATGAACATGTAAATATCTACACCGCTATCTCTATGAACGTGGAAATATCTACCCCGCTATCTGTATGAACATGGAAATATCTACAACGCCATCTGTATGAACCTGGAAATATCTTCACCGCCATCTGTATGAACATGGATATATCTACACAGCCATCTGGATGAACATGGAAATAACTACACCGCTATCTCTATGAACATGGAAATATTTACACCGCTATCTGTATAAACATGGAAATATCTACACAGCCATCAGGATGAACATGGAAATATCTACACTGCTATCTGTATGAACATGGAAATACATACACCGCTATCTGTATGAACATGGAAATATCTACACCGCTATCTGTATGAACATGGAAATATCTACACCGCTATCTGTATGAACATGGAAATATCTTCACCGCCATCTGTATGAACATGGATATATCTACACAGCCATGTGGATTAACATGGAAATATCTACACCGATATCTGTGAAAACATGCATACATCTTCACCGCTATCTGTATAAACATGGAAATATCTACACCGCTATCTTTATGAACATGGAAATATCTACACCGCTAACTGTTTGAACAGGGAAATATATACACCGCTATCTGCATGAAAATAGAAATATCTACACCACTATCTGTATGAACATGGAAATACATACACCCCTATCTGTATGAACATGGAAATATCTACACCGCTATCAGTATGAACATGGAAATATCTACACCGCTATCTGTATGAACATGGAAATATCTTTACCGCCATCTGTATGAACATGGATATATCTACACAGCCATCTGGATGAACATGGAAATATCTACACCGATATCTGTATGAACATGGAAATATCTACACCGCTATCTGTACGAACATGGAAATATCTACACCGCTATCTGTATGAACATGGAAATATCTACACCGCTATCTGTACGAACATGGAAATATCTACACCGCTACCTGTTTGAACATGGAAGTATCTACACCGCTATCTGCATGAAAATGGAAATATCTACCAAGCTATCTGCATATACATGGAAATATCTACACAGCTATCTCTTTACACATGGAAATAACTACACCGCTATCTCTATAAACATGGAAATATCTACACAGCTATCTCTTTACACATGGAGATAACTACACCGCTATCTCTATAAACATGGAAATATCTACACCGCTATCTGTATAAACATGGAAATATCTACACCGCTATCTGTATCCACATGGAAATATCTAAACCGCTACCTCTATGAACATGGAAAAATCCACACCGCTATCTGTATTAATATGGAAATAGCTACACTGCTATCTGTATGAACATGGAAATATCTACACCACTATCTGTATGAACATGGAAATATCTACACCGGTTTGTATTTGAACAGGGAAGTATATACACCGCTATCTGCTTGAAAATGGAAATATCTACACAGCTATCTGCATATACATGGGAAAATCTACACAGCTATCTCTTTACACATGGAAATAACTACACCGCTATCTGTATGAACATGGAAATATATACACTGCCATCTGTATGAAGATGGAAATATCTGCACCGCCATCTGTATGAACATATAAATATCTACACCGCCATCTGTATTAAGATGGAGATATCTACACCGCTCTCTGTATAAACTTGGAAACATCTACACCACTATCTGTATAAACATGGAAATGTCTACACCACTACCTGTATAAACATGGAAATATCAGCACCGCTATCTGTATTAACATGTAAATATCTACACCGCTATCTCTATGAACATGGAATTATCTACACCGCTATCTGTATGAACATGTAAATATCTACACCGCTATCTGTATAAACATGGAAATATGTACACCGCAACCTGTATAAACATGGAAGTATCAGCACCGCTATCGGTATAAACATGGCAATATCTACACGGCTATCTGTATGAACATGGAAATATCTACACCGCTATCTGTATGAACATGGAAATATCTTCTCCACCATCTGTAAGAACATAGATATATCTACACAGCCATCTGTATGAACATGGAAATATCTACACCGCTATCTGTATGAACATGGAAATATCTACACCGCTATCTTTGTAAACATGTATACATCTTCACCGCTATCTGCATGAAAATGGAAATATCTACACAGCTATCTGCATATACATGGAAATATCTACAAAGATATCTCTTTACACATGGAAATAACTACACTGCTATCTCTATAAACATGGAAATATCTACACCGCCTTCTGTATGAACATGGAAATATCTGCACCGACATCTGTATGTACATATAAATATCTACACCGCCATCTGTATTAAGATGGAGATAACTACACCGCTATCTGTATAAACTTGGAAATATCTACACCGCTATCTGTATAAACATGGAAATATCTAAGCCGCTTTCTGTATAAACAAGGAAATATCTACACTGCTACCTGTATAAACAAGGAAATATCAGCACCGCTATCTGTATGAACATGTAAATAGCTACACAGCCATCTGGATGAACATGGAAATATCTACACCGCTATCTGTATGAACAAGGAAATATCTACACCACTATCTCTATGAACATGGAAATATCTACACCGCTATCTGTATGAACATGGAAATATCTTCAACGCCATCTGTATGAACATGGATATATCTACACAGCCATCTGGATGAACATGGAAATATCTACACCGCTATCTGTATGAACATGGAAATAGCTACACTGCTATCCGTATGAACATGGAAATATCTACACCGCTATCTGTATAAACATGGAAATATCTACACCGCTATCTGTATGAACATGGAAATATCTTCACCGCCATCTGTATGAACATGGAAATATATACACAGCCATCTGGATGAACATGAAAATATCTACACCGCTATCTGTGTAAACATGCATACATCTTCACCGCTATCTGTATAAACATGGAAATATCTACACCGCTACCTGTATAAACATGGAAATATCTACACCGCTGTCTCTATGAACATGGAAATATCCACACCGCTATCTGTATGAACATGGAAATAGGTACACCGCTATCTGTATGAACATGGAAATATCTACACCACTATCTGTATGAACATGGAAATATCTACACCGCTATCTGTTTGAACAGGGAAGTATACACACCGCTATCTGCTTGAAAATGGAAATATCTACACAGCTATCTGCATATACATGGGAATATCTACACAGCCATCTCTTTACTCATGGAAATAACTACACCGCTATCTGTATCAACATGGAAATATCTACACCGCCATCTGTATGAACATGGAAATATCTGCACCGCCATCTGTATGAACATATAAATATCTACACCGCCATCTGTATTAAGATGGAGATATCTAAACCGCTATCTGTATAAACTTGGAATTATTTACACCGCAATCTGTATAAACATGGAAATATCTACACCACTATCTGTATAAACATGGAAATATCTACACCGCTACCTGTATAAACATGGAAATATCAGCACTGCTATCTGTATGAACATGTAAATATCTACACAGCTATCTCTATGAACATGGAAATATCTACACCGCTATCTGTATGAACATGGAAATAGCTACACCACTATCTGTATGAAAATGAAAATATCTACACCACTATCTATATGAACATGGAAATATCTACACCGCTATCTGTATGAACATGGATATATCTACACAGCCATCTGGATGAACATGGAAATATCTACACCGCTATATGTATGAACATGGAAATATCTACACCACTATCTGTATGAACATGGAAATATCTACACCGCTATCTGTTTGAACAGGGAAATATATACACCGCTATCTGCATGAAAATGGAAATATCTACACAGCTATCTGCATATACATGGAAATATCTATACAGCTATCTCTTTACACATGGAAATAACTACACCGCTTTCTGTATGAACATGGAAATATCTACACCGCCATCTGTATGAACATGGAAATATCTCCACCGCCATCTCTATGAACATATAAATATCTACACTGCCATCTGTATTAATAAGGAGATATCTACACCGCTATCAGTATAAACATGGAAATACCTACACTGCTATCTGTATAAACATGGAAATATCTACACCGCTATCTGTATAAACATGGAAATTTCTACACCGCTACCTGTATAAACATGGAAATATCAGCACCGCTATCGGTATGAACACGGAAATATCTACACCGCTATCTGTATGAACATGGAAATATCTACACCGGTATCTGTATGAACATGGAAATATCTTCACTGCCATCTGTGTGAACATGGATATATCTACACAGCCATCTGGATGAACATGGAAATATCTACACCGCTATCTGTATGAACATGGAAATATCTACACAGCCATCTGGATGAACATGAAAATATCTACACCGCTATATGTGTAAACATGCATACATCTTCACCGCTATCTGTATAAACATGGAAATATCTACACCGCTACCTGTATAAACATGGAAATATCAGCACCGCTATCTGTATGAACATGGAAATATCTACCCCGCTATCTCTATGAACATGGAAATATCCACACCGCTATCTGTATGAACATGGAAATAGCTACACCGCTATCTGTATGAAAATGGAAATATCTACACCACTATCTGTATGAACATGGAAATATCTACACCGCTATCTGTTTGAACAGGGAAATATATACACCGCTATCTGCATGAAAATGGAAATATCTACACAGCTATCTGAATATACATGGGAATATCTACACAGCTATCTCTTTACACATGGAAATAACTACACCACTATCTGTATGAACATGGAAATATCTACACCGCCATCTGTATGAACATGGAAATATCTGCACCGCCATCTGTATGAACATATAAATATCTACACCGCCATCTGCATTAAGAAGGAGATATCTACACCGATATCTGTACAAACATGGAAATATCTAGACTGCTATCTGTATAAACATGGAAATATCTACACCGCTATCTGTACAAACATGGAAATATCTACATCGCTACCTGTATAAACATGGAAATATCAGCACCGCTATTGGTCTGAACACGGAAATATCTCCACCGCTATCTGTATGAACATGGAAATATCTACACCGCTATCTGTATGAACATGGAAATATCTTCACTGCCATCTGTATGAACATGGATATATCTACAATGCCATCTGGATGAACATGGAAATATCTACACCGCTATCTGCATGAACATGGAAACATCTACACTGCTATCCTTGTAAACATGCATACATCTTCACCGCTATCTGTATAAACATGGAAATATCTACACCGCTATCTGTATGAACATGGAAATAGCTACACCGCTATCTGTATGAACATGGAAATATCTACACCACTATCTGTATGAACATGGAATTATCTACACCGCTATCTGTATGAACATGTATATGTCTACACAGCCATCTGTATGAACATGGAAATATCTACACCGCTATCTGTATGAACATGGAAATATCTACACCACTATCTGTATGAACATGGAAATATCTACACCGCTATCTGTTTGAACAGGGAAATATATACACCGCTATCTGCATGAAAATGGAAATATCTAAACAGCTATCTGCATATACATGGAAATATCTATACAGCTATCTCTTTACACATGGAAATAACTACACCGCTATCTGTATGAATATGGAAATATCTACACCGCCACCTGTATGAACATGGAAATATCTGCACCGCCATCTCTATGAACATATAAATATCTACACTGCCCTCTGTATTAAGAAAGAGATACCTTCACCGCTATCTCTAAAAACATGGAAATATCTACACTGCTATCTGTATAAACATGGAAATATCTACACCGCTATCTGTATAAACATGGAAATATCTACACCGCTGCCTGTATACACATGGAAATATCAGCACCGTTATCGGTATGAACACGGAAATATCTACACCGCTATCTGTATGAACATGGAAATATCTACACCGCTATCTGTATGAACATGGAAATATCTTCACTGCCATCTGTATGAACATGGATATATCTACACAGCCATCTGGATGAACATGGAAATATCTACACCGCTATCGGTATGAAGATGGAAATATCTACACAGCCATCTGGATGAACATGAAAATATATACACCGCTATATGTGTAAACATGCATACATCTTCACCGCTATCTGTATAAACATGGAAATATCTACACCGCTACCTGTATAAACATGGAAATATCAGCACCGCTATCTGTATGAACATGGAAATATCTACACCGCTATCTCTATGACCATGGAAATATCCACACCGCTAACTATATGAACATGGAAATAGCTACACCGCTATCTGTATGAACATGGAAATATCTACACCACTATCTGTATGAACATGGAATTATCTACACCGCTATCTGTATGAACATGTATATATCTACACAGCCATCTGTATAAACATGGAAATATCTACACCGCTATCTGTATGAACTTGGAAATATCTACACCACTATCTGTATGAACATGGAAATATCTACACCGCTATCTGTTTGAACAGGGAAATATATACACCGCTATCTGCATGAAAATGGAAATATCTAAACAGCTATCTGCATATACATGGAAATATCTATACAGCTATCTCTTTACACATGGAAATAACTACACCGCTATCTGTATGAATATGGAAATATCTACACCGCCACCTGTATGAACATGGAAATATCTGCACCGCCATCTCTATGAACATATAAATATCTACACTGCCCTCTGTATTAAGAAAGAGATACCTTCACCGCTATCTCTAAAAACATGGAAATATCTACACTGCTATCTGTATAAACATGGAAATATCTACACCGCTATCTGTATAAACATGGAAATATCTACACCGCTGCCTGTATACACATGGAAATATCAGCACCGTTATCGGTATGAACACGGAAATATCTACACCGCTATCTGTATGAACATGGAAATATCTACACCGCTATCTGTATGAACATGGAAATATCTTCACTGCCATCTGTATGAACATTGATATATCTACACAGCCATCTGGATGAACATGGAAATATCTACACCGCTATCGGTATGAAGATGGAAATATCTACACAGCCATCTGGATGAAAAAGAAAATATATACACCGCTATATGTGTAAACATGCATACATCTTCACCGCTATCTGTATAAACATGGAAATATCTACACCGCTACCTGTATAAACATGGAAATATCAGCACCGCTATCTGTATGAACATGGAAATATCTACACCGCTATCTCTATGACCATGGAAATATCCACACCGCTAACTGTATGAACATGGAAATAGCTACACCGCTATCTGTATGAACATGGAAATATCTACACCACTATCTGTATGAACATGGAATTATCTACACCGCTATCTGTATGAACATGTATATATCTACACAGCCATCTGGATGAACATGGAAATATCTACACCGCTATCTGTATGAACATGGAAATATCTACACCACTATCTGTATGAACATGGAAATATCTACACCGCTATCTGTTTGAACAGGGAAATATATACACCGCTATCTGCATGAAAATGGAAATATCTAAACAGCTATCTGCATATACATGGAAATATCTATACAGCTATCTCTTTACACATGGAAATAACTACACCGCTATCTGTATGAATATGGAAATATCTACACCGCCACCTGTATGAACATGGAAATATCTGCACCGCCATCTCTATGAACATATAAATATCTACACTGCCCTCTGTATTAAGAAAGAGATACCTTCACCGCTATCTCTAAAAACATGGAAATATCTACACTGCTATCTGTATAAACATGGAAATATCTACACCGCTATCTGTATAAACATGGAAATATCTACACCGCTGCCTGTATACACATGGAAATATCAGCACCGTTATCGGTATGAACACGGAAATATCTACACCGCTATCTGTATGAACATGGAAATATCTACACCGCTATCTGTATGAACATGGAAATATCTTCACTGCCATCTGTATGAACATGGATATATCTACACAGCCATCTGGATGAACATGGAAATATCTACACCGCTATCGGTATGAAGATGGAAATATCTACACAGCCATCTGGATGAACATGAAAATATATACACCGCTATATGTGTAAACATGCATACATCTTCACCGCTATCTGTATAAACATGGAAATATCTACACCGCTACCTGTATAAACATGGAAATATCAGCACCGCTATCTGTATGAACATGGAAATATCTACACCGCTATCTCTATGACCATGGAAATATCCACACCGCTAACTGTATGAACATGGAAATAGCTACACCGCTATCTGTATGAACATGGAAATATCTACACCACTATCTGTATGAACATGGAAATATCTACACCGCTATCTGTTTGAACAGGGAAATATATACACCGCTATCTGCATGAAAATGGAAATATCTACACAGCTATCTGAATATACATGGGAAGATCTACACAGCTATCTCTTTACACATGGAAATTACTACACCGCTATCTGTATGAACATGGAAATATCTACACCGCCATCTGTATGAACATGGAAATATCTACACCGCTATCTGCATGAAAATGGAAGTATCAACACAGCTATCTGCATATACATGGAAATATCTACACACCTATCTCTTTACACATGGAAATAACTACACCGCTATCTCTATAAACATGGAAATATCTACACCGCCATCTGTATGAACATGGACATATCTGCACCGCTATCTGTATGAACATATAAATATCTACACCGCCATCTGTATGAAGAAGGAGATATCTACACCGCTATCTGTTTAAACATGGAAATATCTACACTGCTATCTGTATATACATGGAAATATCTACACCGCTATCTGTGTAAACATGCATACATCTTCACAGCTATCTGTATAAACATGGAAATATATACACCGCTATCTTTATGAACATGGAAATATCTACAATGCTAACTGTTTGAATAGGGAAATATGTACACCGCTATCTGCATGAAAATGGAAATATCTACACCGCTATCTGTATGAACATGGAAATACATACACCGCTATCTGTATGAACATGGAAATATCTACACCGCTATTTGTATGAGCATGGAAATATCTACACCGCTATCTGTATGAACATGGTAATATCTTCACCGCCATCTGTATGAACATGGATATATCTACACAGCCATCTGGATGAACATGGAAATATCTGCACCGCTATCTGTATGAACATGGAAATATCTACACCGCTATCTGTATGAACATGGATATATCTACACAGCCATCTGGATGAACATGGAAATATCTACACCGCTATCTGTGTAAACATGCATACATCTTCACCGCTATCTGTATAAACATGGAAATATCTACACCGCTATCTGTATGAACATGGAAATATCTACACCGCTATCTGTTTGAACATGGAAATATCTACACCGCTATCTGCATGAAAATGGAAATATCTACACAACTATCTGCATATAAATGGAAATATCTACACTGCTATCTCTTTGCACATGGAAATAACTACACCGCTATCTCTATAAACATGGAAATATCTACAATGCCATCTGTATGAAAATGGAAATATCTACACCGCCATCTGTTTTAAGAAGGAGATATCTACACCGCTATCTGTATAAACATGGAAATATCTACACCGCTATCTGTATTAACATGGAAATATCTACACCGCTATCTGTATAAACACGGAAATATGTTCACCGCTACCTGTATAAACATGGAAGTATCAGCACCGCTATCGGTATGAACATGGCAATATCTACACGGTTATCTGTATGAACATGGAAATATCTACACCGCTATCCGTATGAACATGGAAATGTGTTCACCGCCATCTGTATGAACATGGATATATCTACACAGCCATCTGGATGAATATGGAAATATCTACACCGCTATCTGTATGAACATGGAAATATCTACACCGCTATCTGTATGAACATGGGAATATCTACACAGCCATCTGGATGAACATGGAAATATCTACACCGCTATCTGTATGAACATAGAAATACATACACTGCTATCTGTATGAACATGGAAATATCTACACCGCTATCTGTATGAACATGGAAATATCTACACCTCTATCTGTATGAACATGGAAATATCTACACCGCTATCTGTATGAACATGGAAATAACTTCACCGCCATCTGTATGAACATGGATATATCTACACAGCCATCTGGATGAACGTGGAAATACCTACACCGCTATCTGTGTAAACATGCATACAACTTCACCGCTATCTGTATAAACATGGAAATATCTACACCGCCATCTTTATGAACATGGAAATATCTACACCGCTAACTGTTTGAACAGGGAAATATATACACCGCTATCTGCTTAAAAATGGAAATATCTACACCGCTATCTGTATGAACATGGAAATACTTACACCGCTATCTGTATGAAGATGGAAATATCTACACCGCTATCTGTGTGAACATGGAAATATCTACACCGCTATCTGTATGAACATGGAAATACCTTCACCGCCATCTGTATGAACATGGATATATCTACACAGCCATCTGGATGAACATGGAAATATCTGCACCGCTATCTGTATGAACATGGAAATATCTACACCGCTATCTGCATGAACATGGATATATCTACACAGCCATCTGGATGAACATGGAAATATCTACACCGCTATCTGTGTAAACATGCATACATTTTCACCGCTATCTGTACAAACATGGAAATATCTGCACCGCTATCTTTATGAACCTAGAAGTATCTACACCGCTAACTGTTTGAACAGGGAAATATATACACCGCTATCTGAATGAAAATGGAAATATCTACACAGCTATCTGCTTATACATGGAAATATCTACACAGCTATCTCTTTGCACATGGAAAAAAATACACCGCTATCTGTATGAACATGGAAATATCTACACCGCCATCTGTATGAACATGGAAATACCTGCACCGCCATCTGTATGAACATATAAATATCTACACCGCCATCTGTATTAAGTTGGAGATATCTACACCACTATCTGCATAAACATGGAAATATCTACACAGCTATCTGTATAAACATGGAAATATCTACACCGCTATGTGTATAAACATGGAAATATCTACACCGCTATCTGTAAAAACATGGAAATATCTACACCGCTACATGTATAAACATGGAAATATCAGCACCGCTATCTGTATGAACATGGAAATATCTACACCGTCATCTGTATGAACATGGAAATATCTTCACCGCCATTTGTAGGAACATGGATATATCTACACAGCCATCTGTATGAACATGGAAATATCTACACCGCTATCTGTATGAACATGGAAATATCTTCCCCGCTATGTGTATGAACATGGAAATATCTTCACCGCCATCTGTATGAACATGGATATATCTACACAGCCATCTGGATAAACATGGAAATATCTACACCGCTATCAGTATGAACATGGAAACATCTACACCGCTATCTGTGTAAACATGCATACATCTTCACCGCTATCTGTATAAACATGGAAATATCTACACCGCTATCTGTACGAACATGGAAATATCTACACCGCTACCTGTTTGAACATGGAAGTATCTACACCGCTATCTGCATGAAAATGGAAATATCTACCAAGCTATCTGCATATACATGGAAATATCTACACAGCTATCTCTTTACACATGGAAATAACTACACCGCTATCTCTATAAACATGGAAATATCTACACAGCTATCTCTTTACACATGGAGATAACTACACCGCTATCTCTATAAACATGGAAATATCTACACCGCTATCTGTATAAACATGGAAATATCTACACCGCTATCTGTATCCACATGGAAATATCTAAACCGCTACCTCTTTGAACATGGAAAAATCCACACCGCTATCTGTATTAACATGGAAATAGCTACACTGCTATCTGTATGAACATGGAAATATCTACACCACTATCTGTATGAACATGGAAATATCTACACCGGTTTGTATTTGAACAGGGAAGTATATACACCGCTATCTGCTTGAAAATGGAAATATCTACACAGCTATCTGCATATACATGGGAAAATCTACACAGCTATCTCTTTACACATGGAAATAACTACACCGCTATCTGTATGAACATGGAAATATATACACTGCCATCTGTATGAAGATGGAAATATCTGCACCGCCATCTGTATGAACATATAAATATCTACACCGCCATCTGTATTAAGATGGAGATATCTACACCGCTCTCTGTATAAACTTGGAAACATCTACACCACTATCTGTATAAACATGGAAATGTCTACACCACTACCTGTATAAACATGGAAATATCAGCACCGCTATCTGTATTAACATGTAAATATCTACACCGCTATCTCTATGAACATGGAATTATCTACACCGCAATCTGTATGAACATGTAAATATCTACACCGCTATCTGTATAAACATGGAAATATGTACACCGCAACCTGTATAAACATGGAAGTATCAGCACCGCTATCGGTATAAACATGGCAATATCTACACGGCTATCTGTATGAACATGGAAATATCTACACCGCTATCTGTATGAACATGGAAATATCTTCTCCACCATCTGTAAGAACATAGATATATCTACACAGCCATCTGTATGAACATGGAAATATCTACACCGCTATCTGTATGAACATGGAAATATCTACACCGCTATCTTTGTAAACATGTATACATCTTCACCGCTATCTGCATGAAAATGGAAATATCTACACAGCTATCTGCATATACATGGAAATATCTACAAAGATATCTCTTTACACATGGAAATAACTACACTGCTATCTCTATAAACATGGAAATATCTACACCGCCTTCTGTATGAACATGGAAATATCTGCACCGACATCTGTATGTACATATAAATATCTACACCGCCATCTGTATTAAGATGGAGATAACTACACCGCTATCTGTATAAACTTGGAAATATCTACACCGCTATCTGTATAAACATGGAAATATCTAAGCCGCTTTCTGTATAAACAAGGAAATATCTACACTGCTACCTGTATAAACAAGGAAATATCAGCACCGCTATCTGTATGAACATGTAAATAGCTACACAGCCATCTGGATGAACATGGAAATATCTACACCGCTATCTGTATGAATATGGAAATAGCTACACCGCTATCTGTATGAACAAGGAAATATCTACACCACTATCTCTATGAACATGGAAATATCTACACCGCTATCTGTATGAACATGGAAATATCTTCAACGCCATCTGTATGAACATGGATATATCTACACAGCCATCTGGATGAACATGGAAATATCTACACCGCTATCTGTATGAACATGGAAATAGCTACACTACTATCCGTATGAACATGGAAATATCTACACCGCTATCTGTATAAACATGGAAATATCTACACCGCTATCTGTATGAACATGGAAATATCTTCACCGCCATCTGTATGAACATGGAAATATCTACACAGCCATCTGGATGAACATGAAAATATCTACACCGCTATCTGTGTAAACATGCATACATCTTCACCGCTATCTGTATAAACATGGAAATATCTACACCGCTACCTGTATAAACATGGAAATATCTACACCGCTATCTCTATGAACATGGAAATATCCACACCGCTATCTGTATGAACATGGAAATAGGTACACCGCTATCTGTATGAACATGGAAATATCTACACCACTATCTGTATGAACATGGAAATATCTACACCGCTATCTGTTTGAACAGGGAAGTATACACACCGCTATCTGCTTGAAAATGGAAATATCTACACAGCTATCTGCATATACATGGGAATATCTACACAGCCATCTCTTTACTCATGGAAATAACTACACCGCTATCTGTATCAACATGGAAATATCTACACCGCCATCTGTATGAACATGGAAATATATACACCGCTATCTGTATTAAGATGGAGATATCTAAACCGCTATCTGTATAAACTTGGAATTATTTACACCGCAATCTGTATAAACATGGAAATATCTACACCACTATCTGTATAAACATGGAAATATCTACAGCGCTACCTGTATAAACATGGAAATATCAGCACCGCTATCTGTATGAACATGTAAATATCTACACAGCTATCTCTATGAACATGGAAATATCTACACCGCTATCTGTATGAACATGGAAATAGCTACACCACTATCTGTATGAAAATGAAAATATCTACACCACTATCTATATGAACATGGAAATATCTACACCGCTATCTGTATGAACATGGATATATCTACACAGCCATCTGGATGAACATGGAAATATCTACACCGCTATATGTATGAACATGGAAATATCTACACCACTATCTGTATGAACATGGAAATATCTACACCGCTATCTGTTTGAACAGGGAAATATATACACCGCTATCTGCATGAAAATGGAAATATCTACACAGCTATCTGCATATACATGGAAATATCTATACAGCTATCTCTTTACACATGGAAATAACTACACCGCTTTCTGTATGAACATGGAAATATCTACACCGCCATCTGTATGAACATGGAAATATCTCCACCGCCATCTCTATGAACATATAAATATCTACACTGCCATCTGTATTAATAAGGAGATATCTACACCGCTATCAGTATAAACATGGAAATACCTACACTGCTATCTGTATAAACATGGAAATATCTACACCGCTATCTGTATAAACATGGAAATTTCTACACCGCTACCTGTATAAACATGGAAATATCAGCACCGCTATCGGTATGAACACGGAAATATCTACACCGCTATCTGTATGAACATGGAAATATCTACACCGGTATCTGTATGAACATGGAAATATCTTCACTGCCATCTGTGTGAACATGGATATATCTACACAGCCATCTGGATGAACATGGAAATATCTACACCGCTATCTGTATGAACATGAAAATATCTACACAGCCATCTGGATGAACATGAAAATATCTACACCGCTATATGTGTAAACATGCATACATCTTCACCGCTATCTGTATAAACATGGAAATATCTACACCGCTACCTGTATAAACATGGAAATATCAGCACCGCTATCTGTATGAACATGGAAATATCTACCCCGCTATCTCTATGAACATGGAAATATCCACACCGCTATCTGTATGAACATGGAAATAGCTACACCGCTATCTGTATGAACATGGAAATATCTACACCACTATCTGTATGAACATGGAAATATCTACACCGCTATCTGTTTGAACAGGGAAATATATACACCGCTATCTGCATGAAAATGGAAATATCTACACAGCTATCTGAATATACATGGGAATATCTACACAGCTATCTCTTTACACATGGAAATAACTACACCACTATCTGTATGAACATGGAAATATCTACACCGCCATCTGTATGAACATGGAAATATCTGCACCGCCATCTGTATGAACATATAAATATCTACACCGCCATCTGCATTAAGAAGGAGATATCTACACCGATATCTGTACAAACATGGAAATATCTAGACTGCTATCTGTATAAACATGGAAATATCTACAACGCTATCTGTACAAACATGGAAATATCTACATCGCTACCTGTATAAACATGGAAATATCAGCACCGCTATTGGTCTGAACACGGAAATATCTCCACCGCTATCTGTATGAACATGGAAATATCTACACCGCTATCTGTATGAACATGGAAATATCTTCACTGCCATCTGTATGAACATGGATATATCTACAATGCCATCTGGATGAACATGGAAATATCTACACCGCTATCTGCATGAACATGGAAACATCTACACTGCTATCCTTGTAAACATGCATACATCTTCACCGCTATCTGTATAAACATGGAAATATCTACACCGCTATCTGTATGAACATGGAAATAGCTACACCGCTATCTGTATGAACATGGAAATATCTACACCACTATCTGTATGAACATGGAATTATCTACACCGCTATCTGTATGAACATGTATATATCTACACAGCCATCTGGATGAACATGGAAATATCTACACCGCTATCTGTATGAACATGGAAATATCTACACCACTATCTGTATGAACATGGAAATATCTACACCGCTATCTGTTTGAACAGGGAAATATATACACCGCTATCTGCATGAAAATGGAAATATCTAAACAGCTATCTGCATATACATGGAAATATCTATACAGCTATCTCTTTACACATGGAAATAACTACACCGCTATCTGTATGAATATGGAAATATCTACACCGCCACCTGTATGAACATGGAAATATCTGCACCGCCATCTCTATGAACATATAAATATCTACACTGCCCTCTGTATTAAGAAAGAGATACCTTCACCGCTATCTCTAAAAACATGGAAATATCTACACTGCTATCTGTATAAACATGGAAATATCTACACCGCTATCTGTATAAACATGGAAATATCTACACCGCTGCCTGTATACACATGGAAATATCAGCACCGTTATCGGTATGAACACGGAAATATGTACACCGCTATCTGTATGAACATGGAAATATCTACACCGCTATCTGTATGAACATGGAAATATCTTCACTGCCATCTGTATGAACATGGATATATCTACACAGCCATCTGGATGAACATGGAAATATCTACACCGCTATCGGTATGAAGATGGAAATATCTACACAGCCATCTGGATGAACATGAAAATATATACACCGCTATATGTGTAAACATGCATACATCTTCACCGCTATCTGTATAAACATGGAAATATCTACACCGCTACCTGTATAAACATGGAAATATCAGCACCGCTATCTGTATGAACATGGAAATATCTACACCGCTATCTCTATGACCATGGAAATATCCACACCGCTAACTGTATGAACATGGAAATAGCTACACCGCTATCTGTATGAACATGGAAATATCTACACCACTATCTGTATGAACATGGAATTATCTACACCGCTATCTGTATGAACATGTATATATCTACACAGCCATCTGTATAAACATGGAAATATCTACACCGCTATCTGTATGAACATGGAAATATCTACACCACTGTCTGTATGAACATGGAAATATCTACACCGCTATCTGTTTGAACAGGGAAATATATACACCGCTATCTGCATGAAAATGGAAATATCTAAACAGCTATCTGCATATACATGGAAATATCTATACAGCTATCTCTTTACACATGGAAATAACTACACCGCTATCTGTATGAATATGGAAATATCTACACCGCCACCTGTATGAACATGGAAATATCTGCACCGCCATCTCTATGAACATATAAATATCTACACTGCCCTCTGTATTAAGAAAGAGATACCTTCACCGCTATCTCTAAAAACATGGAAATATCTACACTGCTATCTGTATAAACATGGAAATATCTACACCGCTATCTGTATAAACATGGAAATATCTACACCGCTGCCTGTATACACATGGAAATATCAGCACCGTTATCGGTATGAACACGGAAATATCTACACCGCTATCTGTATGAACATGGAAATATCTACACCGCTATCTGTATGAACATGGAAATATCCACACCGCTATCTGTGTAAACATGTATACATCTTCATCGCTATCTGCATGAAAATGGAAATATCTACACAGCTATCTGCATATACATGGAAATATCTACAAAGCTATCTCCTTACACATGGAAATAACTACACTGCTATCTCTATAAACATGGAAATATCTACACCGCCATCTGTATGAACATAGAAATATCTGCACCGACATCTGTATGAACATATAAATATCTACACCGCCATCTGTATTAAGATGGAGATATCTACACCGCTATCTGTATAAACTTGGAAATATCTACACCACTATCTGTATAAACATGGAAATATCTATGCCGCTTTCTGTATAAACAAGGAAATATCTACACTGCTACCTGTATAAACATGGAAATATCAGCACCGCTATCTGTATGAACATGTAAATAGCTACACAGCCATCTGGATGAACATGGAAATATCTACACCGCTATCTGTATGAACATGGAAATAACTACACCGCTATCCGTATGAACATGGAAATATCTACACCGCTATCTGTATGAACATGGAAATATCCACACCGCTATCTGTGTAAACATGTATACATCTTCATCGCTATCTGCATGAAAATGGAAATATCTACACAGCTATCTGCATATACATGGAAATATCTACAAAGCTATCTCCTTACACATGGAAATACCTACACTGCTATCTCTATAAACATGGAAATATCTACACCGCCATCTGTATGAACATAGAAATATCTGCACCGACATCTGTATGAACATATAAATATCTACACCGCCATCTGTATTAAGATGGAGATATCTACACCGCTATCTGTATAAACTTGGAAATATCTACACCGCTATCTGTATGAACATGGAAATATCTTCACCGCCATCTGTATGAACATGGATATATCTACACAGCCATCTGGATGAACATGGAAATATCTACACCGCTATCTGTATTAACATGGAAATAGCTACACTGCTATCCGTATGAACATGGAAATATCTACACCGCTATCTGTATAAACATGTAAATATCTACACCGCTATCTGTATGAACATGGAAATATCTTCACTGCCATCTGTGTGAACATGGATATATCTCCACAGCCATCTGGATGAACATGGAAATATCTACACCGCTATCTGTATGAACATGGAAATATCTACACAGCCATCTTGATGAACATGAAAATATCTACAACGCTATATGTGTAAACATGCATACATCTTCACCGCCATCTGTATAAACATGGAAATATCTACACCGCTACCTGTATAAACATGGAAATATCAGCACCGCTATCTGCATGAACATGGAAACATCTACACTGCTATCCTTGTAAACATGCATACATCTTCACCGCTATCTGTATAAACATGGAAATATCTACACCGCTATCTGTATGAACATGGAAATAGCTACACCGCTATCTGTATGAACATGGAAATATCTACACCACTATCTGTATGAACATGGAATTATCTACACCGCTATCTGTATGAACATGGATATATCTACACAGCCATCTGGATGAACATGGAAATATCTACACAGCTATCGGTATGAACATGGAAATATCTACACCGCTATCTGTATGAACATGGAAATATCTACACCGCTATCTGTTTGAACATGGAAATATCTACACCGCTATCTGCATGAAAATGGAAATATCTACACAGCTATCTGCATACACATGGAAATATCTACAAAGATATCTCTTTACACATGGAAATAACTACACCGCTATCTCTATAAACATGGAAATATCTACACCGCCATCTATATGAACATGGAAATATCTGCACCGCCATCTGCATGAACATATAAATATCTACACCACCATCTGTATTAAGATGGAGATATCTACACCGCTATCTGTATAAACTTGGAAATATCTACACCGCTATCTGAATAAACATGGAAATATCTACATCAGTATCTGTATAAACATGGAAATATCTACACCGCTACCTGTAAAAACATGGAAATATCAGCACCGCTATCTGTATGAACATGTAAATATCTACACCGCTATCTCTATGAACGTGGAAATATCTACCCCGCTATCTGTATGAACATGGAAATATCTACAACGCCATCTGTATGAACCTGGAAATATCTTCACCGCCATCTGTATGAACATGGATATATCTACACAGCCATCTGGATGAACATGGAAATAACTACACCGCTATCTCTATGAACATGGAAATATTTACACCGCTATCTGTATAAACATGGAAATATCTACACAGCCATCAGGATGAACATGGAAATATCTACACTGCTATCTGTATGAACATGGAAATACATACACCGCTATCTGTATGAACATGGAAATATCTACACCGCTATCTGTATGAACATGGAAATATCTACACCGCTATCTGTATGAACATGGAAATATCTTCACCGCCATCAGTATGAACATGGATATATCTACACAGCCATGTGGATTAACATGGAAATATCTACACCGATATCTGTGAAAACATGCATACATCTTCACCGCTATCTGTATAAACATGGAAATATCTTCACTGCCATCTGTGTGAACATGGATATATCTCCACAGCCATCTGGATGAACATGGAAATATCTACACCGCTATCTGTATGAACATGGAAATATCTACACAGCCATCTTGATGAACATGAAAATATCTACAACGCTATATGTGTAAACATGCATACATCTTCACCGCCATCTGTATAAACATGGAAATATCTACACCGCTACCTGTATAAACATGGAAATATCAGCACCGCTATCTGCATGAACATGGAAACATCTACACTGCTATCCTTGTAAACATGCATACATCTTCACCGCTATCTGTATAAACATGGAAATATCTACACCGCTATCTGTATGAACATGGAAATAGCTACACCGCTATCTGTATGAACATGGAAATATCTACACCACTATCTGTATGAACATGGAATTATCTACACCGCTATCTGTATGAACATGGATATATCTACACAGCCATCTGGATGAACATGGAAATATCTACACAGCTATCGGTATGAACATGGAAATATCTACACCGCTATCTGTATGAACATGGAAATATCTACACCGCTATCTGTTTGAACATGGAAATATCTACACCGCTATCTGCATGAAAATGGAAATATCTACACAGCTATCTGCATACACATGGAAATATCTACAAAGATATCTCTTTACACATGGAAATAACTACACCGCTATCTCTATAAACATGGAAATATCTACACCGCCATCTATATGAACATGGAAATATCTGCACCGCCATCTGTATGAACATATAAATATCTACACCACCATCTGTATTAAGATGGAGATATCTACACCGCTATCTGTATAAACTTGGAAATATCTACACCGCTATCTGAATAAACATGGAAATATCTACATCAGTATCTGTATAAACATGGAAATATCTACACCGCTACCTGTAAAAACATGGAAATATCAGCACCGCTATCTGTATGAACATGTAAATATCTACACCGCTATCTCTATGAACGTGGAAATATCTACCCCGCTATCTGTATGAACATGGAAATATCTACAACGCCATCTGTATGAACCTGGAAATATCTTCACCGCCATCTGTATGAACATGGATATATCTACACAGCCATCTGGATGAACATGGAAATAACTACACCGCTATCTCTATGAACATGGAAATATTTACACCGCTATCTGTATAAACATGGAAATATCTACACAGCCATCAGGATGAACATGGAAATATCTACACTGCTATCTGTATGAACATGGAAATACATACACCGCTATCTGTATGAACATGGAAATATCTACACCGCTATCTGTATGAACATGGAAATATCTACACCGCTATCTGTATGAACATGGAAATATCTTCACCGCCATCTGTATGAACATGGATATATCTACACAGCCATGTGGATTAACATGGAAATATCTACACCGATATCTGTGAAAACATGCATACATCTTCACCGCTATCTGTATAAACATGGAAATATCTACACCGCTATCTTTATGAACATGGAAATATCTACACCGCTAACTGTTTGAACAGGGAAATATATACACCGCTATCTGCATGAAAATAGAAATATCTACACCACTATCTGTATGAACATGGAAATACATACACCCCTATCTGTATGAACATGGAAATATCTACACCGCTATCAGTATGAACATGGAAATATCTACACCGCTATCTGTATGAACATGGAAATATCTTTACCGCCATCTGTATGAACATGGATATATCTACACAGCCATCTGGATGAACATGGAAATATCTACACCGATATCTGTATGAACATGGAAATATCTACACCGCTATCTGTACGAACATGGAAATATCTACACCGCTATCTGTATGAACATGGAAATATCTACACCGCTATCTGTACGAACATGGAAATATCTACACCGCTACCTGTTTGAACATGGAAGTATCTACACCGCTATCTGCATGAAAATGGAAATATCTACCAAGCTATCTGCATATACATGGAAATATCTACACAGCTATCTCTTTACACATGGAAATAACTACACCGCTATCTCTATAAACATGGAAATATCTACACAGCTATCTCTTTACACATGGAGATAACTACACCGCTATCTCTATAAACATGGAAATATCTACACCGCTATCTGTATAAACATGGAAATATCTACACCGCTATCTGTATCCACATGGAAATATCTAAACCGCTACCTCTATGAACATGGAAAAATCCACACCGCTATCTGTATTAATATGGAAATAGCTACACTGCTATCTGTATGAACATGGAAATATCTACACCACTATCTGTATGAACATGGAAATATCTACACCGGTTTGTATTTGAACAGGGAAGTATATACACCGCTATCTGCTTGAAAATGGAAATATCTACACAGCTATCTGCATATACATGGGAAAATCTACACAGCTATCTCTTTACACATGGAAATAACTACACCGCTATCTGTATGAACATGGAAATATATACACTGCCATCTGTATGAAGATGGAAATATCTGCACCGCCATCTGTATGAACATATAAATATCTACACCGCCATCTGTATTAAGATGGAGATATCTACACCGCTCTCTGTATAAACTTGGAAACATCTACACCACTATCTGTATAAACATGGAAATGTCTACACCACTACCTGTATAAACATGGAAATATCAGCACCGCTATCTGTATTAACATGTAAATATCTACACCGCTATCTCTATGAACATGGAATTATCTACACCGCTATCTGTATGAACATGTAAATATCTACACCGCTATCTGTATAAACATGGAAATATGTACACCGCAACCTGTATAAACATGGAAGTATCAGCACCGCTATCGGTATAAACATGGCAATATCTACACGGCTATCTGTATGAACATGGAAATATCTACACCGCTATCTGTATGAACATGGAAATATCTTCTCCACCATCTGTAAGAACATAGATATATCTACACAGCCATCTGTATGAACATGGAAATATCTACACCGCTATCTGTATGAACATGGAAATATCTACACCGCTATCTTTGTAAACATGTATACATCTTCACCGCTATCTGCATGAAAATGGAAATATCTACACAGCTATCTGCATATACATGGAAATATCTACAAAGATATCTCTTTACACATGGAAATAACTACACTGCTATCTCTATAAACATGGAAATATCTACACCGCCTTCTGTATGAACATGGAAATATCTGCACCGACATCTGTATGTACATATAAATATCTACACCGCCATCTGTATTAAGATGGAGATAACTACACCGCTATCTGTATAAACTTGGAAATATCTACACCGCTATCTGTATAAACATGGAAATATCTAAGCCGCTTTCTGTATAAACAAGGAAATATCTACACTGCTACCTGTATAAACAAGGAAATATCAGCACCGCTATCTGTATGAACATGTAAATAGCTACACAGCCATCTGGATGAACATGGAAATATCTACACCGCTATCTGTATGAACAAGGAAATATCTACACCACTATCTCTATGAACATGGAAATATCTACACCGCTATCTGTATGAACATGGAAATATCTTCAACGCCATCTGTATGAACATGGATATATCTACACAGCCATCTGGATGAACATGGAAATATCTACACCGCTATCTGTATGAACATGGAAATAGCTACACTGCTATCCGTATGAACATGGAAATATCTACACCGCTATCTGTATAAACATGGAAATATCTACACCGCTATCTGTATGAACATGGAAATATCTTCACCGCCATCTGTATGAACATGGAAATATATACACAGCCATCTGGATGAACATGAAAATATCTACACCGCTATCTGTGTAAACATGCATACATCTTCACCGCTATCTGTATAAACATGGAAATATCTACACCGCTACCTGTATAAACATGGAAATATCTACACCGCTGTCTCTATGAACATGGAAATATCCACACCGCTATCTGTATGAACATGGAAATAGGTACACCGCTATCTGTATGAACATGGAAATATCTACACCACTATCTGTATGAACATGGAAATATCTACACCGCTATCTGTTTGAACAGGGAAGTATACACACCGCTATCTGCTTGAAAATGGAAATATCTACACAGCTATCTGCATATACATGGGAATATCTACACAGCCATCTCTTTACTCATGGAAATAACTACACCGCTATCTGTATCAACATGGAAATATCTACACCGCCATCTGTATGAACATGGAAATATCTGCACCGCCATCTGTATGAACATATAAATATCTACACCGCCATCTGTATTAAGATGGAGATATCTAAACCGCTATCTGTATAAACTTGGAATTATTTACACCGCAATCTGTATAAACATGGAAATATCTACACCACTATCTGTATAAACATGGAAATATCTACACCGCTACCTGTATAAACATGGAAATATCAGCACTGCTATCTGTATGAACATGTAAATATCTACACAGCTATCTCTATGAACATGGAAATATCTACACCGCTATCTGTATGAACATGGAAATAGCTACACCACTATCTGTATGAAAATGAAAATATCTACACCACTATCTATATGAACATGGAAATATCTACACCGCTATCTGTATGAACATGGATATATCTACACAGCCATCTGGATGAACATGGAAATATCTACACCGCTATATGTATGAACATGGAAATATCTACACCACTATCTGTATGAACATGGAAATATCTACACCGCTATCTGTTTGAACAGGGAAATATATACACCGCTATCTGCATGAAAATGGAAATATCTACACAGCTATCTGCATATACATGGAAATATCTATACAGCTATCTCTTTACACATGGAAATAACTACACCGCTTTCTGTATGAACATGGAAATATCTACACCGCCATCTGTATGAACATGGAAATATCTCCACCGCCATCTCTATGAACATATAAATATCTACACTGCCATCTGTATTAATAAGGAGATATCTACACCGCTATCAGTATAAACATGGAAATACCTACACTGCTATCTGTATAAACATGGAAATATCTACACCGCTATCTGTATAAACATGGAAATTTCTACACCGCTACCTGTATAAACATGGAAATATCAGCACCGCTATCGGTATGAACACGGAAATATCTACACCGCTATCTGTATGAACATGGAAATATCTACACCGGTATCTGTATGAACATGGAAATATCTTCACTGCCATCTGTGTGAACATGGATATATCTACACAGCCATCTGGATGAACATGGAAATATCTACACCGCTATCTGTATGAACATGGAAATATCTACACAGCCATCTGGATGAACATGAAAATATCTACACCGCTATATGTGTAAACATGCATACATCTTCACCGCTATCTGTATAAACATGGAAATATCTACACCGCTACCTGTATAAACATGGAAATATCAGCACCGCTATCTGTATGAACATGGAAATATCTACCCCGCTATCTCTATGAACATGGAAATATCCACACCGCTATCTGTATGAACATGGAAATAGCTACACCGCTATCTGTATGAAAATGGAAATATCTACACCACTATCTGTATGAACATGGAAATATCTACACCGCTATCTGTTTGAACAGGGAAATATATACACCGCTATCTGCATGAAAATGGAAATATCTACACAGCTATCTGAATATACATGGGAATATCTACACAGCTATCTCTTTACACATGGAAATAACTACACCACTATCTGTATGAACATGGAAATATCTACACCGCCATCTGTATGAACATGGAAATATCTGCACCGCCATCTGTATGAACATATAAATATCTACACCGCCATCTGCATTAAGAAGGAGATATCTACACCGATATCTGTACAAACATGGAAATATCTAGACTGCTATCTGTATAAACATGGAAATATCTACACCGCTATCTGTACAAACATGGAAATATCTACATCGCTACCTGTATAAACATGGAAATATCAGCACCGCTATTGGTCTGAACACGGAAATATCTCCACCGCTATCTGTATGAACATGGAAATATCTACACCGCTATCTGTATGAACATGGAAATATCTTCACTGCCATCTGTATGAACATGGATATATCTACAATGCCATCTGGATGAACATGGAAATATCTACACCGCTATCTGCATGAACATGGAAACATCTACACTGCTATCCTTGTAAACATGCATACATCTTCACCGCTATCTGTATAAACATGGAAATATCTACACCGCTATCTGTATGAACATGGAAATAGCTACACCGCTATCTGTATGAACATGGAAATATCTACACCACTATCTGTATGAACATGGAATTATCTACACCGCTATCTGTATGAACATGTATATGTCTACACAGCCATCTGTATGAACATGGAAATATCTACACCGCTATCTGTATGAACATGGAAATATCTACACCACTATCTGTATGAACATGGAAATATCTACACCGCTATCTGTTTGAACAGGGAAATATATACACCGCTATCTGCATGAAAATGGAAATATCTAAACAGCTATCTGCATATACATGGAAATATCTATACAGCTATCTCTTTACACATGGAAATAACTACACCGCTATCTGTATGAATATGGAAATATCTACACCGCCACCTGTATGAACATGGAAATATCTGCACCGCCATCTCTATGAACATATAAATATCTACACTGCCCTCTGTATTAAGAAAGAGATACCTTCACCGCTATCTCTAAAAACATGGAAATATCTACACTGCTATCTGTATAAACATGGAAATATCTACACCGCTATCTGTATAAACATGGAAATATCTACACCGCTGCCTGTATACACATGGAAATATCAGCACCGTTATCGGTATGAACACGGAAATATCTACACCGCTATCTGTATGAACATGGAAATATCTACACCGCTATCTGTATGAACATGGAAATATCTTCACTGCCATCTGTATGAACATGGATATATCTACACAGCCATCTGGATGAACATGGAAATATCTACACCGCTATCGGTATGAAGATGGAAATATCTACACAGCCATCTGGATGAACATGAAAATATATACACCGCTATATGTGTAAACATGCATACATCTTCACCGCTATCTGTATAAACATGGAAATATCTACACCGCTACCTGTATAAACATGGAAATATCAGCACCGCTATCTGTATGAACATGGAAATATCTACACCGCTATCTCTATGACCATGGAAATATCCACACCGCTAACTATATGAACATGGAAATAGCTACACCGCTATCTGTATGAACATGGAAATATCTACACCACTATCTGTATGAACATGGAATTATCTACACCGCTATCTGTATGAACATGTATATATCTACACAGCCATCTGTATAAACATGGAAATATCTACACCGCTATCTGTATGAACTTGGAAATATCTACACCACTATCTGTATGAACATGGAAATATCTACACCGCTATCTGTTTGAACAGGGAAATATATACACCGCTATCTGCATGAAAATGGAAATATCTAAACAGCTATCTGCATATACATGGAAATATCTATACAGCTATCTCTTTACACATGGAAATAACTACACCGCTATCTGTATGAATATGGAAATATCTACACCGCCACCTGTATGAACATGGAAATATCTGCACCGCCATCTCTATGAACATATAAATATCTACACTGCCCTCTGTATTAAGAAAGAGATACCTTCACCGCTATCTCTAAAAACATGGAAATATCTACACTGCTATCTGTATAAACATGGAAATATCTACACCGCTATCTGTATAAACATGGAAATATCTACACCGCTGCCTGTATACACATGGAAATATCAGCACCGTTATCGGTATGAACACGGAAATATCTACACCGCTATCTGTATGAACATGGAAATATCTACACCGCTATCTGTATGAACATGGAAATATCTTCACTGCCATCTGTATGAACATTGATATATCTACACAGCCATCTGGATGAACATGGAAATATCTACACCGCTATCGGTATGAAGATGGAAATATCTACACAGCCATCTGGATGAAAAAGAAAATATATACACCGCTATATGTGTAAACATGCATACATCTTCACCGCTATCTGTATAAACATGGAAATATCTACACCGCTACCTGTATAAACATGGAAATATCAGCACCGCTATCTGTATGAACATGGAAATATCTACACCGCTATCTCTATGACCATGGAAATATCCACACCGCTAACTGTATGAACATGGAAATAGCTACACCGCTATCTGTATGAACATGGAAATATCTACACCACTATCTGTATGAACATGGAATTATCTACACCGCTATCTGTATGAACATGTATATATCTACACAGCCATCTGGATGAACATGGAAATATCTACACCGCTATCTGTATGAACATGGAAATATCTACACCACTATCTGTATGAACATGGAAATATCTACACCGCTATCTGTTTGAACAGGGAAATATATACACCGCTATCTGCATGAAAATGGAAATATCTAAACAGCTATCTGCATATACATGGAAATATCTATACAGCTATCTCTTTACACATGGAAATAACTACACCGCTATCTGTATGAATATGGAAATATCTACACCGCCACCTGTATGAACATGGAAATATCTGCACCGCCATCTCTATGAACATATAAATATCTACACTGCCCTCTGTATTAAGAAAGAGATACCTTCACCGCTATCTCTAAAAACATGGAAATATCTACACTGCTATCTGTATAAACATGGAAATATCTACACCGCTATCTGTATAAACATGGAAATATCTACACCGCTGCCTGTATACACATGGAAATATCAGCACCGTTATCGGTATGAACACGGAAATATCTACACCGCTATCTGTATGAACATGGAAATATCTACACCGCTATCTGTATGAACATGGAAATATCTTCACTGCCATCTGTATGAACATGGATATATCTACACAGCCATCTGGATGAACATGGAAATATCTACACCGCTATCGGTATGAAGATGGAAATATCTACACAGCCATCTGGATGAACATGAAAATATATACACCGCTATATGTGTAAACATGCATACATCTTCACCGCTATCTGTATAAACATGGAAATATCTACACCGCTACCTGTATAAACATGGAAATATCAGCACCGCTATCTGTATGAACATGGAAATATCTACACCGCTATCTCTATGACCATGGAAATATCCACACCGCTAACTGTATGAACATGGAAATAGCTACACCGCTATCTGTATGAACATGGAAATATCTACACCACTATCTGTATGAACATGGAAATATCTACACCGCTATCTGTTTGAACAGGGAAATATATACACCGCTATCTGCATGAAAATGGAAATATCTACACAGCTATCTGAATATACATGGGAAGATCTACACAGCTATCTCTTTACACATGGAAATTACTACACCGCTATCTGTATGAACATGGAAATATCTACACCGCCATCTGTATGAACATGGAAATATCTACACCGCTATCTGCATGAAAATGGAAGTATCAACACAGCTATCTGCATATACATGGAAATATCTACACACCTATCTCTTTACACATGGAAATAACTACACCGCTATCTCTATAAACATGGAAATATCTACACCGCCATCTGTATGAACATGGACATATCTGCACCGCTATCTGTATGAACATATAAATATCTACACCGCCATCTGTATGAAGAAGGAGATATCTACACCGCTATCTGTTTAAACATGGAAATATCTACACTGCTATCTGTATATACATGGAAATATCTACACCGCTATCTGTGTAAACATGCATACATCTTCACAGCTATCTGTATAAACATGGAAATATATACACCGCTATCTTTATGAACATGGAAATATCTACAATGCTAACTGTTTGAATAGGGAAATATGTACACCGCTATCTGCATGAAAATGGAAATATCTACACCGCTATCTGTATGAACATGGAAATACATACACCGCTATCTGTATGAACATGGAAATATCTACACCGCTATTTGTATGAGCATGGAAATATCTACACCGCTATCTGTATGAACATGGTAATATCTTCACCGCCATCTGTATGAACATGGATATATCTACACAGCCATCTGGATGAACATGGAAATATCTGCACCGCTATCTGTATGAACATGGAAATATCTACACCGCTATCTGTATGAACATGGATATATCTACACAGCCATCTGGATGAACATGGAAATATCTACACCGCTATCTGTGTAAACATGCATACATCTTCACCGCTATCTGTATAAACATGGAAATATCTACACCGCTATCTGTATGAACATGGAAATATCTACACCGCTATCTGTTTGAACATGGAAATATCTACACCGCTATCTGCATGAAAATGGAAATATCTACACAACTATCTGCATATAAATGGAAATATCTACACTGCTATCTCTTTGCACATGGAAATAACTACACCGCTATCTCTATAAACATGGAAATATCTACAATGCCATCTGTATGAAAATGGAAATATCTACACCGCCATCTGTTTTAAGAAGGAGATATCTACACCGCTATCTGTATAAACATGGAAATATCTACACCGCTATCTGTATTAACATGGAAATATCTACACCGCTATCTGTATAAACACGGAAATATGTTCACCGCTACCTGTATAAACATGGAAGTATCAGCACCGCTATCGGTATGAACATGGCAATATCTACACGGTTATCTGTATGAACATGGAAATATCTACACCGCTATCCGTATGAACATGGAAATGTGTTCACCGCCATCTGTATGAACATGGATATATCTACACAGCCATCTGGATGAATATGGAAATATCTACACCGCTATCTGTATGAACATGGAAATATCTACACCGCTATCTGTATGAACATGGGAATATCTACACAGCCATCTGGATGAACATGGAAATATCTACACCGCTATCTGTATGAACATAGAAATACATACACTGCTATCTGTATGAACATGGAAATATCTACACCGCTATCTGTATGAACATGGAAATATCTACACCTCTATCTGTATGAACATGGAAATATCTACACCGCTATCTGTATGAACATGGAAATAACTTCACCGCCATCTGTATGAACATGGATATATCTACACAGCCATCTGGATGAACGTGGAAATACCTACACCGCTATCTGTGTAAACATGCATACAACTTCACCGCTATCTGTATAAACATGGAAATATCTACACCGCCATCTTTATGAACATGGAAATATCTACACCGCTAACTGTTTGAACAGGGAAATATATACACCGCTATCTGCTTAAAAATGGAAATATCTACACCGCTATCTGTATGAACATGGAAATACTTACACCGCTATCTGTATGAAGATGGAAATATCTACACCGCTATCTGTGTGAACATGGAAATATCTACACCGCTATCTGTATGAACATGGAAATACCTTCACCGCCATCTGTATGAACATGGATATATCTACACAGCCATCTGGATGAACATGGAAATATCTGCACCGCTATCTGTATGAACATGGAAATATCTACACCGCTATCTGCATGAACATGGATATATCTACACAGCCATCTGGATGAACATGGAAATATCTACACCGCTATCTGTGTAAACATGCATACATTTTCACCGCTATCTGTACAAACATGGAAATATCTGCACCGCTATCTTTATGAACCTAGAAGTATCTACACCGCTAACTGTTTGAACAGGGAAATATATACACCGCTATCTGAATGAAAATGGAAATATCTACACAGCTATCTGCTTATACATGGAAATATCTACACAGCTATCTCTTTGCACATGGAAAAAAATACACCGCTATCTGTATGAACATGGAAATATCTACACCGCCATCTGTATGAACATGGAAATACCTGCACCGCCATCTGTATGAACATATAAATATCTACACCGCCATCTGTATTAAGTTGGAGATATCTACACCACTATCTGCATAAACATGGAAATATCTACACAGCTATCTGTATAAACATGGAAATATCTACACCGCTATGTGTATAAACATGGAAATATCTACACCGCTATCTGTAAAAACATGGAAATATCTACACCGCTACATGTATAAACATGGAAATATCAGCACCGCTATCTGTATGAACATGGAAATATCTACACCGTCATCTGTATGAACATGGAAATATCTTCACCGCCATTTGTAGGAACATGGATATATCTACACAGCCATCTGTATGAACATGGAAATATCTACACCGCTATCTGTATGAACATGGAAATATCTTCCCCGCTATGTGTATGAACATGGAAATATCTTCACCGCCATCTGTATGAACATGGATATATCTACACAGCCATCTGGATAAACATGGAAATATCTACACCGCTATCAGTATGAACATGGAAACATCTACACCGCTATCTGTGTAAACATGCATACATCTTCACCGCTATCTGTATAAACATGGAAATATCTACACCGCTATCTGTACGAACATGGAAATATCTACACCGCTACCTGTTTGAACATGGAAGTATCTACACCGCTATCTGCATGAAAATGGAAATATCTACCAAGCTATCTGCATATACATGGAAATATCTACACAGCTATCTCTTTACACATGGAAATAACTACACCGCTATCTCTATAAACATGGAAATATCTACACAGCTATCTCTTTACACATGGAGATAACTACACCGCTATCTCTATAAACATGGAAATATCTACACCGCTATCTGTATAAACATGGAAATATCTACACCGCTATCTGTATCCACATGGAAATATCTAAACCGCTACCTCTTTGAACATGGAAAAATCCACACCGCTATCTGTATTAACATGGAAATAGCTACACTGCTATCTGTATGAACATGGAAATATCTACACCACTATCTGTATGAACATGGAAATATCTACACCGGTTTGTATTTGAACAGGGAAGTATATACACCGCTATCTGCTTGAAAATGGAAATATCTACACAGCTATCTGCATATACATGGGAAAATCTACACAGCTATCTCTTTACACATGGAAATAACTACACCGCTATCTGTATGAACATGGAAATATATACACTGCCATCTGTATGAAGATGGAAATATCTGCACCGCCATCTGTATGAACATATAAATATCTACACCGCCATCTGTATTAAGATGGAGATATCTACACCGCTCTCTGTATAAACTTGGAAACATCTACACCACTATCTGTATAAACATGGAAATGTCTACACCACTACCTGTATAAACATGGAAATATCAGCACCGCTATCTGTATTAACATGTAAATATCTACACCGCTATCTCTATGAACATGGAATTATCTACACCGCAATCTGTATGAACATGTAAATATCTACACCGCTATCTGTATAAACATGGAAATATGTACACCGCAACCTGTATAAACATGGAAGTATCAGCACCGCTATCGGTATAAACATGGCAATATCTACACGGCTATCTGTATGAACATGGAAATATCTACACCGCTATCTGTATGAACATGGAAATATCTTCTCCACCATCTGTAAGAACATAGATATATCTACACAGCCATCTGTATGAACATGGAAATATCTACACCGCTATCTGTATGAACATGGAAATATCTACACCGCTATCTTTGTAAACATGTATACATCTTCACCGCTATCTGCATGAAAATGGAAATATCTACACAGCTATCTGCATATACATGGAAATATCTACAAAGATATCTCTTTACACATGGAAATAACTACACTGCTATCTCTATAAACATGGAAATATCTACACCGCCTTCTGTATGAACATGGAAATATCTGCACCGACATCTGTATGTACATATAAATATCTACACCGCCATCTGTATTAAGATGGAGATAACTACACCGCTATCTGTATAAACTTGGAAATATCTACACCGCTATCTGTATAAACATGGAAATATCTAAGCCGCTTTCTGTATAAACAAGGAAATATCTACACTGCTACCTGTATAAACAAGGAAATATCAGCACCGCTATCTGTATGAACATGTAAATAGCTACACAGCCATCTGGATGAACATGGAAATATCTACACCGCTATCTGTATGAATATGGAAATAGCTACACCGCTATCTGTATGAACAAGGAAATATCTACACCACTATCTCTATGAACATGGAAATATCTACACCGCTATCTGTATGAACATGGAAATATCTTCAACGCCATCTGTATGAACATGGATATATCTACACAGCCATCTGGATGAACATGGAAATATCTACACCGCTATCTGTATGAACATGGAAATAGCTACACTACTATCCGTATGAACATGGAAATATCTACACCGCTATCTGTATAAACATGGAAATATCTACACCGCTATCTGTATGAACATGGAAATATCTTCACCGCCATCTGTATGAACATGGAAATATCTACACAGCCATCTGGATGAACATGAAAATATCTACACCGCTATCTGTGTAAACATGCATACATCTTCACCGCTATCTGTATAAACATGGAAATATCTACACCGCTACCTGTATAAACATGGAAATATCTACACCGCTATCTCTATGAACATGGAAATATCCACACCGCTATCTGTATGAACATGGAAATAGGTACACCGCTATCTGTATGAACATGGAAATATCTACACCACTATCTGTATGAACATGGAAATATCTACACCGCTATCTGTTTGAACAGGGAAGTATACACACCGCTATCTGCTTGAAAATGGAAATATCTACACAGCTATCTGCATATACATGGGAATATCTACACAGCCATCTCTTTACTCATGGAAATAACTACACCGCTATCTGTATCAACATGGAAATATCTACACCGCCATCTGTATGAACATGGAAATATATACACCGCTATCTGTATTAAGATGGAGATATCTAAACCGCTATCTGTATAAACTTGGAATTATTTACACCGCAATCTGTATAAACATGGAAATATCTACACCACTATCTGTATAAACATGGAAATATCTACAGCGCTACCTGTATAAACATGGAAATATCAGCACCGCTATCTGTATGAACATGTAAATATCTACACAGCTATCTCTATGAACATGGAAATATCTACACCGCTATCTGTATGAACATGGAAATAGCTACACCACTATCTGTATGAAAATGAAAATATCTACACCACTATCTATATGAACATGGAAATATCTACACCGCTATCTGTATGAACATGGATATATCTACACAGCCATCTGGATGAACATGGAAATATCTACACCGCTATATGTATGAACATGGAAATATCTACACCACTATCTGTATGAACATGGAAATATCTACACCGCTATCTGTTTGAACAGGGAAATATATACACCGCTATCTGCATGAAAATGGAAATATCTACACAGCTATCTGCATATACATGGAAATATCTATACAGCTATCTCTTTACACATGGAAATAACTACACCGCTTTCTGTATGAACATGGAAATATCTACACCGCCATCTGTATGAACATGGAAATATCTCCACCGCCATCTCTATGAACATATAAATATCTACACTGCCATCTGTATTAATAAGGAGATATCTACACCGCTATCAGTATAAACATGGAAATACCTACACTGCTATCTGTATAAACATGGAAATATCTACACCGCTATCTGTATAAACATGGAAATTTCTACACCGCTACCTGTATAAACATGGAAATATCAGCACCGCTATCGGTATGAACACGGAAATATCTACACCGCTATCTGTATGAACATGGAAATATCTACACCGGTATCTGTATGAACATGGAAATATCTTCACTGCCATCTGTGTGAACATGGATATATCTACACAGCCATCTGGATGAACATGGAAATATCTACACCGCTATCTGTATGAACATGAAAATATCTACACAGCCATCTGGATGAACATGAAAATATCTACACCGCTATATGTGTAAACATGCATACATCTTCACCGCTATCTGTATAAACATGGAAATATCTACACCGCTACCTGTATAAACATGGAAATATCAGCACCGCTATCTGTATGAACATGGAAATATCTACCCCGCTATCTCTATGAACATGGAAATATCCACACCGCTATCTGTATGAACATGGAAATAGCTACACCGCTATCTGTATGAACATGGAAATATCTACACCACTATCTGTATGAACATGGAAATATCTACACCGCTATCTGTTTGAACAGGGAAATATATACACCGCTATCTGCATGAAAATGGAAATATCTACACAGCTATCTGAATATACATGGGAATATCTACACAGCTATCTCTTTACACATGGAAATAACTACACCACTATCTGTATGAACATGGAAATATCTACACCGCCATCTGTATGAACATGGAAATATCTGCACCGCCATCTGTATGAACATATAAATATCTACACCGCCATCTGCATTAAGAAGGAGATATCTACACCGATATCTGTACAAACATGGAAATATCTAGACTGCTATCTGTATAAACATGGAAATATCTACAACGCTATCTGTACAAACATGGAAATATCTACATCGCTACCTGTATAAACATGGAAATATCAGCACCGCTATTGGTCTGAACACGGAAATATCTCCACCGCTATCTGTATGAACATGGAAATATCTACACCGCTATCTGTATGAACATGGAAATATCTTCACTGCCATCTGTATGAACATGGATATATCTACAATGCCATCTGGATGAACATGGAAATATCTACACCGCTATCTGCATGAACATGGAAACATCTACACTGCTATCCTTGTAAACATGCATACATCTTCACCGCTATCTGTATAAACATGGAAATATCTACACCGCTATCTGTATGAACATGGAAATAGCTACACCGCTATCTGTATGAACATGGAAATATCTACACCACTATCTGTATGAACATGGAATTATCTACACCGCTATCTGTATGAACATGTATATATCTACACAGCCATCTGGATGAACATGGAAATATCTACACCGCTATCTGTATGAACATGGAAATATCTACACCACTATCTGTATGAACATGGAAATATCTACACCGCTATCTGTTTGAACAGGGAAATATATACACCGCTATCTGCATGAAAATGGAAATATCTAAACAGCTATCTGCATATACATGGAAATATCTATACAGCTATCTCTTTACACATGGAAATAACTACACCGCTATCTGTATGAATATGGAAATATCTACACCGCCACCTGTATGAACATGGAAATATCTGCACCGCCATCTCTATGAACATATAAATATCTACACTGCCCTCTGTATTAAGAAAGAGATACCTTCACCGCTATCTCTAAAAACATGGAAATATCTACACTGCTATCTGTATAAACATGGAAATATCTACACCGCTATCTGTATAAACATGGAAATATCTACACCGCTGCCTGTATACACATGGAAATATCAGCACCGTTATCGGTATGAACACGGAAATATGTACACCGCTATCTGTATGAACATGGAAATATCTACACCGCTATCTGTATGAACATGGAAATATCTTCACTGCCATCTGTATGAACATGGATATATCTACACAGCCATCTGGATGAACATGGAAATATCTACACCGCTATCGGTATGAAGATGGAAATATCTACACAGCCATCTGGATGAACATGAAAATATATACACCGCTATATGTGTAAACATGCATACATCTTCACCGCTATCTGTATAAACATGGAAATATCTACACCGCTACCTGTATAAACATGGAAATATCAGCACCGCTATCTGTATGAACATGGAAATATCTACACCGCTATCTCTATGACCATGGAAATATCCACACCGCTAACTGTATGAACATGGAAATAGCTACACCGCTATCTGTATGAACATGGAAATATCTACACCACTATCTGTATGAACATGGAATTATCTACACCGCTATCTGTATGAACATGTATATATCTACACAGCCATCTGTATAAACATGGAAATATCTACACCGCTATCTGTATGAACATGGAAATATCTACACCACTGTCTGTATGAACATGGAAATATCTACACCGCTATCTGTTTGAACAGGGAAATATATACACCGCTATCTGCATGAAAATGGAAATATCTAAACAGCTATCTGCATATACATGGAAATATCTATACAGCTATCTCTTTACACATGGAAATAACTACACCGCTATCTGTATGAATATGGAAATATCTACACCGCCACCTGTATGAACATGGAAATATCTGCACCGCCATCTCTATGAACATATAAATATCTACACTGCCCTCTGTATTAAGAAAGAGATACCTTCACCGCTATCTCTAAAAACATGGAAATATCTACACTGCTATCTGTATAAACATGGAAATATCTACACCGCTATCTGTATAAACATGGAAATATCTACACCGCTGCCTGTATACACATGGAAATATCAGCACCGTTATCGGTATGAACACGGAAATATCTACACCGCTATCTGTATGAACATGGAAATATCTACACCGCTATCTGTATGAACATGGAAATATCTTCACTGCCATCTGTATGAACATGGATATATCTACACAGCCGTCTGGATGAACATGGAAATATCTACACCGCTATCGGTATGAAGATGGAAATATCTACACAGCCATCTGGATGAACATGAAAATATATACACCGCTATATGTGTAAACATGCATACATCTTCACCGCTATCTGTATAAACATGGAAATATCTACACCGCTACCTGTATAAACATGGAAATATCAGCACCGCTATCTGTATGAACATGGAAATATCTACACGGCTATCTCTATGACCATGGAAATATCCACACCGCTAACTGTATGAACATGGAAATAGCTACACCGCTATCTGTATGAACATGGAAATATCTACACCACTATCTGTATGAACATGGAATTATCTACACCGCTATCTGTATGAACATGTATATATCTACACAGCCATCTGTATAAACATGGAAATATCTACACCGCTATCTGTATGAACATGGAAATATCTACACCACTATCTGTATGAACATGGAAATATCTACACCGCTATCTGTTTGAACAGGGAAATATATACACCGCTATCTGCATGAAAATGGAAATATCTAAACAGCTATCTGCATATACATGGAAATATCTATACAGCTATCTCTTTACACATGGAAATAACTACACCGCTATCTGTATGAATATGGAAATATCTACACCGCCACCTGTATGAACATGGAAATATCTGCACCGCCATCTCTATGAACATATAAATATCTACACTGCCCTCTGTATTAAGAAAGAGATACCTTCACCGCTATCTCTAAAAACATGGAAATATCTACACTGCTATCTGTATAAACATGGAAATATCTACACCGCTATCTGTATAAACATGGAAATATCTACACCGCTGCCTGTATACACATGGAAATATCAGCACCGTTATCGGTATGAACACGGAAATATCTACACTGCTATCTGTATGAACATGGAAATATCTACACCGCTATCTGTATGAACATGGAAATATCTTCACTGCCATCTGTATGAACATGGATATATCTACACAGCCATCTGGATGAACATGGAAATATCTACACCGCTATCGGTATGAAGATGGAAATATCTACACAGCCATCTGGATGAACATGAAAATATATACACCGCTATATGTGTAAACATGCATACATCTTCACCGCTATCTGTATAAACATGGAAATATCTACACCGCTACCTGTATAAACATGGAAATATCAGCACCGCTATCTGTATGAACATGGAAATATCTACACCGCTATCTCTATGACCATGGAAATATCCACACCGCTAACTGTATGAACATGGAAATATCTACACCACTATCTGTATGAACATGGAAATATCTACACCGCTATCTGTTTGAACAGGGAAATATATACACCGCTATCTGCATGAAAATGGAAATATCTACACAGCTATCTGAATATACATGGGAAGATCTACACAGCTATCTCTTTACACATGGAAATTACTACACCGCTATCTGTATGAACATGGAAATATCTACACCGCCATCTGTATGAACATGGAAATATCTACACCGCTATCTGTATCAACACGGAAATATGTACACCGCTACCTGTATAAACATGGAAGTATCAGCACCGCTATCGGTATGAACTCGGCAATATCAACACGGCTATCTCTATGAACATGGAAATATCTACACCGCTATCTGTATTAACATGGAAATATCTTCACCGCCATCTGTATGAACATGGATATATCTACACAGCCATCAGGATGAACATCGAAATATCTACACTGCTATCTGTATGAACATGGAAATATCTACACCGCTATCTGTATAAACATGCAAATATCTGCACAGCCATCTGGATGAACATGGAAATGTCTACACCGCTATATGTATGAACATGGAAATACATACACCGCTATCTGTATGAACATGGAAATATCTACACCGCTATCTGTATGAACATGGAAATATCTACACCGCTATCTGTATGAACATGGAAATATCTTCACCGCCATCTGTATGAACATGGATATATCTACACAGCCATCTGGATGAACATGGAAATATCTACACCGCTAATTGTATGAACATGGAAATATCTACACCGCTATCTGTATGAACATGGAAAGATCTTCACCGCCATCTGTATGAACATGGATATATCTACACAGCCATCTGGATGAACGTGGAAATATCTATACCGCTATCTGTGTAAACATGCATACATCTTCACCGCTATCTGTATAAACATGGAAATATATACACCGCTATCTTTATGAACATGGAAATATCTACACGGCTAACTGTTTGAACATGGAAATATCTACACCGCTATCTGCATGAAAATGGAAATATCTACACAGCTATCTGTATGAAAATGGAAATATCTACACAGCTATCTGCATATACATGGAAATATCTACACAGCTATCTCTTTACACATGGAAATAACTACACCGCTATCTCTATAAACATGGAAATATCTACACCGCCATCTGTATGAACATGGAAATATCTACACCGGTATCTGTATAAACACGGAAATATGTACACCGCTACCTGTATAAACATGGAAGTATCAGCACCGCTATCGGTATGAACATGGCAATATCAACACGGCTATCTGTATGAACATGGAAATATCTACACCGCTATCTGTATGAACATGAAAATATCTACACAGCCATCTGGATGAACATGAAAATATCTACACCGCTATATGTGTAAACATGCATACATCTTCACCGCTATCTGTATAAACATGGAAATATCTACACCGCTACCTGTATAAACATGGAAATATCAGCACCGCTATCTGTATGAACATGGAAATATCTACCCCGCTATCTCTATGAACATGGAAATATCCACACCGCTATCTGTATGAACATGGAAATAGCTACACCGCTATCTGTATGAACATGGAAATATCTACACCACTATCTGTATGAACATGGAAATATCTACACCGCTATCTGTTTGAACAGGGAAATATATACACCGCTATCTGCATGAAAATGGAAATATCTACACAGCTATCTGAATATACATGGGAATATCTACACAGCTATCTCTTTACACATGGAAATAACTACACCACTATCTGTATGAACATGGAAATATCTACACCGCCATCTGTATGAACATGGAAATATCTGCACCGCCATCTGTATGAACATATAAATATCTACACCGCCATCTGCATTAAGAAGGAGATATCTACACCGATATCTGTACAAACATGGAAATATCTAGACTGCTATCTGTATAAACATGGAAATATCTACACCGCTATCTGTACAAACATGGAAATATCTACATCGCTACCTGTATAAACATGGAAATATCAGCACCGCTATTGGTCTGAACACGGAAATATCTCCACCGCTATCTGTATGAACATGGAAATATCTACACCGCTATCTGTATGAACATGGAAATATCTTCACTGCCATCTGTATGAACATGGATATATCTACAATGCCATCTGGATGAACATGGAAATATCTACACCGCTATCTGCATGAACATGGAAACATCTACACTGCTATCCTTGTAAACATGCATACATCTTCACCGCTATCTGTATAAACATGGAAATATCTACACCGCTATCTGTATGAACATGGAAATAGCTACACCGCTATCTGTATGAACATGGAAATATCTACACCACTATCTGTATGAACATGGAATTATCTACACCGCTATCTGTATGAACATGTATATATCTACACAGCCATCTGGATGAACATGGAAATATCTACACCGCTATCTGTATGAACATGGAAATATCTACACCACTATCTGTATGAACATGGAAATATCTACACCGCTATCTGTTTGAACAGGGAAATATATACACCGCTATCTGCATGAAAATGGAAATATCTAAACAGCTATCTGCATATACATGGAAATATCTATACAGCTATCTCTTTACACATGGAAATAACTACACCGCTATCTGTATGAATATGGAAATATCTACACCGCCACCTGTATGAACATGGAAATATCTGCACCGCCATCTCTATGAACATATAAATATCTACACTGCCCTCTGTATTAAGAAAGAGATACCTTCACCGCTATCTCTAAAAACATGGAAATATCTACACTGCTATCTGTATAAACATGGAAATATCTACACCGCTATCTGTATAAACATGGAAATATCTACACCGCTGCCTGTATACACATGGAAATATCAGCACCGTTATCGGTATGAACACGGAAATATGTACACCGCTATCTGTATGAACATGGAAATATCTACACCGCTATCTGTATGAACATGGAAATATCTTCTCTGCCATCTGTATGAACATGGATATATCTACACAGCCATCTGGATGAACATGGAAATATCTACACCGCTATCGGTATGAAGATGGAAATATCTACACAGCCATCTGGATGAACATGAAAATATATACACCGCTATATGTGTAAACATGCATACATCTTCACCGCTATCTGTATAAACATGGAAATATCTACACCGCTACCTGTATAAACATGGAAATATCAGCACCGCTATCTGTATGAACATGGAAATATCTACACCGCTATCTCTATGACCATGGAAATATCCACACCGCTAACTGTATGAACATGGAAATAGCTACACCGCTATCTGTATGAACATGGAAATATCTACACCACTATCTGTATGAACATGGAATTATCTACACCGCTATCTGTATGAACATGTATATATCTACACAGCCATCTGTATAAACATGGAAATATCTACACCGCTATCTGTATGAACATGGAAATATCAACACCACTATCTGTATGAACATGGAAATATCTACACCGCTATCTGTTTGAACAGGGAAATATATACACCGCTATCTGCATGAAAATGGAAATATCTAAACAGCTATCTGCATATACATGGAAATATCTATACAGCTATCTCTTTACACATGGAAATAACTACACCGCTATCTGTATGAATATGGAAATATCTACACCGCCACCTGTATGAACATGGAAATATCTGCACCGCCATCTCTATGAACATATAAATATCTACACTGCCCTCTGTATTAAGAAAGAGATACCTTCACCGCTATCTCTAAAAACATGGAAATATCTACACTGCTATCTGTATAAACATGGAAATATCTACACCGCTATCTGTATAAACATGGAAATATCTACACCGCTGCCTGTATACACATGGAAATATCAGCACCGTTATCGGTATGAACACGGAAATATCTACACCGCTATCTGTATGAACATGGAAATATCTACACCGCTATCTGTATGAACATGGAAATATCTTCACTGCCATCTGTATGAACATGGATATATCTACACAGCCATCTGGATGAACATGGAAATATCTACACCGCTATCGGTATGAAGATGGAAATATCTACACAGCCATCTGGATGAACATGAAAATATATACACCGCTATATGTGTAAACATGCATACATCTTCACCGCTATCTGTATAAACATGGAAATATCTACACCGCTACCTGTATAAACATGGAAATATCAGCACCGCTATCTGTATGAACATGGAAATATCTACACGGCTATCTCTATGACCATGGAAATATCCACACCGCTAACTGTATGAACATGGAAATAGCTACACCGCTATCTGTATGAACATGGAAATATCTACACCACTATCTGTATGAACATGGAATTATCTACACCGCTATCTGTATGAACATGTATATATCTACACAGCCATCTGTATAAACATGGAAATATCTACACCGCTATCTGTATGAACATGGAAATATCTACACCACTATCTGTATGAACATGGAAATATCTACACCGCTATCTGTTTGAACAGGGAAATATATACACCGCTATCTGCATGAAAATGGAAATATCTAAACAGCTATCTGCATATACATGGAAATATCTATACAGCTATCTCTTTACACATGGAAATAACTACACCGCTATCTGTATGAATATGGAAATATCTACACCGCCACCTGTATGAACATGGAAATATCTGCACCGCCATCTCTATGAACATATAAATATCTACACTGCCCTCTGTATTAAGAAAGAGATACCTTCACCGCTATCTCTAAAAACATGGAAATATCTACACTGCTATCTGTATAAACATGGAAATATCTACACCGCTATCTGTATAAACATGGAAATATCTACACCGCTGCCTGTATACACATGGAAATATCAGCACCGTTATCGGTATGAACACGGAAATATCTACACTGCTATCTGTATGAACATGGAAATATCTACACCGCTATCTGTATGAACATGGAAATATCTTCACTGCCATCTGTATGAACATGGATATATCTACACAGCCATCTGGATGAACATGGAAATATCTACACCGCTATCGGTATGAAGATGGAAATATCTACACAGCCATCTGGATGAACATGAAAATATATACACCGCTATATGTGTAAACATGCATACATCTTCACCGCTATCTGTATAAACATGGAAATATCTACACCGCTACCTGTATAAACATGGAAATATCAGCACCGCTATCTGTATGAACATGGAAATATCTACACCGCTATCTCTATGACCATGGAAATATCCACACCGCTAACTGTATGAACATGGAAATATCTACACCACTATCTGTATGAACATGGAAATATCTACACCGCTATCTGTTTGAACAGGGAAATATATACACCGCTATCTGCATGAAAATGGAAATATCTACACAGCTATCTGAATATACATGGGAAGATCTACACAGCTATCTCTTTACACATGGAAATTACTACACCGCTATCTGTATGAACATGGAAATATCTACACCGCCATCTGTATGAACATGGAAATATCTACACCGCTATCTGTATCAACACGGAAATATGTACACCGCTACCTGTATAAACATGGAAGTATCAGCACCGCTATCGGTATGAACTCGGCAATATCAACACGGCTATCTCTATGAACATGGAAATATCTACACCGCTATCTGTATTAACATGGAAATATCTTCACCGCCATCTGTATGAACATGGATATATCTACACAGCCATCAGGATGAACATCGAAATATCTACACTGCTATCTGTATGAACATGGAAATATCTACACCGCTATCTGTATAAACATGCAAATATCTGCACAGCCATCTGGATGAACATGGAAATGTCTACACCGCTATATGTATGAACATGGAAATACATACACCGCTATCTGTATGAACATGGAAATATCTACACCGCTATCTGTATGAACATGGAAATATCTACACCGCTATCTGTATGAACATGGAAATATCTTCACCGCCATCTGTATGAACATGGATATATCTACACAGCCATCTGGATGAACATGGAAATATCTACACCGCTAATTGTATGAACATGGAAATATCTACACCGCTATCTGTATGAACATGGAAAGATCTTCACCGCCATCTGTATGAACATGGATATATCTACACAGCCATCTGGATGAACGTGGAAATATCTACACCGCTATCTGTGTAAACATGCATACATCTTCACCGCTATCTGTATAAACATGGAAATATATACACCGCTATCTTTATGAACATGGAAATATCTACACGGCTAACTGTTTGAACATGGAAATATCTACACCGCTATCTGCATGAAAATGGAAATATCTACACAGCTATCTGTATGAAAATGGAAATATCTACACAGCTATCTGCATATACATGGAAATATCTACACAGCTATCTCTTTACTCATGGAAATAACTACACCGCTATCTCTATAAACATGGAAATATCTACACCGCCATCTGTATGAACATGGAAATATCTACACCGGTATCTGTATAAACACGGAAATATGTACACCGCTACCTGTATAAACATGGAAGTATCAGCACCGCTATCGGTATGAACATGGCAATATCAACACGGCTATCTGTATGAACATGGAAATATCTACACGGCTATCTGTATGAACATGGAAATATCTACACGGCTATCTGTATGAACATGGAAATATCTACACAGCCATCTGGATGAATATGGAATTATCTACACCGCTATCTGTATGAACATGGAAATACATACACCGCTATCTCTATGAACATGGAAATATCTACACCGCTATCTGTATGAACATGGAAATACATACACCGCTATCTGTATGAACATGGAAATATCTACACCGCTATCTGTATGAACATGGAAATATCTACACCGCTATCTGTATGAACATGGAAATATCTTCACCGCCATCTGTATGAACATGGATATATCTACACAGCCATCTGGATGAACATGGAAATATCTACACCGCTAATTGTATGAACATGGAAATATCTACACCGCTATCTGTATGAACATGGAAAGATCTTCACCGCCATCTGTATGAACATGGATATATCTACACAGCCATCTGGATGAACGTGGAAATATCTACACCGCTATCTGTGTAAACATGCATACATCTTCACCGCTATCTGTATAAACATGGAAATATATACACCGCTATCTTTATGAACATGGAAATATCTACACGGCTAACTGTTTGAACATGGAAATATCTACACCGCTATCTGCATGAAAATGGAAATATCTACACAGCTATCTGTATGAAAATGGAAATATCTACACAGCTATCTGCATATACATGGAAATATCTACACAGCTATCTCTTTACTCATGGAAATAACTACACCGCTATCTCTATAAACATGGAAATATCTACACCGCCATCTGTATGAACATGGAAATATCTACACCGGTATCTGTATAAACACGGAAATATGTACACCGCTACCTGTATAAACATGGAAGTATCAGCACCGCTATCGGTATGAACATGGCAATATCAACACGGCTATCTGTATGAACATGGAAATATCTACACGGCTATCTGTATGAACATGGAAATATCTACACGGCTATCTGTATGAACATGGAAATATCTACACAGCCATCTGGATGAATATGGAATTATCTACACCGCTATCTGTATGAACATGGAAATACATACACCGCTATCTCTATGAACATGGAAATATCTACACCGCTATCTGTATGAACATGGAAATATCTACACCGCTATCTGTATGAACATGGAAATATCTTCACCGCCATCTGTATGAACATGGATATATCTACACAGCCATCTGGATGAACATGGAAACATCTACACTGCTATCCTTGAAAACATGCATACATCTTCACCGCTATCTGTATAAACATGGAAATATCTACACCGCTATCTGTATGAACATGGAAATAGCTACACCGCTATCTGTATGAACATGGAAATATCTACACCGCTATCGGTATGAAGATGGAAATATCTACACAGCCATCTGGATGAACATGAAAATATATACACCGCTATATGTGTAAACATGCATACATCTTCACCGCTATCTGTATAAACATGGAAATATCTACACCGCTACCTGTATAAACATGGAAATATCAGCACCGCTATCTGTATGAACATGGAAATATCTACACCGCTATCTCTATGACCATGGAAATATCCACACCGCTAACTGTATGAACATGGAAATAGCTACACCGCTATCTGTATGAACATGGAAATATCTACACCACTATCTGTATGAACATGGAATTATCTACACCGCTATCTGTATGAACATGTATATATCTACACAGCCATCTGTATAAACATGGAAATATCTACACCGCTATCTGTATGAACATGGAAATATCAACACCACTATCTGTATGAACATGGAAATATCTACACCGCTATCTGTTTGAACAGGGAAATATATACACCGCTATCTGCATGAAAATGGAAATATCTAAACAGCTATCTGCATATACATGGAAATATCTATACAGCTATCTCTTTACACATTGAAATAACTACACCGCTATCTGTATGAATATGGAAATACCTACACCGCCACCTGTATGAACATGGAAATATCTGCACCGCCATCTCTATGAACATATAAATATCTACACTGCCCTCTGTATTAAGAAAGAGATACCTTCACCGCTATCTCTAAAAACATGGAAATATCTACACTGCTATCTGTATAAACATGGAAATATCTACACCGCTATCTGTATAAACATGGAAATATCTACACCGCTGCCTGTATACACATGGAAATATCAGCACCGTTATCGGTATGAACACGGAAATATCTACACCGCTATCTGTATGAACATGGAAATATCTACACCGCTATCTGTATGAACATGGAAATATCTTCACTGCCATCTGTATGAACATGGATATATCTACACAGCCATCTGGATGAACATGGAAATATCTACACCGCTATCGGTATGAAGATGGAAATATCTACACAGCCATCTGGATGAACATGAAAATATATACACCGCTATATGTGTAAACATGCATACATCTTCACCGCTATCTGTATAAACATGGAAATATCTACACCGCTACCTGTATAAACATGGAAATATCAGCACCGCTATCTGTATGAACATGGAAATATCTACACGGCTATCTCTATGACCATGGAAATATCCACACCGCTAACTGTATGAACATGGAAATAGCTACACCGCTATCTGTATGAACATGGAAATATCTACACCACTATCTGTATGAACATGGAATTATCTACACCGCTATCTGTATGAACATGTATATATCTACACAGCCATCTGTATAAACATGGAAATATCTACACCGCTATCTGTATGAACATGGAAATATCTACACCACTATCTGTATGAACATGGAAATATCTACACCGCTATCTGTTTGAACAGGGAAATATATACACCGCTATCTGCATGAAAATGGAAATATCTAAACAGCTATCTGCATATACATGGAAATATCTATACAGCTATCTCTTTACACATGGAAATAACTACACCGCTATCTGTATGAATATGGAAATATCTACACCGCCACCTGTATGAACATGGAAATATCTGCACCGCCATCTCTATGAACATATAAATATCTACACTGCCCTCTGTATTAAGAAAGAGATACCTTCACCGCTATCTCTAAAAACATGGAAATATCTACACTGCTATCTGTATAAACATGGAAATATCTACACCGCTATCTGTATAAACATGGAAATATCTACACCGCTGCCTGTATACACATGGAAATATCAGCACCGTTATCGGTATGAACACGGAAATATCTACACTGCTATCTGTATGAACATGGAAATATCTACACCGCTATCTGTATGAACATGGAAATATCTTCACTGCCATCTGTATGAACATGGATATATCTACACAGCCATCTGGATGAACATGGAAATATCTACACCGCTATCGGTATGAAGATGGAAATATCTACACAGCCATCTGGATGAACATGAAAATATATACACCGCTATATGTGTAAACATGCATACATCTTCACCGCTATCTGTATAAACATGGAAATATCTACACCGCTACCTGTATAAACATGGAAATATCAGCACCGCTATCTGTATGAACATGGAAATATCTACACCGCTATCTCTATGACCATGGAAATATCCACACCGCTAACTGTATGAACATGGAAATATCTACACCACTATCTGTATGAACATGGAAATATCTACACCGCTATCTGTTTGAACAGGGAAATATATACACCGCTATCTGCATGAAAATGGAAATATCTACACAGCTATCTGAATATACATGGGAAGATCTACACAGCTATCTCTTTACACATGGAAATTACTACACCGCTATCTGTATGAACATGGAAATATCTACACCGCCATCTGTATGAACATGGAAATATCTACACCGCTATCTGTATCAACACGGAAATATGTACACCGCTACCTGTATAAACATGGAAGTATCAGCACCGCTATCGGTATGAACTCGGCAATATCAACACGGCTATCTCTATGAACATGGAAATATCTACACCGCTATCTGTATTAACATGGAAATATCTTCACCGCCATCTGTATGAACATGGATATATCTACACAGCCATCAGGATGAACATCGAAATATCTACACTGCTATCTGTATGAACATGGAAATATCTACACCGCTATCTGTATAAACATGCAAATATCTGCACAGCCATCTGGATGAACATGGAAATGTCTACACCGCTATATGTATGAACATGGAAATACATACACCGCTATCTGTATGAACATGGAAATATCTACACCGCTATCTGTATGAACATGGAAATATCTACACCGCTATCTGTATGAACATGGAAATATCTTCACCGCCATCTGTATGAACATGGATATATCTACACAGCCATCTGGATGAACATGGAAATATCTACACCGCTAATTGTATGAACATGGAAATATCTACACCGCTATCTGTATGAACATGGAAAGATCTTCACCGCCATCTGTATGAACATGGATATATCTACACAGCCATCTGGATGAACGTGGAAATATCTACACCGCTATCTGTGTAAACATGCATACATCTTCACCGCTATCTGTATAAACATGGAAATATATACACCGCTATCTTTATGAACATGGAAATATCTACACGGCTAACTGTTTGAACATGGAAATATCTACACCGCTATCTGCATGAAAATGGAAATATCTACACAGCTATCTGTATGAAAATGGAAATATCTACACAGCTATCTGCATATACATGGAAATATCTACACAGCTATCTCTTTACTCATGGAAATAACTACACCGCTATCTCTATAAACATGGAAATATCTACACCGCCATCTGTATGAACATGGAAATATCTACACCGGTATCTGTATAAACACGGAAATATGTACACCGCTACCTGTATAAACATGGAAGTATCAGCACCGCTATCGGTATGAACATGGCAATATCAACACGGCTATCTGTATGAACATGGAAATATCTACACGGCTATCTGTATGAACATGGAAATATCTACACGGCTATCTGTATGAACATGGAAATATCTACACAGCCATCTGGATGAATATGGAATTATCTACACCGCTATCTGTATGAACATGGAAATACATACACCGCTATCTCTATGAACATGGAAATATCTACACCGCTATCTGTATGAACATGGAAATATCTACACCGCTATCTGTATGAACATGGAAATATCTTCACCGCCATCTGTATGAACATGGATATATCTACACAGCCATCTGGATGAACATGGAAACATCTACACTGCTATCCTTGAAAACATGCATACATCTTCACCGCTATCTGTATAAACATGGAAATATCTACACCGCTATCTGTATGAACATGGAAATAGCTACACCGCTATCTGTATGAACATGGAAATATCTACACCACTATCTGTATGAACATGGAATTATCTACACCGCTATCTGTATGAACATGGATATATCTACACAGCCATCTGGATGAACATGGAAATATCTACACCGCTATCGGTATGAACATGGAAATATCTACACAGCCATCTGGATGAACATGAAAATATGTACACCGCTATATGTGTAAACATGCATACATCTTCACCGCTATCTGTATAAACATGGAAATATCTACACCGCTACCTGTATAAACATGGAAATATCAGCACCGCTATCTGTATGAACATGGAAATATCTACACCGCTATCTCTATGACCATGGAAATATCCACACCGCTATCTGTATGAACATGGAAATAGCTACACCGCTATCTGTATGAAAATGGAAATATCTACACCACTATCTGTATGAACATGGAAATATCTACACCGCTATCTGTTTGAACAGGGAAATATATACACGGCTATCTGCATGAAAATGGAAATATCTACACAGCTATCTGAATATACATGGGAAGATCTACACAGCTATCTCTTTACACATGGAAATTACTACACCGCTATCTGTATGAACATGGAAATATCTACACCGCCATCTGTATGAACATGGAAATATCTGCACCGACATCTGTATGAACATATAAATATCTACACCGCCATCTGCATTAAGAAGGAGATATCTACACCGATATCTGTATAAACATGGAAATATCTACACTGCTATCTGTATAAACATGGAAATATCTACACTGCTATCTGTACAAACATGGAAATATCTACATCGCTACCTGTATAAACATGGAAATATCAGCACCGCTATCGGTATGAACACGGAAATATCTCCACCGCTATCTGTATGAACATGGAAATATCTACACCGCTATCTGTATGAACATGGAAATATCTTCACTGCCATCTGTATGAACATGGATATATCTACAATGCCATCTGGATGAACATGGAAATATCTACACCGCTATCTGCATGAACATGGAAACATCTACACAGCTATCCTTGTAAACATGCATACATCTTCACCGCTATCTGTATAAACATGGAAATATCTACACCGCTATCTGTATGAACATGGAAATGTCTACACCGCTATCTGTTTGAAAATGGAAATATCTACACCGCTATCTGCATGAAAATGGAAATATCTACACAGCTATCTGCATACACATGGAAATATCTACAAAGCTATCTCTTTACACATGGAAATAACTACACCGCTATCTCTATAAACATGGAAATATCTGCACCGCCATCTATATGAACATGGAAATATCTGCACCGCCATCTGTATGAACATATAAATATCTACACCGCCATCTGTATTAAGATGGAGATATCTACACATCTATCTGTATAAACTTGGAAATATCTACACCGCTATCTGTATAAACATGGAAATATCTACACCACTATCTGTATAAACATGGAAATATCTACACCGCTACCTGTATAAACATGGAAATTTCAGCATAGCTATCTGTATGAACATGGAAATATCTACACCGCTATCTCTTTGAACATGGAAATATCCACACCGCTATCTGTATGAACATGGAAATAGCTACACCACTATCTGTATGAACACGGAAATATCTACACCACTATCTGTATGAACAAGGAAAAATCTACACCGCTATCTGTTTGAACATGGATATATCTACACAGCCATCTGTATGAACATGGAAATATCTACACCGCTATCAGTATGAACATGGAAATATCTACACCGCTATCTGTATGAACATGGATATATCTACACAGCCATCTGGATGAACATGGAAATATCTACACTGCTATCTGTGTAGACATGCATACATCTTCACCACTATCTGTATAAACGTGGAAATATCTACACCGCTATCTGTTTGAACATGGAAATATCTACACCGCCATCTGTATTAACATGGGAATATCTGCACCGCCATCTGTATGAACATATAAATATCTACACCGCCATCTGTATTAAGATGGAGATATCTACACCACTATCTGTATAAACATGGAAATATCTACACCGCAACCTGTATAAACATGGAAATATCAGCACCGCTATCTGTATGAACATGGAAATATCTACACTGCTATCTGTATGAACATGGAAATATCTACACATCTATCTGTATGAACATGGAAATATCTACATCGCTATCTGTATGAACATGGAAATATCTACACCGCTATCTGTTTGAACATGGAAATATCTACACCGCTATCTGCATGAAAATGGAAATATCTACACAGCTATCTGCATATACATGGAAATATCTACACAGCTATCTGTATGAACATGGAAATATCTGCACCGCCATCTGTATGAACATATAAACATCTACACCGCAGTCTGTATTAAGAAGGAGTTATCTACACCGCTATCTGTATAAACAAGGAAATATCTACCCTGCTGTCTATATAAACATGGAAATATCTACACCGCTATCTGTATGAACATGGAAATATCTACACCACTACCTGTATAAACATGGAAATAACAGCACCGCTATCGGTATGAACATGGAAATATCTACACCGCTATGTGTAGGAACATGGAAATATCTACACCGCCATCTGTGTGAACATGGAAATATCTTCACTGCCATCTTTATGAACATGGATATATCTACACAGCCATCTGGATGAACATGGAAATATCTACACCGCTATCTGTATGAACATGGAAATATCTACACTGCTATCCTTGTAAACATGCATACATCTTCACCGCTATCTGTATAAACATGGAAATATCTACACCGCTATCTGTATGAACATGGAAATATCTACAACGCTATCTGTTTGAACATGGAAATATCTACACCGCTATCCGCATGAAAATGGAAATATCTACACAGCAGTCTGCATACACATGGAAATATCTACAAAGCTATCTCTTTGCACATGGAAATAACTACACCGCTATCTCTATAAACATGGAAATATCTACACGGCCATCTATATGAACACGGAAATATCTGCACCGCCATCTGTATGAACATATAAATATCTACACCACCATCTGTATTAAGATGGAGATATCTACACATTTATCTGTATAAACTTGGAAATATCTACACCGCTATCTGTATAAACATGGAAATATCTACACCACTATCTGTATAAACATGGAAATATCTACACCGCTACCTGTATAAATATGGAAATATCAGCACAGCTATCTGTATGAACATGGAAATATCTACACCGCTATCTTCTTGAACATGGAAATATCTACACCGCTATCTCCTTGAACATGGAAATATCTACACCGCTATCTGTATGAACATGGAAATAGCTACACCGCTATCTTTATGAACATGGAAATATCTACACCACTATCTGTATGAACATGGAAATATCTACACCGCTATCTGTATGAACATGGATATATCTATACAGCCATCTGGATGAACATGGAAATATCTACACCGCTATCTGTATGAACATGGAAATATCTACACCGCTATCTGTATGAACATGGATATATCTACACAGCCATCTGGATGAACATGGAAATATCTACACTGCTATCTGTGTAGACATGCATACATCTTCACCGCTATCTGTATAAACATGGAAATATCTACACCACTATCTGTTTGAACATGGAAATATATACACCGCTATCTGCATGAAAATGGAAATATCTACACAGCTATCTCTTTACACATGGAAAAAACTACACCGCTATCTGTATGAGCATGGAAATATCTACACCGCCATCTCTATTAAGATGGAGATATCTACACCGCTATCTGTATAAACATGGAAATATCTACACCGCTACCTGTATAAACATGGAAATATCAGCACCGCTATCTGTATGAACATGGAAATATCTACACTGCTATCTGTATGAACATGGAAATAACTACACCTCTATCTGTATGAACATGGATATATCTACACCGCTATCTGTATGAACATGGAAATATCTACACCTCTATCTGTATGAACATGGAAATATCTGCACCGCCATCTGTATGAACCTATAAACATCTACACCGCCGTCTGTATTAAGAAGGAGAAATCTACACCGCTATCTGTATAAACAAGGAAATATCTACACTGCTGTCTGTATAAACATGGAAATATCTACACCGCTATCTGTATGAACATGGAAATATCTACACCGCTACCTGTATAAACATGGAAATAACAGCACCGCTATCGGTATGAAAATGGAAATATCTACACCGCCATCTGTATGAACATGGAAATATCTTCACCGCCATCTGCATGAACATGGATATATCTACACAGCCATCTGTATGAACATGGAAATATCTAACCCGCTATCTGTATGAACATGGAAATATCTACACCGCTATCTGTATGAACATGGAAATATCTTCAACGCCATCTGTATGAAAATGGATATGTCTACACAGCCATCTGGATGAACATGGAAATATCTACACCGCTATCTGTATGAACATAAAAATATCTACACCGCTATCTGTGCAAACATGCATACATCTTCACCGCTATCTGTATAAACATGGAAATATCTACACCGCTATCTGTATGAACATGGAAACATCTACACTGCTATCTATTTGAAGATGGAAATATCTACACCGCTATCTGCATGAAAATGGAAATATCTACACAGATATCTGCATATACATGGAAATATCTACACAGCTATCTCTTTACACATGGAAATATCTACACCGCTATCTATATAAACATGGAAAGATCTACACCGCCATCTGTATGAACATGGAAATATCTGCACCGCCACCAGTATGAACATATAAATATCTCCACCGCCATCTGTATAAAGAAGGAGATATCTACACAGCTATCTGTATAAACATGGAAATATCTACACCGATATCTGTATGAACATGGATATATTTACACCGCTATCTGTATGAACATGGAAATATCTACACCGCTATGTGTATGAACATGGAAATATCTTCACCGCCATCCGTATGAACATGGATATATCTACACAGCCATCTGTATGAACATGGAAATATCTAACCCGCTATCTGTATGAACATGGAAATATCTACACCGCTATCTGTATGCACATGGAAATATCTACACCTCCATCTGTATGAACATGGAAATATCTGCACCGCCATCTGTATGAAGATATAAACATCTACACCGCCGTCTGTATTAAGAAGGAGAAATCTACACCCCTATCTGTATAAACAAGGAAATATCTACACTGCTGTCTGTATAAACATGGAAATATCTACACCGCTATCTGTATGAACATGGAAATATCTACACCGCTACCTGTATAAACATGGAAATATCTACACGGCTATCTGTATAAACATGGAAATATCAACACCGCTACCTGTATAAATATGGAAATATCAGCACAGCTATCAGTATGAACATGGAAATATCTACACCGCTATCTCCTTGAACATGGAAATATCTACACCGCTATCTGTATGAACTTGGAAATAGCTACACCGCTATCTTTATGAACATGGAAATATCTACACCACTATCTGTATGAACATGGAAATATCTACACCGCTATCTGTATGAACATGGATATATCTACACAGCCATCTGGATGAACATGGAAATACCTACACTGCTATCTGTGTAGACATGCATACATCTTCACCGATATCTGTATAAACATGGAAATATCTACACCGCTATCTGTTTGAACATGGAAATATATACACCGCTATCTGCATGAAAATGGAAATATCTACACAGCTATCTGCATATACATGGAAATATCTACACAGCTATCTCTTTACACATGGAAAAAACCACACCGCTATCTGTATGAGCATGGAAATATCTACACCGCCATATGTATTAACATGGGAATATCTGCACCGCCATCTGTATGAACATATAAATATCTACACCGCCATCTCTATTAAGATGGAGATATCTACACCGCTATCTGTATAAACACGGATATATCTACACCGCTACCTGTATAAACATGGAAATATCAGCACAGCTATCTGTATGAACATGGAAATATCTACACCGCTTTCTGTATGAACATGGAAATATCTACACCTCTATCTGTATGAACATGGAAATATCTACACCGCTATCTGTATGAACATGGAAATATCTGCACCACCATCTGTATGAACATATAAACATCTACGCCGGAGTCTGTATTAAGAAGGAGAAATCTACACCGCTCTCAGTATAAACAAGGAAATATCTACACTGCTGTCTGTATAAACATGGAAATATCTACACCGCTATCTGTATGAACATGGAAATATCTACACCGCTACCTGTATAAACATGAAAATAACAGAACCGCTATCGCTATGAACATGGAAATATCTACACCACTATGTGTAGGAACATGGAAATATCTACACCGCCATCTGTATGAAAATGGAAATATCTTCACCGCCATCTGTATGAACATGGATATATCTACACAGCCATCTGTATGAACATGGAAATATCTAACCCGCTATCTGTATGAACATGGAAATATCTACACTGCTATCTGTATGAACATGTAAATATCTTCAACGCCATCTGTATGAAAATGGACATGTCTACACAGCTATCTGGATGAACATGGAAATATCTACACCGCTATCTGTATGAATATGGAAATATCTACACCGCTATCTGTGTAAACATGCATACATCTTCACCGCTATCTGTATAAACATGGAAATATCTACACCGCTATCTGTATGAACATGGAAATATCTACACTGCTATCTGTTTGAACATGGAAATATCTACACCGCTATCTGCATGAAAATGGAAATATCTACACAGATATCTGCATATACATGGAAATATCTACACAGCTATCTCTTTACACATGGAAATAACTACACTGCTATCTCTATAATCATGGAAATATCTACACCGCCATCTGTATGAACATGGAAATATCTGCACCGCCATCTGTATGAACATATAAATTTCTACACCGCCATCTGGATTAAGATGGAGACATCTACACCGCTATCTGTATAAACTTGGAAAAACCTACACCGCTATCTGTATAAGCATGGAAATATCTACATGGCTACCTGTATAAACATGGCAATATCAGCACCGCTATCTGTATACACATATAAATATCTACACCGCCATCTATATTAAGATGGAGATATCTTCACCGCTATCTGTATAAACCTGGAAATATCTACGCCGCTATCTGTATAAACATGGACATATCTACACCGCTATCTGTACAAACATGGAAATAGCTACACCGCTACCTGTATAAACATGGAAATATCAGCACCGCTATCAGTATGAACATGGAAGTATCTACACCGCCATCTTTATGAACATGGAAATATCTGCACCGCCATCTGTTTTAAGATGGAGATATCTACACCGCTATCTGTATAAACATGGAAATATCTACACCGCTATGTGTATAAACATGGAAATATCTACACCGCTATCTGTATAAACATGGAAATATCTACACTGCTACCTGTATAAACATGGAAATATCAGCACCGCTATCTGCATGAACATAGAAATATCTACACCGCCATCTGTATGAACATGGAAAAATCTTTACCGCCATCTGTATGAACATGGATATATCTACACAGCCATCTGTATGAACATGGAAATATCTTCACCGCCATCTGTATGAACATGGATATGTCTACACAGCCGTCTGGATGAACATGGAAATATCTACACCGCTATCTGTATGAACATGGAAATATCTACACCGCAATCTGTGTAAACATGCATACATCTTCACCGCTATTTGTATAAACATGGTAATACCCACACCGCTATCTGTATGAACATGGAAATATCTACACCGCTATCTGTTTCAACATGGAAATATCTACACCGCTATTTGCATGAAAATGGAAATATCTACACAGCTATCTGCATTTACATGGAAATATCAAAACAGCTATCTCTTTGCACATGGAAATAACTACACCGCTATCTCTATAAACATGGAAATATCTACACCACCATCTGTATGAACATGGAAATATCTGCACCGCCATCTGTATGAACATATAAATATCTACAAGGCCATCTGTATTAAGAAGGAGATATCTACACCACTATCTATATAAACATGGAAATATCTACGCCGCTATCTGTATGAACATGGAAATATCTACACCGCTACCTATATAAACACGGAAATATGTACACCGCTACCTGTATAAACATGGAAGTATCAGCACCGCTATCGGTATGAACATGGCAATATCTACACGGCTATCTGTATGAACATGGAAATATCTACACCGCTATTTGTATGAATATGGAAATATCTACACCACTATCTGTATAAACATGGAAATAGCTACACAGCCATCTGGATGAACATGGAAATATCTACACCGCTATCTGAATGAACATGGATATATCTACACAGCCATCTGTATGAACATGGAAATATCTACACCGCTATCTGTATGAACATGGAAATACATACACCGCTATCTGTATGAACATGGAAATATCTACACTGCTATCTGTATGAACATGGAAATATCTACACCGCCATCTGTATGAACATGGAAATGTCTTCACTGCCATCTGTATGAACATGGATATATCTACACGGCCATCTGGATGAACATGGAAATATCTGCACCGCTATCTGTATGAACATGGAAATATCTACACCGCTATCTGTATGAACATGGATATATCTACACAGCCATCTGGATGAACATGGAAATATCTACACCGCTATCTGTGTAAACATGCATACATCTTCACCGCTATCTGTATAAACATGGAAATATCTACACTGCTATCTTTATGAACATGGAAATATCTACACCGCTAACTGTTTGAACAGGGAAATATATACACCGCTATATGCATGAAAATGGAAATGTCTACACAGCTATCTGCATATACATGGAAATATCTACACAGCTATCTCTTTACACATGGAAATAACTACACCGCTATCTGTATCAACATGGAAATATCTACACCGCCATCTGTATGAACATGGAAATATCTGCACCGCCATCTGAATGAACATATAAATATCTACACCGCCATCTGTATTAAGATGGAGATATCTACACCGATATCTGTATAAACATGGAAATATCTACACCGCTATGTGTATAAACATGGAAATATCTACACCGCTATCTGTATAAACATGGAAATATCTACACCGCTACCTGGATAAACATGGAAATATCAGCACTGCTATCAGTATGAACATGGAAGTATCTACAACGCCATCTGTATGAACATGGAAATATCTTCACCGCCATCTGTATGAACATGGAAATATCTGCACCGCCATCAGTATGAACATATAAATATCTACACCGCCATCAGTATTAAGATGGAGATATCTACACCGCTATCTGTATAAACATGGAACTATCTACACCGCTATGTGTATAAACATGGAAATATCTACACCACTATCTATATGAACATGGAAATATCTACACTGCTATCTGTATGAACATGGATATATCTACACAGCCATCTGGATGAACATGGAAATATCTACACCGCTATCTTTATGAACATGGAAATATCTACACCACTATCTGTATGAACATGGAAATATCTACACCGCTATCTGTTTGAACAGGGAAATATATACACCGCTATCTGCATGAAAATGGAAATATATACACAGCTATCTGCATATACATGGAAATATCTATACAGCTATCTCTTTACACATGGAAATAACTACACCGCTATCTGTATGAACATGGAAATATCTACACCGCCATCTGTATGAACATGGAAATATCTGCACCGCCATCTCTATGAACATATAAATATCTACACTGCCATCTGTATTAATAAGGAGATATCTACACCGCTATCTGTATAAACATGGAAATATCTACACTGCTATCTGTATAAACATGGAAATATCTACACCGCTATCTGTATAAACATGGAAATTTCTACACCGCTACCTGTATAAACATGGAAATATCAGCACCGCTATCGGTATGAACACAGAAATATCTACACCGCTATCTGCATGAACATGGAAATATCTACACCGCTATCTGTATGAACATGGAAATATCTTCACTGCCATCTGTGTGAACATGGATATATCTCCACAGCCATCTGGATGAACATGGAAATATCTACACCGCTATCTGTATGAACATGGAAATATCTACACAGCCATCTGGATGAACATGAAAATATCTACAACGCTATATGTGTAAACATGCATACATCTTCACCGCCATCTGTATAAACATGGAAATACCTACACCGCTACCTGTATAAACATGGAAATATCAGCACCGCTATCTGCATGAACATGGAAACATCTACACTGCTATCCTTGTAAACATGCATACATCTTCACCGCTATCTGTATAAACATGGAAATATCTACACCGCTATCTGTATGAACATGGAAATAGCTACACCGCTATCTGTATGAACATGGAAATATCTACACCACTATCTGTATGAACATGGAATTATCTACACCGCTATCTGTATGAACATGGATATATCTACACAGCCATCTGGATGAACATGGAAATATCTACACAGCTATCGGTATGAACATGGAAATATCTACACCGCTATCTGTATGAACATGGAAATATCTACACCGCTATCTGTTTGAACATGGAAATATCTACACCGCTATCTGCATGAAAATGGAAATATCTACACAGCTATCTGCATACACATGGAAATATCTACAAAGATATCTCTTTACACATGGAAATAACTACACCGCTATCTCTATAAACATGGAAATATCTACACCGCCATCTATATGAACATGGAAATAGCTGCACCGCAATCTGTATGAACATATAAATATCTACACCACCATCTGTATTAAGATGGAGATATCTACACCGCTATCTGTATAAACTTGGAAATATCTACACCGCTATCTGAATAAACATGGAAATATCTACATCAGTATCTGTATAAACATGGAAATATCTACACCGCTACCTGTAAAAACATGGAAATATCAGCACCGCTATCTGTATGAACATGTAAATATCTACACCGCTATCTCTATGAACGTGGAAATATCTACCCCGCTATCTGTATGAACATGGAAATATCTACAATGCCATCTGTATGAACCTGGAAATATCTTCACCGCCATCTGTATGAACATGGATATATCTACACAGCCATCTGGATGAACATGGAAATAACTACACCGCTATCTGTATGAACATGGAAATATTTACACCGCTATCTGTATAAACATGGAAATATCTACACAGCCATCAGGATGAACATGGAAATATCTACACTGCTATCTGTATGAACATGGAAATACATACACCGCTATCTGTATGAACTTGGAAATATCTACACCGCTATCTGTATGAACATGGAAATATCTACACCGCTATCTGTATGAACATGGAAATATCTTCACCGCCATCTGTATGAACATGGATATATCTACACAGCCATGTGGATTAACATGGAAATATCTACACCGATATCTGTGAAAACATGCATATATCTTCACCGCTATCTGTATAAACATGGAAATATCTACACCGCTATCTTTATCAACATGGAAATATCTACACCGCTAACTGTTTGAACAGGCAAATATATACACCGCTATCTGCATGAAAATAGAAATATCTACACCACTATCTGTATGAACATGGAAATACATACACCCCAATCTGTATGAACATGGAAATATCTACACCGCTATCAGTATGAACATGGAAATATCTACACCGCTATCTGTATGAACATGGAAATATTTTCACCGCCATCTGTATGAACATGGATATATCTACACAGCCATCTGGATGAACATGGAAATATCTACACCGCTATCTGTATGAACATTGAAATATCTACACCGCTATCTGTATGAACATGGAAATATCTACACCGCTATCAGTATGAACATGGAAATATCTACACCACTATCTGTATGAACATGGAAATATCTACTCCGCTATCTGTATGAACATGGAAATATCCACACCGCTATCTGTGTAAACATGTATACATCTTCATCGCTATCTGCATGAAAATGGAAATATCTACACAGCTATCTGCATATACATGGAAATATCTACAAAGCTATCTCCTTACACATGGAAATAACTACACTGCTATCTCTATAAACATGGAAATATCTACACCGCCATCTGTATGAACATAGAAATATCTGCACCGCCATCTGTATGAACACATAAATATCTACACCGCCATCTGTATTAAGATGGAGATATCTACACCGCTATCTGCATAAACTTGGAAATATCTACACCACTATCTGTATAAACATGGAAATATCTATGCCGCTTTCTGTATAAACAAGGAAATATCTACACTGCTACCTGTATAAACATGGAAATATCAGCACCGCTATCTGTATGAACATGTAAATAGCTACACAGCCATCTGGATGAACATGGAAATATCTACACCGCTATCTGTATGAACATGGAAATAACTACACCGCTATCCGTATGAACATGGAAATATCTACACCGCTATCTGTATGAACATGGAAATATCCACACCGCTATCTGTGTAAACATGTATACATCTTCACCGCTATCTGCATGAAAATGGAAATATCTACACAGCTATCTGCATATACATGGAAATATCTACAAAGCTATCTCCTTACACATGGAAATAACTACACCGCTATCTCTATAAACATGGAAATATCTACACCGCCATCTGTATGAAAATGGAAATATCTACACAGCCATCTGTATTAAGAAGGAGATATCTACACCGCTATCTGTATAAACATGGAAATATCTACACCGCTATCTGTATTAACATGGAAATATCTACACCGCTGTCTGTATAAACACGGAAATATGTTCACCGCTACCTGTATAAACATGGAAGTATCAGCACCGCTATCGGTATGAACATGGCAATATCTACACGGTTATCTGTATGAACATGGAAATATCTACACCGCTATCCGTATGAACATGGAAATGTGTTCACCGCCATCTGTATGAACATGGATATATCTACACAGCCATCTGGATGAATATGGAAATATCTACACCGCTATCTGTATGAACATGGAAATATCTACACCGCTATCTGTATGAACATGGGAATATCTACACAGCCATCTGGATGAACATGGAAATATCTATACCGCTATCTGTATGAACATAGAAATACATACACTGCTATCTGTATGAACATGGAAATATCTACACCACTATCTGTATGAACATGGAAATATCTACACCGCTATCTGTATGAACATGGAAATAACTTCACCGCCATCTGTATGAACATGGATATATCTACACAGCCATCTGGATGAACGTGGAAATACCTACACCGCTATCTGTGTAAACATGCATACAACTTCACCGCTATCTTTATGAACATGGAAATATCTACACCGCTAACTGTTTGAACAGGGAAATATATACACCGCTATCTGCTTAAAAATGGAAATATCTACACCGCTATCTGTATGAACATGGAAATACTTACACCGCTATCTGTATGAAGATGGAAATATCTACACCGCTATCTGTATGAACATGGAAATATCTACACCGCTATCTGTATGAACATGGAAATATCCACACCGCTATCTGTGTAAACATGTATACATCTTCACCGCTATCTGCATGAAAATGGAAATATCTACACAGCTATCTGCATATACATGGAAATATCTACAAAGCTATCTCCTTACACATGGAAATAACTACACTGCTATCTCTATAAACATGGAAATATCTACACCGCCATCTGTATGAACATAGAAATATCTGCACCGACATCTGTATGAACATATAAATATCTACACCGCCATCTGTATTAAGATGGAGATATCTACACCGCTATCTGTATAAACTTGGAAATATCTACACCGCTATCTGTATAAACATGGAAATATCTACACCACTATCTGTATGAACATGGAAATATATACACCGCTATCTGTATGAACATGGAAATATCTTCACCGCCATCTGTATGAACATGGATATATCTACACAGCCATCTGGATGAACATGGAAATATCTACACCGCTATCTGTATTAACATGGAAATAGCTACACTGCTATCCGTATGAACATGGAAATATCTACACCGCTATCTGTATAAACATGTAAATATCTACACCGCTATCTGTATGAACATGGAAATATCTTCACCGCCATCTATATGAACATGGAAATATCTACACAGCCATCTGGATGAACATGAAAATATCTACACCGCTATCTGTGTAAACATGCATACATCTTCACCGCTATCTGTATAAACATGGAAATATCTACACCGCTACCTGTATAAACATGGAAATATCTACACCGCTATCTCTATGAACATGGAAATATCCACACCGCTATCTGTATGAACATGGAAATAGGTACACCGCTATCTGTATGAACATGGAAATATCTACACCACTATCTGTATGAACATGGAAATATCTACACCGCTATCTGTTTGAACAGGGAAGTATATACACCGCTATCTGCTTGAAAATGGAAATATCTACACAGCTATCTGCATATACATGGGAATATCTACACAGCCATCTCTTTACACATGGAAATAACTACACCGCTATCTGTATCAACGTGGAAATATCTACACCGCCATCTGTATGAACATGGAAATATCTGCACCGCCATCTGTATGAACATATAAATATCTACACCGCCATCTGTATTAAGATGGAGATATCTACACCGCTATCTGTATAAACTTGGAAATATCTACACCGCAATCTGTATAAACATGGAAATATCTACACCACTATCTGTATAAACATGGAAATACCTACACCGCTACCTGTATAAACATGGAAATATCAGCACCGCTATCTGTATGAACATGGAAATATCTACACCGCTGTCTCTATGATCATGGAAATATCTACGCCGCTATCTGTATGAACATGGAAATAGCTACACCGCTATCTGTATGAACATGGAAATATCTACACCACTATCTATATGAACATGGAAATATCTACACCGCTATCTGTATGAACATGGATATATCTACACAGCCATCTGGATGAACATGGAAATATCTACACCGCTATCTGTATGAACATGGAAATATCTACACCACTATCTGTATGAACATGGAAATATCTACACCGCTATCTGTATGAACATGGAAATATCTACACCGCTATCTGTGTAAACATGCATACATCTTCACCGCTATCTGTATAAACATGGAAATATCTACACCGCTATCTGTATGAACATGAAAATATCTACACCGCTATCTGTTTGAACATGGAAATATCTACACCGCTATCTGCATGAAAATGGAAATATCTACACAACTATCTGCATATAAATGGAAATATCTACACAGCTATCTCTTTGCACATGGAAATAACTACACCGCTATCTCTATAAACATGGAAATATCTACACCGCCATCTGTATGAAAATGGAAATATCTACACCGCCATCTGTATTAAGAAGGAGATATCTACACCGCTATCTGTATAAACATGGAAATATCTACACCGCTATCTGTATTAACATGGAAATATCTACACCGCTATCTGTATAAACACGGAAATATGTTCACCGCTACCTGTATAAACATGGAAGTATCAGCACCGCTATCGGTATGAACATGGCAATATCTACACGGTTATCTGTATGAACATGGAAATATCTACACCGCTATCCGTATGAACATGGAAATGTGTTCACCGCCATCTGTATGAACATGGATATATCTACACAGCCATCTGGATGAATATGGAAATATCTACACCGCTATCTGTATGAACATGGAAATATCTACACCGCTATCTGTATGAACATGGGAATATCTACACAGCCATCTGGATGAACATGGAAATATCTACACCGCTATCTGTATGAACATAGAAATACATACACTGCTATCTGTATGAACATGGAAATATCTACACCACTATCTGTATGAACATGGAAATATCTACACCGCTATCTGTATGAACATGGAAATAACTTCACCGCCATCTGTATGAACATGGATATATCTACACAGCCATCTGGATGAACGTGGAAATACCTACACCGCTATATGTGTAAACATGCATACAACTTCACCGCTATCTGTATAAACATGGAAATATCTACACCGCTATCTTTATGAACATGGAAATATCTACACCGCTAACTGTTTGAACAGGGAAATATATACACCGCTATCTGCTTAAAAATGGAAATATCTACACTGCTATCTGTATGAACACGGAAATACTTACACCGCTATCTGTATGAAGATGGAAATATCTACACCGCTATCTGTATGAACATGGAAATATCTACACCGCTATCTGTATGAACATGGAAATACCTTCACCGCCATCTGTATGAACATGGATATATCTACACAGCCATCTGGATGAACATGGAAATATCTACACCGCTATCTGTGTAAACATGCATACATTTTCACCGCTATCTGTACAAACATGGAAATATCTGCACCGCTAACTTTATGAACATAGAAGTATCTACACCGCTAACTGTTTGAACAGGGAAATATATACACCGCTATCTGAATGAAAATGGAAATATCTACACAGCTATCTGCTTATACATGGAAATATCTACACAGCTATCTCTTTGCACATGGAAAAAAATACACCGCTATCTGTATGAACATGGAAATATCCACACCGCCATCTGTATGAACATGGAAATACCTGCACCGCCATCTGTATGAACATATAAATATCTACACCGCCATCTGTATTAAGTTGGAGATATCTACACCACTATCTGCATAAACATGGAAATATCTACACTGCTATCTGTATAAACATGGAAATATCTACACCGCTATGTGTATAAACATGGAAATATCTACACCGCTATCTGTAAAAACATGGAAATATCTACACCGCTGCATGTATAAACATGGAAATATCAGCACCGCTATCTGTATGAACATGGAAATATCTACACCGTCATCTGTATGAACATGGAAATATCTTCACCGCCATCTGTAGGAACATGGATATATCTACACAGCCATCTGTATGAACATGGAAATATCTACACCGCTATCTGTATGAACATGGAAATATCTTCCCCGCTATCTGTATGAACATGGAAATATCTTCACCGCCATCTGTATGAACATGGATATATCTACACAGCCATCTGGATAAACATGGAAATATCTACACCGCTATCAGTATGAACATGGAAACATCTACACCGCTATCTGTGTAAACATGCATACATCTTCACCGCTATCTGTATAAACATGGAAATATCTACACCGCTATCTGTACGAACATGGAAATATCTACACCGCTACCTGTTTGAACATGGAAGTATCTACACCGCTATCTGCATGAAAATGGAAATATCTACCAAGCTATCTGCATATACATGGAAATATCTACACAGCTATCTCTTTACACATGGAAATAACTACACCGCTATCTCTATAAACATGGAAATATCTACACAGCTATCTCTTTACACATGGAGATAACTACACCGCTATCTCTATAAACATGGAAATATCTACACCGCTATCTGTATAAACATGGAAATATCTACACCGCTATCTGTATCCACATGGAAATATCTAAACCGCTACCTCTATGAACATGGAAAAATCCACACCGCTATCTGTATTAACATGGAAATAGCTACACTGCTATCTGTATGAACATGGAAATATCTACACCACTATCTGTATGAACATGGAAATATCTACACCGGTTTGTATTTGAACAGGGAAGTATATACACCGCTATCTGCTTGAAAATGGAAATATCTACACAGCTATCTGCATATACATGGGAAAATCTACACAGCTATCTCTTTACACATGGAAATAACTACACCGCTATCTGTATGAACATGGAAATATATACACTGCCATCTGTATGAAGATGGAAATATCTGCACCGCCATCTGTATGAACATATAAATATCTACACCGCCATCTGTATTAAGATGGAGATATCTACACCGCTCTCTGTATAAACGTGGAAACATCTACACCACTATCTGTATAAACATGGAAATGTCTACACCGCTACCTGTATAAACATGGAAATATCAGCACCGCTATCTGTATGAACATGTAAATATCTACACCGCTATCTCTATGAACATGGAATTATCTACACCGCTATCTGTATGAACTTGGAAATATCTACACCGCTATCTGTATAAACATGGAAATATGTACACCGCAACCTGTATAAACATGGAAGTATCAGCAACGCTATCGGTATAAACATGGCAATATCTACACGGCTATCTGTATGAACATGGAAATATCTACACCGCTATCTGTATGAACATGGAAATATCTTCTCCACCATCTGTAAGAACATAGATATATCTACACAGCCATCTGTATGAACATGGAAATATCTACACCGCTATCTGTATGAACATGGAAATATCTACACCGCTATCTTTGTAAACATGTATACATCATCACCGCTATCTGCATGAAAATGGAAATATCTACACAGCTATCTGCATATACATGGAAAAATCTACAAAGATATCTCTTTACACATGGAAATAACTACACTGCTATCTCTATAAACATGGAAATATCTACACCGCCTTCTGTATGAACATGGAAATATCTGCACCGACATCTGTATGTACATATAAATATCTACACCGCCATCTGTATTAAGAAGGAGATAACTACACCGCTATCTGTATAAACTTGGAAATATCTACACCGCTATCTGTATAAACATGGAAATATATAAGCCGCTTTCTGTATAAACAAGGAAATATCTACACTGCTACCTGTATAAACATGGAAATATCAGCACCGCTATCTGTATGAACATGTAAATAGCTACACAGCCATCTGGATGAACATGGAAATATCTACACCGCTATCTGTATGAATATGGAAATAGCTACACCGCTATCTGTATGAACATGGAAATATATACACCACTATCTCTATGAACATGGAAATATCTACACCGCTATCTGTATGAACATGGAAATATCTTCACCGCCATCTGTATGAACATGGATATATCTACACAGCCATCTGGATGAACATGGAAATATCTACACCGCTATCTGTATGAACATGGAAATAGCTACACTGCTATCCGTATGAACATGGAAATATCTACACCGCTATCTGTATAAACATGGAAATACCTACACCGCTATCTGTATGAACATGGAAATATCTTCACCGCCATCTGTATGAACATGGAAATATCTACACAGCCATCTGGATGAACATGAAAATATCTACACCGCTATCTGTGTAAACATGCATACATCTTCACCGCTATCTGTATAAACATGGAAATATCTACACCGCTACCTGTATAAACATGGAAATATCTACACCGCTATCTCTATGAACATGGAAATATCCACACCGCTATCTGTATGAACATGGAAATAGGTACACCGCTATCTGTATGAACATGGAAATATCTACACCACTATCTGTATGAACATGGAAATATCTACACCGCTATCTGTTTGAACAGGGAAGTATACACACCGCTATCTGCTTGAAAATGGAAATATCTACACAGCTATCTGCATATACATGGGAATATCTACACAGCCATCTCTTTACTCATGGAAATAACTACACCGCTATCTGTATCAACATGGAAATATCTACACCGCCATCTGTATGAACATGGAAATATCTGCACCGCCATCTGTATGAACATATAAATATCTACACCGCCATCTGTATTAAGATGGAGATATCTAAACCGCTATCTGTATAAACTTGGAATTATTTACACCGCAATCTGTATAAACATGGAAATATCTACACCACTATCTGTATAAACATGGAAATATCTACACCGCTACCTGTATAAACATGGAAATATCAGCACCGCTATCTGTATGAACATGTAAATACCTACACAGCTATCTCTATGAACATGGAAATATCTACACCGCTATCTGTATGAACATGGAAATAGCTACACCACTATCTGTATGAAAATGAAAATATCTACACCACTATCTATATGAACATGGAAATATCTACACCGCTATCTGTATGAACATGGATATATCTACACAGCCATCTGGATGAACATGAAAATATCTACACCGCTATATGTGTAAACATGCATACATCTTCACCGCTATCTGTATAAACATGGAAATATCTACACCGCTACCTGTATAAACATGGAAATATCAGCACCGCTATCTGTATGAACATGGAAATATCTACCCCGCTATCTCTATGAACATGGAAATATCCACACCGCTATCTGTATGAACATGGAAATAGCTACACCGCTATCTGTATGAACATGGAAATATCTACACCACTATCTGTATGAACATGGAAATATCTACACCGCTATCTGTTTGAACAGGGAAATATATACACCGCTATCTGCATGAATATGGAAATATCTACACAGCTATCTGAATATACATGGGAAGATCTACACAGCTATCTCTTTACACATGGAAATAACTACACCACTATCTGTATGAACATGGAAATATCTACACCGCCATCTGTATGAACATGGAAATATCTGCACCGCCATCTGTATGAACATATAAATATCTACACCGCCATCTGCATTAAGAAGGAGATACCTACACCGATATCTGTACAAACATGGAAATATCTAGACTGCTATCTGTATAAACATGGAAATATCTACACCGCTATCTGTACAAACATGGAAATATCTACATCGCTACCTGTATAAACATGGAAATATCAGCACCGCTATTGGTCTGAACACGGAAATATCTCCACCGCTATCTGTATGAACATGGAAATATCTACACCGCCATCTGTATGAACATGGAAATATCTTCACTGCCATCTGTATGAACATGGATATATCTACAATGCCATCTGGATGAACATGGAAATATCTACACCGCTATCTGCATGAACATGGAAACATCTACACTGCTATCCTTGTAAACATGCATACATCTTCACCGCTATCTGTATAAACATGGAAATATCTACACCGCTATCTGTATGAACATGGAAATAGCTACACCGCTATCTGTATGAACATGGAAATATCTACACCACTATCTGTATGAACATGGAATTATCTACACCGCTATCTGTATGAACATGGATATATCTACACAGCCATCTGGATGAACATGGAAATATCTACACCGCTATCTGTATGAACATGGAAATATCTACACCACTATCTGTATGAACATGGAAATATCTACACCGCTATCTGTTTGAACAGGGAAATATATACACCGCTATCTGCATGAAAATGGAAATATCTAAACAGCTATCTGCATATACATGGAAATATCTATACAGCTATCTCTTTACACATGGAAATAACTACACCGCTATCTGTATGAATATGGAAATATCTTCACCGCCATCTGTATGAACATGGAAATATCTACACAGCCATCTGGATGAACATGAAAATATCTACACCGCTATCTGTGTAAACATGCATACGTCTTCACCGCTATCTGTATAAACATGGAAATATCTACACCGCTACCTGTATAAACATGGAAATATCTACACCGCTATCTCTATGAACATGGAAATATCCACACCGCTATCTGTATGAACATGGAAATAGGTACACCGCTATCTGTATGAACATGGAAATATCTACACCACTATCTGTATGAACATGGAAATATCTACACCGCTATCTGTTTGAACAGGGAAGTATACACACCGCTATCTGCTTGAAAATGGAAATATCTACACAGCTATCTGCATATACATGGGAATATCTACACAGCCATCTCTTTACTCATGGAAATAACTACACCGCTATCTGTATCAACATGGAAATATCTACACCGCCATCTGTATGAACATGGAAATATCTGCACCGCCATCTGTATGAACATATAAATATCTACACCGCCATCTGTATTAAGATGGAGATATCTAAACCGCTATCTGTATAAACTTGGAATTATTTACACCGCAATCTGTATAAACATGGAAATATCTACACCACTATCTGTATAAACATGGAAATATCTACACCGCTACCTGTATAAACATGGAAATATCAGCACCGCTATCTGTATGAACATGTAAATACCTACACCGCTATCTCTATGAACATGGAAATATCTACACCGCTATCTGTATGAACATGGAAATAGCTACACCACTATCTGTATGAAAATGAAAATATCTACACCACTATCTATATGAACATGGAAATATCTACACCGCTATCTGTATGAACATGGATATATCTACACAGCCATCTGGATGAACATGGAAATATCTACACCGCTATATGTATGAACATGGAAATATCTACACCACTATCTGTATGAACATGGAAATATCTACACCGCTATCTGTTTGAACAGGGAAATATATACACCGCTATCTGCATGAAAATGGAAATATCTACACAGCTATCTGCATATACATGGAAATATCTATACAGCTATCTCTTTACACATGGAAATAACTACACCGCTTTCTGTATGAACATGGAAATATCTACACCGCCATCTGTATGAACATGGAAATATCTCCACCGCCATCTCTATGAACATATAAATATCTACACTGCCATCTGTATTAATAAGGAGATATCTACACCGCTATCAGTATAAACATGGAAATATCTACATTGCTATCTGTATAAACATGGAAATATCTACACCGCTATCAGTATAAACATGGAAATTTCTACACCGCTACCTGTATAAACATGGAAATATCAGCACCGCTATCGGTATGAACACGGAAATATCTACACCGCTATCTGTATGAACCTGGAAATATCTACACCGCTATCTGTATGAACATGGAAATATCTTCACTGCCATCTGTGTGAACATGGATATATCTACACAGCCATCTGGATGAACATGGAAATATCTACACCGCTATCTGTATGAACATGGAAATATCTACACAGCCATCTGGATGAACATGAAAATATCTACACCGCTATATGTGTAAACATGCATACATCTTCACCGCTATCTGTATAAACATGGAAATATCTACACCGCTACCTGTATAAACATGGAAATATCAGCACCGCTATCTGTATGAACATGGAAATATCTACCCCGCTATCTCTATGAACATGGAAATATCCACACCGCTATCTGTATGAACATGGAAATAGCTACACCGCTATCTGTATGAACATGGAAATATCTACACCACTATCTGTATGAACATGGAAATATCTACACCGCTATCTGTTTGAACAGGGAAATATATACACCGCTATCTGCATGAATATGGAAATATCTACACAGCTATCTGAATATACATGGGAAGATCTACACAGCTATCTCTTTACACATGGAAATAACTACACCACTATCTGTATGAACATGGAAATATCTACACCGCCATCTGTATGAACATGGAAATATCTGCACCGCCATCTGTATGAACATATAAATATCTACACCGCCATCTGCATTAAGAAGGAGATACCTACACCGATATCTGTACAAACATGGAAATATCTAGACTGCTATCTGTATAAACATGGAAATATCTACACCGCTATCTGTACAAACATGGAAATATCTACATCGCTACCTGTATAAACATGGAAATATCAGCACCGCTATTGGTCTGAACACGGAAATATCTCCACCGCTATCTGTATGAACATGGAAATATCTACACCGCCATCTGTATGAACATGGAAATATCTTCACTGCCATCTGTATGAACATGGATATATCTACAATGCCATCTGGATGAACATGGAAATATCTACACCGCTATCTGCATGAACATGGAAACATCTACACTGCTATCCTGGTAAACATGCATACATCTTCACCGCTATCTGTATAAACATGGAAATATCTACACCGCTATCTGTATGAACATGGAAATAGCTACACCGCTATCTGTATGAACATGGAAATATCTACACCACTATCTGTATGAACATGGAATTATCTACACCGCTATCTGTATGAACATGGATATATCTACACAGCCATCTGGATGAACATGGAAATATCTACACCGCTATCTGTATGAACATGGAAATATCTACACCACTATCTGTATGAACATGGAAATATCTACACCGCTATCTGTTTGAACAGGGAAATATATACACCGCTATCTGCATGAAAATGGAAATATCTAAACAGCTATCTGCATATACATGGAAATATCTATACAGCTATCTCTTTACACATGGAAATAACTACACCGCTATCTGTATGAATATGGAAATATCTACACCGCCACCTGTATGAACATGGAAATATCTGCACCGCCATCTCTATGAACATATAAATATCTACACTGCCCTCTGTATTAAGAAAGAGATAACTTCACCGCTATCTGTAAAAACATGGAAATATCTACACCGCTACCTGTATAAACATGGAAATATCTACACCGCTATCTCTATGAACATGGAAATAGCCACACCGCTATCTGTATGAACATGGAAATAGGTACACCGCTATCTGTATGAACATGGAAATATCTACACCACTATCTGTATGAACATGGAAATATCTACACCGCTATCTGTTTGAACAGGGAAGTATACACACCGCTATCTGCTTGAAAATGGAAATATCTACACAGCTATCTGCATATACATGGGAATATCTACACAGCCATCTCTTTACTCATGGAAATAACTACACCGCTATCTGTATCAACATGGAAATATCTACACCGCCATCTGTATGAACATGGAAATATCTGCACCGCCATCTGTATGAACATATAAATATGTACACCGCCATCTGTATTAAGATGGAGATATCTAAACTGCTATCTGTATAAACTTGGAATTATTTACACCGCAATCTGCATAAACATGGAAATATCTACACCACTATCTGTAGAAACATGGAAATATCTACACCGCTACCTGTATAAACATGGAAATATCAGCACCGCTATCTGTATGAACATGTAAATATCTACACCGCTATCTCTATGAACATGGAAATATCTACACCGCTATCTGTATGAACATGGAAATAGCTACACTACTATCTGTATGAAAATGAAAATATCTACACCACTATCTATATGAACATGGAAATATCTACACCGCTATCTGTATGAACATGGATATATCTACACAGCCATCTGGATGAACATGGAAATATCTACACCGCTATATGTATGAACATGGAAATATATACACCACTATCTGTATGAACATGGAAATATCTACACCGCTATCTGTTTGAACAGGGAAATATATACACCGCTATCTGCATGAAAATGGAAATATCTACACAGCTATCTGCATATACATGGAAATATCTATACAGCTATCTCTTTACACATGGAAATAACTACACCGCTTTCTGTATGAACATGGAAATATCTACACCGCCATCTGTATGAACATGGAAATATCTCCACCGCCATCTCTATGAACATATAAATATCTACACTGCCATCTGTATTAATAAGGAGATATCTACACCGCTATCAGTATAAACATGGAAATATCTACACTGCTATCTGTATAAACATGGAAATATCTAAACCGCTATCTGTATAAACATGGAAATTTCTACACCGCTACCTGTATAAACATGGAAATATCAGCACCGCTATCGGTATGAACACGGAAATATCTACACCGCTATCTGTATGAACCTGGAAATATCTACACCGCTATCTGTATGAACATGGAAATATCTTCACTGCCATCTGTGTGAACATGGATATATCTACACAGCCATCTGGATGAACATGGAAATATCTACACCGCTATCTGTATGAACATGGAAATATCTACACAGCCATCTGGATGAACATGAAAATATCTACACCGCTATATGTGTAAACATGCATACATCTTCACCGCTATCTGTATAAACATGGAAATATCTACACCGCTACCTGTATAAACATGGAAATATCAGCACCGCTATCTGTATGAACATGGAAATATCTACCCCGCTATCTCTATGAACATGGAAATATCCACACCGCTATCTGTATGAACATGGAAATAGCTACACCGCTATCTGTATGAACATGGAAATATCTACACCACTATCTGTATGAACATGGAAATATCTACACCGCTATCTGTTTGAACAGGGAAATATATACACCGCTATCTGCATGAAAATGGAAATATCTACACAGCTATCTGAATATACATGGGAATATCTACACAGCTATCTCTTTACACATGGAAATAACTACACCACTATCTGTATGAACATGGAAATATCTACACCGCCATCTGTATGAACATGGAAATATCTGCACCGCCATCTGTATGAACATATAAATATCTACACCGCCATCTGCATTAAGAAGGAGATATCTACACCGATATCTGTACAAACATGGAAATATCTAGACTGCTATCTGTATAAACATGGAAATATCTACACCGCTATCTGTACAAACATGGAAATATCTACATCGCTACCTGTATAAACATGGAAATATCAGCACCGCTATTGGTCTGAACACGGAAATATCTCCACCGCTATCTGTATGAACATGGAAATATCTACACCGCTATCTGTATGAACATGGAAATATCTTCACTGCCATCTGTATGAACATGGATATATCTACAATGCCATCTGGATGAACATGGAAATATCTACATCGCTATCTGCATGAACATGGAAACATCTACACTGGTATCCTTGTAAACATGCATACATCTTCACCGCTATCTGTATAAACATGGAAATATCTACACCGCTATCTGTATGAACATGGAAATATCTACACCGCTATCTGTTTGAACATGGAAATATCTACACCGCTTTCTGCATGAAAATGGAAATATCTACACAGCTATCTGCATACACATGGAAATATGTACAAAGCTATCTCTTTACACATGGAAATAACTACACCGCTATCTCTATAAACATGGAAATATCTACACCACCATCTATATGAACATGGAAATATCTGCACCGCCATCTGTATGAACATATAAATATCTACACCGCCATCTGTATTAAGATGGAGATATCTTCACATCTATCTGTATAAACTTGGAAATATCTACACCGCTATCTGTATAAACATGGAAATATCTACACCACTATCTGTATAAACATGGAAATATCTACACCGCTACCTGTAAAAACATGGAAATATCAGCACCGCTATCTGTATGAACATGTAAATATCTACACCGCTATCTCTATGAACGTGGAAATATCTACCCCGCTATGTGTAGGAACATGGAAATATCTACACCGCCATCTGTATGAACATGGAAATATCTACACTGCTATCTGTATGAACATGGATATTTCTACACAGCCATCTGGATGAACATGGAAATATCTACACCGCTATATGTATGAACATGGAAATATCTACACCACTATCTGTATGAACATGGAAATATCTACACCGCTATCTGTTTGAACAGGGAAATATATACACCGCTATCTGCATGAAAATGGAAATATCTACACAGCTATCTGCATATACATGGAAATATCTATACAGCTATCTCTTTACACATGGAAATAACTACACCGCTATCTGTATGAACATGGAAATATCTACACCGCCATCTGTATGAACATGGAAATATCTGCACCGCCATCTCTATGAACATATAAATATCTACACTGCCATCTGTATTAATAAGGAGATATCTACACCGCTATCTGTATAAACATGGAAATATCTACACTGCTATCTGTATAAACATGGAAATATCTACACCGCTATCTGTATAAACATGGAAATTTCTACACCGCTACCTGTATAAACATGGAAATATCAGCACCGCTATCGGTATGAACACGGAAATATCTACACCGCTATCTGTATGAACATGGAAATATCTACACCGCTATCTGTATGAACATGGAAATATCTTCACTGCCATCTGTGTGAACATGGATATATCTCCACAGCCATCTGGATGAACATGGAAATATCTACACCGCTATCTGTATGAACATGGAAATATCTACACAGCCATCTGGATGAACATGAAAATATCTACAACGCTATATGTGTAAACATGCATACATCTTCACCGCCATCTGTATAAACATGGAAATATCTACACCGCTACCTGTATAAACATGGAAATATCAGCACCGCTATCTGCATGAACATGGAAACATCTACACTGCTATCCTTGTAAACATGCATACATCTTCACCGCTATCTGTATAAACATGGAAATATCTACACCGCTATCTGTATGAACATGGAAATATCTACACCGCTATCTGTTTGAACATGGAAATATCTACACCGCTATCTGCATGAAAATGGAAATATCTACACAGCTATCTGCATACACATGGAAATATCTACAAAGCTATCTCTTTACACATGGAAATAACTACACCGCTATCTCTATAAACATGGAAATATCTACACCACCATCTATATGAACATGGAAATATCTGCACCGCCATCTGTATGAACATATAAATATCTACACCGCCATCTGTATTAAGATGGAGATATCTTCACATCTATCTGTATAAACTTGGAAATATCTACACCGCTATCTGTATAAACATGGAAATATCTACACCACTATCTGTATAAACATGGAAATATGTACACCGCTACCTGTAAAAACATGGAAATATCAGCACCGCTATCTGTATGAACATGTAAATATCTACACCGCTATCTCTATGAACGTGGAAATATCTACCCCGCTATGTGTAGGAACATGGAAATATCTACACCGCCATCTGTATGAACATGGAAATATCTACACTGCTATCTGTATGAACATGGATATATCTACACAGCCATCTGGATGAACATGGAAATATCTACACCGCTATCTGTATGAACATGGAAATATCTACACCACTATCTGTATGAACATGGAAATATCTACACCGCTATCTGTTTGAACAGGGAAATATATACACCGCTATCTGCATGAAAATGGAAATATCTACACAGCTATCTGCATATACATGGAAATATCTATACAGCTATCTCTTTACACATGGAAATAACTACACCGCTATCTGTATGAACATGGAAATATCTACACCGCCATCTGTATGAACATGGAAATATCTGCACCGCCATCTCTATGAACATATAAATATCTACACTGCCATCTGTATTAATAAGGAGATATCTACACCGCTATCTGTATAAACATGGAAATATCTACACTGCTATCTGTATAAACATGGAAATATCTACACCGCTATCTGTATAAACATGGAAATTTCTACACCGCTACCTGTATAAACATGGAAATATCAGCACCGCTATCGGTATGAACACAGAAATATCTACACCGCTATCTGTATGAACATGGAAATATCTACACCGCTATCTGTATGAACATGGAAATATCTTCACTGCCATCTGTGTGAACATGGATATATCTCCACAGACATCTGGATGAACATGGAAATATCTACACCGCTATCTGTATGAACATGGAAATATCTACACAGCCATCTGGATGAACATGAAAATATCTACCACGCTATATGTGTAAACATGCATACATCTTCACCGCCATCTGTATAAACATGGAAATATCTACACCGCTACCTGTATAAACATGGAAATATCAGCACCGCTATCTGCATGAACATGGAAACATCTACACTGCTATCCTTGTAAACATGCATACATCTTCACCGCTATCTGTATAAACATGGAAATATCTACACCGCTATCTGTATGAACATGGAAATAGCTACACCGCTATCTGTGTGAACATGGAAATATCTACACCACTATCTGTATGAACATGGAATTATCTACACCGCTATCTGTATGAACATGGATATATCTACACAGCCATCTGGATGAACATGGAAATATCTACACAGCTATCGGTATGAACATGGAAATATCTACACCGCTATCTGTATGAACATGGAAATATCTACACCGCTATCTGTTTGAACATGGAAATATCTACACCGCTATCTGCATGAAAATGGAAATATCTACACAGCTATCTGCATACACATGGAAATATCTACAAAGATATCTCTTTACACATGGAAATAACTACACCGCTATCTCTATAAACATGGAAATATCTACACCGCCATCTATATGAACATGGAAATATCTGCACCGCCATCTGTATGAACATATAAATATCTACACCACCATCTGTATTAAGATGGAGATATCTACACCGCTATCTGTATAAACTTGGAAATATCTACACCGCTATCTGAATAAACATGGAAATATCTACATCAGTATCTGTATAAACATGGAAATATCTACACCGCTACCTGTAAAAACATGGAAATATCAGCACCGCTATCTGTATGAACATGTAAATATCTACACCGCTATCTCTATGAACGTGGAAATATCTACCCCGCTATCTGTATGAACATGGAAATATCTACAACGCCATCTGTATGAACCTGGAAATATCTTCACCGCCATCTGTATGAACATGGATATATCTACACAGCCATCTGGATGAACATGGAAATAACTACACCGCTATCTGTATGAACATGGAAATATCTACACTGCTATCTGTATGAACATGGAAATACATACACTGCTATCTGTATGAACATGGAAATATCTACACCGCTATCTGTATGAACATGGAAATATCTACACCGCTATCTGTATGAACATGGAAATATCTTCACCGCCATCTGTATGAACATGGATATATCTACACAGCCATGTGGATTAACATGGAAATATCTACACCGATATCTGTGAAAACATGCATATATCTTCACCGCTATCTGTATAAACATGGAAATATCTACACCGTTATCTTTATCAACATGGAAATATCTACACCGCTAACTGTTTGAACAGGCAAATATATACACCGCTATCTGCATGAAAATAGAAATATCTACACCACTATCTGTATGAACATGGAAATACATACACCCCTATCTGTATGAACATGGAAATATCTACACCGCTATCAGTATGAACATGGAAATATCTACACCGCTATCTGTATGAACATGGAAATATTTTCACCGCCATCTGTATGAACATGGATATATCTACACAGCCATCTGGATGAACATGGAAATATCTACACCGCTATCTGTATGAACATTGAAATATCTACACCGCTATCTGTATGAACATGGAAATATCTACACCGCTATCAGTATGAACATGGAAATATCTACACCGCTATCTGTATGAACATGGAAATATCTACACCGCTATCTGTATGAACATGGAAATATCCACACCGCTATCTGTGTAAACATGTATACATCTTCATCGCTATCTGCATGAAAATGGAAATATCTACACAGCTATCTGCATATACATGGAAATATCTACAAAGCTATCTCCTTACACATGGAAATAACTACACTGCTATCTCTATAAACATGGAAATATCTACACCGCCATCTGTATGAACATAGAAATATCTGCACCGACATCTGTATGAACATATAAATATCTACACCGCCATCTGTATTAAGATGGAGATATCTACACCGCTATCTGCATAAACTTGGAAATATCTACACCACTATCTGTATAAACATGGAAATATCTATGCCGCTTTCTGTATAAACAAGGAAATATCTACACTGCTACCTGTATAAACATGGAAATATCAGCACCGCTATCTGTATGAACATGTAAATAGCTACACAGCCATCTGGATGAACATGGAAATATCTACACCGCTATCTGTATGAACATGGAAATAACTACACCGCTATCCGTATGAACATGGAAATATCTACACCGCTATCTGTATGAACATGGAAATATCCACACCGCTATCTGTGTAAACATGTATACATCTTCACCGCTATCTGCATGAAAATGGAAATATCTACACAGCTATCTGCATATACATGGAAATATCTACAAAGCTATCTCCTTACACATGGAAATAACTACACTGCTATCTCTAAAAACATGGAAATATCTACACCGCCATCTGTATGAACATAGAAATATCTGCACCGACATCTGTATGAACATATAAATATCTACACCGCCATCTGTATTAAGATGGAGATATCTACACCGCTATCTGTATAAACTTGGAAATATCTACACCGCTATCTGTATAAACATGGAAATATCTACACCACTATCTGTATGAACATGGAAATATCTACACCGCTATCTGTATGAACATGGAAATATCTTCACCGCCATCTGTATGAACATGGATATATCTACACAGCCATCTGGATGAACATGGAAATATCTACACCGCTATCTGTATTAACATGGAAATAGCTACACTGCTATCCGTATGAACATGGAAATATCTACTCCGCTATATGTATAAACATGTAAATATCTACACCGCTATCTGTATGAACATGGAAATATCTTCACCGCCATCTGTATGAACATGGAAATATCTACACAGCCATCTGGATGAACATGAAAATATCTACACCGCTATCTGTGTAAACATGCATACATCTTCACCGCTATCTGTATAAACATGGAAATATCTACACCGCTACCTGTATAAACATGGAAATATCTATACCGCTATCTCTATGAACATGGAAATATCCACACCGCTATCTGTATGAACATGGAAATAGGTACACCGCTATCTGTATGAACATGGAAATATCTACACCACTATCTGTATGAACATGGAAATATCTACACCGCTATCTGTTTGAACAGGGAAGTATATACACCGCTATCCTCTTGAAAATGGAAATATCTACACAGCTATCTGCATATACATGGGAATATCTACACAGCCATCTCTTTACACATGGAAATAACTACACCGCTATCTGTATCAACGTGGAAATATCTACACCGCCATCTGTATGAACATGGAAATATCTGCACCGCCATCTGTATGAACATATAAATATCTACACCGCCATCTGTATTAAGATGGAGATATCTACACCGCTATCTGTATAAAGTTGGAAATATCTACACCGCAATCTGTATAAACATGGAAATATCTACACCACTATCTGTATAAACATGGAAATACCTACACCGCTACCTGTATAAACATGGAAATATCAGCACCGCTATCTGTATGAACATGGAAATATCTACACCGCTGTCTCTATGATCATGGAAATATCTACGCCGCTATCTGTATGAACATGGAAATAGCTACACCGCTATCTGTATGAACATGGAAATATCTACACCACTATCTATATGAACATGGAAATAACTACACCGCTATCTGTATGAACATGGATATATCTACACAGCCATCTGGATGAACATGGAAATATCTACACCGCTATCTGTATGAACATGGAAATATCTACACCACTATCTGTATGAACATGGAAATATCTACACCGCTATCTGTATGAACATGGAAATATCTACACCGCTATCTGTGTAAACATGCATACATCTTCACCGCTATCTGTATAAACATGGAAATATCTACACCGCTATCTGTATGAACATGGAAATATCTACACCGCTATCTGTTTGAACATGGAAATATCTACACCGCTATCTGCATGAAAATGGAAATATCTACACAACTATCTGCATATAAATGGAAATATCTACACAGCTATCTCTTTGCACATGGAAATAACTACACCGCTATCTCTATAAACATGGAAATATCTACACCGCCATCTGTATGAAAATGGAAATATCTACACCGCCATCTGTATTAAGAAGGAGATATCTACACCGCTATCTGTATAAACATGGAAATATCTACACCGCTATCTGTATTAACATGGAAATATCTACACCGCTATCTGTATAAACACGGAAATATGTTCACCGCTACCTGTATAAACATGGAAGTATCAGCACCGCTATCGGTATGAACATGGCAATATCTACACGGTTATCTGTATGAACATGGAAATAACTACACCGCTATCCGTATGAACATGGAAATGTGTTCACCGCCATCTGTATGAACATGGATATATCTACACAGCCATCTGGATGAATATGGAAATATCTACACCGCTATCTGTATGAACATGGAAATATCTACACCGCTATCTGTATGAACATGGGAATATCTACACAGCCATCTGGATGAACATGGAAATATCTACACCGCTATCTGTATGAACATAGAAATACATACACTGCTATCTGTATGAACATGGAAATATCTACACCGCTATCTGTATGAACATGGAAATATCTACACCACTATCTATATGAACATGGAAATATCTACACTGCTATCTGTATGAACATGGATATATCTACACAGCCATCTGGATGAACATGGAAATATCTACACCGCTATCTGTATGAACATGGAAATATCTACACCACTATCTGTATGAACATGGAAATATCTACACCACTATCTGTTTGAACAGGGAAATATATACACCGCTATCTGCATGAAAATGGAAATATCTACACAGCTATCTGCATATACATGGAAATATCTATACAGCTATCTCTTTACACATGGAAATAACTACACCGCTATCTGTATGAACATGGAAATATCTACACCGCCATCTGTATGAACATGGAAATATCTGCACCGCCATCTCTATGAACATATAAATATCTACACTGCCGTCTGTATTAATAAGGAGATATCTACACCGCTATCTGTATAAACATGGAAATATCTACACTGCTATCTGTATAAACATGGAAATATCTACACCGCTATCTGTATAAACATGTAAATTTCTACACCGCTACCTGTATAAACATGGAAATATCAGCACCGCTATCGGTATGAACACAGAAATATCTACACCGCTATCTGTATGAACATGGAAATATCTACACCGCTATCTGTATGAACATGGAAATATCTTCACTGCCATCTGTGTGAACATGGATATATCTCCACAGCCATCTGGATGAACATGGAAATATCTACACAGCCATCTGGATGAACATGAAAATATCTACAACGCTATATGTGTAAACATGCATACATCTTCACCGCCATCTGTATAAACATGGAAATATCTACACCGCTACCTGTATAAACATGGAAATATCAGCACCGCTATCTGCATTAACATGGAAACATCTACACTGCTATCCTTGTAAACATGCATACATCTTCACCGCTATCTGTATAAACATGGAAATATCTACACCGCTATCTGTATGAACATGGAAATAGCTACACCGCTATCTGTATGAACATGGAAATATCTACACCACTATCTGTATGAACATGGAATTATCTACACCGCTATCTGTATGAACATGGATATATCTACACAGCCATCTGGATGAACATGGAAATATCTACACAGCTATCGGTATGAACATGGAAATATCTACACCGCTATCTGTATGAACATGGAAATATCTACAGCGCTATCTGTTTGAACATGGAAATATCTACACCGTTATCTGCATGAAAATGGAAATATCTACACAGCTATCTGCATACACATGGAAATATCTACAAAGATATCTCTTTACACATGGAAATAACTACACCGCTATCTCTATAAACATGGAAATATCTACACAGCCATCTATATGAACATGGAAATATCTGCACCGCCATCTGTATGAACATATAAATATCTACACCACCATCTGTATTAAGATGGAGATATCTACACCGCTATCTGTATAAACTTGGAAATATCTACACCGCTATCTGAATAAACATGGAAATATCTACATCAGTATCTGTATAAACATGGAAATATCTACACCGCTACCTGTAAAAACATGGAAATATCAGCACCGCTATCTGTATGAACATGTAAATATCTACACCGCTATCTCTATGAACGTGGAAATATCTACCCCGCTATCTGTATGAACATGGAAATATCTACAACGCCATCTGTATGAACCTGGAAATATCTTCACCGCCATCTGTATGAACATGGATATATCTACACAGCCATCTGGATGAACATGGAAATAACTACACCGCTATCTGTATGAACATGGAAATATTTACACCGCTATCTGTATAAACATGGAAATATCTACACAGCCATCAGGATGAACATGGAAATATCTACACTGCTATCTGTATGAACATGGAAATACATACACCGCTATCTGTATGAACATGGAAATGTCTACACCGCTATCTGTATGAACATGGAAATATCTACACCGCTATCTGTATGAACATGGAAATATCTTCACCGCCATCTGTATGAACATGGATATATCTACACAGCCATGTGGATTAACATGGAAATATCTACACCGATATCTGTGAAAACATGCATATATCTTTACCGCTATCTGTATGAACATGGAAATATCTACACCGCTATCTTTATCAACATGGAAATATCTACACCGCTAACTGTTTGAACAGGCAAATATATACACCGCTATCTGCATGAAAATAGAAATATCTACACCACTATCTGTATGAACATGGAAATACATACACCCCTATCTGTATGAACATGGAAATATCTACACCGCTATCAGTATGAACATGGAAATATCTACACCGCTATCTGTATGAACATGGAAATATTTTCACCGCCATCTGTATGAACATGAATATATCTACACAGCCATCTGGATGAACATGGAAATATCTACACCGCTATCTGTATGAACATTGAAATATCTACACCGCTATCTGTATGAACATGGAAATATCTACACCGCTATCAGTATGAACATGGAAATATCTACACCGCTATCTGTATGAACATGGAAATATCTACACCGCTATCTGTATGAACATGGAAATATCCACACCGCTATCTGTGTAAACATGTATACATCTTCATCGCTATCTGCATGAAAATGGAAATATCTACACAGCTATCTGCATATACATGGAAATATCTACAAAGCTATCTCCTTACACATGGAAATAACTACACTGCTATCTCTATAAACATGGAAATATCTACACCGCTATCTGTATAAACATGTAAATATCTACACCGCTATCTGTATGAACATGGAAATATCTTCACCGCCATCTGTATGAACATGGAAATATCTACACAGCCATCTGGATGAACATGAAAATATCTACACCGCTATCTGTGTAAACATGCATACATCTTCACCGCTATCTGTATAAACATGGAAATATCTACACCGCTACCTGTATAAACATGGAAATATCTACACCGCTATCTCTATGAACATGGAAATATCCACACCGCTATCTGTATGAACATGGAAATAGGTACACCGCTATCTGTATGAACATGGAAATATCTACACCACTATCTGTATGAACATGGAAATATCTACACCGCTATCTGTTTGAACAGGGAAGTATATACACCGCTATCTGCTTGAAAATGGAAATATCTACACAGCTATCTGCATATACATGGGAATATCTACACAGCCATCTCTTTACACATGGAAATAACTACACCGCTATCTGTATCAACGTGGAAATATCTACACCGCCATCTGTATGAACATGGAAATATCTGCACCGCCATCTGTATGAACATATAAATATCTACACCGCCATCTGTATTAAGATGGAGATATCTACACCGCTATCTGTATAAACTTGGAAATATCTACACCGCAATCTGTATAAACATGGAAATATCTACACCACTATCTGTATAAACATGGAAATACCTACACCGCTACCTGTATAAACAAGGAAATATCAGCACCGCTATCTGTATGAACATGGAAATATCTACACCGCTGTCTCTATGATCATGGAAATATCTACGCCGCTATCTGTATGAACATGGAAATAGCTACACCGCTATCTGTATGAACATGGAAATATCTACACCACTATCTATATGAACATGGAAATATCTACACCGCTATCTGTATGAACATGGATATATCTACACAGCCATCTGGATGAACATGGAAATATCTACACCGCTATCTGTATGAACATGGAAATATCTACACCACTATCTGTATGAACATGGAAATATCTACACCGCTATCTGTATGAACATGGAAATATCTACACCGCTATCTGTGTAAACATGCATACATCTTCACCGCTATCTGTATAAACATGGAAATATCTACACCGCTATCTGTATGAACATGAAAATATCTACACCGCAATCTGTTTGAACATGGAAATATCTACACCGCTATCTGCATGAAAATGGAAATATCTACACAACTATCTGCATATAAATGGAAATATCTACACAGCTATCTCTTTGCACATGGAAATAACTACACCGCTATCTCTATAAACATGGAAATATCTACACCGCCATCTGCATGAAAATGGAAATATCTACACCGCCATCTGTATTAAGAAGGAGATATCTACACCGCTATCTGTATAAACATGGAAATATCTACACCGCTATCTGTATTAACATGGAAATATCTACACCGCTATCTGTATAAACACGGAAATATGTTCACCGCTACCTGTATAAACATGGAAGTATCAGCACCGCTATCGGTATGAACATGGCAATATCTACACGGTTATCTGTATGAACATGGAAATATCTACACCGCTATCCGTATGAACATGGAAATGTGTTCACCGCCATCTGTATGAACATGGATATATCTACACAGCCATCTGGATGAATATGGAAATATCTACACCGCTATCTGTATGAACATGGAAATATCTACACCGCTATCTGTATGAACATGGGAATATCTACACAGCCATCTGGATGAACATGGAAATATCTACACCGCTATCTGTATGAACATAGAAATACATACACTGCTATCTGTATGAACATGGAAATATCTACACCACTATCTGTATGAACATGGAAATATCTACACCGCTATCTGTATGAACATGGAAATAACTTCACCGCCATCTGTATGAACATGGATATATCTACACAGCCATCTGGATAAACATGGAACTATCTACACCGCTATCAGTATGAACATGGAAACATCTACACCGCTATCTGTGTAAACATGCATACATCTTCACCGCTATCTGTATAAACATGGAAATATCTACACCGCTATCTGTACGAACATGGAAATATCTACACCGCTACCTGTTTGAACATGGAAGTATCTACACCGCTATCTGCATGAAAATGGAAATATCTACCAAGCTATCTGCATATACATGGAAATATCTACACAGCTATCCCTTTACACATGGAAATAACTACACCGCTATCTCTATAAACATGGAAATATCTACACAGCTATCTCTTTACACATGGAAATAACTACACCGCTATCTCTATAAACATGGAAATATCTACACCGCTATCTGTATAAACATGGAAATATCTACACCGCTATCTGTATCCACATGGAAATATCTAAACCGCTACCTCTATGAACATGGAAAAATCCACACCGCTATCTGTATGAACATGGAAATAGCTACACTGCTATCTGTATGAACATGGAAATATCTACACCACTATCTGTATGAACATGGAAATATCTACAAAGGTTTGTATTTGAACAGGGAAGTATATACACCGCTATCTGCTTGAAAATGGAAATATCTACACAGCTATCTGCATATACATGGGAAAATCTACACAGCTATCTCTTTACACATGGAAATAACTACACCGCTATCTGTATGAACATGGAAATATATACACTGCCATCTGTATGAAGATGGAAATATCTGCACCGCCATCTGTATGAACATATAAATATCTACACCGCCATCTGTATTAAGATGGAGATATCTACACCGCTCTCTGTATAAACTTGGAAACATCTACACCACTATCTGTATAAACATGGAAATGTCTACACCGCTACCTGTATAAACATGGAAATATCAGCACCGCTATCTGTATGAACATGTAAATATCTACACCGCTATCTCTATGAACATGGAATTATCTACACCGCTATCTGTATGAACATGGAAATATCTACACCGCTATCTGTATAAACATGGAAATATGTACACCGCAACCTGTATAAACATGGAAGTATCAGCACCGCTATCGGTATAAACATGGCAATATCTACACGGCTATCTGTATGAACATGGAAATATCTACACCGCTATCTGTATGAACATGGAAATATCTTCCCCACCATCTGTAAGAACATAGATATATCTACACAGCCATCTGTATGAACATGGAAATATCTACACCGCTATCTGTATGAACATGGAAATATCTACACCGCTATCTTTGTAAACATGTATACATCTTCACCGCTATCTGCATGAAAATGGAAATATCTACACAGCTATCTGCATATACATGGAAAAATCTACAAAGATATCTCTTTACACATGGAAATAACTACACTGCTATCTCTATAAACATGGAAATATCTACACCGCCTTCTGTATGAACATGGAAATATCTGCACCGACATCTGTATGTACATATAAATATCTACACCGCCATCTGTATTAAGATGGAGATAACTACACCGCTATCTGTATAAACTTGGAAATATCTACACCGCTATCTGTATAAACATGGAAATATCTAAGCCGCTTTCTGTATAAACAAGGAAATATCTACACTGCTACCTGTATAAACATGGAAATATCAGCACCGCTATCTGTATGAACATGTAAATAGCTACACAGCCATCTGGATGAACATGGAAATATCTACACCGCTATCTGTATGAATATGGAAATAGCTACACCGCTATCTGTATGAACATGGAAATATCTACACCACTATCTCTATGAACATGGAAATATCTACACCGCTATCTGTATGAACATGGAAATATCTTCACCGCCATCTGTATGAACATGGATATATCTACACAGCCATCTGGATGAACATGGAAATATCTACACCGCTATCTGTATGAACATGGAAATAGCTACACTGCTATCCGTAGGAACATGGAAATATCTACACCGCTATCTGTATAAACATGGAAATATCTACACCGCTATCTGTATGAACATGGAAATATCTTCACCGCCATCTGTATGAACATGGAAATATCTACACAGCCATCTGGATGAACATGAAAATATCTACACCGCTATCTGTGTAAACATGCATACAACTTCACCGCTATCTGTATAAACATGGAAATATCTACACCGCTATCTCTATGAACATGGAAATATCCACACCGCTATCTGTATGAACATGGAAATAGGTACACCGCTATCTGTATGAACATGGAAATATCTACACCACTATCTGTATGAACATGGAAATATCTACACCGCTATCTGTTTGAACAGGGAAGTATACACACCGCTATCTGCTTGAAAATGGAAATATCTACACAGCTATCTGCATATACATGGGAATATCTACACAGCCATCTCTTTACTCATGGAAATAACTACACCGCTATCTGTATCAACATGGAAATATCTACACCGCCATCTGTATGAACATGGAAATATCTGCACCGCCATCTGTATGAACATATAAATATCTACACCGCCATCTGTATTAAGATGGAGATATCTAAACCGCTATCTGTATAAACTTGGAATTATTTACACCGCAATCTGTATAAACATGGAAATATCTACACCACTATCTGTATAAACATGGAAATATCTACACCGCTACCTGTATAAACATGGAAATATCAGCACCGCTATCTGTATGAACATGTAAATACCTACACCGCTATCTCTATGAACATGGAAATATCTACACCGCTATCTGTATGAACATGGAAATAGCTACACCACTATCTGTATGAAAATGAAAATATCTACACCACTATCTATATGAACATGGAAATATCTACACCGCTATCTGTATGAACATGGATATATCTACACAGCTATCTGGATGAACATGGAAATATCTACACCGCTATATGTATGAACATGGAAATATCTACACCACTATCTGTATGAACATGGAAATATCTACACCGCTATCTGTTTGAACAGGGAAATATATACAACGCTATCTGCATGAAAATGGAAATATCTACACAGCTATCTGCATATACATGGAAATATCTATACAGCTATCTCTTTACACATGGAAATAACTACACCGCTTTCTGTATGAACATGGAAATATCTACACCGCCATCTGTATGAACATGGAAATATCTCCACCGCCATCTCTATGAACATATAAATATCTACACTGCCATCTGTATTAATAAGGAGATATCTACACCGCTATCAGTATAAACATGGAAATATCTGCACTGCTATCTGTATAAACATGGAAATATCTACACCGCTATCTGTATAAACATGGAAATTTCTACACCGCTACCTGTATAAACATGGAAATATCAGCACCGCTATCGGTATGAACACGGAAATATCTACACCGCTATCTGTATGAACCTGGAAATATCTACACCGCTATCTGTATGAACATGGAAATATCTTCACTGCCATCTGTGTGAACATGGATATATCTACACAGCCATCTGGATGAACATGGAAATATCTACACCGCTATCTGTATGAACATGAAAATACCTACACAGCCATCTGGATGAACATGAAAATATCTACACCGCTCTATGTGTAAACATGCATACATCTTCACCGCTATCTGTATAAACATGGAAATATCTACACCGCTACCTGTATAAACATGGAAATATCAGCACCGCTATCTGTATGAACATGGAAATATCTACCCCGCTATCTCTATGAACATGGAAATATCCACACCGCTATCTGTATGAACATGGAAATAGCTACACCGCTATCTGTATGAACATGGAAATATCTACACCACTATCTGTATGAACATGGAAATATCTACACCGCTATCTGTTTGAACAGGGAAATATATACACCGCTATCTGCATGAAAATGGAAATATCTACACAGCTATCTGAATATACATGGGAAGATCTACACAGCTATCTCTTTACACATGGAAATAACTACACCACTATCTGTATGAACATGGAAATATCTACACCGCCATCTGTATGAACATGGAAATATCTGCACCGCCATCTGTATGAACATATAAATATCTACACCGCCATCTGCATTAAGAAGGAGATACCTACACCGATATCTGTACAAACATGGAAATATCTAGACTGCTATCTGTATAAACATGGAAATATCTACACCGCTATCTGTACAAACATGGAAATATCTACATCGCTACCTGTATAAACATGGAAATATCAGCACCGCTATTGGTCTGAACACGGAAATATCTCCACCGCTATCTGTATGAACATGGAAATATCTACACCGCCATCTGTATGAACATGGAAATATCTTCACTGCCATCTGTATGAACATGGATATATCTACAATGCCATCTGGATGAACATGGAAATATCTACACCGCTATCTGCATGAACATGGAAACATCTACACTGCTATCTTTGTAAACATGCATACATCTTCACCGCTATCTGTATAAACATGGAAATATCTACACCGCTATCTGTATGAACATGGAAATAGCTACACCGCTATCTGTATGAACATGGAAATATCTACACCACTATCTGTATGAACATGGAATTATCTACACCGCTATCTGTATGAACATGGATATATCTACACAGCCATCCGGATGAACATGGAAATATCTACACCGCTATCTGTATGAACATGGAAATATCTACACCACTATCTGTATGAACATGGAAATATCTACACCGCTATCTGTTTGAACAGGGAAATATATACACCGCTATCTGCATGAAAATGGATATATATAAACAGCTATCTGCATATACATGGAAATATCTATACAGCTATCTCTTTACACATGGAAATAACTACACCGCTATCTGTATGAATATGGAAATATCTACACCGCCACCTGTATGAACATGGAAATATCTGCACCGCCATCTCTATGAACATATAAATATCTACACTGCCCTCTGTATTAAGAAAGAGATACCTTCACCGCTATCTGTAAAAACATGGAAATATCTACACCGCTACCTGTATAAACATGGAAATATCTACACCGCTATCTCTATGAACATGGAAATATCCACACCGCTATCTGTATGAACATGGAAATAGGTACACCGCTATCTGTATGAACATGGAAATATCTACACCACTATCTGTATGAACATGGAAATATCTACACCGCTATCTGTTTGAACAGGGAAGTATACACACCGCTATCTGCTTGAAAATGGAAATATCTACACAGCTATCTGCATATACATGGGAATATCTACACAGCCATCTCTTTACTCATGGAAATAACTACAAAGCTATCTGTATCAACATGGAAATATCTACACCGCCATCTGTATGAACATGGAAATATCTGCACCGCCATCTGTATGAACATATAAATATCTACACCGCCATCTGTATTAAGATGGAGATATCTAAACTGCTATCTGTATAAACTTGGAATTATTTACACCGCAATCTGTATAAACATGGAAATATCTACACCACTATCTGTATAAACATGGAAATATCTACACCGCTACCTGTATAAACATGGAAATATCAGCACCGCTATCTGTATGAACATGTAAATATCTACACCGCTATCTCTATGAACATGGAAATATCTACACCGCTATCTGTTTGAACATGGAAATAGCTACACCACTATCTGTATGAAAATGAAAATATCTACACCACTATCTATATGAACATGGAAATATCTACACCGCTATCTGTATGAACATGGATATATCTACACAGCCATCTGGATGAACATGGAAATATCTACACCGCTATATGTATGAACATGGAAATATCTACACCACTATCTGTATGAACATGGAAATATCTACACCGCTATCTGTTTGAACAGGGAAATATATACACCGCTATCTGCATGAAAATGGAAATATCTACACAGCTATCTGCATATACATGGAAATATCTATACAGCTATCTCTTTACACATGGAAATAACTACACCGCTTTCTGTATGAACATGGAAATATCTACACCGCCATCTGTATGAACATGGAAATATCTCCACCGCCATCTCTATGAACATATAAATATCTACACTGCCATCTGTATTAATAAGGAGATATCTACACCGCTATCAGTATAAACATGGAAATATCTACACTGCTATCTGTATAAACATGGAAATATCTACACCGCTATCTGTATAAACATGGAAATTTCTACAGCGCTACCTGTATAAACATGGAAATATCAGCACCGCTATCGGTATGAACACGGAAATATCTACACCGCTATCTGTATGAACCTGGAAATATCTACACCGCCATCTGTATGAACATGGAAATATCTTCACTGCCATCTGTGTGAACATGGATATATCTACACAGCCATCTGGATGAACATGGAAATATCTACACCGCTATCTGTATGAACATGGAAATATCTACACAGCCATCTGGATGAACATGAAAATATCTACACCGCTATATGTGTAAACATGCATACATTTTCACCGCTATCTGTATAAACATGGAAATATCTACACCGCTACCTGTATAAACATGGAAATATCAGCACCGCAATCTGTATGAACATGGAAATATCTACCCCGCTATCTCTATGAACATGGAAATATCCACACCGCTATCTGTATGAACATGGAAATAGCTACACCGCTATCTGTATGAACATGGAAATATCTACACCACTATCTGTATGAACATGGAAATATCTACACCGCTATCTGTTTGAACAGGGAAATATATACACCGCTATCTGCATGAAAATGGAAATATCTACACAGCTATCTGAATATACATGGGAATATCTACACAGCTATCTCTTTACACATGGAAATAACTACACCACTATCTGTATGAACATGGAAATATCTACACCGCCATCTGTATGAACATGGAAATATCTGCACCGCCATCTGTATGAACATATAAATATCTACACCGCCATCTGCATTAAGAAGGAGATATCTACACCGATATCTGTACAAACATGGAAATATCTAGACTGCTATCTGTATAAACATGGAAATATCTACACCGCTATCTGTACAAACATGGAAATATCTACATCGCTACCTGTATAAACATGGAAATATCAGCACCGCTATTGGTCTGAACACGGAAATATCTCCACCGCTATCTGTATGAACATGGAAATATCTACACCGCTATCTGTATGAACATGGAAATATCTTCACTGCCATCTGTATGAACATGGATATATCTACAATGCCATCTGGATGAACATGGAAATATCTACACCGCTATCTGCATGAACATGGAAACATCTACACTGCTATCCTTGTAAACATGCATACATCTTCACCGCTATCTGTATAAACATGGAAATATCTACACCGCTATCTGTATGAACATGGAAATAGCTACACCGCTATCTGTATGAACATGGAAATATCTACACCACTATCTGTATGAACATGGAATTATCTACACCGCTATCTGTATGAACATGGATATATCTACACAGCCATCTGGATGAACATGGAAATATCTACACCGCTATCTGTATGAACATGGAAATATCTACACCACTATCTGTATGAACATGGAAATATCTACACCGCTATCTGTTTGAACAGGGAAATATATACACCGCTATCTGCACGAAAATGGAAATATCTAAACAGCTATCTGCATATACATGGAAATATCTATACAGCTATCTCTTTACACATGGAAATAACTACACCGCTATCTGTATGAATATGGAAATATCTACACCGCCACCTGTATGAACATGGAAATATCTGCACCGCCATCTCTATGAACATATAAATATCTACACTGCCCTCTGTATTAAGAAAGAGATACCTTCACCGCTATCTGTAAAAACATGGAAATATCTACACTGCTATCTGTATAAACATGGAAATATCAGCACCGCTATCTGTATGATCATGGAAATATCTACACCGCTATCTCTATGAACATGGAAATATCCACACCGCTATCTGTATGAACATGGAAATAGCTACACCGGTATCTGTATGAAAAAGGAAATATCTACACCACTATCTGTATGAACATGGAAATATCTACACCGCTATCTGTTTGAACAGGGAAATATATACACCGCTATCTGCATGAAAATGGAAATATCTACACAGCTATCTGAATATACATGGGAAGATCTACACAGCTATCTCTTTACACATGGAAATATCTACACCGCTATCTGTATGAACATGGAAATATCTACACCACTATCTGTATGAACATGGAAATATCTACACCGCTATCTGTTTGAACAGGGAAATATATACACCGCTATCTGCATGAAAATGGAAATATCTAAACAGCTATCTGCATATACATGGAAATATCTATACAGCTATCTCTTTACACATGGAAATAACTACACCGCTATCTGTATGAATATGGAAATATCTACACCGCCACCTGTATGAACATGGAAATATCTGCACCGCCATCTCTATGAACATATAAATATCTACACTGCCCTCTGTATTAAGAAAGAGATACCTTCACCGCTATCTGTAAAAACATGGAAATATCTACACTGCTATCTGTATAAACATGGAAATATCTACACCGCTATCTGTATAAACATGGAAATATCTACACCGCTGCCTGTATACACATGGAAATATCAGCACCGTTATCGGTATGAACACGGAAATATCTACACCGCTATCTGTATGAACATGGAAACATCTACACCGCTATCTGTATGAACATGGAAATATCTTCACTGCCATCTGTATGAACATGGATATATCTACACAGCCATCTGGATGAACATGGAAATATCTACACCGCTATCGGTATGAAGATGGAAATATCTACACAGCCATCTGGATGAACATGAAAATATATACACCGCTATATGTGTAAACATGCATACATCTTCACCGCTATCTGTATAAACATGGAAATATCTACACCGCTACCTGTATAAACATGGAAATATCAGCACCGCTATCTGTATGAACATGGAAATATCTACACCGCTATCTCTATGAACATGGAAATATCCACACCGCTATCTGTATGAACATGGAAATAGCTACACCGCTATCTGTATGAAAAAGGAAATATCTACACCACTATCTGTATGAACATGGAAATATCTACACCGCTATCTGTTTGAACAGGGAAATATATACACCGCTATCTGCATGAAAATGGAAATATCTACACAGCTATCTGAATATACATGGGAAGATCTACACAGCTATCTCTTTACACATGGAAATATCTACACCGCTATCTGTATGAACATGGAAATATCTACACCGCCATCTGTATGAACATGGAAATATCTGCACCGCCATCTGTATGAACATATAAATATCTACACAACCATCTGTATTAAGAAGGAGATATCTACACCGATATCTGTATAAACATGGAAATATCTTCACTGCTATCTGTATAAACATGGAAATATCTACACCGCTATCTGTACAAACATCTAAATATCTACATCGCTACCTGTATAAACATGGAAATATCAGCACCGCTATCGGTATGAACACGGAAATATCTCCACCGCTATCTGTATGAACATGGAAATATCTACACCGCTATCTGTATGAACATGGAAATATCTTCACTGCCATCTGTATGAACATAGATATATGTACAATGCCATCTGCATTAACATGGAAATATCTACACCGCTATCTGCATGAACATGGAAACATCTACACTGCTATCCTTGTAAACATGCATACATCTTCACCGCTATCTGTATAAACATGGAAATATCTACACCGCTATCTGTATGAACATGGAAATATCTACACCGCTATCTGAACATGGAAATATCTACACCGCTATCTGCATGAAAATGGAAATATCTACACAGCTATCTGCATACACATGGAAATATCTACAAAGCTATCTCTTTACACATGGAAATAACTACACCGCTATCTCTATAAACATGGAAATATCTACACCACCATCTATATGAACATGGAAATATCTTCACCGCCATCTGTATGAACATATAAATATCTACACCGCCATCTGTATTAAGATGGAGATATCTTCACATCTATCTGTATAAACTTGGAAATATCTACACCGCTATCTGTATAAACATGGAAATATCTACACCACTATCTGTATAAACATGGAAATATCTACACCGCTACCTGTATAAACATGGAAATATCAGCACAGCTATCTGTATGAACATGGAAATATCTACACAGCTATCTCTTTGAACATGGAAATATCTACACCGCTATCTGTATTAAGAAGGAGATATCTACACCGATATCTGTATAAACATGGAAATATCTACACCGCTATCTGTATGAACATGGAAATATCTACACCGCTATCTGTATAAACACGGAAATATGTACACCGCTACCTGTATAAACATGGAAGTATCAGCACCGCTATCAGTATGAACATGGCAATATCTACACGGCTATCTGTATGAACATGGAAATATCTACACCGCTATCTGTATAAACATGGAAATATCTACACCGCTATCTTTATGAACATGGAAATGTCTACACCGCTAACTGTTTGAACAGGGAAATATATACACCGCTATCTGCATGAAAACGGAAATATATACACAGCTATCTGCTTATACATGGAAATATCTACACAGCTATCTCTTTACACATGGAAATAACTACACCGCTATCTGTATGAACATGGAAATATCTACACCGCCATCTGTATGAACATGGAAATATCTGCACATTCAACTGTATGAACATTTAAATATCTACACCGCCATCTGTATTAAGATGGAGATATCTACACCACTATCTGCATAAACATGGACATATCTACACCGCTATCTGTATAAACATGGAAATATCTACACCGCTATATGTATAAACATGGGAATATCAACACTGCTATCTGTATAAACATGGAAATATCTACACCGCTACCTGTGTAAACATGGAAAAGTCAGCACCGTTATCAGTATGAACATGGAAGTTTCTACACCGCCATCTGTATGAACATGGAAATATCTTCACCGCCATCCGTATGAACATGGAAATATCTGCTCCGCCATCTGTATGAACATATAAATATCTACACCGCCATCTGTATTAAGATGGAGATATCTACACCGCTATCTGTATAAACATGGAACTATCTACACCGCTATCTGAATAAACATGGAAATATCTACATCAGTATCTGTATAAACATGGAAATATCTACACCGCTACCTGTAAAAACATGGAAATATCAGCACCGCTATCTGTATGAACATGTAAATATCTACACCGCTATCTCTATGAACGTGGAAATATCTACCCCGCTATGTGTAGGAACATGGAAATATCTACACCGCCATCTGTATGAACATGGAAATATCTTCACCGCCATCTGTATGAACATGGATATATCTACACAGCCATCTGTATGAACATGAAAATATCTACACCGCTATCTGTATGAACATGGAAATATCTACACCACTATCTGTATGAACATGGAAATATCTACACCGCTATCTGTTTGAACAGGGAAATATATACACCGCTATCTGCATGAAAATGGAAATATCTACACAGCTATCTGCATATACATGGAAATATCTATACAGCTATCTCTTTACACATGGAAATAACTACACCGCTTTCTGTATGAACATGGAAATATCTACACCGCCATCTGTATGAACATGGAAATATCTGCACCGCCATCTCTATGAACATATAAATATCTACACTGCCATCTGTATTAATAAGGAGATATCTACACCGCTATCTGTATAAACATGGAAATATCTACACTGCTATCTGTATAAACATGGAAATATCTACACCGCTATCTGTATAAACATGGAAATTCTACACCGCTACCTGTATAAACATGGAAATATCAGCACCGCTATCGGTATGAACACGGAAATATCTACACCGCTATCTGTATGAACATGGAAATATCTACACCGCTATCTGTATGAACATGGAAATATCTTCACTGCCATCTGTGTGAACATGGATATATCTACACAGCCATCTGGATGAACATGGAAATATCTACACCGCTATCTGTATGAACATGGAAATATCTACACAGCCATCTGGATGAACATGAAAATATCTACAACGCTATATGTGTAAACATGCATACATCTTCACCGCTATCTGTATAAACATGGAAATATCTACACCGCTACCTGTATAAACATGGAAATATCAGCACCGCTATCTGCATGAACATGGAAACATCTACACTGCTATCCTTGTAAACATGCATACATCTTCACCGCTATCTGTATAAACATGGAAATATCTACACCGCTATCTGTATGAACATGGAAATAGCTACACCGCTATCTGTATGAACATGGAAATATCTACACCACTATCTGTATGAACATGGAATTATCTACACCGCTATCTGTATGAACATGGATATATCTACACAGCCATCTGGATGAACATGGAAATATCTACACAGCTATCGGTATGAACATGGAAATATCTACACAGCCATCTGGATGAACATGAAAATATGTACACCGCTATATGTGTAAACATGCATACATCTTCACCGCTATCTGTATAAACATGGAAATATCTACACCGCTACCTGTATAAACATGGAAATATCAGCACCGCTATCTGTATGAACATGGAAATATCTACACCGCTATCTCTATGAACATGGAAATATCCACACCGCTATCTGTATGAACATGGAAATAGCTACACCGCTATCTGTATGAACATGGAAATAGCTACACCGCTATCTGTATGAACATGGAAATATCTACACCACTATCTGTATGAACATGGAAATATCTACACCGCTATCTGTTTGAACAGGGAAATATATACACCGCTATCTGCATGAAAATGGAAATATCTACACAGCTATCTGAATATACATGGGAAGATCTACACAGCTATCTCTTTACACATGGAAATAACTAAACCGCTATCTGTATGAACATGGAAATATCTGCACCGCCATCTGTATGAACATATAAATATCTACACCGCCATCTGCATTAAGAAGGAGATATCTACACTGTTATCTGTATAAACATGGAAATATCTACACTGCTATCTGTATAAACATGGAAATATCTACACCGCTATCTGTACAAACATGGAAATATCTACATCGCTACCTGTATAAACATGGAAATATCAGCACCGCTATCGGTATGAACACGGAAATATCTCCACCGCTATCTGCATGAACATGGAAACATCTACACTGCTATCCTTGTAAACATGCATACATCTTCACCGCTATCTGTATAAACATGGAAATATCTACACCGCTATCTGTATGAACATGGAAATAGCTACACCGCTATCTGTATGAACATGGAAATATCTACACCACTATCTGTATGAACATGGAATTATCTACACCGCTATCTGTATGAACATGGATATATCTACACAGCCATCTGGATGAACATGGAAATATCTACACAGCTATCGGTATGAACATGGAAATGTCTACACAGCCATCTGGATGAACATGAAAATATGTACACCGCTATATGTGTAAACATGCATACATCTTCACCGCTATCTGTATAAACATGGAAATATCTACACCGCTACCTGTATAAACATGGAAATATCAGCACCGCTATCTGTATGAACATGGAAATATCTACCCCGCTATCTCTATGAACATGGAAATATCCACACCGCTATCTGTATGAACATGGAAATAGCTACACCGCTATCTGTATGAACATGGAAATATCTACACCACTATCTGTATGAACATGGAAATATCTACACCGCTATCTGTTTGAACAGGGAAATATATACACCGCTATCTGCATGAAAATGGAAATATCTACACAGCTATCTGAATATACATGGGAAGATCTACACAGCTATCTCTTTACACATGGAAATAACTAAACCGCTATCTGTATGAACATGGAAATATCTACACCGCCATCTGTATGAACATGGAAATATCTGCACCGCCATCTGTATGAACATATAAATATCTACACCGCCATCTGCATTAAGAAGGAGATATCTACACTGTTATCTGTATAAACATGGAAATATCTACACTGCTATCTGTATAAACATGGAAATATCTACACCGCTATCTGTACAAACATGGAAATATCTACATCGCTACCTGTATAAACATGGAAATATCAGCACCGCTATCGGTATGAACACGGAAATATCTCCACCGCTATCTGTATGAACATGGAAATATCTACACCGCTATCTGTATGAACATGGAAATATCTTCACTGCCATCTGTATGAACATAGATATATCTACAATGCCATCTGCATGAACATGGAAATATCTACACCGCTATCTGCATGAACATGGAAACATCTACACTGCTATCCTTGTAAACATGCATACATCTTCACCGCTATCTGTATAAACATGGAAATATCTACACCGCTATCTGTATGAACATGGAAATATCTACACCGCTATCTGTTTGAACATGGAAATATCTACACCGCTTTCTGCATGAAAATGGAAATATCTACACAGCTATCTGCATACACATGGAAATATCTACAAAGCTATCTCTTTACACATGGAAATAACTACACCGCTATCTCTATAAACATGGAAATATCTACACCACCATCTATATGAACATGGAAATATCTGCACCGCCATCTGTATGAACATATAAATATCTACACCGCCATCTGTATTAAGATGGAGATATCTTCACATCTATCTGTATAAACTTGGAAATATCTACACCGCTATCTGTATAAACATGGAAATATCTACACCACTATCTGTATAAACATGGAAATATCTACACCGCTACCTGTAAAAACATGGAAATATCAGCACCGCTATCTGTATGAACATGTAAATATCTACACCGCTATCTCTATGAACGTGGAAATATCTACCCCGCTATGTGTAGGAACATGGAAATATCTACACCGCCATCTGTATGAACATGGAAATATCTACACTGCTATCTGTATGAACATGGATATATCTACACAGCCATCTGGATGAACATGGAAATATCTACACCGCTATCTGTATGAACATGGAAATATCTACACCACTATCTGTATGAACATGGAAATATCTACACCGCTATCTGTTTGAACAGGGAAATATATACACCGCTATCTGCATGAAAATGGAAATATCTACACAGCTATCTGCATATACATGGAAATATCTATACAGCTATCTCTTTACACATGGAAATAACTACACCGCTATCTGTATGAACATGGAAATATCTACACCGCCATCTGTATGAACATGGAAATATCTGCACCGCCATCTCTTCAACATATAAATATCTACACTGCCATCTGTATTAATAAGGAGATATCTACACCGCTATCTGTATAAACATGGAAATATCTACACTGCTATCTGTATAAACATGGAAATATCTACACCGCTATCTGTATAAACATGGAAATTTCTACACCGCTACCTGTATAAACATGGAAATATCAGCACCGCTATCGGTATGAACACGGAAATATCTACACCGCTATCTGTATGAACATGGAAATATCTACACCGCTATCTGTATGAACATGGAAATATCTTCACTGCCATCTGTGTGAACATGGATATATCTCCACAGCCATCTGGATGAACATGGAAATATCTACACCGCTATCTGTATGAACATGGAAATATCTACACAGCCATCTGGATGAACATGAAAATATCTACAACGCTATATGTGTAAACATGCATACATCTTCACCGCCATCTGTATAAACATGGAAATATCTACACCGCTACCTGTATAAACATGGAAATATCAGCACCGCTATCTGCATGAACATGGAAACATCTACACTGCTATCCTTGTAAACATGCATACATCTTCACCGCTATCTGTATAAACATGGAAATATCTACACCGCTATCTGTATGAACATGGAAATATCTACACCGCTATCTGTTTGAACATGGAAATATCTACACCGCTATCTGCATGAAAATGGAAATATCTACACAGCTATCTGCATACACATGGAAATATCTACAAAGCTATCTCTTTACACATGGAAATAACTACACCGCTATCTCTATAAACATGGAAATATCTACACCACCATCTATATGAACATGGAAATATCTGCACCGCCATCTGTATGAACATATAAATATCTACACCGCCATCTGTATTAAGATGGAGATATCTTCACATCTATCTGTATAAACTTGGAAATATCTACACCGCTATCTGTATAAACATGGAAATATCTACACCACTATCTGTATAAACATGGAAATATGTACACCGCTACCTGTAAAAACATGGAAATATCAGCACCGCTATCTGTATGAACATGTAAATATCTACACCGCTATCTCTATGAACGTGGAAATATCTACCCCGCTATGTGTAGGAACATGGAAATATCTACACCGCCATCTGTATGAACATGGAAATATCTACACTGCTATCTGTATGAACATGGATATATCTAAACAGCCATCTGGATGAACATGGAAATATCTACACCGCTATCTGTATGAACATGGAAATATCTACACCACTATCTGTATGAACATGGAAATATCTACACCGCTATCTGTTTGAACAGGGAAATATATACACCGCTATCTGCATGAAAATGGAAATATCTACACAGCTATCTGCATATACATGGAAATATCTATACAGCTATCTCTTTACACATGGAAATAACTACACCGCTATCTGTATGAACATGGAAATATCTACACCGCCATCTGTATGAACATGGAAATATCTGCACCGCCATCTCTATGAACATATAAATATCTACACTGCCATCTGTATTAATAAGGAGATATCTACACCGCTATCTGTATAAACATGGAAATATCTACACTGCTATCTGTATAAACATGGAAATATCTACACCGCTATCTGTATAAACATGGAAATTTCTACCCCGCTACCTGTATAAACATGGAAATATCAGCACCGCTATCGGTATGAACACAGAAATATCTACACCGCTATCTGTATGAACATGGAAATATCTACACCGCTATCTGTATGAACATGGAAATATCTTCACTGCCATCTGTGTGAACATGGATATATCTCCACAGCCATCTGGATGAACATGGAAATATCTACACCGCTATCTGTATGAACATGGAAATATCTACACAGCCATCTGGATGAACATGAAAATATCTACAACGCTATATGTGTAAACATGCATACATCTTCACCGCCATCTGTATAAACATGGAAATATCTACACCGCTACCTGTATAAACATGGAAATATCAGCACCGCTATCTGCATGAACATGGAAACATCTACACTGCTATCCTTGTAAACATGCATACATCTTCACCGCTATCTGTATAAACATGGAAATATCTACACCGCTATCTGTATGAACATGGAAATAGCTACACCGCTATCTGTATGAACATGGAAATATCTACACCACTATCTGTATGAACATGGAATTATCTACACCTCTATCTGTATGAACATGGATATATCTACACAGCCATCTGGATGAACATGGAAATATCTACACAGCTATCGGTATGAACATGGAAATATCTACACCGCTATCTGTATGAACATGGAAATATCTACACCGCTATCTGTTTGAACATGGAAATATCTACACCGCTATCTGCATGAAAATGGAAATATCTACACAGCTATCTGCATACACATGGAAATATCTACAAAGATATCTCTTTACACATGGAAATAACTACACCGCTATCTTTATAAACATGGAAATATCTACACCGCCATCTATATGAACATGGAAATATCTGCACCGCCATCTGTATGAACATATAAATATCTACACCACCATCTGTATTAAGATGGAGATATCTACACCGCTATCTGTATAAACTTGGAAATATCTACACCGCTATCTGAATAAACATGGAAATATCTACATCAGTATCTGTATAAACATGGAAATATCTACACCGCTACCTGTAAAAACATGGAAATATCAGCACCGCTATCTGTATGAACATGTAAATATCTACACCGCTATCTCTATGAACGTGGAAATATCTACCCCGCTATCTGTATGAACATGGAAATATCTACAACGCCATCTGTATGAACCTGGAAATATCTTCACCGCCATCTGTATGAACATGGATATATCTACACAGCCATCTGGATGAACATGGAAATAACTACACCGCTATCTGTATGAACATGGAAATATCTACACTGCTATCTGTATGAACATGGAAATACATACACCGCTATCTGTATGAACATGGAAATATCTACACCGCTATCTGTATGAACATGGAAATATCTACACCGCTATCTGTATGAACATGGAAATATCTTCACCGCCATCTGTATGAACATGGATATATCTACACAGCCATGTGGATTAACATGGAAATATCTACACCGATATCTGTGAAAACATGCATATATCTTCACCGCTATCTGTATAAACATGGAAATATCTACACCGTTATCTTTATCAACATGGAAATATCTACACCGCTAACTGTTTGAACAGGCAAATATATACACCGCTATCTGCATGAAAATAGAAATATCTACACCACTATCTGTATGAACATGGAAATACATACACCCCTATCTGTATGAACATGGAAATATCTACACCGCTATCAGTATGAACATGGAAATATCTACACCGCTATCTGTATGAACATGGAAATATTTTCACCGCCATCTGTATGAACATGGATATATCTACACAGCCATCTGGATGAACATGGAAATATCTACACCGCTATCTGTATGAACCTTGAAATATCTACACCGCTATCTGTATGAACATGGAAATATCTACACCGCTATCAGTATGAACATGGAAATATCTACACCGCTATCTGTATGAACATGGAAATATCTACACCGCTATCTGTATGAACATGGAAATATCCACACCGCTATCTGTGTAAACATGTATACATCTTCATCGCTATCTGCATGAAAATGGAAATATCTACACAGCTATCTGCATATACATGGAAATATCTACAAAGCTATCTCCTTACACATGGAAATAACTACACTGCTATCTCTATAAACATGGAAATATCTACACCGCCATCTGTATGAACATAGAAATATCTGCACCGACATCTGTATGAACATATAAATATCTACACCGCCATCTGTATTAAGATGGAGATATCTACACCGCTATCTGCATAAACTTGGAAATATCTACACCACTATCTGTATAAACATGGAAATATCTATGCCGCTTTCTGTATAAACAAGGAAATATCTACACTGCTACCTGTATAAACATGGAAATATCAGCACCGCTATCTGTATGAACATGTAAATAGCTACACAGCCATCTGGATGAACATGGAAATATCTACACCGCTATCTGTATGAACATGGAAATAACTACACCGCTATCCGTATGAACATGGAAATATCTACACCGCTATCTGTATGAACATGGAAATATCCACACCGCTATCTGTGTAAACATGTATACATCTTCACCGCTATCTGCATGAAAATGGAAATATCTACACAGCTATCTGCATATACATGGAAATATCTACAAAGCTATCTCCTTACACATGGAAATAACTACACTGCTATCTCTAAAAACATGGAAATATCTACACCGCCATCTGTATGAACATAGAAATATCTGCACCGACATCTGTATGAACATACAAATATCTACACCGCCATCTGTATTAAGATGGAGATATCTACACCGCTATCTGTATAAACTTGGAAATATCTACACCGCTATCTGTATAAACATGGAAATATCTACACCACTATCTGTATGAACATGGAAATATCTACACCGCTATCTGTATGAACATGGAAATATCTTCACCGCCATCTGTATGAACATGGATATATCTACACAGCCATCTGGATGAACATGGAAATATCTACACCGCTATCTGTATTAACATGGAAATAGCTACACTGCTATCCGTATGAACATGGAAATATCTACACCGCTATATGTATAAACATGTAAATATCTACACCGCTATCTGTATGAACATGGAAATATCTTCACCGCCATCTGTATGAACTTGGAAATATCTACACAGCCATCTGGATGAACATGAAAATATCTACACCGCTATCTGTGTAAACATGCATACATCTTCACCGCTATCTGTATAAACATGGAAATATCTACACCGCTACCTGTATAAACATGGAAATATCTATACCGCTATCTCTATGAACATGGAAATATCCACACCGCTATCTGTATGAACATGGAAATAGGTACACAGCTATCTGTATGAACATGGAAATATCTACACCACTATCTGTATGAACATGGAAATATCTACACCGCTATCTGTTTGAACAGGGAAATATATACACCGCTATCTGCATGAAAATGGAAATATCTACACAGCTATCTGAATATACATGGGAAGATCTACACAGCTATCTCTTTACACATGGAAATAACTAAACCGCTATCTGTATGAACATGGAAATATCTACACCGCCATCTGTATGAACATGGAAATATCTGCACCGCCATCTGTATGAACATATAAATATCTACACCGCCATCTGCATTAAGAAGGAGATATCTACACTGTTATCTGTATAAACATGGAAATATCTACACTGCTATCTGTATAAACATGGAAATATCTACACCGCTATCTGTACAAACATGGAAATATCTACATCGCTACCTGTATAAACATGGAAATATCAGCACCGCTATCGGTATGAACACGGAAATATCTCCACCGCTATCTGTATGAACATGGAAATATCTACACCGCTATCTGTATGAACATGGAAATATCTTCACTGCCATCTGTATGAACATAGATATATCTACAATGCCATCTGCATGAACATGGAAATATCTACACCGCTATCTGCATGAACATGGAAACATCTACACTGCTATCCTTGTAAACATGCATACATCTTCACCGCTATCTGTATAAACATGGAAATATCTACACCGCTATCTGTATGAACATGGAAATATCTACACCGCTATCTGTTTGAACATGGAAATATCTACACCGCTTTCTGCATGAAAATGGAAATATCTACACAGCTATCTGCATACACATGGAAATATCTACAAAGCTATCTCTTTACACATGGAAATAACTACACCGCTATCTCTATAAACATGGAAATATCTACACCACCATCTATATGAACATGGAAATATCTGCACCGCCATCTGTATGAACATATAAATATCTACACCGCCATCTGTATTAAGATGGAGATATCTTCACATCTATCTGTATAAACTTGGAAATATCTACACCGCTATCTGTATAAACATGGAAATATCTACACCACTATCTGTATAAACATGGAAATATCTACACCGCTACCTGTAAAAACATGGAAATATCAGCACCGCTATCTGTATGAACATGTAAATATCTACACCGCTATCTCTATGAACGTGGAAATATCTACCCCGCTATGTGTAGGAACATGGAAATATCTACACCGCCATCTGTATGAACATGGAAATATCTACACTGCTATCTGTATGAACATGGATATATCTACACAGCCATCTGGATGAACATGGAAATATCTACACCGCTATCTGTATGAACATGGAAATATCTACACCACTATCTGTATGAACATGGAAATATCTACACCGCTATCTGTTTGAACAGGGAAATATATACACCGCTATCTGCATGAAAATGGAAATATCTACACAGCTATCTGCATATACATGGAAATATCTATACAGCTATCTCTTTACACATGGAAATAACTACACCGCTATCTGTATGAACATGGAAATATCTACACCGCCATCTGTATGAACATGGAAATATCTGCACCGCCATCTCTTCAACATATAAATATCTACACTGCCATCTGTATTAATAAGGAGATATCTACACCGCTATCTGTATAAACATGGAAATATCTACACTGCTATCTGTATAAACATGGAAATATCTACACCGCTATCTGTATAAACATGGAAATTTCTACACCGCTACCTGTATAAACATGGAAATATCAGCACCGCTATCGGTATGAACACGGAAATATCTACACCGCTATCTGTATGAACATGGAAATATCTACACCGCTATCTGTATGAACATGGAAATATCTTCACTGCCATCTGTGTGAACATGGATATATCTCCACAGCCATCTGGATGAACATGGAAATATCTACACCGCTATCTGTATGAACATGGAAATATCTACACAGCCATCTGGATGAACATGAAAATATCTACAACGCTATATGTGTAAACATGCATACATCTTCACCGCCATCTGTATAAACATGGAAATATCTACACCGCTACCTGTATAAACATGGAAATATCAGCACCGCTATCTGCATGAACATGGAAACATCTACACTGCTATCCTTGTAAACATGCATACATCTTCACCGCTATCTGTATAAACATGGAAATATCTACACCGCTATCTGTATGAACATGGAAATATCTACACCGCTATCTGTTTGAACATGGAAATATCTACACCGCTATCTGCATGAAAATGGAAATATCTACACAGCTATCTGCATACACATGGAAATATCTACAAAGCTATCTCTTTACACATGGAAATAACTACACCGCTATCTCTATAAACATGGAAATATCTACACCACCATCTATATGAACATGGAAATATCTGCACCGCCATCTGTATGAACATATAAATATCTACACCGCCATCTGTATTAAGATGGAGATATCTTCACATCTATCTGTATAAACTTGGAAATATCTACACCGCTATCTGTATAAACATGGAAATATCTACACCACTATCTGTATAAACATGGAAATATGTACACCGCTACCTGTAAAAACATGGAAATATCAGCACCGCTATCTGTATGAACATGTAAATATCTACACCGCTATCTCTATGAACGTGGAAATATCTACCCCGCTATGTGTAGGAACATGGAAATATCTACACCGCCATCTGTATGAACATGGAAATATCTACACTGCTATCTGTATGAACATGGATATATCTAAACAGCCATCTGGATGAACATGGAAATATCTACACCGCTATCTGTATGAACATGGAAATATCTACACCACTATCTGTATGAACATGGAAATATCTACACCGCTATCTGTTTGAACAGGGAAATATATACACCGCTATCTGCATGAAAATGGAAATATCTACACAGCTATCTGCATATACATGGAAATATCTATACAGCTATCTCTTTACACATGGAAATAACTACACCGCTATCTGTATGAACATGGAAATATCTACACCGCCATCTGTATGAACATGGAAATATCTGCACCGCCATCTCTATGAACATATAAATATCTACACTGCCATCTGTATTAATAAGGAGATATCTACACCGCTATCTGTATAAACATGGAAATATCTACACTGCTATCTGTATAAACATGGAAATATCTACACCGCTATCTGTATAAACATGGAAATTTCTACCCCGCTACCTGTATAAACATGGAAATATCAGCACCGCTATCGGTATGAACACAGAAATATCTACACCGCTATCTGTATGAACATGGAAATATCTACACCGCTATCTGTATGAACATGGAAATATCTTCACTGCCATCTGTGTGAACATGGATATATCTCCACAGCCATCTGGATGAACATGGAAATATCTACACCGCTATCTGTATGAACATGGAAATATCTACACAGCCATCTGGATGAACATGAAAATATCTACAACGCTATATGTGTAAACATGCATACATCTTCACCGCCATCTGTATAAACATGGAAATATCTACACCGCTACCTGTATAAACATGGAAATATCAGCACCGCTATCTGCATGAACATGGAAACATCTACACTGCTATCCTTGTAAACATGCATACATCTTCACCGCTATCTGTATAAACATGGAAATATCTACACCGCTATCTGTATGAACATGGAAATAGCTACACCGCTATCTGTATGAACATGGAAATATCTACACCACTATCTGTATGAACATGGAATTATCTACACCTCTATCTGTATGAACATGGATATATCTACACAGCCATCTGGATGAACATGGAAATATCTACACAGCTATCGGTATGAACATGGAAATATCTACACCGCTATCTGTATGAACATGGAAATATCTACACCGCTATCTGTTTGAACATGGAAATATCTACACCGCTATCTGCATGAAAATGGAAATATCTACACAGCTATCTGCATACACATGGAAATATCTACAAAGATATCTCTTTACACATGGAAATAACTACACCGCTATCTTTATAAACATGGAAATATCTACACCGCCATCTATATGAACATGGAAATATCTGCACCGCCATCTGTATGAACATATAAATATCTACACCACCATCTGTATTAAGATGGAGATATCTACACCGCTATCTGTATAAACTTGGAAATATCTACACCGCTATCTGAATAAACATGGAAATATCTACATCAGTATCTGTATAAACATGGAAATATCTACACCGCTACCTGTAAAAACATGGAAATATCAGCACCGCTATCTGTATGAACATGTAAATATCTACACCGCTATCTCTATGAACGTGGAAATATCTACCCCGCTATCTGTATGAACATGGAAATATCTACAACGCCATCTGTATGAACCTGGAAATATCTTCACCGCCATCTGTATGAACATGGATATATCTACACAGCCATCTGGATGAACATGGAAATAACTACACCGCTATCTGTATGAACATGGAAATATCTACACTGCTATCTGTATGAACATGGAAATACATACACCGCTATCTGTATGAACATGGAAATATCTACACCGCTATCTGTATGAACATGGAAATATCTACACCGCTATCTGTATGAACATGGAAATATCTTCACCGCCATCTGTATGAACATGGATATATCTACACAGCCATGTGGATTAACATGGAAATATCTACACCGATATCTGTGAAAACATGCATATATCTTCACCGCTATCTGTATAAACATGGAAATATCTACACCGTTATCTTTATCAACATGGAAATATCTACACCGCTAACTGTTTGAACAGGCAAATATATACACCGCTATCTGCATGAAAATAGAAATATCTACACCACTATCTGTATGAACATGGAAATACATACACCCCTATCTGTATGAACATGGAAATATCTACACCGCTATCAGTATGAACATGGAAATATCTACACCGCTATCTGTATGAACATGGAAATATTTTCACCGCCATCTGTATGAACATGGATATATCTACACAGCCATCTGGATGAACATGGAAATATCTACACCGCTATCTGTATGAACCTTGAAATATCTACACCGCTATCTGTATGAACATGGAAATATCTACACCGCTATCAGTATGAACATGGAAATATCTACACCGCTATCTGTATGAACATGGAAATATCTACACCGCTATCTGTATGAACATGGAAATATCCACACCGCTATCTGTGTAAACATGTATACATCTTCATCGCTATCTGCATGAAAATGGAAATATCTACACAGCTATCTGCATATACATGGAAATATCTACAAAGCTATCTCCTTACACATGGAAATAACTACACTGCTATCTCTATAAACATGGAAATATCTACACCGCCATCTGTATGAACATAGAAATATCTGCACCGACATCTGTATGAACATATAAATATCTACACCGCCATCTGTATTAAGATGGAGATATCTACACCGCTATCTGCATAAACTTGGAAATATCTACACCACTATCTGTATAAACATGGAAATATCTATGCCGCTTTCTGTATAAACAAGGAAATATCTACACTGCTACCTGTATAAACATGGAAATATCAGCACCGCTATCTGTATGAACATGTAAATAGCTACACAGCCATCTGGATGAACATGGAAATATCTACACCGCTATCTGTATGAACATGGAAATAACTACACCGCTATCCGTATGAACATGGAAATATCTACACCGCTATCTGTATGAACATGGAAATATCCACACCGCTATCTGTGTAAACATGTATACATCTTCACCGCTATCTGCATGAAAATGGAAATATCTACACAGCTATCTGCATATACATGGAAATATCTACAAAGCTATCTCCTTACACATGGAAATAACTACACTGCTATCTCTAAAAACATGGAAATATCTACACCGCCATCTGTATGAACATAGAAATATCTGCACCGACATCTGTATGAACATACAAATATCTACACCGCCATCTGTATTAAGATGGAGATATCTACACCGCTATCTGTATAAACTTGGAAATATCTACACCGCTATCTGTATAAACATGGAAATATCTACACCACTATCTGTATGAACATGGAAATATCTACACCGCTATCTGTATGAACATGGAAATATCTTCACCGCCATCTGTATGAACATGGATATATCTACACAGCCATCTGGATGAACATGGAAATATCTACACCGCTATCTGTATTAACATGGAAATAGCTACACTGCTATCCGTATGAACATGGAAATATCTACACCGCTATATGTATAAACATGTAAATATCTACACCGCTATCTGTATGAACATGGAAATATCTTCACCGCCATCTGTATGAACTTGGAAATATCTACACAGCCATCTGGATGAACATGAAAATATCTACACCGCTATCTGTGTAAACATGCATACATCTTCACCGCTATCTGTATAAACATGGAAATATCTACACCGCTACCTGTATAAACATGGAAATATCTATACCGCTATCTCTATGAACATGGAAATATCCACACCGCTATCTGTATGAACATGGAAATAGGTACACAGCTATCTGTATGAACATGGAAATATCTACACCACTATCTGTATGAACATGGAAATATCTACACCGCTATCTGTTTGAACAGGGAAGTATATACACCGCTATCCTCTTGAAAATGGAAATATCTACACAGCTATCTGCATATACATGGGAATATCTACACAGCCATCTCTTTACACACGGAAATAACTACACCGCTATCTGTATCAACGTGGAAATATCTACACCGCCATCTGTATGAACATGGAAATATCTGCACCGCCATCTGTATGAACATATAAATATCTACACCGCCATCTGTATTAAGATGGAGATATCTACACCGCTATCTGTATAAACTTGGAAATATCTACACCGCAATCTGTATAAACATGGAAATATCTACACCACTATCTGTATAAACATGGAAATACCTACACCGCTACCTGTAAAAACATGGAAATATCAGCACCGCTATCTGTATGAACATGTAAATATCTACACCGCTATCTCTATGAACGTGGAAATATCTACCCCGCTATGTGTAGGAACATGGAAATATCTACACCGCCATCTGTATGAACATGGAAATATCTACACTGCTATCTGTATGAACATGGATATATCTACACAGCCATCTGGATGAACATGGAAATATCTAGACCGCTATCTGTATGAACATGGAAATATCTACACCACTATCTGTATGAACATGGAAATATCTACACCGCTATCTGTTTGAACAGGGAAATATATACACCGCTATCTGCATGAAAATGGAAATATCTACACAGCTATCTGCATATACATGGAAATATCTATACAGCTATCTCTTTACACATGGAAATAACTACACCGCTATCTGTATGAACATGGAAATATCTACACCGCCATCTCTATGAACATGGAAATATCTGCACCGCCATCTCTTCAACATATAAATATCTACACTGCCATCTGTATTAATAAGGAGATATCTACACCGCTATCTGTATAAACATGGAAATATCTACACTGCTATCTGTATAAACATGGAAATATCTACACCGCTATCTGTATAAACATGGAAATTTCTACACCGCTACCTGTATAAACATGGAAATATCAGCACCGCTATCGGTATGAACACAGAAATATCTACACCGCTATCTGTATGAACATGGAAATATCTACACCGCTATCTGTATGAACATGGAAATATCTTCACTGCCATCTGTGTGAACATGGATATATCTCCACAGCCATCTGGATGAACATGGAAATATCTACACCGCTATCTGTATGAACATGGAAATATCTACACAGCCATCTGGATGAACATGAAAATATCTACAACGCTATATGTGTAAACATGCATACATCTTCACCGCCATCTGTATAAACATGGAAATATCTACACCGCTACCTGTATAAACATGGAAATATCAGCACCGCTATCTGCATGAACATGGAAACATCTACACTGCTATCCTTGTAAACATGCATACATCTTCACCGCTATCTGTATAAACATGGAAATATCTACACCGCTATCTGTATGAACATGGAAATATCTACACCGCTATCTGTTTGAACATGGAAATATCTACACCGCTATCTGCATGAAAATGGAAATATCTACACAGCTATCTGCATACACATGGAAATATCTACAAAGCTATCTCTTTACACATGGAAATAACTACACCGCTATCTCTATAAACATGGAAATATCTACACCACCATCTATATGAACATGGAAATATCTGCACCGCCATCTGTATGAACATATAAATATCTACACCGCCATCTGTATTAAGATGGAGATATCTTCACATCTATCTGTATAAACTTGGAAATATCTACACCGCTATCTGTATAAACATGGAAATATCTACACCACTATCTGTATAAACATGGAAATATGTACACCGCTACCTGTAAAAACATGGAAATATCAGCACCGCTATCTGTATGAACATGTAAATATCTACACCGCTATCTCTATGAACGTGGAAATATCTACCCCGCTATGTGTAGGAACATGGAAATATCTACACCGCCATCTGTATGAACATGGAAATATCTACACTGCTATCTGTATGAACATGGATATATCTACACAGCCATCTGGATGAACATGGAAATATCTACACCGCTATCTGTATGAACATGGAAATATCTACACCACTATCTGTATGAACATGGAAATATCTACACCGCTATCTGTTTGAACAGGGAAATATATACACCGCTATCTGCATGAAAATGGAAATATCTACACAGCTATCTGCATATACATGGAAATATCTATACAGCTATCTCTTTACACATGGAAATAACTACACCGCTATCTGTATGAACATGGAAATATCTACACCGCCATCTGTATGAACATGGAAATATCTGCACCGCCATCTCTATGAACATATAAATATCTACACTGCCATCTGTATTAATAAGGAGATATCTACACCGCTATCTGTATAAACATGGAAATATCTACACTGCTATCTGTATAAACATGGAAATATCTACACCGCTATCTGTATAAACATGGAAATTTCTACACCGCTACCTGTATAAACATGGAAATATCAGCACCGCTATCGGTATGAACACAGAAATATCTACACCGCTATCTGTATGAACATGGAAATATCTACACCGCTATCTGTATGAACATGGAAATATCTTCACTGCCATCTGTGTGAACATGGATATATCTCCACAGCCATCTGGATGAACATGGAAATATCTACACCGCTATCTGTATGAACATGGAAATATCTACACAGCCATCTGGATGAACATGAAAATATCTACAACGCTATATGTGTAAACATGCATACATCTTCACCGCCATCTGTATAAACATGGAAATATCTACACCGCTACCTGTATAAACATGGAAATATCAGCACCGCTATCTGCATGAACATGGAAACATCTACACTGCTATCCTTGTAAACATGCATACATCTTCACCGCTATCTGTATAAACATGGAAATATCTACACCGCTATCTGTATGAACATGGAAATAGCTACACCGCTATCTGTATGAACATGGAAATATCTACACCACTATCTGTATGAACATGGAATTATCTACACCGCTATCTGTATGAACATGGATATATCTACACAGCCATCTGGATGAACATGGAAATATCTACACAGCTATCGGTATGAACATGGAAATATCTACACCGCTATCTGTATGAACATGGAAATATCTACACCGCTATCTGTTTGAACATGGAAATATCTACACCGCTATCTGCATGAAAATGGAAATATCTACACAGCTATCTGCATACACATGGAAATATCTACAAAGATATCTCTTTACACATGGAAATAACTACACCGCTATCTCTATAAACATGGAAATATCTACACCGCCATCTATATGAACATGGAAATATCTGCACCGCCATCTGTATGAACATATAAATATCTACACCACCATCTGTATTAAGATGGAGATATCTACACCGCTATCTGTATAAACTTGGAAATATCTACACCGCTATCTGAATAAACATGGAAATATCTACATCAGTATCTGTATAAACATGGAAATATCTACACCGCTACCTGTAAAAACATGGAAATATCAGCACCGCTATCTGTATGAACATGTAAATATCTACACCGCTATCTCTATGAACGTGGAAATATCTACCCCGCTATCTGTATGAACATGGAAATATCTACAACGCCATCTGTATGAACCTGGAAATATCTTCACCGCAATCTGTATGAACATGGATATATCTACACAGCCATCTGGATGAACATGGAAATAACTACACCGCTATCTGTATGAACATGGAAATATCTACACTGCTATCTGTATGAACATGGAAATACATACACCGCTATCTGTATGAACATGGAAATATCTACACCGCTATCTGTATGAACATGGAAATATCTACACCGCTATCTGTATGAACATGGAAATATCTTCACCGCCATCTGTATGAACATGGATATATCTACACAGCCATGTGGATTAACATGGAAATATCTACACCGATATCTGTGAAAACATGCATATATCTTCACCGCTATCTGTATAAACATGGAAATATCTACACCGTTATCTTTATCAACATGGAAATATCTACACCGCTAACTGTTTGAACAGGCAAATATATACACCGCTATCTGCATGAAAATAGAAATATCTACACCACTATCTGTATGAACATGGAAATACATACACCCCTATCTGTATGAACATGGAAATATCTACACCGCTATCAGTATGAACATGGAAATATCTACACCGCTATCTGTATGAACATGGAAATATTTTCACCGCCATCTGTATGAACATGGATATATCTACACAGCCATCTGGATGAACATGGAAATATCTACACCGCTATCTGTATGAACATTGAAATATCTACACCGCTATCTGTATGAACATGGAAATATCTACACCGCTATCAGTATGAACATGGAAATATCTACACCGCTATCTGTATGAACATGGAAATATCTACACCGCTATCTGTATGAACATGGAAATATCCACACCGCTATCTGTGTAAACATGTATACATCTTCATCGCTATCTGCATGAAAATGGAAATATCTACACAGCTATCTGCATATACATGGAAATATCTACAAAGCTATCTCCTTACACATGGAAATAACTACACTGCTATCTCTATAAACATGGAAATATCTACACCGCCATCTGTATGAACATAGAAATATCTGCACCGGCATCTGTATGAACATATAAATATCTACACCGCCATCTGTATTAAGATGGAGATATCTACACCGCTATCTGCATAAACTTGGAAATATCTACACCACTATCTGTATAAACATGGAAATATCTATGCCGCTTTCTGTATAAACAAGGAAATATCTACACTGCTACCTGTATAAACATGGAAATATCAGCACCGCTATCTGTATGAACATGTAAATAGCTACACAGCCATCTGGATGAACATGGAAATATCTACACCGCTATCTGTATGAACATGGAAATAACTACACCGCTATCCGTATGAACATGGAAATATCTACACCGCTATCTGTATGAACATGGAAATATCCACACCGCTATCTGTGTAAACATTTATACATCTTCACCGCTATCTGCATGAAAATGGAAATATCTACACAGCTATCTGCATATACATGGAAATATCTACAAAGCTATCTCCTTACACATGGAAATAACTACACTGCTATCTCTAAAAACATGGAAATATCTACACCGCCATCTGTATGAACATAGAAATATCTGCACCGACATCTGTATGAACATATAAATATCTACACCGCCATCTGTATTAAGATGGAGATATCTACACCGCTATCTGTATAAACTTGGAAATATCTACACCGCTATCTGTATAAACATGGAAATATCTACACCACTATCTGTATGAACATGGAAATATCTACACCGCTATCTGTATGAACATGGAAATATCTTCACCGCCATCTGTATGAACATGGATATATCTACACAGCCATCTGGATGAACATGGAAATATCTACACCGCTATCTGTATTAACATGGAAATAGCTACACTGATATCCGTATGAACATGGAAATATCTACACCGCTATATGTATAAACATGTAAATATCTACACCGCTATCTGTATGAACATGGAAATATCTTCACCGCCATCTGTATGAACATGGAAATATCTACACAGCCATCTGGATGAACATGAAAATATCTACACCGCTATCTGTGTAAACATGCATACATCTTCACCGCTATCTGTATAAACATGGAAATATCTACACCGCTACCTGTATAAACATGGAAATATCTATACCGCTATCTCTATGAACATGGAAATATCCACACCGCTATCTGTATGAACATGGAAATAGGTACACCGCTATCTGTATGAACATGGAAATATCTACACCACTATCTGTATGAACATGGAAATATCTACACCGCTATCTGTTTGAACAGGGAAGTATATACACCGCTATCCTCTTGAAAATGGAAATATCTACACAGCTATCTGCATATACATGGGAATATCTACACAGCCATCTCTTTACACACGGAAATAACTACACCGCTATCTGTATCAACGTGGAAATATCTACACCGCCATCTGTATGAACATGGAAATATCTGCACCGCCATCTGTATGAACATATAAATATCTACACCGCCATCTGTATTAAGATGGAGATATCTACACCGCTATCTGTATAAACTTGGAAATATCTACACCGCAATCTGTATAAACATGGAAATATCTACACCACTATCTGTATAAACATGGAAATACCTACACCGCTACCTGTATAAACATGGAAATATCAGCACCGCTATCTGTATGAACATGGAAATATCTACACCGCTGTCTCTATGATCATGGAAATATCTACGCCGCTATCTGTATGAACATGGAAATAGCTACACCGCTATCTGTATGAACATGGAAATATCTACACCACTATCTGTATGAACATGGAAATATCTACACCGCTATCTGTATGAACATGGAAATATCTACACCGCTATCTGTGTAACCATGCATACATCTTCACCGCTATCTGTATAAACATGGAAATATCTACACCGCTATCTGTATGAACATGGAAATATCTACACCGCTATCTGTTTGAACATGGAAATATCTACACCGCTATCTGCATGAAAATGGAAATATCTACACAACTATCTGCATATAAATGGAAATATCTACACAGCTATCTCTTTGCACATGGAAATAACTACACCGCTATCTCTATAAACATGGAAATATCTACACCGCCATCTGTATGAAAATGGAAATATCTACACCGCCATCTGTATTAAGAAGGAGATATCTACACCGCTATCTGTATAAACATGGAAATATCTACACCGCTATCTGTATTAACATGGAAATATCTACACCGCTATCTGTATAAACACGGAAATATGTTCACCGCTACCTGTATAAACATGGAAGTATCAGCACCGCTATCGGTATGAACATGGCAATATCTACACGGTTATCTGTATGAACATGGAAATAACTACACCGCTATCCGTATGAACATGGAAATGTGTTCACCGCCATCTGTATGAACATGGATATATCTACACAGCCATCTGGATGAATATGGAAATATCTACACCGCTATCTGTATGAACATGGAAATATCTACACCGCTATCTGTATGAACATGGGAATATCTACACAGCCATCTGGATGAACATGGAAATATCTACACCGCTATCTGTATGAACATAGAAATACATACACTGCTATCTGTATGAACATGGAAATATCTACACCGCTATCTGTATGAACATGGAAATATCTACACCACTATCTATATGAACATGGAAATATCTACACTGCTATCTGTATGAACATGGATATATCTACACAGCCATCTGGATGAACATGGAAATATCTACACCGCTATCTGTATGAACATGGAAATATCTACACCACTATCTGTATGAACATGGAAATATCTACACCACTATCTGTTTGAACAGGGAAATATATACACCGCTATCTGCATGAAAATGGAAATATCTACACAGCTATCTGCATATACATGGAAATATCTATACAGCTATCTCTTTACACATGGAAATAACTACACCGCTATCTGTATGAACATGGAAATATCTACACCGCCATCTGTATGAACATGGAAATATCTGCACCGCCATCTCTATGAACATATAAATATCTACACTGCCGTCTGTATTAATAAGGAGATATCTACACCGCTATCTGTATAAACATGGAAATATCTACACTGCTATCTGTATAAACATGGAAATATCTACACCGCTATCTGTATAAACATGTAAATTTCTACACCGCTACCTGTATAAACATGGAAATATCAGCACCGCTATCGGTATGAACACAGAAATATCTACACCGCTATCTGTATGAACATGGAAATATCTACACCGCTATCTGTATGAACATGGAAATATCTTCACTGCCATCTGTGTGAACATGGATATATCTCCACAGCCATCTGGATGAACATGGAAATATCTACACAGCCATCTGGATGAACATGAAAATATCTACAACGCTATATGTGTAAACATGCATACATCTTCACCGCCATCTGTATAAACATGGAAATATCTACACCGCTACCTGTATAAACATGGAAATATCAGCACCGCTATCTGCATTAACATGGAAACATCTACACTGCTATCCTTGTAAACATGCATACATCTTCACCGCTATCTGTATAAACATGGAAATATCTACACCGCTATCTGTATGAACATGGAAATAGCTACACCGCTATCTGTATGAACATGGAAATATCTACACCACTATCTGTATGAACATGGAATTATCTACACCGCTATCTGTATGAACATGGATATATCTACACAGCCATCTGGATGAACATGGAAATATCTACACAGCTATCGGTATGAACATGGAAATATCTACACCGCTATCTGTATGAACATGGAAATATCTACAGCGCTATCTGTTTGAACATGGAAATATCTACACCGTTATCTGCATGAAAATGGAAATATCTACACAGCTATCTGCATACACATGGAAATATCTACAAAGATATCTCTTTACACATGGAAATAACTACACCGCTATCTCTATAAACATGGAAATATCTACACAGCCATCTATATGAACATGGAAATATCTGCACCGCCATCTGTATGAACATATAAATATCTACACCACCATCTGTATTAAGATGGAGATATCTACACCGCTATCTGTATAAACTTGGAAATATCTACACCGCTATCTGAATAAACATGGAAATATCTACATCAGTATCTGTATAAACATGGAAATATCTACACCGCTACCTGTAAAAACATGGAAATATCAGCACCGCTATCTGTATGAACATGTAAATATCTACACCGCTATCTCTATGAACGTGGAAATATCTACCCCGCTATCTGTATGAACATGGAAATATCTACAACGCCATCTGTATGAACCTGGAAATATCTTCACCGCCATCTGTATGAACATGGATATATCTACACAGCCATCTGGATGAACATGGAAATAACTACACCGCTATCTGTATGAACATGGAAATATTTACACCGCTATCTGTATAAACATGGAAATATCTACACAGCCATCAGGATGAACATGGAAATATCTACACTGCTATCTGTATGAACATGGAAATACATACACCGCTATCTGTATGAACATGGAAATGTCTACACCGCTATCTGTATGAACATGGAAATATCTACACCGCTATCTGTATGAACATGGAAATATCTTCACCGCCATCTGTATGAACATGGATATATCTACACAGCCATGTGGATTAACATGGAAATATCTACACCGATATCTGTGAAAACATGCATATATCTTCACCGCTATCTGTATAAACATGGAAATATCTACACCGCTATCTTTATCAACATGGAAATATCTACACCGCTAACTGTTTGAACAGGCAAATATATACACCGCTATCTGCATGAAAATAGAAATATCTACACCACTATCTGTATGAACATGGAAATACATACACCCCTATCTGTATGAACATGGAAATATCTACACCGCTATCAGTATGAACATGGAAATATCTACACCGCTATCTGTATGAACATGGAAATATTTTCACCGCCATCTGTATGAACATGGATATATCTACACAGCCATCTGGATGAACATGGAAATATCTACACCGCTATCTGTATGAACATTGAAATATCTACACCGCTATCTGTATGAACATGGAAATATCTACACCGCTATCAGTATGAACATGGAAATATCTACACCGCTATCTGTATGAACATGGAAATATCTACACCGCTATCTGTATGAACATGGAAATATCCACACCACTATCTGTGTAAACATGTATACATCTTCATCGCTATCTGCATGAAAATGGAAATATCTACACAGCTATCTGCATATACATGGAAATATCTACAAAGCTATCTCCTTACACATGGAAATAACTACACTGCTATCTCTATAAACATGGAAATATCTACACCGCCATCTGTATGAACATAGAAATATCTGCACCGACATCTGTATGAACATATAAATATCTACACCGCCATCTGTATTAAGATGGAGATATCTACACCGCTATCTGCATAAACTTGGAAATATCTACACCACTATCTGTATAAACATGGAAATATCTATGCCGCTTTCTGTATAAACAAGGAAATATCTACACTGCTACCTGTATAAACATGGAAATATCAGCACCGCTATCTGTATGAACATGTAAATAGCTACACAGCCATCTGGATGAACATGGAAATATCTACACCGCTATCTGTATGAACATGGAAATAACTACACCGCTATCCGTATGAACATGGAAATATCTACACCGCTATCTGTATGAACATGGAAATATCCACACCGCTATCTGTGTAAACATGTATACATCTTCACCGCTATCTGCATGAAAATGGAAATATCTACACAGCTATCTGCATATACATGGAAATATCTACAAAGCTATCTCCTTACACATGGAAATAACTACACTGCTATCTCTATAAACATGGAAATATCTACACCGCCATCTGTATGAACATAGAAATATCTGCACCGACATCTGTATGAACATATAAATATCTACACCGCCATCTGTATTAAGATGGAGATATCTACACCGCTATCTGTATAAACTTGGAAATATCTACACCGCTATCTGTATAAACATGGAAATATCTACACCACTATCTGTATGAACATGGAAATATCTACACCGCTATCTGTATGAACATGGAAATATCTTCACCGCCATCTGTATGAACATGGATATATCTACACAGCCATCTGGATGAACATGGAAATATCTACACCGCTATCTGTATTAACATGGAAATAGCTACACTGCTATCCGTATGAACATGGAAATATCTACACCGCTATCTGTATAAACATGTAAATATCTACACCGCTATCTGTATGAACATGGAAATATCTTCACCGCCATCTGTATGAACATGGAAATATCTACACAGCCATCTGGATGAACATGAAAATATCTACACCGCTATCTGTGTAAACATGCATACATCTTCACCGCTATCTGTATAAACATGGAAATATCTACACCGCTACCTGTATAAACATGGAAATATCTATACCGCTATCTCTATGAACATGGAAATATCCACACCGCTATCTGTATGAACATGGAAATAGGTACACCGCTATCTGTATGAACATGGAAATATCTACACCACTATCTGTATGAACATGGAAATATCTACACCGCTATCTGTTTGAACAGGGAAGTATATACACCGCTATCCTCTTGAAAATGGAAATATCTACACAGCTATCTGCATATACATGGGAATATCTACACAGCCATCTATTTACACATGGAAATAACTACACCGCTATCTGTATCAACGTGGAAATATCTACACCGCCATCTGTATGAACATGGAAATATCTGCACCGCCATCTGTATGAACATATAAATATCTACACCGCCATCTGTATTAAGATGGAGATATCTACACCGCTATCTGTATAAACTTGGAAATATCTACACCGCAATCTGTATAAACATGGAAATATCTACACCACTATCTGTATAAACATGGAAATACCTACACCGCTACCTGTATAAACATGGAAATATCAGCACCGCTATCTGTATGAACATGGAAATATCTACACCGCTGTCTCTATGATCATGGAAATATCTACGCCGCTCTCTGTATGAACATGGAAATAGCTACACCGCTATCTGTATGAACATGGAAATATCTACACCACTATCTATATGAACATGGAAATAACTACACCGCTATCTGTATGAACATGGATATATCTACACAGCCATCTGGATGAACATGGAAATATCTACACCGCTATCTGTATGAACATGGAAATATCTACACCACTATCTGTATGAACATGGAAATATCTACACCGCTATCTGTATGAACATGGAAATATCTACACCGCTATCTGTGTAAACATGCATACATCTTCACCGCTATCTGTATAAACATGGAAATATCTACACCGCTATCTGTATGAACATGGAAATATCTACAGCGCTATCTGTTTGAACATGGAAATATCTACACCGCTATCTGCATGAAAATGGAAATATCTACACAACTATCTGCATATAAATGGAAATATCTACACAGCTATCTCTTTGCACATGGAAATAACTACACCGCTATCTCTATAAACATGGAAATATCTACACCGCCATCTGTATGAAAATGGAAATATCTACACCGCCATCTGTATTAAGAAGGAGATATCTACACCGCTATCTGTATAAACATGGAAATATCTACACTGCTATCTGTATAAACATGGAAATATCTACACCGCTATCTGTATAAACATGTAAATTTCTACACCGCTACCTGTATAAACATGGAAATATCAGCACCGCTATCGGTATGAACACAGAAATATCTACACCGCTATCTGTATGAACATGGAAATATCTACACCGCTATCTGTATGAACATGGAAATATCTTCACTGCCATCTGTGTGAACATGGATATATCTCCACAGCCATCTGGATGAACATGGAAATATCTACACAGCCATCTGGATGAACATGAAAATATCTACAACGCTATATGTGTAAACATGCATACATCTTCACCGCCATCTGTATAAACATGGAAATATCTACACCGCTACCTGTATAAACATGGAAATATCAGCACCGCTATCTGCATGAACATGGAAACATCTACACTGCTATCCTTGTAAACATGCATACATCTTCACCGCTATCTGTATAAACATGGAAATATCTACACCGCTATCTGTATGAACATGGAAATAGCTACACCGCTATCTGTATGAACATGGAAATATCTACACCACTATCTGTATGAACATGGAATTATCTACACCGCTATCTGTATGAACATGGATATATCTACACAGCCATCTGGATGAACATGGAAATATCTACACAGCTATCGGTATGAACATGGAAATATCTACACCGCTATCTGTATGAACATGGAAATATCTACAGCGCTATCTGTTTGAACATGGAAATATCTACACCGCTATCTGCATGAAAATGGAAATATCTACACAGCTATCTGCATACACATGGAAATATCTACAAAGATATCTCTTTACACATGGAAATAACTACACCGCTATCTCTATAAACATGGAAATATCTACACAGCCATCTATATGAACATGGAAATATCTGCACCGCCATCTGTATGAACATATAAATATCTACACCACCATCTGTATTAAGATGGAGATATCTACACCGCTATCTGTATAAACTTGGAAATATCTACACCGCTATCTGAATAAACATGGAAATATCTACATCAGTATCTGTATAAACATGGAAATATCTACACCGCTACCTGTAAAAACATGGAAATATCAGCACCGCTATCTGTATGAACATGTAAATATCTACACCGCTATCTCTATGAACGTGGAAATATCTACCCCGATATCTGTATGAACATGGAAATATCTACAACGCCATCTGTATGAACCTGGAAATATCTTCACCGCCATCTGTATGAACATGGATATATCTACACAGCCATCTGGATGAACATGGAAATAACTACACCGCTATCTGTATGAACATGGAAATATTTACACCGCTATCTGTATAAACATGGAAAAATCTACACAGCCATCAGGATGAACATGGAAATATCTACACTGCTATCTGTATGAACATGGAAATACATACACCGCTATCTGTATGAACATGGAAATATCTACACCGCTATCTGTATGAACATGGAAATATCTACACCGCTATCTGTATGAACATGGAAATATCTTCACCGCCATCTGTATGAACATGGATATATCTACACAGCCATGTGGATTAACATGGAAATATCTACACCGATATCTGTGAAAACATGCATATATCTTCACCGCTATCTGTATAAACATGGAAATATCTACACCGCTATCTTTATCAACATGGAAATATCTACACCGCTAACTGTTTGAACAGGGAAATATATACACCGCTATCTGCATGAAAATAGAAATATCTACACCACTATCTGTATGAACATGGAAATACATACAACCCTATCTGTATGAACATGGAAATATCTACACCGCTATCAGTATGAACATGGAAATATCTACACCGCTATCTGTATGAACATGGAAATATCTACACCGCTATCTGTATGAACATGGAAATATCCACACCGCTATCTGTGTAAACATGTATACATCTTCATCGCTATCTGCATGAAAATGGAAATATCTACACAGCTATCTGCATATACATGGAAATATCTACAAAGCTATCTCCTTACACATGGAAATAACTACACTGCTATCTCTATAAACATGGAAATATCTACACCGCCATCTGTATGAACATAGAAATATCTGCACCGACATCTGTATGAACATATAAATATCTACACCGCCATCTGTATTAAGATGGAGATATCTACACCGCTATCTGTATAAACTTGGAAATATCTACACCACTATCTGTATAAACATGGAAATATCTATGCCGCTTTCTGTATAAACAAGGAAATATCTACACTGCTACCTGTATAAACATGGAAATATCAGCACCGCTATCTGTATGAACATGTAAATAGCTACACAGCCATCTGGATGAACATGGAAATATCTACACCGCTATCTGTATGAACATGGAAATAACTACACCGCTATCCGTATGAACATGGAAATATCTACACCGCTATCTGTATGAACATGGAAATATCCACACCACTATCTGTGTAAACATGTATACATCTTCACCGCTATCTGCATGAAAATGGAAATATCTACACAGCTATCTGCATATACATGGAAATATCTACAAAGCTATCTCCTTACACATGGAAATAACTACACTGCTATCTCTATAAACATGGAAATATCTACACCGCCATCTGTATGAACATAGAAATATCTGCACCGACATCTGTATGAACATATAAATATCTACACCGCCATCTGTATTAAGATGGAGATATCTACACCGCTATCTGTATAAACTTGGAAATATCTACACCGCTATCTGTATAAACATGGAAATATCTACACCACTATCTGTATGAACATGGAAATATCTACACCGCTATCTGTATGAACATGGAAATATCTTCACCGCCATCTGTATGAACGTGGATATATCTACACAGCCATCTGGATGAACATGGAAATATCTACACCGCTATCTGTATTAACATGGAAATAGCTACACTGCTATCCGTATGAACATGGAAATATCTACACCGCTATCTGTATAAACATGTAAATATCTACACCGCTATCTGTATGAACATGGAAATATCTTCACCGCCATCTGTATGAACATGGAAATATCTACACAGCCATCTGGATGAACATGAAAATATCTACACCGCTATCTGTGTAAACATGCATACATCTTCACCGCTATCTGTATAAACATGGAAATATCTACACCGCTACCTGTATAAACATGGAAATATCTACACCGCTATCTCTATGAACATGGAAATATCCACACCGCTATCTGTATGAACATGGAAATAGGTACACCGCTATCTGTATGAACATGGAAATATCTACACCACTATCTGTATGAACATGGAAATATCTACACCGCTATCTGTTTGAACAGGGAAGTATATACACCGCTATCTGCTTGAAAATGGAAATATCTACACAGCTATCTGCATATACATGGGAATATCTACACAGCCATCTCTTTACACATGGAAATAACTACACCGCTATCTGTATCAACGTGGAAATATCTACACCGCCATCTGTATGAACATGGAAATATCTGCACCGCCATCTGTATGAACATATAAGTATCTACACCGCCATCTGTATTAAGATGGAGATATCTACACCGCTATCTGTATAAACTTGGAAATATCTACACCGCAATCTGTATAAACATGGAAATATCTACACCACTATCTGTATAAACATGGAAATACCTACACCGCTACCTGTATAAACATGGAAATATCAGCACCGCTATCTGTATGAACATGGAAATATCTACACCGCTGTCTCTATGATCATGGAAATATCTACGCCGCTATCTGTATGAACATGGAAATAGCTACACCGCTATCTGTATGAACATGGAAATATCTACACCACTATCTATATGAACATGGAAATATCTACACCGCTATCTGTATGAACATGGATATATCTACACAGCCATCTGGATGAACATGGAAATATCTACACCGCTATCTGTATGAACATGGAAATATCTACACCACTATCTGTATGAACATGGAAATATCTACACCGCTATCTGTATGAACATGGAAATATCTACACCGCTATCTGTGTAAACATGCATACATCTTCACCGCTATCTGTATAAACATGGAAATATCTACACCGCTATCTGTATGAACATGAAAATATCTACACCGCAATCTGTTTGAACATGTAAATATCTACACCGCTATCTGCATGAAAATGGAAATATCTACACAACTATCTGCATATAAATGGAAATATCTACACAGCTATCTCTTTGCACATGGAAATAACTACACCGCTATCTCTATAAACATGGAAATATCTACACCGCCATCTGCATGAAAATGGAAATATCTACACCGCCATCTGTATTAAGAAGGAGATATCTACACCGCTATCTGTATAAACATGGAAATATCTACACCGCTATCTGTATTAACATGGAAATATCTACACCGCTATCTGTATAAACACGGAAATATGTTCACCGCTACCTGTATAAAAATGGAAGTATCAGCACCGCTATCGGTATGAACATGGCAATATCTACACGGTTATCTGTATGAACATGGAAATATCTACACCGCTATCCGTATGAACATGGAAATGTGTTCACCGCCATCTGTATGAACATGGATATATCTACACAGCCATCTGGATGAATATGGAAATATCTACACCGCTATCTGTATGAACATGGAAATATCTACACCGCTATCTGTATGAACATGGGAATATCTACACAGCCATCTGGATGAACATGGAAATATCTACACCGCTATCTGTATGAACATAGAAATACATACACTGCTATCTGTATGAACATGGAAATATCTACACCACTATCTGTATGAACATGGAAATATCTACACCACTATCTGTATGAACAAGGAAATAACTTCACCGCCATCTGTATGAACATGGATATATCTACACAGCCATCTGGATGAACGTGGAAATACCTACACCGCTATCTGTGTAAACATGCATACAACTTCACCGCTATCTGTATAAACATGGAAATATCTACACCGCTATCTTTATGAACATGGAAATATCTACACTGCTAACTGTTTGAACAGGGAAATATATACACCGCTATCTGCTTAAAAATGGAAATATCTACACCGCTATCTGTATGAACATGGAAATACTTACACCGCTATCTGTATGAAGATGGAAATATCTACACCGCTATCTGTATGAACATGGAAATATCTACACCGCTATCTGTATGAACATGGAAATACCTTCACCGCCATCTGTATGAACATGGATATATCTACACAGCCATCTGGATGAACATGGAAATATCTGCACCGCTATCTGTATGAACATGGAAATATCTACACCGCTATCTGCATGAACATGGATATATCTACAGAGCCATCTGGATGAATATGGAAATATCTACACCGCTATCTGTGTAAACATGCATACATTTTCACCGCTATCTGTACAAACATGGAAATATCTGCACCGCCATCTTTATGAACATAGAAGTATCTACACCGCTAACTGTTTGAACAGGGAAATATATACACCGCTATCTGAATGAAAATGGAAATATCTACACAGCTATCTGCTTATACATGGAAATATCTACACAGCTATCTCTTTGCACATGGAAAAAAATACACCGCTATCTGTATGAACATGGAAATATCTACACCGCCATCTGTATGAACATGGAAATACCTGCACCGCCATCTGTATGAACATATAAATATCTACACCGCCATCTGTATTAAGTTGGAGATATCTAAACCACTATCTGCATAAACATGGAAATATCTACACTGCTTTCTGTATAAACATGGAAATATCTACACCGCTATGTGTATAAACATGGAAATATCTACACCGCTATCTGTAAAAACATGGAAATATCTACACCGCTACATGTATAAACATGGAAATATCAGCACCGCTATCTGTATGAACATGGAAATATCTACACCGTCATCTGTATGAACATGGAAATATCTTCACCGCCATCTGTAGGAACATGGATATATCTACACAGCCATCTGTATGAACATGGAAATATCTACACCGCTATCTGTATGAACATGGAAATATATTCCCCGCTATCTGTATGAACATGGAAATATCTTCACCGCCATCTGTATGAACATGGATATATCTACACAGCCATCTGGATAAACATGGAAATATCTACACCGCTATCAGTATGAACATGGAAACATCTACACCGCTATCTGTGTAAACATGCATACATCTTCACCGCTATCTGTATAAACATGGAAATATCTACACCGCTATCTGTACGAACATGGAAATATCTACACCGCTACCTGTTTGAACATGGAAGTATCTACACCGCTATCTGCATGAAAATGGAAATATCTACCAAGCTATCTGCATATACATGGAAATATCTACACAGCTATCCCTTTACACATGGAAATAACTACACCGCTATCTCTATAAACATGGAAATATCTACACAGCTATCTCTTTACACATGGAAATAACTACACCGCTATCTCTATAAACATGGAAATATCTACACCGCTATCTGTATAAACATGGAAATATCTACACCGCTATCTGTATCCACATGGAAATATCTAAACCGCTACCTCTATGAACATGGAAAAATCCACACCGCTATCTGTATGAACATGGAAATAGCTACACTGCTATCTGTATGAACATGGAAATATCTACACCACTATCTGTATGAACATGGAAATATCTACAAAGGTTTGCATTTGAACAGGGAAGTATATACACCGCTATCTGCTTGAAAATGGAAATATCTACACAGCTATCTGCATATACATGGGAAAATCTACACAGCTATCTCTTTACACATGGAAATAACTACACCGCTATCTGTATGACCATGGAAATATATACACTGCCATCTGTATGAAGATGGAAATATCTGCACCGCCATCTGTATGAACATATAAATATCTACACCGCCATCTGTATTAAGATGGAGATATCTACACCGCTCTCTGTATAAACTTGGAAACATCTACACCACTATCTGTATAAACATGGAAATGTCTACACCGCTACCTGTATAAACATGGAAATATCAGAACCGCTATCTGTATGAACATGTAAATATCTACACCGCTATCTCTATGAACATGGAATTATCTACACCGCTATCTGTATGAACATGGAAATATCTTCACCGCCATCTGTATGAACATGGAAATATCTACACAGCCATCTGGATGAACATGAAAATATCTACACCGCTATCTGTGTAAACATGCATACAACTTCACCACTATCTGTATAAACATGGAAATATCTACACCGCTACCTGTATAAACATGGAAATATCTACACCGCTATCTCTATGAACATGGAAATATCCACACCGCTATCTGTATGAACATGGAAATAGGTACACCGCTATCTGTATGAACATGGAAATATCTACACCACTATCTGTATGAACATGGAAATATCTACACCGCTATCTGTTTGAACAGGGAAGTATACACACCGCTATCTGCTTGAAAATGGAAATATCTACACAGCTATCTGCATATACATGGGAATATCTACACAGCCATCTCTTTACTCATGGAAATAACTACACCGCTATCTGTATCAACATGGAAATATCTACACCGCCATCTGTATGAACATGGAAATATCTGCACCGCCATCTGTATGAACATATAAATATCTACACCGCCATCTGTATTAAGATGGAGATATCTAAACCGCTATCTGTATAAACTTGGAATTATTTACACCGCAATCTGTATAAACATGGAAATATCTACACCACTATCTGTATAAACATGGAAATATCTACACCGCTACCTGTATAAACATGGAAATATCAGCACCGCTATCTGTATGAACATGTAAATACCTACACCGCTATCTCTATGAACATGGAAATATCTACACCGCTATCTGTATGAACATGGAAATAGCTACACCACTATCTGTATGAAAATGAAAATATCTACACCACTATCTATATGAACATGGAAATATCTACACCGCTATCTGTATGAACATGGATATATCTACACAGCTATCTGGATGAACATGGAAATATCTACACCGCTATATGTATGAACATGGAAATATCTACACCACTATCTGTATGAACATGGAAATATCTACACCGCTATCTGTTTGAACAGGGAAATATATACACCGCTATCTGCATGAAAATGGAAATATCTACACAGCTATCTGCATATACATGGAAATATCTATACAGCTATCTCTTTACACATGGAAATAACTACACCGCTTTCTGTATGAACATGGAAATATCTACACCGCCATCTGTATGAACATGGAAATATCTCCACCGCCATCTCTATGAACATATAAATATCTACACTGCCATCTGTATTAATAAGGAGATATCTACACCGCTATCAGTATAAACATGGAAATATCTGCACTGCTATCTGTATAAACATGGAAATATCTACACCGCTATCTGTATAAACATGGAAATTTCTACACCGCTACCTGTATAAACATGGAAATATCAGCACCGCTATCGGTATGAACACGGAAATATCTACACCGCTATCTGTATGAACCTGGAAATATCTACACCGCTATCTGTATGAACATGGAAATATCTTCACTGCCATCTGTGTGAACATGGATATATCTACACAGCCATCTGGATGAACATGGAAATATCTACACCGCTATCTGTATGAACATGGAAATACCTACACAGCCATCTGGATGAACATGAAAATATCTACACCGCTATATGTGTAAACATGCATACATCTTCACCGCTATCTGTATAAACATGGAAATATCTACACCGCTACCTGTATAAACATGGAAATATCAGCACCGCTATCTGTATGAACATGGAAATATCTACCCCGCTATCTCTATGAACATGGAAATATCCACACCGCTATCTGTATGAACATGGAAATAGCTACACCGCTATCTCTATGAACATGGAAATATCCACACCGCTATCTGTATGAACATGGAAATAGCTACACCGCTATCTGTATGAAAAAAGAAATATCTACACCACTATCTGTATGAACATGGAAATATCTACACCGCTATCTGTTTGAACAGGGAAATATATACACCGCTATCTGCATGAAAATGGAAATATCTACACAGCTATCTGAATATACATGGGAAGATCTACACAGCTATCTCTTTACACATGGAAATATCTACACCGCTATCTGTATGAACATGGAAATATCTACACCGCCATCTGTATGAACATGGAAATATCTGCACCGCCATCTGTATGAACATATAAATATCTACACAACCATCTGTATTAAGAAGGAGATATCTACACCGATATCTGTATAAACATGGAAATATCTACACTGCTATCTGTATAAACATGGAAATATCTACACCGCTATCTGTACAAACATCTAAATATCTACATCGCTACCTGTATAAACATGGAAATATCAGCACCGCTATCGGTATGAACACGGAAATATCTCCACCGCTATCTGTATGAACATGGAAATATCTACACCGCTATCTGTATGAACATGGAAATATCTTCACTGCCATCTGTATGAACATAGATATATCTACAATGCCATCTGCATGAACATGGAAATATCTACACCGCTATCTGCATGAACATGGAAACATCTACACTGCTATCCTTGTAAACATGCATACATCTTCACCGCTATCTGTATAAACATGGAAATATCTACACCGCTATCTGTATGAACATGGAAATATCTACACCGCTATCTGAACATGGAAATATCTACACCGCTATCTGCATGAAAATGGAAATATCTACACAGCTATCTACATACACATGGAAATATCTACAAAGCTATCTCTTTACACATGGAAATAACTACACCGCTATCTCTATAAACATGGAAATATCTACACCACCATCTATATGAACATGGAAATATCTTCACCGCCATCTGTATGAACATATAAATATCTACACCGCCATCTGTATTAAGATGGAGATATCTTCACATCTATCTGTATAAACTTGGAAATATCTACACCGCTATCTGTATAAACATGGAAATATCTACACCACTATCTGTATAAACATGGAAATATCTACACCGCTACCTGTATAAACATGGAAATATCAGCACAGCTATCTGTATGAACATGGAAATATCTACACAGCTATCTCTTTGAACATGGAAATATCTACACCGCTATCTGTATTAAGAAGGAGATATCTACACCGATATCTGTATAAACATGGAAATATCTACACCGCTATCTGTATGAACATGGAAATATCTACACCGCTATCTGTATAAACACGGAAATATGTACACCGCTACCTGTATAAACATGGAAGTATCAGCACCGCTATCAGTATGAACATGGCAATATCTACACGGCTATCTGTATGAACATGGAAATATCTACACCGCTATCTGTATAAACATGGAAATATCTACACCGCTATCTTTATGAACATGGAAATGTCTACACCGCTAACTGTTTGAACAGGGAAATATATACACCGCTATCTGCATGAAAACGGAAATATATACACAGCTATCTGCTTATACATGGAAATATCTACACAGCTATCTCTTTACACATGGAAATAACTACACCGCTATCTGTATGAACATGGAAATATCTACACCGCCATCTGTATGAACATGGAAATATCTGCACATTCAACTGTATGAACATTTAAATATCTACACCGCCATCTGTATTAAGATGGAGATATCTACACCACTATCTGCATAAACATGGACATATCTACACCGCTATCTGTATAAACATGGAAATATCTACACCGCTATATGTATAAACATGGGAATATCAACACTGCTATCTGTATAAACATGGAAATATCTACACCGCTACCTGTGTAAACATGGAAAAGTCAGCACCGTTATCAGTATGAACATGGAAGTTTCTACACCGCCATCTGTATGAACATGGAAATATCTTCACCGCCATCCGTATGAACATGGAAATATCTGCTCCGCCATCTGTATGAACATATAAATATCTACACCGCCATCTGTATTAAGATGGAGATATCTACACCGCTATCTGTATAAACATGGAACTATCTACACCGCTATCTGAATAAACATGGAAATATCTACATCAGTATCTGTATAAACATGGAAATATCTACACCGCTACCTGTAAAAACATGGAAATATCAGCACCGCTATCTGTATGAACATGTAAATATCTACACCGCTATCTCTATGAACGTGGAAATATCTACCCCGCTATGTGTAGGAACATGGAAATATCTACACCGCCATCTGTATGAACATGGAAATATCTTCACCGCCATCTGTATGAACATGGATATATCTACACAGCCATCTGTATGAACATGAAAATATCTACACCGCTATCTGTATGAACATGGAAATATCTACACCACTATCTGTATGAAGATGGAAATATCTACACCGCTATCTGTTTGAACAGGGAAATATATACACCGCTATCTGCATGAAAATGGAAATATCTACACAGCTATCTGCATATACATGGAAATATCTATACAGCTATCTCTTTACACATGGAAATAACTACACCGCTTTCTGTATGAACATGGAAATATCTACACCGCCATCTGTATGAACATGGAAATATCTGCACCGCCATCTCTATGAACATATAAATATCTACACTGCCATCTGTATTAATAAGGAGATATCTACACCGCTATCTGTATAAACATGGAAATATCTACACTGCTATCTGTATAAACATGGAAATATCTACACCGCTATCTGTATAAACATGGAAATTCTACACCGCTACCTGTATAAACATGGAAATATCAGCACCGCTATCGGTATGAACACGGAAATATCTCCACCGCTATCTGCATGAACATGGAAACATCTACACTGCTATCCTTGTAAACATGCATACATCTTCACCGCTATCTGAATAAACATGGAAATATCTACACCGCTATCTGTATGAACATGGAAATAGCTACACCGCTATCTGTATGAACATGGAAATAACTACACCACTATCTGTATGAACATGGAATTATCTACACCGCTATCTGTATGAACATGGATATATCTACACAGCCATCTGGATGAACATGGAAATATCTACACAGCTATCGGTATGAACATGGAAATATCTACACAGCCATCTGGATGAACATGAAAATATGTACACCGCTATATGTGTAAACATGCATACATCTTCACCGCTATCTGTATAAACATGGAAATATCTACACCGCTACCTGTATAAACATGGAAATATCAGCACCGCTATCTGTATGAACATGGAAATATCTACCCCGCTATCTCTATGAACATGGAAATATCCACACCGCTATCTGTATGAACATGGAAATAGCTACACCGCTATCTGTATGAACATGGAAATATCTACACCACTATCTGTATGAACATGGAAATATCTACACCGCTATCTGTTTGAACAGGGAAATATATACACCGCTATCTGCATGAAAATGGAAATATCTACACAGCTATCTGAATATACATGGGAAGATCTACACAGCTATCTCTTTACACATGGAAATAACTAAACCGCTATCTGTATGAACATGGAAATATCTACACCGCCATCTGTATGAACATGGAAATATCTGCACCGCCATCTGTATGAACATATAAATATCTACACCGCCATCTGCATTAAGAAGGAGATATCTACACTGTTATCTGTATAAACATGGAAATATCTACACTGCTATCTGTATAAACATGGAAATATCTACACCGCTATCTGTACAAACATGGAAATATCTACATCGCTACCTGTATAAACATGGAAATATCAGCACCGCTATCGGTATGAACACGGAAATATCTCCACCGCTATCTGTATGAACATGGAAATATCTACACCGCTATCTGTAAGAACATGGAAATATCTTCACTGCCATCTGTATGAACATGGATATATCTACAATGCCATCTGGATGAACATGGAAATATCTACACCGCTATCTGCATGAACATGAAAACATCTACACTGCTATCTTTGTAAACATGCATACATCTTCACCGCTATCTGTATAAACATGGAAATATCTACACCGCTATCTGTATGAACATGGAAATATCTACACCGCTATCTGTTTGAACATGGAAATATCTACACAGCTATCTGCATGAAAATGGAAATATCTACACAGCTATCTGCATACACATGGAAATATCTACAAAGCTATCTCTTTACACATGGAAATAACTACACCGCTATCTCTATAAACATGGAAATATCTACACCGCCATCTATATGAACATGGAAATATCTGCACCGCCATCTGTATGAACATATAAATATCTACACCACCATCTGTATTAAGATGGAGATATCTACACCGCTATCTGTATAAACTTGGAAATATCTACACCGCTATCTGAATAAACATGGAAATATCTACATCAGTATCTGTATAAACATGGAAATATCTACACCGCTACCTGTAAAAACATGGAAATATCAGCACCGCTATCTGTATGAACATGTAAATATCTACACCGCTATCTCTATGAACGTGGAAATATCTACCCCGCTATCTGTATGAACATGGAAATATCTACAACGCCATCTGTATGAACCTGGAAATATCTTCACCGCCATCTGTATGAACATGGATATATCTACACAGCCATCTGGATGAACATGGAAATAACTACACCGCTATCTGTATGAACATGGAAATATTTACACCGCTATCTGTATGAACATGGAAATATCTACACAGCCATCAGGATGAACATGGAAATATCTACACTGCTATCTGTATGAACATGGAAATACATACACCGCTATCTGTATGAACATGGAAATATCTACACCGCTATCTGTATGAACATGGAAATATCTACACCGCTATCTGTATGAACATGGAAATATCTTCACCGCCATCTGTATGAACATGGATATATCTACACAGCCATGTGGATGAACATGGAAATATCTACACCGATATCTGTGAAAACATGCATATATCTTCACCGCTATCTGTATAAACATGGAAATATCTACACCGCTATCTTTATGAACATTGAAATATCTACACCGCTAACTGTTTGAACAGGGAAATATATACACCGCTATCTGCATGAAAATAGAAATATCTACACCACTATCTGTATGAACATGGAAATACATACACCCCTATCTGTATGAACATGGAAATATCTAAACCGCTATCTGTATGAACATGGAAATATCTACACCGCTATCTGTATGAACATGGAAATATCTTCACCGCCATCTGTATGAACATGGATATATCTACACAGCCATCTGGATGAACATGGAAATATCTACACCGCTATCTGTATGAACATTGAAATATCTACACCGCTATCTGTATGAACATGGAAATATCTACACCGCTATCAGTATGAACATGGAAATATCTACACCGCTATCTGTATGAACATGGAAATATCTTCTCCGCCATCTGTAAGAACATAGATATATCTACACAGCCATCTGTATGAACATGGAAATATCTACACCGCTATCTGTATGAACATGGAAATATCCACACCGCTATCTGTGTAAACATGTATACATCTTCATCGCTATCTGCATGAAAATGGAAATATCTACACAGCTATCTGCATATACATGGAAATATCTACAAAGCTATCTCCTTACACATGGAAATAACTACACTGCTATCTCTATAAACATGGAAATATCTACACCGCCATCTGTATGAACATGGAAATATCTGCACCGCCATCTCTATGAACATATAAATATCTACACTGCCTTCTGTATTAATAAGGAGATATCTACACCGCTATCTGTATAAACATGGAAGTATCTACACTGCTATCTGTATAAACATGGAAATATCTACACCGCTATCTGTATAAACATGGAAATTTCTACACCGCTACCTGTATAAACATGGAAATATCAGCACCGCTATCGGTATGAACACGGAAATATCTACACCGCTATCTGTATGAACATGGAAATTTCTACACCGCTATCTGTATGAACATGGAAATATCTTCACTGCCATCTGTGTGAACATGTATATATCTACACAGCCATCTGGATGAACATGGAAATATCTACACCGCTATCTGTATGAACATGGAAATATCTACACAGCCATCTGGATGAACATGAAAATATCTACAACGCTATATGTGTAAACATGCATACAACTTCACCGCTATCTGTATAAACATGGAAATATCTACACCGCTACCTGTATAAACATGGAAATATCAGCACCGCTATCTGCATGAACATGGAAACATCTACACTGCTATCCTTGAAAACATGCATACATCTTCACCGCTATCTGTATAAACATGGAAATATCTACACCGCTATCTGTATGAACATGGAAATAGCTACACCGCTATCTGTATGAACATGGAAATATCTACACCACTATCTGTATGAACATGGAATTATCTACACCGCTATCTGTATGAACATGGATATATCTACAGAGCCATCTGGATGAACATGGAAATATCTACACCGCTATCGGTATGAACTTGGAAATATCTACACAGCCATCTGGATGAACATGAAAATATGTACACCGCTATATGTGTAAACATGCATACATCTTCACCGCTATCTGTATAAACATGGAAATATCTACACCGCTACCTGTATAAACATGGAAATATCAGCACCGCTATCTGTATGAACATGGAAATATCTACACCGCTATCTCTATGACCATGGAAATATCCACACCGCTATCTGTATGAACATGGATATAGCTACACCGCTATCTGTATGAACATGGAAATATCTACACCACTATCTGTATGAACATGGAAATATCTACACCGCTATCTGTTTGAACAGGGAAATATATACACCGCTATCTGCATGAAAATGGAAATATCTACACAGCTATCTGAATATACATGGGAAGATCTACACAGCTATCTCTTTACACATGGAAATTACTACACCGCTATCTGTATGAACATGGAAATATCTACACCGCCATCTGTATGAACATGGAAATATCTGCACCGCCATCTGTATGAACATATAAATATCTACTCCGCCATCTGCATTAAGAAGGAGATATCTACACCGATATCTGTATAAACATGGAAATATCTACACTGCTATCTGTATAAACATGGAAATATCTACACCACTATCTGTATGAACATGGAAATAACTACACCGCTATCTGTATGAACATGGAAATATCTTCACCGCCATCTGTATGAACATGGATATATCTACACAGCCATCTGGATGAACATGGAAATATCTACACCGCTATCTGTATGAACATGGAAATAGCTACGCTGCTATCCGTATGAACATGGAAATATCTACACCGCTATCTGTATAAACATGTAAATATCTACACCGCTATCTGTATGAACATGGAAATATCGTCACCGCCATCTGTATGAACATGGAAATATCTACACAGCCATCTGGATGAACATGAAAATATCTACACCGCTATCTGTGTAAACATGCATACATCTTCACCGCTATCTGTATAAACATGGAAATATCTAGACCGCTACCTGTATAAACATGGAAATATCTACACCGCTATCTCTATGAACATGGGAATATCCACACCGCTATCTGTATGAACATGGAAATAGGTACACCGCTATCTGTATGAACATGGAAATATCTACACCACTATCTGTATGAACATGGAAATATCTACACCGCTATCTGTTTGAACAGGGAAGTATATACACCGCTATCTGCTTGAAAATGGAAATATCTACACAGCTATCTGCATATACATGGGAATATCTACACAGCCATCTCTTTACACATGGAAATAACTACACCGCTATCTGTATCAACGTGGAAATATCTACACCGCCATCTGTATGAACATGGAAATATCTGCACCGCCATCTGTATGAACATATAAATATCTACACCGCCATCTGTATTAAGATGGAGATATCTACACCGCTATCTGTATAAACTTGGAAATATCTACACCGCAATCTGTATAAACATGGAAATATCTACACCACTATCTGTATAAACATGGAAATACCTACACCGCTACCTGTATAAACATGGAAATATCAGCACCGCTATCTGTATGAACATGGAAATATCTACACCGCTGTCTCTATGATCATGGAAATATCTACGCCGCAATCTGTATGAACATGGATATATCTATACAGCCATCTGGATGAACATGGAAATATCTACACCGCTATCTGTATGAACATGGATATATCTACACAGCCATCTGGATGAACATGGAAATATCTACACTGCTATCTGTGTAGACATGCATACATCTTCACCGCTATCTGTATAAACATGGAAATATCTACACCACTATCTGTTTGAACATGGAAATATATACACCGCTATCTGCATGAAAATGGAAATATCTACACAGCTATCTCTTTACACATGGAAAAAACTACACCGCTATCTGTATGAGCATGGAAATATCTAAACCGCCATCTCTATTAAGATGGAGATATCTACACCGCTATCTGTATAAACATGGAAATATCTACACCGCTACCTGTATAAACATCGAAATAGCAGCACCGCTATCTGTATGAACATGGAAATATCTACACCGCTATCTGTATGAACATGGAAATAACTACACCTCTATCTGTATGAACATGGATATATCTACACCGCTATCTGTACGAACATGGAAATATCTACACCTCTACCTGTATGAACATGGAAATATCTCCACCGCCATCTGTATGAACATATAAACATCTACACCGCCGTCTGTATTAAGAAGGAGAAATCTACACCGCTATCTGTATAAACAAGGAAATATCTACACTGCTGTCTGTATAAACATGGAAATATCTACACCGCTATCTGTATGAACATGGAAATATCTACACCGCTACCTGTATAAACATGGAAATAACAGCACCGCTATCGGTATGAACATGGAAATATCTACACCGCCATCTGTATGAACATGGAAATATCTTCACCGCCATCTGCATGAACATGGATATATCTACACAGCCATCTGTATGAACAGGGAAATATCTAACCCGCTATCTGTATGAACATGGAAATATCTACACCGCTATCTGTATGAACATGGAAATATCTTCAACGCCATCTGTATGAAAATGGATATGTCTACACAGCCATCTGGATGAACATGGAAATATCTACACCGCTATCTGTATGAACATAGAAATATCTACACCGCTATCTGTGTAAACATGCATACATCTTCACCGCTATCTGTATAAACATGGAAATATCTACACCGCTATCTGTATGAACATGGAAACATCTACACTGCTATCTATTTGAACATGGAAATATCTACACCGCTATCTGTATGAAAATGGAAATATCTACACAGATATCTGCATATACATGGAAATATCTACACAGCTATCTCTTTACACATGGAAATATCTACACCGCTATCTATATAAACATGGAAATATCTACACCGCCATCTGTATGAACATGGAAATATCTGCACCGCCACCAGTATGAACTTATAAATATCTCCACCGCCATCTGTATAAAGAAGGAGATAGCTATACCGCTATCTGTATAAACATGGAAATATCTACACCGATATCTGTATGAACATGGAAATATCTACACCGCTATCTGTATGAACATGGAAATATCTACACCGCTATGTGTATGAACATGGAAATATCTTCACCACCATCCGTATGAACATGGATATATCTACACAGCCATCTGGATGAACATGGAAATATCTACACCGCTATCTGTATGCACATGGAAATATCTACACCTCCATCTGTATGAACATGGAAATATCTGCACCGCCATCTCTATGAACATATAAACATCTACACCGCCGTCTGTATTAGAAGGAGAAATCTACACCGCTATCTGTATAAACAGGGAAATATCTACACTGCTGTCTGTATAAACATGGAAATATCTACACCGCTATCTGTATGAACATGGAAATATCTACACCGCTACCTGTATGAACATGGAAATAGCTACACCGCTATCTTTATGAACATGGAAATATCTACACCACTATCTGTATGAACATGGAAATATCTACACCGCTATCTGTATGAACATGCATATATCTACACAGCCATCTGGATGAACATGGAAATATCTACACCGCTATCTGTATGAACATGGATATATCTACACCGATATCTGAATGAACATGGATATATCTACACAGCCATCTGGATGAACATGGAAATATCTACACTGCTATCTGTGTAGACATGCATACATCTTCACCGATATCTGTATAAACATGGAAATATCTACACCGCTATCTGTTTGAACATGGAAATATATACACCGCTATCTGCATGAAAATGGAAATATCTACACAGCTATCTGCATATACATGGAAATATCTACACAGCTATCTCTTTACACATGGAAAAAACTACACCGCTATCTGTATGAGCATGGAAATATCTACACCGCCATCTGTATTAACATGGGAATATCTGCACCGCCATCTGTATGAACATATAAATATCTACACCGCCATCTCTATTAAGATGGAGATATCTACACCTCTATCTGTATAAACATGGATATATCTACACCGCTACCTGTATAAACATGGAAATATCAGCACAGCTATCTGTATGAACATGGAAATATCTACACCGCTATCTGTATGAACATGGAAATATCTACACCTCTATCTGTATGAACATGGAAATATCTACACCGCTATCTGTATGAACATGGAAATATCTACACCTCTATCTGTATGAACATGGAAATATCTGCACCACCATCTGTATGAACATATAAACATCTACGCCGGAGTCTGTATTAAGAAGGAGAAATCTACACCGCTCTCAGTATAAACAAGGAAATATCTACACTGCTGTCTGTATAAACATGGAAATATCTTCACCGCTATCTGTATGAACATGGAAATATCTACACCGCTACCTGTATAAACATGAAAATAACAGCACCGCTATCGGTATGAACATGGAAATATCTACACTGCTATGTGTTTGAACATGGAAATATCTTCACCGCCATCTGTATGAACATGGATATATCTACACAGCCATCTGTATGAACATGGAAACATCTAACCCGCTATCTGTATGAACATGGAAATATCTACACTGCTATCTGTATGAACATGGAAATATCTTCATCGCCATCTGTATGAAAATGGACATGTCTACACAGCCATCTGGATGAACATGGAAATATCTACACCGCTATCTGTATGAACATGGAAATATCTACATTGCTATCTGTGTAAACATGCATACATCTTCACCGCTATCTGTATGAACATGGAAATATCTACATTGCTATCTGTGTAAACATGCATACATCTACACCACTATCTGTATGAACATGGAAATATCTACACCTCTATCTGTATGAACATGGAAATATCTACACCGCTATCTGTTTGAACAGGGAAATATATACACCGCTATCTGCATGAAAATGGAAATATCTACACAGCTATCTGCATATAAATGGAAATATCTACACAGCTATCTCTTTACACTTGGAAATAACTACACTGCTATCTGTATGAACATGGAAATATCTACACCGCCATCTGTATGAACATGGAAGTATCTGCACCGCCATCTGTATGAACATATAAATATCTACACCGCCATCTGTATTAAGGAGATATCTACACCGCTATCTGTATAAACATGGAAATATCTACACTGCTATCTGTATAAACATGGAAATATCTACACCGCTATCTGTATAAACATGGAAATATCTTCACCGCTACATGTATAAACATGGAAATATCAGCACCGCTATCGGTATGAACACGGAAATATCTACACCGCTATCTGTATGAACATGGAAATATCTACACCGCTATGTGTAGGAACAGGGAAATATCTACACCGCCATCTGTATGAACATGGCAATATCTTCACCGCTATCTGTATGAACATGGAAATATCTACACCGCTATCTGTATGAACATGGAAATAGCTACACCACTATCTGTATGAACATGGAAATAGCTACACAGCCATCTGGATGAACAAGGAAATATCTACACCGCTATCCGAATGAACATGGATATATCTACACAGCCATCTGGATGAACATGGAAATATCTACACCGCTATCCGTATGAACATGGAAATACATACACCGCTATCTGTATGAACATGGAAATATCTACACCGCTATCTGTATGAACATGGAAATATCTACACCGCTATCTGTATGAACATGGAAATATCTTCACCGCCGTCTGTATGAACATGGATATATCTACACAGCCATCTGGATGAACATGGAAATATCTGCACCGCTATCTGTATGAACATGGAAATATCTACACCGCTATCTGTATGAACATGGATATATCTACACAGCCATCTGGATGAACATGGAAATATCTACACCGCTATCTGTGTAAACATGCATACATCTTCACAGCTATCTGTATAAACATGGAAATATCTACACTGATATCTTTATGAACATGGAAATATCTACACCGCTAACTGTTTGAACAGGGAAATATATACACCGCTATCTGCATGAAAATGGAAATGTCTGCACAGCTATCTGCATATACATGGAAATATCTACACAGCTATCTCTTTACACATGGAAATAACTACACCGCTATCTGTATGAACATGGAAATATCTACACCGCCATCTGTATGAACATGGAAATATATGCACCGCCATCTGAATGAACATATAAATATCTACACCGCCATCTGTATTAATATGGAGATATCTACACCGCTATCTGTATGACCATGGAAATATCTACACAGCCATCAGGATGAACATGGAAATATCTACACCGCTATCTGTATGAACATGGAAATACATACACCGCTATCTGAATGAACATGGAAATATCTACACCGCTATCTGTATGAACATGGAAATATCTACACCGCTATCTGTATGAACATGGGAATATCTACACCGCTAACTGTTTGAACAGGGAAATATATACACCGCTATCTGCATGAAAATGGAAATATCTACACAACTATCTGCATATAAATGGAAATATCTACACAGCTATCTCTTTGCACGTGGAAATAACTACACCGCTATCTGTATATACATGGAAATACCTACACCGCCATCTGTATGAACATGGAAATATCTACACCGCCATCTGTATTAAGAAGGAGATATCTACACCGCTATCTCTATAAACATGGAAATATCTACACCGCTATCTGTATGAACATGGAAATATCTACACCGCTATCTGTATAAACACGGAAATATGTACACCGCTACCTGTATAAACATGGAAGTATCAGCACCGCTATCAGTATGAACATGGCAATATCTACACGGCTATCTGTATGAACATGGAAATATCTTCACCGCTATCTGTATTAATATGGAAATATCTACACCGCTATCTTTATGAACATGGAAATATCTACACCGCTAACTGTTGGAACAGGGAAATATATACACCGCTATCTGCATGAAAACGGAAATATCTACACAGCTATCTGCTTATACTTGGAAATATCTACACAGCTGTCTCTTTACACATGGAAATAACTACACCGCTATCTGTATGAACATGGAAATATCTACACCTCCATCTGTATGAACATGGAAATATCTGCACCGCCAACTGTATGAACATTTAAATATCTACACCGCCATCTGCATTAAAATGGAGATATCTACACCACTATCTGCATAAACATGGAAATATCTACACCGCTATCTGTATAAACATGGAAATATCTACACCGCTATATGTATAAACATGGAAATATCTACACTGCTATCTGTATAAACATGGAAATATCTACACCGCTACCTGTGTAAACATGGAAATGTCAGCACCGTTATCAGTATGAACATGGAAGTTTCTACACCGCCATCTGTATGAACATGGAAATATCTTCACCGCCATCCGTATGAACATGGAAATATCTGCTCCGCCATCTGTATGAACATATAAATATCTACACCGCCATCTGTATTAAGATGGAGATATCTACACCGCTATCTGTATCAACATGGAAATATCTACACCGCTATGTGTATAAATATGGAAATATCTACAGCGCTACCTGTATAAACATGGAAGTATCAGCACCGCTATCGGTATGAACATGGCAATATCTACACGGATATCTGTATGAACATGGAAATATCTACACCGCTATCTGTATGAACATGGAAATGTCTTCACCGCCATCTGTATGAACATGGATATATCTACACAGCCATCTGGATGAACATGGAAATATCTACACCGCTATCTGTATAAACATGGAAATATCTACACTGCTACCTGTATAAACATGGAAATATCAGCACCGCTATCTGTATGAACATGGAAATATCTACAGGGCCGTCTGTGTGAACATGGAAATATCGTCACCGCCATCTGTATGAACATGGATATATCTACACAGCCATCTGTATGAACATGGAAATATCTTCACCGCCATCTGTATGAACATGGATATGTCTACACAGCCGTCTGTATGAACATGGAAATATCTACACCGCTATCTGTTTGAACATGGAAATATCTACACAGATATCTGCATGAAAATGGAAATATCTACACAACTATCTGCATATAAATGGAAATATCTACACAGCTATCTGTTTGCACATGGAAATAACTACACCGCTATCTCTATAAACATGGAAATATCTACACCGCCATCTGTATGAACATGGAAATATCTACACCACCATCTGTATTAAGAAGGAGATATCTACACTACTATCTGTATAAACATGGAAATATCTACACCGATATCTGTATGAACATGGAAATATCTACACCGCTATCTGTATAAACACGGAAATATGTACACCGCTACCTGTATAAACATGGAAGTATCAGCACCGCTATCGGTATGAACATGGCAATATCTACACGGCTATCTGTATGAACATGGAAATATCTACACCGCTATCTGTATGAACATGGAAATATCTTCACAGCCATCGGTATGAACATGGATATATCTACACAGCCATCTGGATGAACATGGAAATATCTACACCGCTATCTGTATGAACATGGAAATATCTACACCGCTATCTGTATGAACATGGAAATATCTTCAACGCCATCTGCATGAAAATGGATATGTCTACACAGCCGTCTGGATGAACATGGAGATATCTACACCGCTATCTGTATGAACCTGGAAATATCTACACCGCAATCTGTGTAAACATGCATACATCTTCACCGCTATCTGTATAAACATGGAAATATCCACAACGCTATCTGTATGAACATGGAAATATCTACACCGCTATCTGTTTGAACATGGAAATATCTACACCGCTATTTGCATGAAAATGGAAATATCTACACAGCTATCTGCATTTACATGGAAATATCAACACAGCTATCTCTTTGCACATGGAAATAACTACACCGCTATCTCTATAAACATGGAAATATCTACACCACCATCTGTATGAACAAGGAAATATCTGCACCGCCATCTGTAGGAACATATAAATATCTACACCGCCATTTGTAATAAGAAGGAGATATCTACACCGCTATCTGTATAAACATGGAAATATCTACACCGCTATCTGTATGAACTTGGAAATATCTACACCGCTACCTATATAAACATGGAAGTATCAGCACCGCTATCGGAATGAACATGGCAATATCTACACGGCTATCTGTATGAACATGGAAATATCTACACCGCTATCTGTATGAACATGGAAATATCTACACCACTATCTGTATGAACATGGAAATAGCTACACTGCCATCTGGATGAACATGGAAATATCTGCACCGCTATCTGTATGAACATGGAAATATCTACACCGCTATCTGTATGAACATGGACATATCTACACAGCCATCTGGATGAACATGGAAATATCTACACCGCTATCTGTGTAAACATGCATAAATCTTTACCGCTATCTGTATAAACATGGAAATATCTACACTGTTATCTTTATGAACATGGAAATATCTACACCGCTAACTGAACAGGGAAATATATACACCGCTATCTGCATGAAAATGGAAATGTCTACACAGCTATCTGCATATACATGGAAATATCTACACAGCTATCTCTTTACACATGGAAATAACTACACCGCTATCTGTATGAACATGGAAATATCTACACGGCCATCTGTATGAACATGGAAATATCTGCACCGCCATCTGAATGAACATATAAATATCTACACCGCCATCTGTATTAAGATGGAGATATCTACAACGCTATCTGTATAAACATGGAAATATCTACACCGCTATGTGTATAAACATGGAAATATCTACACCGCTATCTGTATAAATATGGAAATATCTACACCGCTACCTGCATAAACATGGAAATATCAGCACCGCTATCAGTATGAACATGGAAGTATCTACACCGCCATCTGTATGAACATGGAAATATCTTCACCGCCATCTGTATGAACATGGAAATATCTGCACCGCCATCTGTATGAACATATAAATATCTACACCGCCATCTGTATTAAGATGGAGATATCTACACGCTATCTGTATAAACATGGAAATATCTACACCGCTATGTGTATAAACATGGAAATATCTACACCGCTATCTGTATAAACATGGAAATATCTACACTGCTACCTGTATAAACATGGAAATATCAGCCCCGCTATCTGTATGAACATGGAAATATCTACACGGCTATCTGTATGAACATGGAAAAATCTTCACCGCCATCTGTATGAACATGGATATATCTACACAGCCATCTGTATGAACATGGAAATATCTTCACCGCCATCTGTATGAACATGGATATGTCTACTCAGCCGTCTGGATGAACATGGAAATATCTACACCGCTATCTGCATGAACATGAAAATATCTTCACCGCTATCTGTGTAAACATGCATACATCTTCACCGCTATCTGTAAAAACATGGAAATATCCACACCGCTATCTGTATGAACATGGAAATATCTACACCGCTATCTGTTTGAAAATGGAAATATCTACAAAGCTATCTGCATATTCATGGAAATATTTACACAGCTATCTCTTTGCACATGGAAATAACTACACCGCTATCTCTATAAACATGGAAATATCTACACCACCATCTGTATGAACATGGAAATATCTGCACTGCCATCTGTATGAACATATAAATATCTACACCGCCATCTGTATTAAGAAGTAGATATCTACACCGCTATCTGTATAAACATGGAAATATCTACACCGCTATCTGTATGAACATGGAAATATCTACACCGCTACCTGTATGAACACGGAAATATGTACACCGCTACCTGTATAAACATGGAAGTATCAGCAGCGCTATCGGTATGAAAATGGAAATATCTACACAACTATCTGCATATAAATGGAAATATCTACACAGCTATCTCTTTGCACATGGAAATAACTACACCGCTATCTCTATAAACATGGAAATATCTACACCGCCATCTGTATGAACATGGAAATATCTACACCGCCATCTGTATTAAGAAGGAGATATCTACACCACTATCTGTATAAACATGGAAATATCTACACCGCTATCTGTATGAACATGGAAATATCTACACCGCTATCTGTATAAACACGGAAATATGTACACCGCTACCTGTATAAACATGGAAGTATCAGCACCGCTATCGGTATGAACATGGCAATATCTACACGGCTATCTGTATGAACATGGAAATATCTACACCGCTATCTGTATAAACATAGAAATATCTACACCGCTATCTTTATGAACATGGAAATATCTACACCGCTAACTGTTGGAACAGGGAAATATATACACCGCTATCTGCATGAAAACGGAAATATCTACACAGCTATCTGCTTATACATGGAAATATCTACACAGCTATCTCTTTACACATGGAAATAACTACACCGCTATCTGTATGAACATGGAAATATCTGCACCGCCATCTGTATGAACATGGAAATATCTGCACCGCCATCTGTATGAACATGGAAATATCTGCACCGCCATCTGTATGAATATTTAAATATCTACACCGCCATCTGTATTAAGATGGAGATATCTACACCACTATCTGCATAAACATGGAAATATCTACACCGCTATCTGTATAAACATGGAAATATCTACACCGCTATGTGTATAAACATGGAAATATCTACACTGCTATCTGTATAAACATGGAAATATCTACACCGCTACCAGTATAAACATGGAAATGTCAGCACCGCTATCAGTATGAACATGGAAGTTTCTACACCGCCATCTGTATGAACATGGAAATATCTTCACCGCCATCCGTATGAACATGGAAATATCTGCACCGCCATCTGTATGAAAATATAAATATCTACACCGCCATCTGTATTAAGATGGAGATATCAAACCGCTATCTGTATAAACATGGAAATAGCTACACCGCTACCTGTATAAACATGGAAGTATCAGCACCGCTATCGGTATGAACATGGCAATATCTACACGGTTATCTGTATGAACATGGAAATATCTACACCGCTATCTGTATGAACATGGAAATGTCTTCACCGCCATCTGTATGAACATGGATATATTTACACAGCCATCTGGATGAACATGGTAATATCTACACCGCTATCTGTATAAACATTGAAATATCTACACCGCCACCTGTATAAACATGGAAATATCAGCACCGCTATCAGTATGAACATGGAAATATCTACACCGCCGTCTGTATGAACCTGGAAATATCGTCACCGCCATCTCTATGAACATGGATATATCTACACAGCCATCTGTATGAACATGGAAATATCTTCACCGCCATCTGTATGAACATGGATATATCTACACAGCCATCTGGATGAACATGGAAATATCTACACCGCTATCTGTATGAACATGGAAATATCTACACGGCCATCTGGATGAACATGAAAATATCTACACCGCTATCTGTGTAAACATGCATACATCTTCACTGCTCTCTGTATAAACATGGAAATATCTACACCGCTATCTGTATAAACATGGAAATATCTACACCGCTACCTGTATAAACATGGAAATATCAGCAACGATATCTGTATGAACATGTAAATATCTACACCGCTATCTCTATGAACATGGAAATATCTACACTGCTATCTGTATGAACATGGAAATATCTACACCGCTATCTGTATAAACATCGAAATATGTACACCGCTACCTGTATAAACATGGAAGTATCAGCACCGCTATCGGTATAAACATGGCAATATCTACACGGCTATCTGTATGAACATGGAAATATCTGCACCACTATCTGTATGAACATGGAAATATCTTCACCGCCATCTGTATGAACATGGATATATCTACACAGCCTTCTGGATGAACATGGAAATATCTACACCGCTATCTGTATGAACATGGAAATATCTACACCGCTATCTGTATGAACATGGAAATATCTACACCGCTATCTGAATGAACATGGAAATATCTACACCGCTATCTGTATGAACATGGAAATATCTTCTCCGCCATCTGTAAGAACATAGATATATCTACACAGCCATCTGTATGAACATGGAAATATCTACACCGCTATCTGTATGAACATAGAAATATCTACACAGCTATCTGTGTAAACATGTATACATCTTCACCGCTATCTGCATGAAAATGGAAATATCTACACAGCTATCTGCATATACATGGAAATATCTACAAAGCTATCACTTTACACATGGAAATAACTTCACTGCTATCTCTATAAACATGGAAATATCTACACCGCCATCTGTATGAACATGGAAATATCTGCACCGACATCTGTATGAACATATCAATATCTAAACCGCCATCTGTATTAAGATGGAGATATCTACACCGCTATCTGTATAAACTTGGAAATAACTACACTGCTATCTGTATAAACATGGAAATATCTATGCCGCTTTCTGTATAAACAAGGGAATATCTACACTGCTACCTGTATAAACATGGAAATATCAGCCCCGCTATCTGTATGAACATGGAAATATCTACACTGCCATTTCTATGAACATGGAAATATCTTCACCGCCATCTGTAGGAACATGGATATATCTACACAGCCATCTGTATGAACATGGAAATATCTACACCGCTATCTGTATGAACATGGAAATATCTACACCGCTATCTGTATGAACATGGAAATATCTTCACCGCCATCTGTATGAACATGGATATGTCTACACAGCCATCTGTATGAACATTTAAATATCTACACCGCCATCTGTATTAAGATGGAGATATCTACACAACTATCTGCATAAACATGGAAATATCTACACCGCTATGTGTACAAACATGGAAATATCTACACCGCTATGTGTATAAACATGGAAATATCTACACCGCTATCTGTATAAACATGGAAATATCTACACCGCTACCTGTATAAACATGGAAATATCAGCACCTCTATCAGTATGAACATGGAAGTTTCTACACCGCCATCTGTATGAACATGGAAATATCTTCACCGCCATACGTATGAACATGGAAATATCTGCACCGCCAACTGTATGAACATATAAATATCTACACCGCCATCTGTATTAAGATGGAGATATCTACACCGCTATCTGTATAAACATGGAAATATCTACACCGCTATCTGTATAAACATGGAAATATCTACACCGCTATCTGTATAAACATGGAAATATCTTCACCGCTACCTGTATAAACATGGAAATATCAGCACCGCTTTCTGTATGAACATGGAAATATCTACACCACCGTCTGTATGAACATGGAAATATCGTCACCGCCATCTGTATGAACATGGATATATCTACACAGCCATCTGTATGAACATGGAAATACCTTCACCACCATCTGTATGAACATGGATATGTCTACACAGCCGTCTGGATGAACATGGAAATATCTACACCGCTATCTGTGTAAACATGCATACATCTTCACCGCTATCTGTATAAACATGGAAATATCTACACCGCTATCTGTATGAACATGGAAATATTTACACCGCTATCTGTATGAACATGGAAATATCTACACCACTATCTGTGCAAACATGCATACATCTTCACCGCTATCTGTATAAACATGGAAATATCTACACCGCTATCTGTATGAACATGGAAATATCTACACCGCTAACTGTTTGAACATGGAAATATCTACACCGCTATCTGCATGAAAATGGAAATATTTACACAGCTATCTGCATATACACGGAAATATCTGAAAAGCTATTTCTTTACACATGGAAATAACTACACCGCTATCTCTATAAACATGGAAATATCTACACCACCATCTGTGTGAACATGGAAATATCTGCACCGCCATCTGAATGAACATATAAATATCTACACCGCAATCTGTATTAAGATGGGGATATCTACACCGCTATCTGTATAAACATGGAAATATCTACACCGCTATCTGTATAAACATGGAAATATCTACACCGCTTTCTGTATAAACATGGAAATATCTACACCGCTACCTGTATAAACATGGAAATATCAGCACCGCTATCTATATGAACATGGAAATATCTACACCGCTATCTGTATGAACATGGAAATATCTACACCGCTATCTGCATGAAAATGGAAATATCTACACAGCTATCTGCATATACATGGAAATATCTACAAAGCTATCTCTTTACACATGGAAATAACTACACCGCTATCTCGGTAACGTGGAAATATATACACCACTATCTGTATAAACATGGAAATATCTACACCGCTATCTCTATGAACATGGAAATATCTACACCACTATCTGTATGAACATGGAAATATCTTCACCTCCATCTGTATGAACATGGATATATCTACACAGCCATCAGGATGAACACGGAAATATCTACACCGCTATCTGTATGAGCATGGAAATATCTACACCGCTATCTGTGTAAACATGTATACATCTTCACCACTATCTGTTTAAACATGGAAATATCTACACAGCTATCTGTATGAACATGGAAATATCTACACGGCTATCTGTTTGAACATGGAAATATCTACACCGCTATCTGCATGAAAATGGAAATATCTACAAAGCTATCTGCATATACATGGAAATATCTATACAGCTATCTCTTTACACATGGAAATAACTACACCGCTATCTCTATAAACATGGAAATATCTACACCGCCATCTGTATGAACATGGAAATATCTGCACCGCCATCTGTATGATCATATAAATATCTACACCGCCATCTGTATTAAGATGGAGATATCTAATCCGCTATCTGTATAAACATGGGAATATCTACACCGATATGTGTATAAACATGGAAATATCTACACCGCTATATGTATGAACATGGAAATATCTTCACCGCCATCTGTATGAACATGGATTTATCTACACACCCATCTGGATGAACATGGAAATATCTACACCGCTATCTGTATGAACATGGAAATATCTGCACCGCTATCTGTAAGAACATGGAAATATCTACACCGCTACCTGTATTAACATGGAAATATCAGCACCGCTATCTGTATGAACATGGAAATATCTACACAGCCTTCTGGATGAACATGGTAATATCTACACCGCTATCTGTATGAACATGGAAATATCTACACCGCTATCTGTATGAACATGGAAATATCTACACCACTATCTGTATGAACATGGAAATATTTACACCGCTATCTGTATGAACATGGAAATATCTACACCACTATCTGTGCAAACATGCATACATCTTAACCGCTATCTGTATAAACATGGAAATATCTACACCGCTATCTGTATGAACATGGATATATCTACACCACTAACTGTTTGAACATGGAAATATCTACACCGCTATCTGCATGAAAATGGAAATATTTACACAGCTATCTGCATATACACGGAAATATCTACAAAGCTACTTCTTTACACATGGAAATAACTACACTGCTATCTCTATAAACATGGAAATATCTACACCACCATCTGTATGAACATGGAAATATCTGCACCGCCATCTGTATGAACATATAAATATCTACACCGCCATCTGTATTAAGATGGAGATATCTACACCGCTATCTGTATAAACATGGAAATATCTATACCGCTATCTGTATAAACATGGAAATATCTACATCGCTATCTGTATAAACATGGAAATATCTACACCGCTACCTGTATAAACATGGAAATATCAGCACCGCTATCTGTATGAACATGGAAATAACTACACCGCTATCTGTATGAACATGGAAATATCTACACCGCTGTCTGCATGAAAATGGAAATATCTACACAGCTATCTGCATATACATGGAAATATCTACAAAGCTATCTCTTTACACATGGAAATAACTACACCGCTATCTCTGTAAACATGGAAATATATACACCACTATCTGTATAAACATGGAAATATCTACACCGCTATCTGTATAAACATGGAAATATCTACACCGATATCTGTATGAACATGGAAATATCTACACCGCTATCTGTATAAACATGGAATTATCTACACCGCTACCTGTATAAACATGGAAATATCAGCACCGCTATCTGTATGACCATGGTAATATCTACACCGCTATCTCTATGAACATGGAAATATCTACACCGCTATCTGTATGAACATGGAAATAGCTACACCGCTATCTGTATGAACATGGAAATATCTACACCACTATCTGTATTAACATGGAAATATCTACACCGCTGTCTGTATAAACATGGAAATATCTACACCGCTACCTGTATGAACATGGAAATATCTTCACCGCCATCTGTATGAACATGGATATATCTACACAGCCATCTGGATGAACACGGAAGTATCTACACCGCTATCTGTATGAGCATGGATATATCTACACCGCTATCTGTGTAAACATGTATACATCTTCACCACTATCTGTTTAAACATGGAAATATCTACACAGCTATCTGTATGAACATGGAAATATCTACACCGCTATCTGCATGAAAATGGAAATATCTACAAAGCTATCTGCATATACATGGAAATATCTATACAGCTATCTCTTTACACATGGAAATAACTACACCGCTATCTCTATAAACATGGAAATATCTACACCGCCATCTGTATGAACATGGAAATATCTGCACCGCCATCTGTATGATCATATAAATATCTACACCGCCATCTGTATTAAGATGGAGATATCTACTCCGCTATCTATATAAACATGGAAATACCTACACCAATATCTTTATAAACATGGAAATATCTACACTGCTATCTATTTGAACATGGAAATATCTACACCGCTATCTGCATGAAAATGGAAATATCTACACAGATATCTGCATATACATGGAAATATCTACACAGCTATCTCTTTGCACATGGAAATATCTACACCGCTATCTCTATAAACATGGAAATATCTACACCGCTATCGGTATGAACATGGAAATATCTTCACCGCCATCTGTATGAACATGGATATATCTACACAGCCATCTGGATGAACATGGAAATATCTACACCGCTATCTGTATGCACATGGAAATATCTACACAGCTATCTGTGTAAACATGCATACATCTTCACCGCTATCTGCATGAAAATGGAAATATCTACACAGCTATCTGCATATACATGGAAATATCTACAAAGCTATCTCTTTACACATGGAAATAACTACACTGCTATCTCTACAATCATGGAAATATCTACACCGCCATCTGTATGAACATGGAAATATCTGCACCGCCATCTGTATGAACATATAAATTTCTACACCGCCATCTGTATTAAGATGGAGACATCTACACCGCTATCTGTATAAACTTGGAAAAACCTACACCGCTATCTGTATAAGCATGGAAATATCTACACGGCTACCTGTATAAACATGGAAATATCAGCACCGCTATCTGTATGCACATATAAATATCTACAACGCCATCTGTATTAAGATGGAGATATCTTCACCGCTATCTGAATAAACCTGGAAATATCTACGCCGCTATCAGTATAAACATGGACATATCTACACCGCTATCTGTACAAACATGGAAACATCAACACCGCTACCTGTATAAACATGGAAATATCAGCACCGCTATCAGTATGAACATGGAAGTATCTACACCGCCATCTGTATGAACATGGAAATATATGCACCGCCATCTGTATGAACATATAAATATCTACACCGCCATCTGTTTTAAGATGGAGTTATCTACACCGCTATCTGTATAAACATGGAAATATCTACACCGCTATGTGTATAACCATGGAAATATCTACACCGCTATCTGTATAAACATGGAAATATCTACACTGCTACCTGTATAAACATGGAAATATCAGCACCGCTATCTGCATGAACATAGAAATATCTACACCGCCATCTGTATGAACATGGAAAAATCTTCACAGCCATCTGTATGAACATGGATATATCTACACAGCCATCTGTATGAACATGGAAATATATTCACCGCCATCTGTATGAACATGGATATGTCTACACAGCCGTCTGGATGAACATGGAAATATCTACACCGCTATCTGTATGAAAATGGAAATATCTACACCGCAATCTGTGTAAACATGCATACATCTTCACCGCTATTTGTATAAACATGGTAATATCCACACCGCTATCTGTATGAACATGGAAATATCTACACCGCTATCTGTTTGAACATGGAAATATCTACACCGCTATTTGCATGAAAATGGAAATATCTACAAAGATATCTGCATTTACATGGAAATATCAACACAGCTATCTCTTTGCACATGGAAATAACTGCACCGCTATCTCTATAAACATGGAAATATCTACACCACCATCTGTATGAACATGGAAATATCTGCACCGCCATCTGTATGAACATATAAATATCTACACCGCCATCTGTATTAAGAAGGAGATATCTACACCGCTATCTGTATAAACATGGAAATATCTACACAGCTATCAGTATGAACATGGAAATATCTACACCGCTACCTATATAAACACGGAAATATGTACACCGCTACCTGTATAAACATGGAAGTATCAGCACCGCTATAGGAATGAACATGGCAATATCTACACGGCTATCTGTATGAACATGGAAATATCTACAGCGCTATCTGTATGAACATGGAAATATCTACACCACTATCTGTATGAACATGGAAATAGCTACACAGCCATCTGGATGAACAAGGAAATATCTACACCGCTATCTGAAAGAACATGGATATATCTACACAGCCATCTGGATGAACATGGAAATATCTACACCGCTATCTGTATGAACATGGAAATACATACACCGCTATCTGTATGAACATGGAAATATCTACACCGCTATCTGTATGAACATGGAAATATCTACACCGCTATCTGTATGAACATGGAAATACCTTCACCGCCGTCTGTATGAACATGGATATATCTACACAGCCATCTGGATGAACATGGAAATATCTGCACCGCTATCTGTATGAACATGGAAATATCTACACCGCTATCTGTATGAACATGGATATATCTACACAGCCATCTGGATGAACATGGAAATATCTACACCGCTATCTGTGTAAACATGCATAAATCTTCACAGCTATCTGTATAAACATGGAAATATCTACACTGCTATCTTTATGAACATGGAAATATCTACACCGCTAACTGTTTGAACAGGGAAATATATACACCGCTATCTGCATGAAAATGGAAATGTCTGCACAGCTATCTGCATATACATGGAAATATCTTCACAGCTATCTCTTTACACATGGAAATAACTACACCGCTATCTGTATGAACATGGAAATATCTACTCCGCCATCTGTATGAACATGGAAATATATGCACCGCAATCTGAATGAACATATAAATATCTACACCGCCATCTGTATTAATATGGAGATATCTACACCGCTATCTGTATGAACATGGAAATATCTACACAGCCATCAGGATGAACATGGAAATATCTACACCGCTATCTGTATGAACATGGAAATACATACACCGCTATCTGTATGAACATGGAAATATCTACACCACTATATGTATGAACATGGAAATATCTACACCGCTATCTGTATGAACATGGAAATATCTACACCGCTAACTGTTTGAACAGGGAAATATATACACCGCTATCTGCATGAAAATGGAAATATCTACACCGCTATCTGTATGAAAATGGAAATACATACACTGCTATCTGTATGAACATGGAAATATCTACACCGCTATGTGTATAAACATGGAAATATCTACACCACTATCTGTATAAACATTGAAATATCTACACCGCTACATGTATAAACATGGAAATATCAGCCCCGCTATCTGTATGAACATGGAAATATCTACACCGCCATTTGTATGAACATGGAAATATCTTCACCGCCACACGTATGAACATGGAAATATCTGCACCGCCATCTGTATGAACATATAAATATCTACACCGCCATCTGTATGAAGATGGAGATATCTACACCGCTATCTGTATAAACATGGAAATATCTACACCGCTATCTGTATGAACATGGAAATATCTACACCGCTATCTGCATGAAAATGGAAATATCTACACAACTATCTGCATATAAATGGAAATATCTACACAGCTATCTCTTTGCACGTGGAAATAACTACACCGCTATCTCTATAAACATGGAAATATCTACACCGCCATCTGTATGAACATGGAAATATCTACACCGCCATCTGTATTTAGAAGGAGATATCTACACCGCTATCTCTAAAAACATGGAAATATCTACACCGCTATCTGTATGAACATGGAAATATCTACACCGCTATATTTATAAACACGGAAATATGTACACCGCTACCTGTATAAACATGGAAGTATCAGCACCGCTATCGGTATGAACATGGCAATATCTACACGGCTATCTGTATGAACATGGAAATATCTACACCGCTATCTGCATAAACATGGAAATATCTACACCGCTATCTTTATGAACATGGAAATATCTACACCGCTAACTGTTGGAACAGGGAAATATATACACCGCTATCTGCATGAAAACGGAAATATCTACACAGCTATCTGCTTATACATGGAAATATCTACACAGCTGTCTCTTTACACATGGAAATAACTACACCGCTATCTGTATGAACATGGAAATATCTACACCGCCATCTGTATGAACATGGAAATATCTGCACCGCCAACTGTATGAACATTTAAATATCTACACCGCCATCTGCATTAAAATGGAGATATCTACACCACTATCTGAATAAACATGGAAATATCTACACCGCTATCTGTATAAACATGGAAATATCTACACCGCTATATGTATAAACATGGAAATATCTACACTGCTATCTGTATAAACATGGAAATATCTACACCGCTACCTGTGTAAACATGGAAATGTCAGCACCGTTATCAGTATGAACATGGAAGTTTCTACACCGCCATCTGTATGAACATGGAAATATCTTCACCGCCATCCGTATGAACATGGAAATATCTGCTCCGCCATCTGTATGAACATATAAATATCTACACCGCCATCTGTATTAAGATGGAGATATCTACACCGCTATCTGTATAAACATGGAAATATCTACACCGCTATGTGTATAAACATGGAAATATCTACAGCGCTACCTGTATAAACATGGAAGTATCAGCACCGCTATCGGTATGAACATGGCAATATCTACACGGTTATCTGTATGAACATGGAAATATCTACACCGCTATCTGTATGAACATGGAAATGTCTTCACCGCCATCTGTATGAACATGGATATATCTACACAGCCATCTGGATGAACATGGAAATATCTACACCGCTATCTGTATAAACATGGAAATATCTACACCGCTACCTGTATAAACATGGAAATATCAGCACCGCTATCTGTATGAACATGGAAATATCTACAGGGCCGTCTGTATGAACATGGAAATATCGTCACCGCCATCTGTATGAACATGGATATATCTACACAGCCATCTGTAAGAACATGGAAATATCTTCACCGCCATCTGTATGAACATGGATATGTCTACACAGCCGTCTGTATGAACATGGAAATATCTACACCGCTATCTGTGTAAACATGCATATATCTTCACCGCTATCTGTATAAACATGGAAATATCTACACCGCTATCTGTATGGACATGGAAATATCTACACCGCTATCTGTTTGAACATGGAAATATCTACACCGATATCTGCATGAAAATGGAAATATCTACACAACTATCTGCATATAAATGGAAATATCTACACAGCTATCTCTTTGCTCTTGGAAATAACTATACCGCTATCTCTATAAACATGGAAATATCTACACCGCCATCTGTATGAACATGGAAATATCTACACCACCATCTGTATTAAGAAGGAGATATCTACACCGCTATCTGTATAAACATGGAAATATCTACACCGATATCTGTATGAACATGGAAATATCTACACTGCTATCTGTATAAACACGGAAATATGTACACCGCTAAATGTATAAACATGGAAGTATCAGCACCGCTATCGGTATGAACATGGCAATATCTACACGGCTATCTGTATGAACATGGAAATATCTACACCGCTATCTGTATGAACATGGAAATATCTTCACAGCCATCTGTAAGAACATGGATATATCTACACAGCCATCTGGATGAACATGGAAATATCTACACCGCTATCTGTATGAACATGGAAATATCTACACCGCAATCTGTGTAAACATGCATACATCTTCACCGCTATCTGTATAAACATGGAAATATCCACAACGCTATCGGTATGAACATGGAAATATCTACACCGCTATCTGTTTGAACATGGAAATATCTACACAGCTATTTGCATGAAAATGGAAATATCTACACTGCTATCTGCATTTACATGGAAATATCAACACAGCTATCTCTTTGCACATGGAAATAACTAAACCGCTATCTCCATAAACATGGAAATATCTACACCACCATCTGTATGAACAAGGAAATATCTGCACCGCCATATGTATGAACATATAAATATCTACACCGCCATCTGTATTAAGAAGGAGATATCTACACCGCTATCTGTATAAACATGGAAATATCTACACCGCTATCTGTATGAACTTGGAAATATCTACACCGCTACCTATATAAACATGGAAGTATCAGCACCGCTATCAGAATGAACATGGCAATATCTACACGGCTATCTGTATGAACATGGAAATATCTACACCGCTATCTGTATGAACATGGAAATATCTACACCAATATCTGTATGAACATGGAAATAGCTACACATCCATCTGGATGAACATGGAAATATCTGCACCGCTATCTGTATGAACATGGAAATATCTACACCGCTATCTGTATGAACATGGACATATCTACACAGCCATCTGGAAGAACATGGAAATATCTACACCGCTATCTGTGTAAACATGCATAAATCCTTACCGCTATCTGTATAAACATGGAAATATCTACACTGTTATCTTTATGAACATGGAAATATCTACACCGCTAACTGTTTGAACAGGGAAATATATACACCGCTATCTGCATGAAAATGGAAATGTCTACACAGCTCTCTGCATATACATGGAAATATCTACACAGCTATCTCTTTACACATGGAAATAACTACACCGCTATCTGTATGAACATGGAAATATCTACACGGCCATCTGTATGAACATGGAAATATCTGTACAGCCATCTGAATGAACATATAAATATCTACACTGCCATCTGTATTAAGATGGAGATATCTACAACGCTATCTGTATAAACATGGAAATATCTACACCGCTATGTGTATAAACATGGAAATATCTACACCGCTATCTGTATAAACATGGAAATATCTACACCGCTACCTGTATAAACATGGAAATAACAGCACCGCTATCAGTATGAACATGGAAGTATCTACACCGCCATCTGTATGAACATGGAAATATCTTCACCGCCATCTGTATGAACATGGAAATATCTGCACCGCCATCTGTATGAACATATAAATATCTACACCGCCATCTGTATTAAGATGGAGATATCTACAACGCTATCTGTATAAACATCGAAATATCTACACCGCTATGTGTATAAACATGGAAATATCTACACCGCTATCTGTATAAACATGGAAATATCTACACTGCTACCTGTATAAACATGGAAATATCAGCCCCGCTATCTGTATGAACATGGAAATATCTACACCGCCATCTGTATGAACATGGAAAAATCTTCACCGCCATCTGTATGAACATGGATATATCTACACAGCCATCTGTATGAACATGGAAATATCTTCACCGCCATCTGTATGAACATGGATATGTCTACTCAGCCGTCTGTATGAACATGGAAATATCTACACCGCTATCTGTATAAACATGGAAATATCTACACCGCTATCTTTATGAACATGGAAATATCTACACCGCTAACTGTTGGAACAGGGAAATATATACACCGCTATCTGCATGAAAACGGAAATATCTACACAGCTATCTGCTTATACATGGAAATATCTACACAGCTGTCTTTTTACACATGGAAATAACTACACCGCTATCTGTATGAACATGGAAATATCTACAGCGCCATCTGTATGAACATGGAAATATCTGCACCGCCAATTGTATGAACATTTAAATATCTACACCGCCATCTGCATTAAAATGGAGATATCTACACCACTATCTGAATAAACATGGAAATATCTACACCGCTATCTGTATAAACATGGAAATATCTACACCGCTATATGTATAAACATGGAAATATCTACACCGCTGTCTGTATAAACATGGAAATATCTACACCGCTATCTGTATGAACATGGACATATCTACACAGCCATCTGGAAGAACATGGAAATATCTACACCGCTATCAGTGTAAACATGCATAAATCTTTACCGCTATCTGTATAAACATGGAAATATCTACACTGTTATCTTTATGAACATGGAAATATCTACACCACTAACTGTTTGAACAGGGAAAAATATACACCGCTATCTGCATGAAAATGGAAATGTCTACACAGCTCTCTGCATATACATGGAAATATCTACACAGCTATCTCTTTACACATGGAAATAACTACACCGCTATCTGTATGAACATGGAAATATCTACACGGCCATCTGTATGAACATGGAAATATCTGCAACGCCATCTGAATGAACATATAAATATCTACACCGCCATCTGTATTAAGATGGAGATATCTACAACGCTATCTGTATAAACATGGAAATATCTACACCGCTATGTGTATAAACATGGAAATATCTACACCGCTATCTGTATAAACATGGAAATATCTACACCGCTACCTGTATAAACATGGAAATATCAGCACCGCTATCAGTATGAACATGGAAGTATCTACACCGCCATCTGTATGAACATGGAAATATCTTCACCGCCATCTGTATGAACATGGAAATATCTGCACCGCCATCTGTATGAACATATAAATATCTACACCGCCATCTGTATTAAGATGGAGATATCTACACCGCTATCTGTATAAACATGGAAATATCTATACCGCTATCTGTATAAACATGGAAATATCTACATCGCTATCTGTATAAACATGGAAATATCTACACCGCTACCTGTATAAACATGGAAATATCAGCACCGCTATCTGTATGAACATGGAAATAACTACACCGCTATCTGTATGAACATGGAAATATCTACACCGCTATCTGCATGAAAATGGAAATATCTACACAGCTATCTGCATATACATGGAAATATCTACAAAGCTATCTCTTTACACATGGAAATAACTACACCGCTATCTCTGTAAACATGGAAATATATACACCACTATCTGTATAAACATGGAAATATCTACACCGCTATCTGTATAAACATGGAAATATCTACACCTATATCTGTATGAATATGGAAATATCTACACCGCTATCTGTATAAACATGGAATTATCTACACCGCTACCTGTATAAACATGGAAATATCAGCACCGCTATCTGTATGACCATGGTAATATCTACACCGCTATCTCTATGAACATGGAAATATCTACACCACTATCTGTATTAACATGGAAATATCTACACCGCTGTCTGTATAAACATGGAAATATCTACACCGCTATCTGTATGAACATGGAAATATCTTCACCGCCATCTGTATGAACATGGATATATCTACACAGCCATCTGGATGAACACGGAAGTATCTACACCGCTCTCTGTATGAGCATGGATATATCTACACCGCTATCTGTGTAAACATGTATACATCTTCACCACTATCTGTTTAAACATGGAAATATCTACACAGCTATCTGTATGAACATGGAAATATCTACACCGCTATCTGCATGAAAATGGAAATATCTACAAAGCTATCTGCATATACATGGAAATATCTATACAGCTATCTCTTTACACATGGAAATAACTACACCGCTATCTCTATAAACATGGAAATATCTACACCGCCATCTGTATGAACATGGAAATATCTGCACCGCCATCTGTATGATCATATAAATATCTACACCGCCATCTGTATTAAGATGGAGATATCTACTCCGCTATCTATATAAACATGGAAATATCTACACCAATATCTTTATAAACATGGAAATATCTACACTGCTATCTATTTGAACATGGAAATATCTACACCGCTATCTGCATGAAAATGGAAATATCTACACCACTATCTGTATGAACATGGAAATATCTTCACCTCCATCTGTATGAACATGGATATATCTACACAGCCATCAGGATGAACACGGAAATATCTACACCGCTATCTGTATGAGCATGGAAATATCTACACCGCTATCTGTGTAAACATGTATACATCTTCACCACTATCTGTTTAAACATGGAAATATCTACACAGCTATCTGTATGAACATGGAAATATCTACACGGCTATCTGTTTGAACATGGAAATATCTACACCGCTATCTGCATGAAAATGGAAATATCTACAAAGCTATCTGCATATACATGGAAATATCTATACAGCTATCTCTTTACACATGGAAATAACTACACCGCTATCTGTATCAACGTGGAAATATCTACACCGCCATCTGTATGAACATGGAAATATCTGCACCGCCATCTGTATGATCATATAAATATCTACACCGCCATCTGTATTAAGATGGAGATATCTAATCCGCTATCTGTATAAACATGGGAATATCTACACCGATATGTGTATAAACATGGAAATATCTACACCGCTATATGTATGAACATGGAAATATCTTCACCGCCATCTGTATGAACATGGATTTATCTACACACCCATCTGGATGAACATGGAAATATCTACACCGCTATCTGTATGAACATGGAAATATCTACACCGCTATCTGTAAGAACATGGAAATATCTACACCGCTATCTGTATGAACATGGAAATATCTACACAGCCTTCTGGATGAACATGGTAATATCTACACCGCTATCTGTATGAACATGGAAATATCTACACCGCTATCTGTATGAACATGGAAATATCTACACCACTATCTGTATGAACATGGAAATATTTACACCGCTATCTGTATGAACATGGAAATATCTACACCACTATCTGTGCAAACATGCATACATCTTCACCGCTATCTGTATAAACATGGAAATATCTACACCGCTATCTGTATGAACATGGAAATATCTACACCGCTAACTGTTTGAACATGGAAATATCTACACCGCTATCTGCATGAAAATGGAAATATTTACACAGCTATCTGCATATAGACGGAAATATCTACAAAGCTACTTCTTTACACATGGAAATAACTACACTGCTATCTCTATAAACATGGAAATATCTACACCACCATCTGTATGAACATGGAAATATCTGCACCGCAATCTGTATGAACATATAAATATCTACACCGCCATCTGTATTAAGATGGAGATATCTACACCGCTATCTGTATAAACATGGAAATATCTATACCGCTATCTGTATAAACATGGAAATATCTACATCGCTATCTGTATAAACATGGAAATATCTACACCGCTACCTGTATAAACATGGAAATATCAGCACCGCTATCTGTATGAACATGGAAATAACTACACCGCTATCTGTATGAACATGGAAATATCTACACCGCTATCTGCATGAAAATGGAAATATCTACACAGCTATCTGCATATACATGGAAATATCTACAAAGCTATCTCTTTACACATGGAAATAACTACACCGCTATCTCTGTAAACATGGAAATATATACACCACTATCTGTATAAACATGGAAATATCTACACCGCTATCTGTATAAACATGGAAATATCTACACCGATATCTGTATGAACATGGAAATATCTACACCGCTATCTGTATAAACATGGAATTATCTACACCGCTACCTGTATAAACATGGAAATATCAGCACCGCTATCTGTATGACCATGGTAATATCTACACCGCTATCTCTATGAACATGGAAATATCTACACCGCTATCTGTATGAACATGGAAATAGCTACACCGCTATCTGTATGAACATGGAAATATCTACACCACTATCTGTATTAACATGGAAATATCTACACCGCTGTCTGTATAAACATGGAAATATCTACACCGCTACCTGTATGAACATGGAAATATCTTCACCGCCATCTGTATGAACATGGATATATCTACACAGCCATCTGGATGAACACGGAAGTATCTACACCGCTATCTGTATGAGCATGGATATATCTACACCGCTATCTGTGTAAACATGTATACATCTTCACCACTATCTGTTTAAACATGGAAATATCTACACAGCTATCTGTATGGACATGGAAATATCTACACCGCTATCTGCATGAAAATGGAAATATCTACAAAGCTATCTGCATATACATGGAAATATCTATACAGCTATCTCTTTACACATGGAAATAACTACACCGCTATCTCTATAAACATGGAAATATCTACACCGCCATCTGTATGAACATGGAAATATCTGCACCGCCATCTGTATGATCATATAAATATCTACACCGCCATCTGTATTAAGATGGAGATATCTACTCCGCTATCTATATAAACATGGAAATACCTACACCAATATCTTTATAAACATGGAAATATCTACACTGCTATCTATTTGAACATGGAAATATCTACACCGCTATCTGCATGAAAATGGAAATATCTACACAGATATCTGCATATACATGGAAATATCTACACAGCTATCTCTTTGCACATGGAAATATCTACACCGCTATCTCTATAAACATGGAAATATCTACACCGCTATCGGTATGAACATGGAAATATCTTCACCGCCATCTGTATGAACATGGATATATCTACACAGCCATCTGGATGAACATGGAAATATCTACACCGCTATCTGTATGCACATGGAAATATCTACACAGCTATCTGTGTAAACATGCATACCTCTTCACCGCTATCTGCATGAAAATGGAAATATCTACACAGCTATCTGCATATACATGGAAATATCTACAAAGCTATCTCTTTACACATGGAAATAACTACACTGCTATCTCTATAATCATGGAAATATCTACACCGCCATCTGTATGAACATGGAAATATCTGCACCGCCATCTGTATGAACATATAAATTTCTACACCGCCATCTGTATTAAGATGGAGACATCTACACCGCTATCTGTATAAACTTGGAAAAACCTACACCGCTATCTGTATAAGCATGGAAATATCTACACGGCTACCTGTATAAACATGGAAATATCAGCACCGCTATCTGTATGCACATATAAATATCTACACCGCCATCTGCATTAAGATGGAGGTATCTTCACCGCTATCTGTATAAACCTGGAAATATCTACGCCGCTATCAGTATAAACATGGACATATCTACACCGCTATCTGTACAAACATGGAAATATCAACACCGCTACCTGTATAAACATGGAAATATCAGCACCGCTATCAGTATGAACATGGAAGTATCTACACCGCCATCTGTATGAACATGGAAATATATGCACCGCCATCTGTATGAACATATAAATATCTACACCGCCATCTGTTTTAAGATGGAGTTATCTACACCGCTATCTGTATAAACATGGAAATATCTACACCGCTATGTGTATAAACATGGAAATATCTACACCGCTATCTGTATAAACATGGAAATATCTACACTGCTACCTGTATAAACATGGAAATATCAGCACCGCTATCTGCATGAACATAGAAATATCTACACCGCCATCTGTATGAACATGGAAAAATCTTCACCGCCATCTGTATGAACATGGATATATCTACACAGCCATCTGTATGAACATGGAAATATATTCAGAGCCATCTGTATGAACATGGATATGTCTACACAGCCGTCTGGATGAACATGGAAATATCTACACCGCTATCTGTATGAAAATGGAAATATCTACACCGCAATCTGTGTAAACATGCATACATCTTCACCGCTATTTGTATAAACATGGTAATATCCACACCGCTATCTGTATGAACATGGAAATATCTACACCGCTATCTGTTTGAACATGGAAATATCTACACCGCTATTTGCATGAAAATGGAAATATCTACAAAGCTATCTGCATTTACATGGAAATATCAACACAGCTATCTCTTTGCACATGGAAATAACTGCACCGCTATCTCTATAAACATCGAAATATCTACACCACTATCTGTATGAACATGGAAATATCTGCACCGCCATCTGTATGAACATATAAATATCTACACCGCCATCTGTATTAAGAAGGAGATATCTACACCGCTATCTGTATAAACATGGAAATATCTACACAGCTATCAGTATGAACATGGAAATATCTACACCGCTACCTATATAAACACGGAAATATGTACACCGCTACCTGTATAAACATGGAAGTATCAGCACCGCTATAGGAATGAACATGGCAATATCTACACGGCTATCTGTATGAACATGGAAATATCTACAGCGCTATCTGTATGAACATGGAAATATCTACACCACTATCTGTATGAACATGGAAATAGCTACACAGCCATCTGGATGAACAAGGAAATATCTACACCGCTATCTGAAAGAACACGGATATATCTACACAGCCATCTGGATGAACATGGAAATATATACACCGCTATCTGTATGAACATGGAAATACATACACCGCTATCTGTATGAACATGGAAATATCTACACCGCTATCTGTATGAACATGGAAATATCTACACCGCTATCTGTATGAACATGGAAATACCTTCACCGCCGTCTGTATGAACATGGATATATCTACACAGCCATCTGGATGAACATGGAAATATCTGCACCGCTATCTGTATGAACATGGAAATATCTACACCGCTATCTGTATGAACATGGATATATCTACACAGCCATCTGGATGAACATGGAAATATCTACACCGCTATCTGTGTAAACATGCATAAATCTTCACAGCTATCTGTATAAACATGGAAATATCTACACTGCTATCTTTATGAACATGGAAATATCTACACCGCTAACTGTTTGAACAGGGAAATATATACACCGCTATCTGCATGAAAATGGAAATGTCTGCACAGCTATCTGCATATACATGGAAATATCTACACAGCTATCTCTTTACACATGGAAATAACTACACCGCTATCTGTATGAACATGGAAATATCTACTCCGCCATCTGTATGAACATGGAAATATATGCACCGCAATCTGAATGAACATATAAATATCTACACCGCCATCTGTATTAATATGGAGATATCTACACCGCTATCTGTATGAACATGGAAATATCTACACAGCCATCAGGATGAACATGGAAATATCTACACCGCTATCTGTATGAACATGGAAATACATACACCGCTATCTGTATGAACATGGAAATATCTACACCACTATATGTATGAACATGGAAATATCTACACCGCTATCTGTATGAACATGGAAATATCTACACCGCTAACTGTTTGAACAGGGAAATATATACACCGCTATCTGCATGAAAATGGAAATATCTACACCGCTATCTGTATGAAAATGGAAATACATACACTGCTATCTGTATGAACATGGAAATATCTACACCGCTATGTGTATAAACATATAAATATCTACACCACTATCTGTATAAACATTGAAATATCTACACCGCTACATGTATAAACATGGAAATATCAGCCCCGCTATCTGTATGAACATGGAAATATCTACACCGCCATTTGTATGAACATGGAAATATCTTCACCGCCACACGTATGAACATGGAAATATCTGCACCGCCATCTGTATGAACATATAAATATCTACACCGCCATCTGTATGAAGATGGAGATATCTACACCGCTATCTGTATAAACATGGAAATATCTACACCGCTATCTGTATGAACATGGAAATATCTACACCGCTATCTGCATGAAAATGGAAATATCTACACAACTATCTGCATATAAATGGAAATATCTACACAGCTATCTCTTTGCACGTGGAAATAACTACACCGCTATCTCTATAAACATGGAAATATCTACACCGCCATCTGTATGAACATGGAAATATCTACACCGCCATCTGTATTAAGAAGGAGATATCTACACCGCTATCTCTATAAACATGGAAATATCTACACCGCTATCTGTATGAACATGGAAATATCTACACCGCTATATGTATAAACACGGAAATATGTACACCGCTACCTGTATAAACATGGAAGTATCAGCACCGCTATCGGTATGAACATGGCAATATCTACACGGCTATCTGTATGAACATGGAAATATCTACACCGCTATCTGTATAAACATGGAAATATCTACACCGCTATCTTTATGAACATGGAAATATCTACACCGCTAACTGTTGGAACAGGGAAATATATACACCGCTATCTGCATGAAAACGGAAATATCTACACAGCTATCTGCTTATACATGGAAATATCTACACAGCTGTCTCTTTACACATGGAAATAACTACACCGCTATCTGTATGAACATGGAAATATCTACACCGCCATCTGTATGAACATGGAAATATCTGCACCGCCAACTGTATGAACATTTAAATATCTACACCGCCATCTGCATTAAAATGGAGATATCTACACCACTATCTGAATAAACATGGAAATATCTACACCGCTATCTGTATAAACATGGAAATATCTACACCGCTATATGTATAAACATGGAAATATCTACACTGCTATCTGTATAAACATGGAAATATCTACACCGCTACCTGTGTAAACATGGAAATGTCAGCACCGTTATCAGTATGAACATGGAAGTTTCTACACCGCCATCTGTATGAACATGGAAATATCTTCACCGCCATCCGTATGAACATGGAAATATCTGCTCCGCCATCTGTATGAACATATAAATATCTACACCGCCATCTGTATTAAGATGGAGATATCTACACCGCTATCTGTATAAACATGGAAATATCTACACCGCTATGTGTATAAACATGGAAATATCTACACCGCTACCTGTATAAACATGGAAGTATCAGCACCGCTATCGGTATGAACATGGCAATATCTACACGGTTATCTGTATGAACATGGAAATATCTACACCGCTATCTGTATGAACATGGAAATGTCTTCACCGCCATCTGTATGAACATGGATATATCTACACAGCCATCTGGATGAACATGGAAATATCTACACCGCTATCTGTATAAACATGGAAATATCTACACCGCTACCTGTATAAACATGGAAATATCAGCACCGCTATCTGTATGAACATGGAAATATCTACAGGGCCGTCTGTATGAACATGGAAATATCGTCACCGCCATCTGTATGAACATGGATATATCTACACAGCCATCTGTAAGAACATGGAAATATCTTCACCGCCATCTGTATGAACATGGATATGTCTACACAGCCGTCTGTATGAACATGGAAATATCTACACCGCTATCTGTGTAAACATGCATATATCTTCACCGCTATCTGTATAAACATGGAAATATCTACACCGCTATCTGTATGGACATGGAAATATCTACACCGCTATCTGTTTGAACATGGAAATATCTACACCGATATCTGCATGAAAATGGAAATATCTACACAACTATCTGCATATAAATGGAAATATCTACACAGCTATCTCTTTGCTCTTGGAAATAACTATACCGCTATCTCTATAAACATGGAAATATCTACACCGCCATCTGTATGAACATGGAAATATCTACACCACCATCTGTATTAAGAAGGAGATATCTACACCGCTATCTGTATAAACATGGAAATATCTACACCGATATCTGTATGAACATGGAAATATCTACACTGCTGATCTGTATAAACACGGAAATATGTACACCGCTACCTGTATAAACATGGAAGTATCAGCACCGCTATCGGTATGAACATGGCAATATCTACACGGCTATCTGTATGAACATGGAAATATCTACACCGCTATCTGTATGAACATGGAAATATCTTCACAGCCATCTGTAAGAACATGGATATATCTACACAGCCATCTGGATGAACATGGAAATATCTACACCGCTATCTGTATGAACATGGAAATATCTACACCGCTATCTGTATGAACATGTAAATATCTTCAACGCCATCTGTATGAAAATGGATATGTCTACACAGCCGTCTGGATGAACATGGAGATATCTACACCGCTATCTGTATGAACCTGGAAATATCTACACCGCAATCTGTGTAAACATGCATACATCTTCACCGCTATCTGTATAAACATGGAAATATCCACAACGCTATCGGTATGAACATGGAAATATCTACACCGCTATCTGTTTGAACATGGAAATATCTACACAGCTATTTGCATGAAAATGGAAATATCTACACAGCTATCTGCATTTACATGGAAATATCAACACAGCTATCTCTTTGCACATGGAAATAACTAAACCGCTATCTCCATAAACATGGAAATATCTACACCACCATCTGTATGAACAAGGAAATATCTGCACCGCCATATGTATGAACATATAAATATCTACACCGCCATCTGTATTAAGAAGGAGATATCTATACCGCTATCTGTATAAACATGGAAATATCTACACCGCTATCTGTATGAACTTGGAAATATCTACACCGCTACCTATATAAACATGGAAGTATCAGCACCGCTATCAGAATGAACATGGCAATATCTACACGGCTATCTGTATGAACATGGAAATATCTACACCGCTATCTGTATGAACATGGAAATATCTACACCACTATCTGTATGAACATGGAAATAGCTACACATCCATCTGGATGAACATGGAAATATCTGCACCGCTATCTGTATGAACATGGAAATATCTACACCGCTATCTGTATGAACATGGACATATCTACACAGCCATCTGGAAGAACATGGAAATATCTACACCGCTATCTGTGTAAACATGCATAAATCCTTACCGCTATCTGTATAAACATGGAAATATCTACACTGTTATCTTTATGAACATGGAAATATCTACACTGCTAACTGTTTGAACAGGGAAATATATACACCGCTATCTGCATGAAAATGGAAATGTCTACACAGCTCTCTGCATATACATGGAAATATCTACACAGCTATCTCTTTACACATGGAAATAACTACACCGCTATCTGTATGAACATGGAAATATCTACACGGCCATCTGTATGAACATGGAAATATCTGCACAGCCATCTGAATGAACATATAAATATCTACACTGCCATCTGTATTAAGATGGAGATATCTACAACGCTATCTGTATAAACATGGAAATATCTACACCGCTATGTGTATAAACATGGAAATATCTACACCGCTATCTGTATAAACATGGAAATATCTACACCGCTACCTGTATAAACATGGAAATAACAGCACCGCTATCAGTATGAACATGGAAGTATCTACACCGCCATCTGTATGAACATGGAAATATCTTCACCGCCATCTGTATGAACATGGAAATATCTGCACCGCCATCTGTATGAACATATAAATATCTACACCGCCATCTGTATTAAGATGGAGATATCTACACCGCTATCTGTATAAACATCAAAATATCTACACCGCTATGTGTATAAACATGGAAATATCTACACCGCTATCTGTATAAACATGGAAATATCTACACTGCTACCTGTATAAACATGGAAATATCAGCCCCGCTATCTGTATGAACATGGAAATATCTACACCGCCATCTGTATGAACATGGAAAAATCTTCACCGCCATCTGTATGAACATGGATATATCTACACAGCCATCTGTATGAACATGGAAATATCTTCACCGCCATCTGTATGAACATGGATATGTCTACTCAGCCGTCTGTATGAACATGGAAATATCTACACCGCTATCTGTATAAACATGGAAATATCTACACCGCTATCTTTATGAACATGGAAATATCTACACCGCTAACTGTTGGAACAGGGAAATATATACACCGCTATCTGCATGAAAACGGAAATATCTACACAGCTATCTGCTTATACATGGAAATATCTACACAGCTGTCTTTTTACACATGGAAATAACTACACCGCTATCTGTATGAACATGGAAATATCTACACCGCCATCTGTATGAACATGGAAATATCTGCACCGCCAATTGTATGAACATTTAAATATCTACACCGCCATCTGCATTAAAATGGAGATATCTACACCACTATCTGAATAAACATGGAAATATCTACACCGCTATCTGTATAAACATGGAAATATCTACACCGCTATATGTATAAACATGGAAATATCTACACTGCTATCTGTATAAACATGGAAATATCTACACCGCTACCTGTGTAAACATGGAAATGTCAGCACCGTTATCAGTATGAACATGGAAGTTTCTACACCGCCATCTGTATGAACATGGAAATATCTTCACCGCCATCCGTATGAACATGGAAATATCTGCTCCGCCATCTGTATGAACATATAAATATCTACACCGCCATCTGTATTAAGATGGAGATATCTACACCGCTATCTGTATAAACATGGAAATATCTACACCGCTATGTGCATAAACATGGAAATATCTACACCGCTACCTGTATAAACATGGAAGTATCAGCACCGCTATCGGTATGAACATGGCAATATCTACACGGTTATCTGTATGAACATGGAAATATCTACACCGCTATCTGTATGAACATGGAAATGTCTTCACCGCCATCTGTATGAACATGGATATATCTACACAGCCATCTGGATGAACATGGAAATATCTACACCGCTATCTGTATAAACATGGAAATATCTACACCGCTACCTGTATAAACATGGAAATATCAGCACCGCTATCTGTATGAACATGGAAATATCTACAGGGCCGTCTGTATGAACATGGAAATATCGTCACCGCCATCTGTATGAACATGGATATATCTACACAGCCATCTGTATGAACATGGAAATATCTTCACCGCCATCTGTATGAACATGGATATGTCTACACAGCCGTCTGTATGAACATGGAAATATCTACACCGCTATCTGTGTAAACATGCATATAGCTTCACCGCTATCTGTATAAACATGGAAATATCTACACCGCTATCTGTATGGACATGGAAATATCTACACCGCTATCTGTTTGAACATGGAAATATCTACACCGATATCTGCATGAAAATGGAAATATCTACACAACTATCTGCATATAAATGGAAATATCTACACAGCTATCTCTTTGCTCTTGGAAATAACTACACCGCTATCTCTATAAACATGGAAATATCTACACCGCCATCTGTATGAACATGGAAATATCTACACCACCATCTGTATTAAGAAGGAGATATCTACACCGCTATCTGTATAAACATGGAAATATCTACACCGATATCTGTATGAACATGGAAATATCTACACCGCTATCTGTATAAACACGGAAATATGTACACCGCTACCTGTATAAACATGGAAGTATCAGCACCGCTATCGGTATGAACATGGCAATATCTACACGGCTATCTGTATGAACATGGAAATATCTACACCGCTATCTGTATGAACATGGAAATATCTTCACAGCCATCTGTAAGAACATGGATATATCTACACAGCCATCTGGATGAACATGGAAATATCTACACCGCTATCTGTATGAACATGGAAATATCTACACCGCTATCTGTATGAACATGGAAATAGCTACACATCCATCTGGATGAACATGGAAATATCTGCACCGCTATCTGTATGAACATGGAAATATCTACACCGCTATCTGTATGAACATGGACATATCTACACAGCCATCTGGAAGAACATGGAAATATCTACACCGCTATCTGTGTAAACATGCATAAATCCTTACCGCTATCTGTATAAACATGGAAATATCTACACTGTTATCTTTATGAACATGGAAATATCTACACTGCTAACTGTTTGAACAGGGAAATATATACACCGCTATCTGCATGAAAATGGAAATGTCTACACAGCTCTCTGCATATACATGGAAATATCTACACAGCTATCTCTTTACACATGGAAATAACTACACCGCTATCTGTATGAACATGGAAATATCTACACGGCCATCTGTATGAACATGGAAATATCTGCACAGCCATCTGAATGAACATATAAATATCTACACTGCCATCTGTATTAAGATGGAGATATCTACAACGCTATCTGTATAAACATGGAAATATCTACACCGCTATGTGTATAAACATGGAAATATCTACACCGCTATCTGTATAAACATGGAAATATCTACACCGCTACCTGTATAAACATGGAAATAACAGCACCGCTATCAGTATGAACATGGAAGTATCTACACCGCCATCTGTATGAACATGGAAATATCTTCACCGCCATCTGTATGAACATGGAAATATCTGCACCGCCATCTGTATGAACATATAAATATCTACACCGCCATCTGTATTAAGATGGAGATATCTACACCGCTATCTGTATAAACATCAAAATATCTACACCGCTATGTGTATAAACATGGAAATATCTACACCGCTATCTGTATAAACATGGAAATATCTACACTGCTACCTGTATAAACATGGAAATATCAGCCCCGCTATCTGTATGAACATGGAAATATCTACACCGCCATCTGTATGAACATGGAAAAATCTTCACCGCCATCTGTATGAACATGGATATATCTACACAGCCATCTGTATGAACATGGAAATATCTTCACCGCCATCTGTATGAACATGGATATGTCTACTCAGCCGTCTGTATGAACATGGAAATATCTACACCGCTATCTGTATAAACATGGAAATATCTACACCGCTATCTTTATGAACATGGAAATATCTACACCGCTAACTGTTGGAACAGGGAAATATATACACCGCTATCTGCATGAAAACGGAAATATCTACACAGCTATCTGCTTATACATGGAAATATCTACACAGCTGTCTTTTTACACATGGAAATAACTACACCGCTATCTGTATGAACATGGAAATATCTACACCGCCATCTGTATGAACATGGAAATATCTGCACCGCCAATTGTATGAACATTTAAATATCTACACCGCCATCTGCATTAAAATGGAGATATCTACACCACTATCTGAATAAACATGGAAATATCTACACCGCTATCTGTATAAACATGGAAATATCTACACCGCTATATGTATAAACATGGAAATATCTACACTGCTATCTGTATAAACATGGAAATATCTACACCGCTACCTGTGTAAACATGGAAATGTCAGCACCGTTATCAGTATGAACATGGAAGTTTCTACACCGCCATCTGTATGAACATGGAAATATCTTCACCGCCATCCGTATGAACATGGAAATATCTGCTCCGCCATCTGTATGAACATATAAATATCTACACCGCCATCTGTATTAAGATGGAGATATCTACACCGCTATCTGTATAAACATGGAAATATCTACACCGCTATGTGCATAAACATGGAAATATCTACACCGCTACCTGTATAAACATGGAAGTATCAGCACCGCTATCGGTATGAACATGGCAATATCTACACGGTTATCTGTATGAACATGGAAATATCTACACCGCTATCTGTATGAACATGGAAATGTCTTCACCGCCATCTGTATGAACATGGATATATCTACACAGCCATCTGGATGAACATGGAAATATCTACACCGCTATCTGTATAAACATGGAAATATCTACACCGCTACCTGTATAAACATGGAAATATCAGCACCGCTATCTGTATGAACATGGAAATATCTACAGGGCCGTCTGTATGAACATGGAAATATCGTCACCGCCATCTGTATGAACATGGATATATCTACACAGCCATCTGTATGAACATGGAAATATCTTCACCGCCATCTGTATGAACATGGATATGTCTACACAGCCGTCTGTATGAACATGGAAATATCTACACCGCTATCTGTGTAAACATGCATATAGCTTCACCGCTATCTGTATAAACATGGAAATATCTACACCGCTATCTGTATGGACATGGAAATATCTACACCGCTATCTGTTTGAACATGGAAATATCTACACCGATATCTGCATGAAAATGGAAATATCTACACAACTATCTGCATATAAATGGAAATATCTACACAGCTATCTCTTTGCTCTTGGAAATAACTACACCGCTATCTCTATAAACATGGAAATATCTACACCGCCATCTGTATGAACATGGAAATATCTACACCACCATCTGTATTAAGAAGGAGATATCTACACCGCTATCTGTATAAACATGGAAATATCTACACCGATATCTGTATGAACATGGAAATATCTACACCGCTATCTGTATAAACACGGAAATATGTACACCGCTACCTGTATAAACATGGAAGTATCAGCACCGCTATCGGTATGAACATGGCAATATCTACACGGCTATCTGTATGAACATGGAAATATCTACACCGCTATCTGTATGAACATGGAAATATCTTCACAGCCATCTGTAAGAACATGGATATATCTACACAGCCATCTGGATGAACATGGAAATATCTACACCGCTATCTGTATGAACATGGAAATATCTACACCGCTATCTGTATGAACATGGAAATAGCTACACATCCATCTGGATGAACATGGAAATATCTGCACCGCTATCTGTATGAACATGGAAATATCTACACCGCTATCTGTATGAACATGGACATATCTACACAGCCATCTGGAAGAACATGGAAATATCTACACCGCTATCTGTGTAAACATGCATAAATCCTTACCGCTATCTGTATAAACATGGAAATATCTACACTGTTATCTTTATGAACATGGAAATATCTACACTGCTAACTGTTTGAACAGGGAAATATATACACCGCTATCTGCATGAAAATGGAAATGTCTACACAGCTCTCTGCATATACATGGAAATATCTACACAGCTATCTCTTTACACATGGAAATAACTACACCGCTATCTGTATGAACATGGAAATATCTACACGGCCATCTGTATGAACATGGAAATATCTGCACAGCCATCTGAATGAACATATAAATATCTACACTGCCATCTGTATTAAGATGGAGATATCTACAACGCTATCTGTATAAACATGGAAATATCTACACCGCTATGTGTATAAACATGGAAATATCTACACCGCTATCTGTATAAACATGGAAATATCTACACCGCTACCTGTATAAACATGGAAATAACAGCACCGCTATCAGTATGAACATGGAAGTATCTACACCGCCATCTGTATGAACATGGAAATATCTTCACCGCCATCTGTATGAACATGGAAATATCTGCACCGCCATCTGTATGAACATATAAATATCTACACCGCCATCTGTATTAAGATGGAGATATCTACACCGCTATCTGTATAAACATCAAAATATCTACACCGCTATGTGTATAAACATGGAAATATCTACACCGCTATCTGTATAAACATGGAAATATCTACACTGCTACCTGTATAAACATGGAAATATCAGCCCCGCTATCTGTATGAACATGGAAATATCTACACCGCCATCTGTATGAACATGGAAAAATCTTCACCGCCATCTGTATGAACATGGATATATCTACACAGCCATCTGTATGAACATGGAAATATCTTCACCGCCATCTGTATGAACATGGATATGTCTACTCAGCCGTCTGTATGAACATGGAAATATCTACACCGCTATCTGTATAAACATGGAAATATCTACACCGCTATCTTTATGAACATGGAAATATCTACACCGCTAACTGTTGGAACAGGGAAATATATACACCGCTATCTGCATGAAAACGGAAATATCTACACAGCTATCTGCTTATACATGGAAATATCTACACAGCTGTCTTTTTACACATGGAAATAACTACACCGCTATCTGTATGAACATGGAAATATCTACACCGCCATCTGTATGAACATGGAAATATCTGCACCGCCAATTGTATGAACATTTAAATATCTACACCGCCATCTGCATTAAAATGGAGATATCTACACCACTATCTGAATAAACATGGAAATATCTACACCGCTATCTGTATAAACATGGAAATATCTACACCGCTATATGTATAAACATGGAAATATCTACACTGCTATCTGTATAAACATGGAAATATCTACACCGCTACCTGTGTAAACATGGAAATGTCAGCACCGTTATCAGTATGAACATGGAAGTTTCTACACCGCCATCTGTATGAACATGGAAATATCTTCACCGCCATCCGTATGAACATGGAAATATCTGCTCCGCCATCTGTATGAACATATAAATATCTACACCGCCATCTGTATTAAGATGGAGATATCTACACCGCTATCTGTATAAACATGGAAATATCTACACCGCTATGTGCATAAACATGGAAATATCTACACCGCTACCTGTATAAACATGGAAGTATCAGCACCGCTATCGGTATGAACATGGCAATATCTACACGGTTATCTGTATGAACATGGAAATATCTACACCGCTATCTGTATGAACATGGAAATGTCTTCACCGCCATCTGTATGAACATGGATATATCTACACAGCCATCTGGATGAACATGGAAATATCTACACCGCTATCTGTATAAACATGGAAATATCTACACCGCTACCTGTATAAACATGGAAATATCAGCACCGCTATCTGTATGAACATGGAAATATCTACAGGGCCGTCTGTATGAACATGGAAATATCGTCACCGCCATCTGTATGAACATGGATATATCTACACAGCCATCTGTATGAACATGGAAATATCTTCACCGCCATCTGTATGAACATGGATATGTCTACACAGCCGTCTGTATGAACATGGAAATATCTACACCGCTATCTGTGTAAACATGCATATAGCTTCACCGCTATCTGTATAAACATGGAAATATCTACACCGCTATCTGTATGGACATGGAAATATCTACACCGCTATCTGTTTGAACATGGAAATATCTACACCGATATCTGCATGAAAATGGAAATATCTACACAACTATCTGCATATAAATGGAAATATCTACACAGCTATCTCTTTGCTCTTGGAAATAACTACACCGCTATCTCTATAAACATGGAAATATCTACACCGCCATCTGTATGAACATGGAAATATCTACACCACCATCTGTATTAAGAAGGAGATATCTACACCGCTATCTGTATAAACATGGAAATATCTACACCGATATCTGTATGAACATGGAAATATCTACACCGCTATCTGTATAAACACGGAAATATGTACACCGCTACCTGTATAAACATGGAAGTATCAGCACCGCTATCGGTATGAACATGGCAATATCTACACGGCTATCTGTATGAACATGGAAATATCTACACCGCTATCTGTATGAACATGGAAATATCTTCACAGCCATCTGTAAGAACATGGATATATCTACACAGCCATCTGGATGAACATGGAAATATCTACACCGCTATCTGTATGAACATGGAAATATCTACACCGCTATCTGTATGAACATGTAAATATCTTCAACGCCATCTGTATGAAAATGGATATGTCTACACAGCCGTCTGGATGAACATGGAGATATCTACACCGCTATCTGTATGAACCTGGAAATATCTACACCGCAATCTGTGTAAACATGCATACATCTTCACCGCTATCTGTATAAACATGGAAATATCCACAACGCTATCGGTATGAACATGGAAATATCTACACCGCTATCTGTTTGAACATGGAAATATCTACACAGCTATTTGCATGAAAATGGAAATATCTACACAGCTATCTGCATTTACATGGAAATATCAACACAGCTATCTCTTTGCACATGGAAATAACTAAACCGCTATCTCCATAAACATGGAAATATCTACACCACCATCTGTATGAACAAGGAAATATCTGCACCGCCATATGTATGAACATATAAATATCTACACCGCCATCTGTATTAAGAAGGAGATATCTACACTGCTATCTGTATAAACATGGAAATATCTACACCGCTATCTGTATGAACTTGGAAATATCTACACCGCTACCTATATAAACATGGAAGTATCAGCACCGCTATCAGAATGAACATGGCAATATCTACACGGCTATCTGTATGAACATGGAAATATCTACACCGCTATCTGTATGAACATGGAAATAGCTACACCACTATCTGTATGAACATGGAAATAGCTACACATCCATCTGGATGAACATGGAAATATCTGCACCGCTATCTGTATGAACATGGAAATATCTACACCGCTATCTGTATGAACATGGACATATCTACACAGCCATCTGGAAGAACATGGAAATATCTACACCGCTATCTGTGTAAACATGCATAAATCTTTACCGCTATCTGTATAAACATGGAAATATCTACACTGTTATCTTTATGGACATGGAAATATCTACACCGCTAACTGTTTGAACAGGGAAATATATACACCGCTATCTGCATGAAAATGGAAATGTCTACACAGCTCTCTGCATATACATGGAAATATCTACACAGCTATCTCTTTACACATGGAAATAACTACACCGCTATCTGTATGAACATGGAAATATCTACACGGCCATCTGTATGAACATGGAAATATCTGCAACGCCATCTGAATGAACATATAAATATCTACACCGCCATCTGTATTAAGATGGAGATATCTACAACGCTATCTGTATAAACATGGAAATATCTACACCGCTATGTGTATAAACATGGAAATATCTACACCGCTATCTGTATAAACATGGAAATATCTACACCGCTACCTGTATAAACATGGAAATAACAGCACCGCTATCAGTATGAACATGGAAGTATCTACACCGCCATCTGTATGAACATGGAAATATCTTCACCGCCATCTGTATGAACATGGAAATATCTCCACCGCCATCCGTATGAACATATAAATATCTACACCGCCATCTGTATTAAGATGGAGATATCTACACCGCTATCTGTATAAACATGGAAATATCTACACCGTTATGTGTATAAACATGGAAATATCTACACCGCTATCTGTATAAACATGGAAATATCTACACTGCTACCTGTATAAACATGGAAATATCAGCCCCGCCATCTGTATGAACATGGAAATATCTACACCGCCATCTGTATGAACATGGAAAAATCTTCACCGCCATCTGTATGAACATGGATATATCTACACAGCCATCTGTATGAACATGGAAATATCTTCACCGCCATCTGTATGAACATGGATATGTCTACTCAGCCGTCTGGATGAACATGGAAATATCTACACCGCTATCAGTATGAACATGAATATATCTACACCGCTATCTGTGTAAACATGCATACATCTTCACCGCTATCTGTAAAAACATGGAAATATCCACACCGCTATCTGTATGAACATGGAAATATCTACACCGCTATCTGTTTGAAAATGGAAATATCTACACCGCTATCTGCATGAAAATGGAAATATCTACAAAGCTATCTGCATACACATGGAAATATTTACACAGCTATCTCTTTGCACATGGAAATAACTACACCGCTATCTCTATAAACATGGAAATATCTACACCACCATCTGTATGAACATGGAAATATCTGCACTGCCATCTGTATGAATATATAAATATCTACACCGCCATCTGTATTTAGAAGTAGATATCTACACCGCTATCTGTATAAACATGGAAATATCTACACCGCTATCTGTATGAACATGGAAATATATACACCGCTACCTGTATGAACACGGAAAAATGTAAACCGCTACCTGTATAAACTTGGAAGTATCAGCAGCGCTATCGGTATGAAAATGGAAATATCTACACAACTATCTGCATATAAATGGAAATATCTACACAGCTATCTCTTTGCACATGGAAATAACTACACCGCTATCTCTATAAACATGGAAATATCTACACCGCCATCTGTATGAACATGGAAATATCTACACCGCCATCTGTATTAAGAAGGAGATATCTACACCACTATCTGTATAAACATGGAAATATCTACACCGCTATCTGTATGAACATGGAAATATCTACACCGCTATCTGCATAAACACGGAAATATGTACACCGCTACCTGTATAAACATGGAAGTATCAGCACCGCTATCGCTATGAACATGGCAATATCTACACGGCTATCTGTATGAGCATGGAAATATCTACACCGCTATCTGTATAAACATGGAAATATCTACACCGCTATCTTTATGAACATGGAAATATCTACACTGCTAACTGTTTGAACAGGGAAATATATACACCGCTATCTGCATGAAAATGGAAATATCTACACAGATATCTGCTTATACATGGAAATATCTATACAGCTATCTCTTTACACATGGAAATAACTACACCGCTATCTCTATAAACATGGAAATATCTACACCGCCATCTGTATGAACATGGAAATATCTGCACCGCCATCTGTATGATCATATAAATATCTACACCGCCATCTGTATTAAGATGGAGATATCTACTCCGCTATCTGTATAAACATGGAAATATCTACACCAATATCTGTATAAACATGGAAATATCTACACTGCTATCTATTTGAACATGGAAATATCTACACCGCTATCTGCATGAAAATGGAAATATCTACACAGATATCTGCATATACATGGAAATATCTACACAGCTATCTCTTTGCACATGGAAATATCTACACCGCTATCTCTATAAACATGGAAATATCTACACCGCTATCTGTATGAACATGGAAATATCTTCACCGCCATCTGTATGAACATGGATATATCTACACAGCCATCTGGATGAACATGGAAATATCTACACCGCTATCTGTATGCACATGGAAATATCTACACCGCTATCTGTGTAAACATGCATACATCTTCACCGCTATCTGCATGAAAATGGAAATATCTACACAGCTATCTGCATATACATGGAAATATCTACAAAGCTATCTCTTTACACATGGAAATAACTACACTGCTATCTCTATAATCATGGAAATATCTACACCGCCATCTGTATGAACATGGATATATCTGCACCGCCATCTGTATGAACATATAAATTTCTACACCGCCATCTGTATTAAGATGGAGACATCTACACCGCTATCTGTATAAACTTGGAAAAAACTACACCGCTATCTGTATAAGCATGGAAATATCTACACGGCTACCTGTATAAACATGGAAATATCAGCACTGCTATCTGTATGCACATATAAATATCTACACCGCCATCTGTATTAAGATGGAGATATCTTCACCGCTATCTGTATGAACCTGGAAATATCTACGCCGCTATCTGTATAAACATGGACATATCTACACCGCTATCTGTACAAACATGGAAATATCAACACCGCTACCTGTATAAACATGGAAATATCAGCACCGCTATCAGTATGAACATGGAAGTATGTACACCGCCATCTGTATGAACATGGAAATATCTGCACCGCCATCTGTATGAACATATAAATATCTACACCGCCATCTGTTTTAAGATGGAGATATCTACACCGCTATCTGTATGAACATGGAAATAGCTACACAGCCATCTGGATGAACAAGGAAATATCTACACCGCTATCTGAATGAACATGGATATATCTACACAGCCATCTGGATGAACATGGAAATATCTACACCGCTATCTGTATGAACATGGAAATACATACACCGCTATCTGTATGAACATGGAAATATCTACACCGCTATCTGTATGAACATGGAAATATCTACACCGCTATCTGTATGAACATGGAAATATCTTCACCGCCGTCTGTATGAACATGGATATATCTACACAGCCATCTGGATGAACATGGAAATATCTGCACCGCTATCTGTATGAACATGGAAATATCTACACCGCTATCTGTATGAACATGGATATATCTACACAGCCATCTGGATGAACATGGAAATATCTACACCGCTATCTGTGTAAACATGCATACATCTTCACAGCTATCTGTATAAACATGGAAATATCTACACTGCTATCTTTATGAACATGGAAATATCTACACCGCTAACTGTTTGAACAGGGAAATATATACACCGCTATCTGCATGAAAATGGAAATGTCTGCACAGCTATCTGCATATACATGGAAATATCTACACAGCTATCTCTTTACACATGGAAATAACTACACCGCTATCTGTATGAACATGGAAATATCTACTCCGCCATCTGTATGAACATGGAAATATATGCACCGCCATCTGAATGAACATATAAATATCTACACCGCCATCTATATTAATATGGAGATATCTACACCGCTATCTGTATGAACATGGAAATATCTACACAGCCATCAGGATGAACATGGAAATATCTACACCGCTATCTGTATGAACATGGAAATACATACACCGCTATCTGTATGAACATGGAAATATCTACACCGCTATATGTATGAACATGGAAATATCTACACCGCTATCTGTATGAACATGGAAATATCTACACCGCTAACTGTTTGAACAGGGAAATATATACACCGCTATCTGCATGAAAATGGAAATATCTACACCGCTATCTGTATGAAAATGGAAATACATACACTGCTATCTGTATGAACATGGAAATATCTACACCACTATCTGTATAAACATTGAAATATCTACACCGCTACATGTATAAACATGGAAATATCAGCCCCGCTATCTGTATGAACATGGAAATATCTACACCGCCATTTGTATGAACATGGAAATATCTTCACCGCCACACGTATGAACATGGAAATATCTGCACCGCCATCTGTATGAACATATAAATATCTACACCGCCATCTGTATGAAGATGGAGATATCTACACCGCTATCTGTATAAACATGGAAATATCTACACCGCTATCTGTATGAACATGGAAATATCTACACCGCTATCTGCATGAAAATGGAAATATCTACACAACTATCTGCATATAAATGGAAATATCTACACAGCTATCTCTTTGCACGTGGAAATAACTACACCGCTATCTCTATAAACATGGAAATATCTACACCGCCATCTGTATGAACATGGAAATATCTACACCGCCATCTGTATTAAGAAGGAGATATCTACACCGCTATCTCTATAAACATGGAAATATCTACACCGCTATCTGTATGAACATGGAAATATCTACACCGCTATCTGTATAAACACGGAAATATGTACACCGCTACCTGTATAAACATGGAAGTATCAGCACCGCTATCGGTATGAACATGGCAATATCTACACGGCTACCTGTATGAACATGGAAATATCTACACCGCTATCTGTATAAACATGGAAATATCTACACCGCTATCTTTATGAACATGGAAATATCTACACCGCTAACTGTTGGAACAGGGAAATATATACACCGCTATCTGCATGAAAATGGAAATATCTACACAGCTATCTGCTTATACATGGAAATATCTACACAGCTGTCTCTTTACACATGGAAATAACTACACCGCTATCTGTATGAACATGGAAATATCTACACCGCCATCTGTATGAACATGGAAATATCTGCACCGCCAACTGTATGAACATTTAAATATCTACACCGCCATCTGCATTAAAATGGAGATATCTACACCACTATCTGCATAAACATGGAAATATCTACACCGCTATCTGTATAAACATGGAAATATCTACACCGCTATATGTATAAACATGGAAATATCTACACTGCTATCTGTATAAAAATGGAAATATCTACACCGCTACCTGTGTAAACATGGAAATGTCAGCACCGTTATCAGTATGATCATGGAAGTTTCTACACCGCCATCTGTATGAACATGGAAATATCTTCACCGCCATCCGTATGAACATGGAAATATCTGCTCCGCCATCTGTATGAACATATAAATATCTACACCGCCATCTGTATTAAGGTGGAGATATCTACACCGCTATCTGTATAAACATGGAAATACCTACACCGCTATGTGTATAAACATGGAAATATCTACACCGCTACCTGTATAAACATGGAAGTATCAGCACCGCTATCGGTATGAACATGGCAATATCTACACGGTTATCTGTATGAACATGGAAATATCTACACCGCTATCTGTATGAACATGGAAATGTCTTCACCGCCATCTGTATGAATATGGATATATCTACACAGCCATCTGGATGAACATGGAAATATCTACACCGCTATCTGTATAAACATGGAAATATCTACACCGCTACCTGTATAAACATGGAAATATCAGCACCGCTATCTGTATGAACATGGAAATATCTACAGGGCCGTCTGTATGAACATGGAAATATCGTCACCGCCATCTGTATGGACATGGATATATCTACACAGCCATCTGTATGAACATGGAAATATCTTCACCGCCATCTGTATGAACATGGATATGTCTACACAGCCGTCTGTATGAACATGGAAATATCTACACCGCTATCTGTGTAAACATGCATATATCTTCACCGCTATCTGTATAAACATGGAAATATCTACACCGCTATCTGTATGGACATGGAAATATCTACACCGCTATCTGTTTGAACATGGAAATATCTACACCGATATCTGCATTTACATGGAAATATCAACACAGCTATCTCTTTGCACATGGAAATAACTACACCGCTATCTCCATAAACATGGAAATATCTACACCACCATCTGTATGAACAAGGAAATATCTGCACCGCCATCTGTATGAACATATAAATATCTACACCGCCATCTGTATAAAGAAGGAGATATCTACACCGCTATCTGTATAAACATGGAAATATCTACACCGCTATCTGTATGAACTTGGAAATATCTACACCGCTACCTATATAAACATGGAAGTATCAGCACCGCTATCAGAATGAACATGGCAATATCTACACGGCTATCTGTATGAACATGGAAATATCTACACCGCTATCTGTATGAACATGGAAATATCTACACCACTATCTGTATGAACATGGAAATAGCTACACATTTATCTGGATGAAAATGGAAATATCTGCACCGCTATCTGTATGAACATGGAAATATCTACACCGCTATCTGTATGAACATGGACATATCTACACAGCCATCTGGAAGAACATGGAAATATCTACACCGCTATCTGTGTAAACATGCATAAATCTTTACCGCTATCTGTATAAACATGGAAATATCTACACTGTTATCTTTATGAACATGGAAATATCTACACCGCTAACTGTTTGAACAGGGAAATATATACACCGCTATCTGCATGAAAATGGAAATGTCTACACAGCTCTCTGCATATACATGGAAATATCTACACAGCTATCTCTTTACACATGGAAATAACTACACCGCTATCTGTATGAACATGGAAATATCTACACGGCCATCTGTATGAACATGGAAATATCTGCAACGCCATCTGAATGAACATATAAATATCTACACCGCCATCTGTATTAAGATGGAGATATCTACAACGCTATCTGTATAAACATGGAAATATCTACACCGCTATGTGTATAAACATGGAAATATCTACACCGCTATCTGTATAAACATGGAAATATCTACACTGCTACCTGTATAAACATGGAAATATCAGCCCCGCTATCTGTATGAACATGGAAATATCTACACCGCCATCTGTATGAACATGGAAAAATCTTCACCGCCATCTGTATGAACATGGATATATCTACACAGCCATCTGTATGAACATGGAAATATCTTCACCGCCATCTGTATGAACATGGATATGTCTACTCAGCCGTCTGGATGAACATGGAAATATCTACACCGCTATCTGTATGAACATGAATATATCTACACCGCTATCTGTGTAAACATGCATACATCTTCACCGCTATCTGTAAAAACATGGAAATATCCACACCGCTATCTGTATGAACATGGAATTATCTACACCGCTATCTGTTTGAAAATGGAAATATCTACACTGCTATCTGCATGAAAATGGAAATATCTGCAAAGCTATCTGCATACACATGGAAATATTTACACAGCTATCTCTTTGCACATGGTAATAACTACACCGCTATCTCTATAAACATGGAAATATCTACACCACCATCTGTATGAACATGGAAATATCTGCACTGCCATCTGTATGAATATATAAATATCTACACCGCCATCTGTATTAAGAAGTAGATATCTACACCGCTATCTGTATAAACATGGAAATATCTACACCGCTATCTGTATGAACATGGAAATATATACACCGCTACCTGTATGAACACGGAAAAATGTAAACCGCTACCTGTATAAACTTGGAAGTATCAGCAGCGCTATCGGTATGAAAATGGAAATATCTACACAACTATCTGCATATAAATGGAAATATCTACACAGCTATCTCTTTGCACATGGAAATAACTACACCGCTATCTCTATAAACATGGAAATATCTACACCGCCATCTGTATGAACATGGAAATATCTACACCGCCATCTGTATTAAGAAGGAGATATCTACACCACTATCTGTGTAAACATGGAAATATCTACACCGCTATCTGTATGAACATGGAAATATCTACACCGCTATCTGTATAAACACGGAAATATGTACACCGCTACCTGTATAAACATGGAAGTATCAGCACCGCTATCGCTATGAACATGGCAATATCTACACGGCTATCTGTATGAGCATGGAAATATCTACACCGCTATCTGTATAAACATGGAAATATCTACACCGCTATCTTTATGAACATGGAAATATCTACACTGCTAACTGTTTGAACAGGGAAATATATACACCGCTATCTGCATGAAAATGGAAATATCTACACAGATATCTGCTTATACATGGAAATATCTATACAGCTATCTCTTTACACATGGAAATAACTACACCGCTATCTCTATAAACATGGAAATATCTACACCGCCATCTGTATGAACATGGAAATATCTGCACCGCCATCTGTATGATCATATAAATATCTACACCGCCATCTGTATTAAGATGGAGATATCTACTCCGCTATCTGTATAAACATGGAAATATCTACACCAATATCTGTATAAACATGGAAATATCTACACTGCTATCTATTTGAACATGGAAATATCTACACCGCTATCTGCATGAAAATGGAAATATCTACACAGATATCTGCATATACATGGAAATATCTACACAGCTATCTCTTTCACATGGAAATATCTACACCGCTATCTCTATAAACATGGAAATATCTACACCGCTATCTGTATGAACATGGAAATATCTTCACCGCCATCTGTATGAACATGGATATATCTACACAGCCATCTGGATGAACATGGAAATATCTACACCGCTATCTGTATGCACATGGAAATATCTACACCGCTATCTGTGTAAACATGCATACATCTTCACCGCTATCTGCATGAAAATGGAAATATCTACACAGCTATCTGCATATACATGGAAATATCTACAAAGCTATCTCTTTACACATGGAAATAACTACACTGCTATCTCTATAATCATGGAAATATCTACACCGCCATCTGTATGAACATGGATATATCTGCACCGCCATCTGTATGAACATATAAATTTCTACACCGCCATCTGTATTAAGATGGAGACATCTACACCGCTATCTGTATAAACTTGGAAAAACCTACACCGCTATCTGTATAAGCATGGAAATATCTATACGGCTACCTGTATAAACATGGAAATATCAGCACCGCTATCTGTATGCACATATAAATATCTACACGGCCATCTGTATTAAGATGGAGATATCTTCACCGCTATCTGTATAAACCTGGAAATATCTACGCCGCTATCTGTATAAACATGGACATATCTACACCGCTATCTGTACAAACATGGAAATATCAACACCGCTACCTGTATAAACATGGAAATATCAGCACCGCTATCAGTATGAACATGGAAGTATCTACACCGCCATCTGTATGAACATGGAAATATCTGCACCGCCATCTGTATGAACATATAAATATCTACACCGCCATCTGTTTTAAGATGGAGATATCTACACCGCTATCTGTATAAACATGGAAATATCTACACCGCTATGTGTATAAACATGGAAATATCTACACCGCTATCTGTATAAACATGGAAATATCTACACTGCTACCTGTATAAACATGGAAATATCAGCACCGCTATCTGCATGAACATAGAAATATCTACACCGCCATCTGTATGAACATGGAAAAATCTTCACCGCCATCTGTATGAACATGGATATATCTACACAGCCATCTGTATGAACATGGAAATATCTTCACCGCCATCTGTATGAACATGGATATGTCTACACAGCCGTCTGGATGAACATGGAAATATCTACACCGCTATCTGTATGAACATGGAAATATCTACACCGCAATCTGTGTAAACATGCATACATCTTCACCGCTATTTGTATAAACATGGTAATATCCACACCGCTATCTGTATGAACACGGAAATATCTACACCGCTATCTGTTTGAACATGGAAATATCTACACCGCTATTTGCATGAAAATGGAAATATCTACAAAGCTATCTGCATTTACATGGAAATATCAACACAGCTATCTCTTTGCACATGGAAATAACTACACCGCTATCTCTATAAACATGGAAATATCTACACCACCATCTGTATGAACATGGAAATATCTGCACCGCCATCTGTATGAACATATAAATATCTACACCGCCATCTGTATTAAGAAGGAGATATCTACACCGCTATCTGTATAAACATGGAAATATCTACAGCGCTATCAGTATGAACATGGAAATATCTACACCGCTACCTATATAAACACGGAAATATGTACACCGCTACCTGTATAAACATGGAAGTATCAGCAGCGCTATAGGAATGAACATGGCAATATCTACACGGCTATCTGTATGAACATGGAAATATCTACACCACTATCTGTATGAACATGGAAATAGCTACACAGCCATCTGGATGAACAAGGAAATATCTACACTGCTATCTGAATGAACATGGATATATCTACACCGCCATCTGGATGAACATGGAAATATCTACACCGCTATCTGTATGAACATGGAAATACATACACCGCTATCTGTATGAACATGGAAATATCTACACCGCTATCTGTATGAACATGGAAATATCTACACCGCTATCTGTATGAACATGTAAATATCTTCACCGCCGTCTGTATGAACATGGATATATCTACACAGCCATCTGGATGAACATGGAAATATCTGCACCGCTATCTGTATGAACATGGAAATATCTACACCGCTATCTGTATGAACATGGATATATCTACACAGCCATCTGGATGAACATGGAAATATCTACACCGCTATCTGTGTAAACATGCATACATCTTCACAGCTATCTGTATAAACATGGAAATATCTACACTGCTATCTTTATGAACATGGAAATATCTACACCGCTAACTGTTTGAACAGGGAAATATCTACACCGCTATCTGCATGAAAATGGAAATGTCTGCACAGCTATCTGCATATACATGGAAATATCTACACAGCTATCTCTTTACACATGGAAATAACTACACCGCTATCTGTATGAACATGGAAATATCTACTCCGCCATCTGTATGAACATGGAAATATATGTACCGCCATCTGAATGAACATATAAATATCTACACCGCCATCTGTATTAATATGGAGATATCTACACCGCTATCTGTATGAACATGGAAATATCTACACAGCCATCAGGATGAACATGGAAATATCTACACCGCTATCTGTATGAACATGGAAATACATACACCGCTATCTGTATGAACATGGAAATATCTACACCGCTATATGTATGAACATGGAAATATCTACGCCGCTGTCTGTATGAACATGGAAATATCTACACCGCTAACTGTTTGAACAGGGAAATATATACACCGCTATCTGCATGAAAATGGAAATATCTACACCGCTATCTGTATGAAAATGGAAATACATACACTGCTATCTGTATGAACATGGAAATATCTACACCGCTATGTGTATAAACATGGAAATATCTACACCACTATCTGTATAAACATTGAAATATCTACACCGCTACATGTATAAACATGGAAATATCAGCCCCGCTATCTGTATGAACATGGAAATATCTACACGGCCATTTGTATGAACATGGAAATATCTTCACCGCCACACGTATGAACATGGAAATATCTGCACCGCCATCTGTATGAACATATAAATATCTACACCGCCATCTGTATGAAGATGGAGATATCTACACCGCTATCTGTATAAACATGGAAATATCTACACCGCTATCTGTATGAACATGGAAATATCTACACCGCTATCTGCATGAAAATGGAAATATCTACACAACTATCTGCATATAAATGGAAATATCTACACAGCTATCTCTTTGCACGTGGAAATAACTACACCGCTATCTCTATAAACATGGAAATATCTACACCGCCATCTGTATGAACATGGAAATATCTACACCGCCATCTGTATTAAGAAGGAGATATCTACACCGCTATCTCTATAAACATGGAAATATCTACACCGCTATCTGTATGAACATGGAAATATCTACACCGCTATCTGTATAAACACGGAAATATGTACACCGCTACCTGTATAAACATGAAAGTATCAGCACCGCTATCGGTATGAACATGGCAATATCTACACGGCTATCTGTATGAACATGGAAATATCTACACTGCTATCTGTATAAACATGGAAATATCTACACCGCTATCTTTATGAACATGGAAATATCTACACCGCTAACTGTTGGAACAGGGAAATATATACACCGCTATCTGCATGAAAACGGAAATATCTACACAGCTATCTGCTTATACATGGAAATATCTACACAGCTGTCTCTCTACACATGGAAATAACTACACCGCTATCAGTATGAACATGGAAATATCTACACCGCCATCTGTATGAACATGGAAATATCTGTACCGCCAACTGTATGAACATTTAAATATCTACACCGCCATCTGCATTAAAATGGAGATATCTACACCACTATCTGCATAAACATGGAAATACCTACACCGCTATCTGTATAAACATGGAAATATCTACACCGCTATATGTATAAACATGGAAATATCTACACTGCTATCTGTATAAACATGGAAATATCTACACCGCTACCTGTGTAAACATGGAAATGTCAGCACCGTTATCAGTATGAACATGGAAGTTTCTACACCGCCATCTGTATGAACATGGAAATATCTTCACCGCCATCCGTATGAACATGGAAATATCTGCTCCGCCATCTGTATGAACATATAAATATCTACACCGCCATCTGTATTAAGATGGAGATATCTACACCGCTATCTGTATAAACATGGAAATATCTACACCGCTATGTGTATAAACATGGAAATATCTACACCGCTACCTGTATAAACATGGAAGTATCAGCACCGCTATCAGTATGAACATGGCAATATCTACACGGTTATCTGTATGAACATGGAAATATCTACACCGCTATCTGTATGAACATGGAAATGTCTTCACCGCCATCTGTATGAACATGGATATATCTACACAGCCATCTGGATGAACATGGAAATATCTACTCCGCTATCTGTATAAACATGGAAATATCTACACCGCTACCTGTATAAACATGGAAATATCAGCACCGCTATCTGTATGAACATGGAAATATCTACAGGGCCGTCTGTATGAACATGGAAATATCGTCACCGCCATCTGTATGAACATGGATATATCTACACAGCCATCTGTATGAACATGGAAATATCTTCACCGCCATCTGTATGAACATGGATATGTCTACACAGCCGTCTGTATGAACATGGAAATATCTACACCGCTATCTGTGTAAACATGCATATATCTTCACCGCTATCTGTATAAACATGGAAATATCTACACCGCTATCTGTATGGACATGGAAATATCTACACCGCTATCTGTTTGAACATGGAAATATCTACATCGATATCTGCATGAAAATGGAAATATCTACAAAACTATCTGCATATAAATGGAAATATCTACACAGCTATCTCTTTGCACATGGAAATAACTACACCGCTATCTCTATAAACATGGAAATATCTACACCGCCATCTGTATGAACATGGAAATATCTACACCACCATCTGTATTAAGAAGGAGATATCTACACCACTATCTGTATAAACATGGAAATATCTACACCGATATCTGTATGAACATGGAAATATCTACACCGCTATCTGTATAAACACGGAAATATGTACACCGCTACCTGTATAAACATGGAAGTATCAGCACCGCTATCGGTATGAACATGGCAATATCTACACGGCTATCTGTATGAACATGGAAATATCTACACCGCTATCTGTATGAACATGGAAATATCTTCACAGCCATCTGTAAGAACATGGATATATCTACACAGCCATCTGGATGAACATGGAAATATCTACACGGCTATCTGTATGAACATGGAAATATCTACACCGCTATCTGTATGAACATGGAAATATCTACACCACTATCTGTATGAACATGGAAATAGCTACACAGCCATCTGGATGAACATGGAAATATCTGCACCGCTATCTGTATGAACATGGAAATATCTACACCGCTATCTGTATGAACATGGACATATCTACACAGCCATCTGGATGAACTTGGAAATATCTACACCGCTATCTGTGTAAACATGCATAAATCTTTACCGCTATCTGTATAAACATGGAAATATCTACACTGTTATCTTTATGAACATGGAAATATCTACACCGCTAACTGTTTGAACAGGGAAATATATACACCGCTATCTGCATGAAAATGGAAATGTCTACACAGCTCTCTGCATATACATGGAAATATCTACACAGCTATCTCTTTACACATGGAAATAACTACACCGCTATCTGTATGAACATGGAAATATCTACACGGCCATCTGTATGAACATGGAAATATCTGCACCGCCATCTGAATGAACATATAAATATCTACACAGCCATCTGTATTAAGATGGAGATATCTACAACGCTATCTGTAAACAGAGAAATATCTACACCGCTATGTGTATAAACATGGAAATATCTACACCGCTATCTGTATAAACATGGAAATATTTACACCGCTACCTGTATAAACATGGAAATATCAGCACCGCTATCAGTATGAACATGGAAGTATCTACACCGCCATCTGTATGAACATGGAAATATCTTCACCTCCATCTGTATGAACATGGAAATATCTGCACCGCCATCTGTATGAACATATAAATATCTACACCGCCATCTGTATTAAGATGGAGATATCTACACCGCTATCTGTATAAACATGGAAATATCTACACCGCTATGTGTATAAACATGGAAATATCTGCACCGCTATCTGTATAAACATGGAAATATCTACACAGCTACCTGTATAAACATGGAAATATCAGCCCCGCTATCTGTATGAACATGGAAATAACTTCACCGCTAACTGTATGAACATGGAAATATCTATACCGCCATCTGTATGAACATGGAAATATCTTCACCGCCATCCGTATGAACATGGAAATATCTACACCGCTATCTGTATGAACATGGAAATATCTACACCGCTACCTGTATGAACACGGAAATATGTACACCGCTACCTGTATAAACTTGGAAGTATCAGCAGCGCTATCGGTATGAAAATGGAAATATCTACACAACTATCTGCATATAAATGGAAATATCTACACAGCTATCTCTTTGCACATGGAAATAACTACACCGCTATCTCTATAAACATGGAAATATCTACACCGCCATCTGTATGAACATGGAAATATCTACACCGCCATCTGTATTAAGAAGGAGATATCTACACCACTATCTGTATAAACATGGAAATATCTACACCGCTATCTGTATGAACATGGAAATATCTACACCGCTATCTGTATAAACACGGAAATATGTACACCGCTACCTGTATAAACATGGAAGTATCAGCACCGCTATCGGTATGAACATGGCAATATCTACACGGCTATCTGTATGAGCATGGAAATATCTACACCGCTATCTGTATAAACATGGAAATATCTACACCGCTATCTTTATGAACATGGAAATATCTACACCGCTAACTGTTGGAACAGGGAAATATATGCACCACTATCTGCATGAAAACGGAAATATCTACACAGATATCTGCTTATACATGGAAATATCTACACAGCTATCTCTTTACACATGGAAATAACTACACCGCTATCTGTATGAACGTGGAAATATCTACACCGCCATCTGTATGAACATGCAAATATCTGCACCGCCATCTGTATGAACATTTAAATATCTACACCGCCATCTGTATTAAGATGGAGATATCTACACCACTATCTGCATAAACATGGAAATATCTACACCGCTATCTGTATAAACATGGAAATATCTACACCGCTATGTGTATAAACATGGAAATATCTACGCTGCTATCTGTATAAACATGGAAATATCTACACCGCTACCAGTATAAACATGGAAATGTCAGCACCGCTATCAGTATGAACATGGAAGTTTCTACACCGCCATCTGTATGAACATGGAAATATCTTCACCGCCATCCGTATGAACATGGAAATATCTGCACCGCCATCTGTATGAACATATAAATATCTACACCGCCATCTGTATTAAGATGGAGATATCAAACCGCTATCTGTATAAACATGGAAATAGCTACACCGCTACCTGTATAAACATGGAAGTATCAGCAACGCTATCGGTATGAACATGGCAATATCTACACGGTTATCTGTATGAACATGGAAATATCTACACTGCTATCTGTATGAACATGGAAATGTCTTCACCGCCATCTGTATGAACATGGATATATTTACACAGCAATCTGTATGAACATGGAAATATCTACACCGCTATCTGTATGAACATGGAAATATCTACACTGCTATCTGTATGAACATGGAAATGTCTTCACCGCCATCTGTATGAACATGGATATATTTACACAGCAATCTGTATGAACATGGAAATATCTACACCGCTATCTGTATGAACATGGAAATATCTACACCGCTATCTGTGTAAACATGTATACATCTTCACCGCTATCAGCATGAAAATGGAAATATCTACACAGCTATCTGCATATACATGGAAATATCTACAAAGCTATCTCTTTACACATGGAAATAACTTCACTGCTATCTCTATAAACATGGAAATATCTACACCGCCATCTGTATGAACATGGAAATATCTGCACCGACATCTTTATGAACATATCAATATCTACACCGCCATCTGTATTAAGATGGAGATACCTACACCGCTATCTGTATAAACTTGGAAATATCTACACTGCTATCTGTATAAACATGGAAATATCTATGCCGCTTTCTGTATAAACAAGGAAATATCTACACTACTACCTGTATAAACATGGAAATATCAGCCCCGCTATCTGTATGAACATGGAAATATCTACACTGCCATTTCTATGAACATGGAAATATCTTCACCGCCATCTGTAGGAACATGGATATATCTACAAAGCCATCTGTATGAACATGGAAATATCTACACCGCTATCTGTATGAACATGGAAATATCTACACCGCTATCTGTATGAACATGGAAATATCTTCACCGCCATCTGTATGAACATGGAAATATCTTCACCGCCATCTGTATGAACATGGAAATATCTGCACCGCCATCTGTATGAACATATAAATATCTACACCGCCATCTGTATTAAGATGGAGATATCTACACCGCTATCTGTATAAACATGGAAATATCTACACCGCTATGTGTATAAACATGGAAATATCTACACCGCTATCTGTATAAACATGGAAATATCTACACTGCTACCTGTATAAACATGGAAATATCAGCCCCGCTATCTGTATGAACATGGAAATATCTACACCGCCATCTGTATGAACATGGAAAAATCTTCACCGCCATCTGTATGAACATGGATATATCTACAGAGCCATCTGTATGAACATGGAATTATCTTCACCGCCAGTTGTATGAACTTGGATATGTCTACTCAGCCGTCTTGATAAACATGGAAATATCTACACCGCTATCTGTATGAACATGAAAATATCTACACCGCTATCTGTGTAAACATGCATACATCTTCACCGCTATCGGTAAAAACATGGAAATATCCACACCGCTATCTGTATGAACATGGAAATATCTACACCGCTATCTGTTTGAAAATGGAAATATCTACACCGCTATCTGCATGAAAATGGAAATATCTACAAAGCTATCTGCATATACATGGAAATATTTACACAGCTATCTCTTTGCACATGGAAATAACTACACTGCTATCTCTATAAACATGGAAATATCTACACCACCATCTGTATGAACATGGAAATATCTGCACTGCCATCTGTATGAATATATAAATATCTACACCGCCATCTGTATTAAGAAGTAGATATCTACACCGCTATCTGTATAAACATGGAAATATCTACACCGCTATCTGGATGAACATGGAAATATCTACACCGCTACCTGTATGAACATGGAAATATGTACACCGCTACCTGTATAAACTTGGAAGTATCAGCAGCGCTATCGGTATGAAATTGGAAATATCTACACAACTATCTGCATATAAATGGAAATATATACACAGCTATCTCTTTGCACATGGAAATAACTACACCGCTATCTCTATAAACATGGAAATATCTACACCGCCATCTGTATGAACATGGAAATATCTACACCGCCATCTGTATTAAGAAGGAGATATCTACACCACTATCTGTATAAACATGGAAATATCTACACCGCTATCTGTATGAACATGGAAATATCTACACCGCTATCTGTATAAACACGGAAATATGTACACCGCTACCTGTATAAACATGGAAGTATCAGCACCGCTATCGGTATGAACATGGCAATATCTACAAGGCTATCTGTATGAGCATGGAAATATCTACACCGCTATCTGTATAAACATGGAAATATCTACACCGCTATCTTTATGAACATGGAAATATCTACACCGCTAACTGTTTGAACAGGGAAATATATACACCGCTATCTGCATGAAAACGGAAATATCTACACAGATATCTGCTTATACATGGAAATATCTAAACAGCTATCTCTTTACACATGGAAATAACTACACCGCTATCTGTATGAACATGGAAATATCTACACCGCCATCTGTATGAACATACAAATATCTGCACCGCCATCTGTATGAACATTTAAATATCTACACCGCCATCTGTATTAAGATGGAGATATCTACACCACTATCTGCATAAACATGGAAATATCTACACCGCTATCTGTATAAACATGGAAATATCTACACCGCTATGTGTATAAACATGGAAATATCTACGCTGCTATCTGTATAAACATGGAAATATCTACACCGCTACCAGTATAAACATGGAAATGTCAGCACCGCTATCAGTATGAACATGGAAGTTTCTACACCGCCATCTGTATGAACATGGAAATATCTTCACCGCCATCCGTATGAACATGGAAATATCTGCACCGCCATCTGTATGAACATATAAATATCTTCACCGCCATCTGTATTAAGATGGAGATATCTACTCCGCTATCTGTATAAACTTGGAAATATCTACACCGCTATCTGAATGAACATGGAAATATCTACACCGCTATCTGTATGAACATGGAAATAACTTCACCGCCATCTGTATGAACATGGATATATCTAAATAGACATCTGGATGAACATGGAAATATCTACACTGCTATCTGTATGAACATGGAAATAGCTACACCGCTATCTGTATGAAAATGGAAATATCAACACCGCTATCTGTATGAACATGGAAATATCTACACCGCTATCTGTATGAACATGGAAATATCTACACCGCTACCTGTATCAACATGGAAATATCAGCACCGCTATCTGTATGAACATGGAAATCTCTACACACCCTTCTGGATGAACATGGAAATATCTACACCGCTATCTGTATGAACATGGAAATATCTACACCGCTATCTGTATGAACATGGAAATATCTACACTGCTATCTGTATGAACATGGAAATATTTACACCGCTATCTGTATGAACATGGAAATATCTACACCACTATCTGTGCAAACATGCATACATCTTCACCGCTATCTGTATAAACATGGAAATATCTACACCGCTATCTGTATGAACATGGAAATATCTACACCGCTAACTGTTTGAACATGGAAATATCTACACCGCTATCTGCATGAAAATGGAAATATTTACACAGCTATCTGCATGTACACGGAAATATCTAAAAAGCTATTTCTTTACTCATGGAAATAACTACACCGCTATCTCTATAAACATGGAAATATCTACACCACCATCTGTGTGAACATGGAAATATCTGCACCGCCATCTGAATGAACATATAAACATCTACACCGCCATCTGTATTAAGGTGGAGATATCTACACCGCTTTCTGTATAAACATGGAAATATCTACACCGCTATCTGTATAAACATGGAAATATCTACACCGCTATCTGTATAAACATGGAAATATCTACACCGCTACCTGTATAAACATGGAAATATCAGCACCGCTATCTATATGAACATGGAAATATCTACACCGCTATCTGTATGAACATGGAAATATCTACACCGCTATCTGCATGAACATGGAAATATATACACAGCTATCTGCATATACATGGAAATATCTACAAAGCTATCTCTTTACACATGGAAATAACTACACCGCTATCTCTGTAAACGTGGAAATATATACACCACTATCTGTATAAACATGGAAATATCTACACCGCTATTTCTAGAACATGGAAATATCTACACCACTATCTGTATGAACATGGAAATATCTTCACCGCCATCTGTATGAACATGGATATATCTACACAGCCATCTGGATGAACATGGAAATATCTACACCGCTGTCTGTATGAACATGGAAATATATACACCGCTACCTGTATGAACACGGAAATATGTAAACCGCTACCTGTATAAACTTGGAAGTATCAGCAGCGCTATCGGTATGAAAATGGAAATATCTACACAACTATCTGCATATAAATGGAAATATCTACACAGCTATCTCTTTGCACATGGAAATAACTACACCGCTATCTCTATAAACATGGAAATATCTACACCGCCATCTGTATGAACATGGAAATATCTACACCGCCATCTGTATTAAGAAGGAGATATCTACACCACTATCTGTATAAACATGGAAATATCTACACCGCTATCTGTATGAACATGGAAATATCTACACCGCTATCTGTATAAACACGGAAATATGTACACCGCTACCTGTATAAACATGGAAGTATCAGCACCGCTATCGGTATGAACATGGCAATATCTACACGGCTATCTGTATGAGCATGGAAATATCTACACCGCTATCTGTATAAACATGGAAATATCTACACCGCTATCTTTATGAACATGGAAATATCTACACTGCTAACTGTTTGAACAGGGAAATATATACACCGCTATCTGCATGAAAATGGAAATATCTACACAGATATCTGCTTATACATGGAAATATCTATACAGCTATCTCTTTACACATGGAAATAACTACACCGCTATCTCTATAAACATGGAAATATCTACACCGCCATCTGTATGAACATGGAAATATCTGCACCGCCATCTGTATGAACATGGATATATCTACACAGCCATCTGGATGAACATGGAAATATCTACACCGCTATCTGTATGCACATGGAAATATCTACACCGCTATCTGTGTAAACATGCATACATCTTCACCGCTATCTGCATGAAAATGGAAATATCTACACCGCTATCTGTATGAACATGGATATATCTGCACCGCCATCTGTATGAACATATAAATTTCTACACCGCCATCTGTATTAAGATGGAGACATCTACACCGCTATCTGTATAAACTTGGAAAAACCTACACCGCTATCTGTATAAGCATGGAAATATCTACACGGCTACCTGTATAAACATGGAAATATCAGCACCGCTATCTGTATGCACATATAAATATCTACACCGCCATCTGTATTAAGATGGAGATATCTTCACCGCTATCTGTATAAACCTGGAAATATCTACGCCGCTATCTGTATAAACATGGACATATCTACACTGCTATCTGTACAAACATGGAAATATCAACACCGCTACCTGTATAAACATGGAAATATCAGCACCGCTATCAGTATGAACATGGAAGTATCTACACCGCCATCTGTATGAACATGGAAATATCTGCACCGCCATCTGTATGAACATATAAATATCTACACCGCCATCTGTTTTAAGATGGAGATATCTACACCGCTATCTGTATAAACATGGAAATATCTACACCGCTATGTGTATAAACATGGAAATATCTACACCGCTATCTGTATAAACATGGAAATATCTACACTGCTACCTGTATAAACATGGAAATATCAGCACCGCTATCTGCATGAACATAGAAATATCTACACCGCCATCTGTATGAACATGGAAAAACCTTCACCGCCATCTGTATGAACATGGATATATCTACACAGCCATCTGTATGAACATGGAAATATCTTCACCGCCATCTGTATGAACATGGATATGTCTACACAGCCGTCTGGATGAACATGGAAATATCTACACCGCTATCTGTATGAACATGGAAATATCTACACCGCAATCTGTGTAAACATGCATACATCTTCACCGCTATTTGTATAAACATGGTAATATCCACACCGCTATCTGTATGAACACGGAAATATCTACACCGCTATCTGTTTGAACATGGAAATATCTACACCGCTATTTGCATGAAAATGGAAATATCTACAAAGCTATCTGCATTTACATGGAAATATCAACACAGCTATCTCTTTGCACATGGAAATAACTACACCGCTATCTCTATAAACATGGAAATATCTACACCACCATCTGTATGAACATGGAAATATCTGCACCGCCATCTGTATGAACATATAAATATCTACACCGCCATCTGTATTAAGAAGGATATATCTACACCGCTATCTGTATAAACATGGAAATATCTACAGCGCTATCAGTATGAACATGGAAATATCTACACCGCTACCTATATAAACACGGAAATATGTACACCGCTACCTGTAAACATGGAAGTATCAGCAGCGCTATAGGAATGAACATGGCAATATCTACACGGCTATCTGTATGAACATGGAAATATCTACACCACTATCTGTATGAACATGGAAATAGCTACACAGCCATCTGGATGAACAAGGAAATATCTACACTGCAATCTGAATGAACATGGATATATCTACACCGCCATCTGGATGAACATGGAAATATCTACACCGCTATCTGTATGAACATGGAAATACATACACCGCTATCTGTATGAACATGGAAATATCTACACCGCTATCTGTATGAACATGGAAATATCTACACCGCTATCTGTATGAACATGTAAATATCTTCACCGCCGTCTGTATGAACATGGATATATCTACACAGCCATCTGGATGAACATGGAAATATCTGCACCGCTATCTGTATGAACATGGAAATATCTACACCGCTATCTGTATGAACATGGATATATCTACACAGCCATCTGGATGAACATGGAAATATCTACACCGCTATCTGTGTAAACATGCATACATCTTCACAGCTATCTGTATAAACATGGAAATATCTACACTGCTATCTTTATGAACATGGAAATATCTACACCGCTAACTGTTTGAACAGGGAAATATATACACCGCTATCTGCATGAAAATGGAAATGTCTGCACAGCTATCTGCATATACATGGAAATATCTACACAGCTATCTCTTTACACATGGAAATAACTACACCGCTATCTGTATGAACATGGAAATATCTACTCCGCCATCAGTATGAACATGGAAACATATGTACCGCCATCTGAATGAACATATAAATATCTACACAGCCATCTGTATTAATTTGGAGATATCTACACCGCTATCTGTATGAACATGGAAATATCTACACAGCCATCAGGATGAACATGGAAATATCTACACCACTATCTGTATGAACATGGAAATACATACACCACTATCTGTATGAACATGGAAATATCTACACCGCTATATGTATGAACATGGAAATATCTACACCGCTGTCTGTATGAACATGGAAATATCTACACCGCTAACTGTTTGAACAGGGAAATATATACACCGCTATCTGCATGAAAATGGAAATATCTACACCGCTATCTGTATGAAAATGGAAATACATACACTGCTATCTGTATGAACATGGAAATATCTACACCGCTATGTGTATAAACATGGAAATATCTACACCACTATCTGTATAAACATTGAAATATCTACACCGCTACATGTATAAACATGGAAATATCAGCCCCGCTATCTGTATGAACATGGAAATATCTACACCGCCATTTGTATGAACATGGAAATATCTTCACCACCACACGTATGAACATGGAAATATCTGCACCGCCATCTGTATGAACATATAAATATCTACACCGCCATCTGTATGAAGATGGAGATATCTACACCGCTATCTGTATAAACATGGAAATATCTACACCGCTATCTGTATGAACATGGAAATATCTACACCGCTATCTGCATGAAAATGGAAATATCTACACAACTATCTGCATATAAATGGAAATATCTACACAGCTATCTCTTTGCACGTGGAAATAACTACACCGCTATCTCTATAAACATGGAAATATCTACACCGCCATCTGTATGAACATGGAAATATCTACACCGCCATCTGTATTAAGAAGGAGATATCTACACCGCTATCTCTATAAACATGGAAATATCTACACCGCTATCTGTATGAACATGGAAATATCTACACCGCTATCTGTATAAACACGGAAATATGTACACCGCTACCTGTATAAACATGAAAGTATCAGCACCGCTATCGGTATGAACATGGCAATATCTACACGGCTATCTGTATGAACATGGAAATATCTACACTGCTATCTGTATAAACATGGAAATATCTACACCGCTATCTTTATGAACATGGAAATATCTACACCGCTAACTGTTGGAACAGGGAAATATATACACCGCTATCTGCATGAAAACGGAAATATCTACACAGCAATCTGCTTATACATGGAAATATCTACACAGCTGTCTCTTTACACATGGAAATAACTACACCGCTATCAGTATGAACATGGAAATATCTACACCGTCATCTGTATGAACATGGAAATATCTGTACCGCCAACTGTATGAACATTTAAATATCTACACCGCCATCTGCATTAAAATGGAGATATCTACACCACTATCTGCATAAACATGGAAATACCTACACCGCTATCTGAATAAACATGGAAATATCTACACCGCTATATGTATAAACATGGAAATATCTACACTGCTATCTGTATAAACATGGAAATATCTACACCGGTACCTGTGTAAACATGGAAATGTCAGCACCGTTATCAGTATGAACATGGAAGTTTCTACACCGCCATCTGTATGAACATGGAAATATCTTCACCGCCATCCGTATGAACATGGAAATATCTGCTCCGCCATCTGTATGAACATATAAATATCTACACCGTCATCTGTATTAAGATGGAGATATCTACACCGCTATCTGTATAAACATGGAAATATCTACACCGCTATGTGTATAAACATGGAAATATCTACACCGCTACCTGTATAAACATGGAAGTATCAGCACCGCTATCAGTATGAACATGGCAATATCAACACGGTTATCTGTATGAACATGGAAATATCTACACCGCTATCTGTATGAACATGGAAATGTCTTCACCGCCATCTGTATGAACATGGATATATCTACAAAGCCATCTGGATGAACATGGAAATATCTACACCGCTATCTGTATAAACATGGAAATATCTACACCGCTACCTGTATAAACATGGAAATATCAGCAGCGCTATCTGTATGAACATGGAAATATCTACAGGGCCGTCTGTATGAACATGGAAATATCGTCACCGCCATCTGTATGAACATGGATATATCTACACAGCCATCTGTATGAACATGGAAATATCTTCACCGCCATCTGTATGAACATGGATATGTCTATACAGCCGTCTGTATGAACATGGAAATATCTACACCGCTATCTGTGTAAACATGCATATATCTTCACCGCTATCTGTATAAACATGGAAATATCTACACCGCTATCTGTATGGACATGGAAATATCTACACCGCTATCTGTTTGAACATGGAAATATCTACATCGATATCTGCATGAAAATGGAAATATCTACAAAACTATCTGCATATAAATGGAAATATCTACACAGCTATCTCTTTGCACATGGAAATAACTACACCGCTATCTCTATAAACATGGAAATATCTACACCGCCATCTGTATGAACATTGAAATATCTACACCACCATCTGTATTAAGAGGGAGATATCTACACCACTATCTGTATAAACATGGAAATATCTACACCGATATCTGTATGAACATGGAAATATCTACACCGCTATCTGTATAAACACGGAAATATGTACACCGCTACCTGTATAAACATGGAAGTATCAGCACCGCTATCGGTATGAACATGGCAATATCTACACCGCTATCTGTATGAACATGGAAATATCTTCACAGCCATCTGTAAGAACATGGATATATCTACACAGCCATCTGGATGAACATGGAAATATCTACACGGCTATCTGTATGAACATGGAAATATCTACACCGCTATCTGTATGAACATGGAAATATCTACACCACTATCTGTATGAACATGGAAATAGCTACACAGCCATCTGGATGAACATGGAAATATCTGCACCGCTATCTGTATGAACATGGAAATATCTACACCGCTATCTGTATGAACATGGACATATCTACACAGCCATCTGGATGAACATGGAAATATCTACACCGCTATCTGTGTAAACATGCATAAATCTTTACCGCTATCTGTATAAACATGGAAATATCTACACTGTTATCTTTATGAACATGGAAATATCTACACCGCTAACTGTTTCAACAGGGAAATATATACACCGCTATCTGCATGAAAATGGAAATGTCTACACAGCTCTCTGCATATACATGGAAATATCTACACAGCTATCTCTTTACACATGGAAATAACTACACCGCTATCTGTATGAACATGGAAATATCTACACGGCCATCTGTATGAACATGGAAATATCTGCACCGCCATCTGAATGAACATATAAATATCTACACAGCCATCTGTATTAAGATGGAGATATCTACAACGCTATCTGTATAAACATAGAAATATCTACACCGCTATGTGTATAAACATGGAAATATCTACACCGCTATCTGTATAAACATGGAAATATCTACACCGCTACCTGTATAAACATGGAAATATCAGCACCGCTATCAGTATGAACATGGAAGTATCTACACCGCCATCTGTATGAACATGGAAATATCTTCACCGCCATCTGTATGAACATGGAAATATCTGCACCGCCATCTGTATGAACATATAAATATCTACACCGCCATCTGTATTAAGATGGAGATATCTGCACCGCTATCTGTATAAACATGGAAATATCTACACCGCTATGTGTATAAACATGGAAATATCTACACCGCTATCTGTATAAACATGGAAATATCTACACAGCTACCTGTATAAACATGGAAATATCAGCCCCGCTATCTGTATGAACATGGAAATAACTTCACCGCTAACTGTATGAACATGGAAATATCTATACCGCCATCTGTATGAACATGGAAATATCTTCACCGCCATCTGTATGAACATGGAAAAATCTTCACCGCCATCTGTATGAACATGGATATATCTACACAGCCATCTGTATGAACATGGAATTATCTTCACCACCAGCTGTATGAACATGGATATGTCTACTCAGCCGTCTTGATAAACATGGAAATATCTACACCGCTATCTGTATGAACATGAAAATATCTACACCGCTATCTGTGTAAACATGCATACATCTTCACCGCTATCTGTAAAAACATGGAAATATCCACACCGCTATCTGTATGAACATGGAAATATCTACACCGCTATCTGTTTGAAAATGGAAATATCTACAAAGCTATCTGCATATACATGGAAATATTTACACAGCTATCTCTTTGCACATGGAAATAACTACACTGCTATCTCTATAAACATGGAAATATCTACACCACCATCTGTATGAACATGGAAATATCTGCACTGCCATCTGTATGAATATATAAATATCTACACCGCCATCTGTATTAAGAAGTATATATCTACACCGCTATCTGTATAAACATGGAAATAGCTACACCGCTATCTGTATGAACATGGAAATATCTACACCGCTACCTGTATGAACATGGAAATATGTACACCGCTACCTGTATAAACTTGGAAGTATCAGCAGCGCTATCGGTATGAAATTGGAAATATCTACACAACTATCTGCATATAAATGGAAATATCTACACAGCTATGTCTTTGCACATGGAAATAACTACACCGCTATCTCTATAAACATGGAAATATCTACACCGCCATCTGTATGAACATGGAAATATCTACACCGCCATCTGTATTAAGAAGGAGATATCTACACCACTATCTGTATAAACATGGAAATATCTACTCCGCTATCTGTATGAACATGGAAATATCTACACCGCTATCTGTATAAACACGGAAATATGTACACCGCTACCTGTATAAACATGGAAGTATCAGCACCGCTATCGGTATGAACATGGCAATATCTACAAGGCTATCTGTATGAGCATGGAAATATCTACACCGCTATCTGTATAAACATGGAAATATCTACACCGCTATCTTTATGAACATGGAAATATCTACACCGCTAACTGTTTGAACAGGGAAATATATACACCGCTATCTGCATGAAAACGGAAATATCTACACAGATATCTGCTTATACATGGAAATATCTACACAGCTATCTCTTTACACATGGAAATAACTACACCGCTATCTGTATGAACATGGAAATATCTACACCGCCATCTGTATGAACATGCAAATATCTGCACCGCCATCTGTATGAACATTTAAATATCTACACCGCCATCTGCATTAAGATGGAGATATCTACACCACTATCTGCATAAACATGGAAATATCTACACCGCTATCTGTATAAACATGGAAATATCTACACCGCTATGTGTATAAACATGGAAATATCTACGCTGCTATCTGTATAAACATGGAAATATCTACACCGCTACCAGTATAAACATGGAAATGTCAGCACCGCTATCAGTATGAACATGGAAGTTTCTACACCGCCATCTGTATGAACATGGAAATATCTTCACCGCCATCCGTATGAACATGGAAATATCTGCACCGCCATCTGTATGAACATATAAATATCTTCACCGCCATCTGTATTAAGATGGAGATATCAAACCGCTATCTGTATAAACATGGAAATAGCTGCACCGCTACCTGTATAAACATGGAAGTATCAGCAACGCTATCGGTATGAACATGGCAATATCTACACGGTTATCTGTATGAACATGGAAATATCTACACCGCTATCTGTATGAACATGGAAATGTCTTCACCGCCATCTGTATGAACATGGATATATTTACACAGCCATCTGGATGAACATGGAAATATCTACACCGCTATCTGTATGAACATGGAAATATCTACACCGCTATCTGTGTAAACATGTATACATCTTCACCACTATCTGCATGAAAATGGAAATATCTACACAGCTATCTGCATATACATGGAAATATCTACAAAGCTATCTCTTTACACATGGAAATAACTTCACTGCTATCTCTATAAACATGGAAATATCTACACCGCCATCTGTATGAACATGGAAATATCTGCACCGACATCTTTATGAACATATCAATATCTACACCACCATCTGTATTAAGATGGAGATACCTCCACCGCTATCTGTATAAACTTGGAAATATCTACACTGCTATCTGTATAAACATGGAAATATCAGCCCCGCTATCTGTATGAACATGGAAATATCTACACTGCCATTTCTATGAACATGGAAATATCTTCACCGCCATCTGTAGGAACATGGATAAATCTACACAGCCATCTGTATGAACATGGAAATAACTACACCGCTATCTGTATGAACATGGAAATATCTTCACCGCCATCTGTATGAACATGGATATGTCTACACAGCCATCTGTATGAACATTTAAATATCTACACCGCCATCTGTATTAAGATGGAGATATCTACACAACTATCTGCATAAACATGGAAATATCTACACCGCTATCTGTATAAACATGGAAATATCTACACCGCTATGTGTATAAACATGGAAATATCTACACCGCTATCTGTATAAACATGGAAATATCTACACCGCTACCTGTATAAACATGGAAATATCAGCACCTCTATCAGTATGAACATGGAAGTTTCTACACCGCCATCTGTATGAACATGGAAATATCTTCACCGCCATACGTATGAACATGGAAATATCTGCACCGCCAACTGTATGAACATATAAATATCTACACCGCCATCTGTATTAAGATGGAGATATCTACACCGCTATCTGTATAAACATGGAAATATCTACACCGCTATCTGTATAAACATGGAAATATCTACACCGCTATCTGTATAAACATGGAAATATCTACACCGCTACCTGTATAAACATGGAAATATCAGCACCGCTATCTGTATGAACATGGAAATATCTACACCACCGTCTGTATGAACATGGAAATATCGTCACCGCCATCTGTATGAACATGGATATATCTACACAGCCATCTGTATGAACATGGAAATATCTTCACCACCATCTGTATGAACATGGATATGTCTACACAGCCGTCTGGATGAACATGGAAATATCTACACCGCTATCTGTGTAAACATGCATACATCCTCACCGCTATCTGTATAAACATGGAAATATCTACACCGCTATCTGTATGAACATGGAAATATCTACACCGCTATCTGTTTGAACATGGAAATATCTACACCGCTATCTGCATGAAAATGGAAATATCTACACAGCTATCTGCATATACATGGAAATATCTACACAGCTATCTCTTTACACATGGAAATAACTACACCACTATCTGTATGAACATGGAAATATCTACACCGCCATCTGTATGAACATGGAAATATCTGCACAGCCATCTGTATGAACATATAAATATCTACACCGCCATCTGTATTAAGATGGAGATATCTACACCGCTATCTGTACAAACATGGAAATATCTACACCGCTATCTGTATGAACATGGAAATATCTACACCGCTCTCTGTATGAACATGGAAATATCTTCACCGCCATCTGTATGAACATGGAAATATCTAAACCGCTATCTGTGTAAACATGCATACATCTTCACCGCTATCTGTATAAACATGGAAATATGTACACCGCTACCTGTATAAACCTGGAAGTATCAGCACCGCTATCGGTATAAACATGGCAATATCTACACGGCTATCTGTATGAACATGGATATATCTACACAGCCATCTGTATGAACATGGAAATATCTACCCCGCTATCTGTATGAACATGGAAATATCTACACCGCTACCTGTATGAACATGGAAATATCTTCAACGCCATCTTTCTGAACATGGACATGTCTACACAGCCATCTGGATGAACATGGAAATATCTACACCGCTATCTGTATGAACATGGAAATATCTACACCGCTAACTGTGTAAACATGCATACATCTTCACCGCTATCTGTATAAACATGGAAATATCTACACCGCTATCTGTATAAACATGGAAATATCTACACTGCTACCTGTATAAACATGGAAATATCAGCACCGCTATCTGTATGAACATGGAAATATCTACACAGCCATCTGGATGAACATGGAAATATCTACACCGCTATATGTATGAACATGGAAATAGCTACACCGCTATCTGTATGAACATGGAAATATCTACACCGCTATCTGTATGAACATGGAAATATCTACACCGCTATCTGTATGAACATGGAAATAACTTCACCGCCATCTGTATGAACATGGATATATCTACATAGACATCTGGATGAACATGAAAATATCTACACCGCTATCTGTATGAACATGGAAATATCTACACCACTATCTGTGTAAACATGCATACACCTTCACCGCTATCTGTATAAACATGGAAATATCTACACCGCTATCTGTATGAATATGGAAATATCTGCACCGCTATCTGTTTGAACATGGAAATATCTACTCCGCTATCTGTATGAACATGGAAATATCTTCACCGCCATCTGTATGAACATGGATTTATCTACACACCCATCTGGATGAACATGGAAATATCTACACCGCTATCTGTATGAACATGGAAATAGCTACACCGCTATCTGTATGAACATGGAAATATCTACACCGCTATCTGTATGAACATGGAAATATCTTCACCGCCATCTGTATGAACACGGATTTATCTACACACCCATCTGGATGAACATGGAAATATCTACACCGCTATCTGTATGAACATGGAAACAGCTACACCGCTATCTGTATGAAAATGGAAATATCTACACCGCTACCTGTATGAACATGGAAATATCTACACCGCTATCTGTATGAACATGGAAATATCTACACCGCTACCTGTATCAACATGGAAATATCAGCACCGCTATCTGTATGAACATGGAAATCTCTACACAGCCTTCTGGATGAACATGGAAATATCTACACCGCTATCTGTATGAACATGGAAATATCTACACCGCTATCTGCATGAACATGGAAATATATACACAGCTATCTGCATATACATGGAAATATCTACAAAGCTATCTCTTTACACATGGAAATAACTACACCGCTATCTCTGTAAACGTGGAAATATATACACCACTATCTGTATAAACATGGAAATATCTACACCGCTATCTCTAGAACATGGAAATATCTACACCACTATCTGTATGAACATGGAAATATCTTCACCGCCATCTGTATGAACATGGATATATCTACACAGCCATCTGGATGAACACGGAAATATCTACACCGCTATCTGTATGAGCATGGAAATATCTACACCGCTATCTGTGTAAACATGTATACATCTTCACCACTATCTGTTTAAACATGGAAATATCTACACAGCTATCTGTATGAACATGGAAATATCTGCACCGCTATCTGTTTGAACATGGAAATGTCTACACCGCTATCTGCATGAAAATGGAAATATCTACAAAGCTATCTGCATATACATGGAAATATCTACAAAGATATCTCTTTACACATGGAAATAACTACACCGCTATCTCTGTAAACATGGAAATATATACACCACTATCTGTATAAACATGGAAATATCTACACCGCTATCTGTATAAACATGGAAATATCTACACCACTATCTGTATGAACATGGAAATATCTACACCGCTATCTGTATAAACATGGAATTATCTACACCGCTACCTGTATAAACATGGATATATCAGCACCGCTATCTGTATGACCATGGTAATATCTACACCGCTATCTCTATGAACATGGAAATATCTACACCGCTATCTGTATGAACATGGAAATAGCTACACCGCTATCTGTATGAACATGGAAATATATACACCACTATCTGTATGAACATGGAAATATCTACACCGCTGTCTGTATGAACATGGAAATATCTACACCGCTATCTGTATGAACATGGAAATATCTTCACCGCCATCTGTATGAACATGGATATATCTACACAGCCATCTGGATGAGCACGGAAGTATCTACACCGCTATCTGTATGAGCATGGAAATATCTACACCGCTATCTGTGTAAACATGTATACATCTTCACCACTATCTGTTTAAACATGGAAATATCTACACAGCTATCTGTATGAACATGGAAATATCTGCACCGCTATCTGTTTGAACATGGAAATATCTACACGGCTATCTGCATGAAAATGGAAATATCTACAAAGCTATCTGCATATACATGGAAATATCTATACTGCTATCTCTTTACACATGGAAATAACTACACCGCTATCTCTATAAACATGGAAATATCTACACAGCCATCTGTATGAACATGGAAATATCTGCACCGCCATCTGTATGATCATATAAATATCTACACCGCCGTCTGTATTAAGATGGAGATATCTACTCCGCTATCTGTATAAACATGGAAATATCTACACCGATATCTGTATAAACATGGAAATATCTACACCACTATCTGTATGAACATGGAAATATCTTCACCGCCATCTGTATGAACATGGATTTATCTACACACCCATCTGGATGAACATGGAAATATCTACACCGCTATCTGCATGAACATGGAAATAGCTACACCGCTATCTGTATGAACATGGAAATATCTACACCGCTATCTGTATGAACATGGAAATATCTACACCACTATATGTATGAACATGGAAATATCTACACCGCTACCTGTATCAACATGGAAATATCAGCACCGCTATCTGTATGAACATGGAAATATCTACAGAGCCTTCTGGATGAACATGGAAATATCTACACCGCTATCTGTATGAACATGGAAATATCTACACCGCTATCTGTATGAACATGGAAATATCTACACCACTATCTGTATGAACATGGAAATATTTACACCGCTATCTGTATGAACATGAAAATATCTACACCACTATCTGTGCAAACATGCATACACCTTCACCGCTATCTGTATAAACATGGAAATATCTACACCGCTATCTGTATGAACATGGAAATATCTACACCGCTAACTGTTTGAACATGGAAATATCTACACCGCTATCTGCATGAAAATGGAAATATTTACCCAGCTATCTGCATATACACGGAAATATATACAAAGCTATTTCTTTACACATGGAAATAACTACACCGCTATCTCTATAAACATGGAAATATCTACACCACCATCTGTATGAACATGGAAATATCTGCACCTCCATCTGTATGAACATATAAATATCTACACCGCCATCTGTATTAAGATGGAGATATCTACACCGCTATCTGTATAAACATGGAAATATCTACACCGCTATCTGTATAAACATGGAAATATCTACACTGCTATCTCTATAAACATGGAAATATCTACACCGCTACCTGTATAAACATGGAAATATCAGCACCGCTATCTGTATGAACATGGAAATATCTACACCGCTATCTGTAGGAACATGGAAATATCTACACCGCTATCTGCATGAAAATAGAAATATCTACACAGCTATCTGCATATACATGGAAATATCTACAAAGCTATCTCTTTACACATGGAAATAACTACACCGCTATCTCTATAAACATGGAAATATCTACACCACTATCTGTATAAATATGGAAATATCTACACCGCTATCTGTATAAACATGGAAATATCTACACAGCTATTTGTATAAACATGGAAATATCTACACCGCTACCTGTATAAACATGGAAATATCAGCACCGCTATCTGTATGAACATGGAAATACCTACACTGCTATCTGTATGAACATGGAAATATCTACACCGATATCTGTATGAACATGGAAATATCTTCACCACCATCTGTATGAACATAGATATATCTACACAGCCATCTGGATGAACATGGAAATATCAGCACCGCTGTCTGTATGAACTTGGAAATATCTACATCGCTATCTGAATGAACATGGAAATATCTACACCGCTATTTGTATGAACATGGAAATATCTTCACCGCCATCTGTATGAACATGGATATATCTACACAGCCATCTGGATGAACACGGAAATATCTACACTGCTATCTGTATGAGCATGGAAATATCTAAACCGCTATCTCTGTAAACATGTATACATCTTCACCACTATCTGTTTAAACATGGAAATATGTACACTGCTACCTGTATGAACATGGAAATATCTACACCGCTATCTGTTTGAACATGGAAATATCTACACCGCTATCTGCATGAAAATGGAAATATCTACAAAGCTATCTGCATATACATGGAAATAACTATACAGCTATCTCTTTACACATGGAAATAACTACACCGCTATCTCTATAAACATGGAAATATCTACACCGCCATCTGTATGAACATGGAAATATCTGCACCGCCAACTGTATGATCTTATAATTATCTACACCGCCATCTGTATTAAGATGGAGATATCTACACCGCTATCTGTATAAACATGGAAATATCTACACCGATATCTGTATAAACATGGAAATATCTACACCGCTATCTGTATGAACATGGAAATATCTTCACCGCCATCTGTATGAACATGGACATATCTACACAGCCATCTGGATGAACATGGAAATATCTACACCGCTATCTGTATGAACATGGAAATAGCTACACCGGTATCTGTATGAACATGGAAATATCTACACCGCTATCTGTATGAACATGGAAATATCTACACCGCTATCTGCATGAACATTGAAATATTTTCACCGCTATCTGTGTTAACATGCATACATCTTCACCGCTATCTGTATAAACATGGAAATATCTACACGGCTATCTGTATGAACATGGAAATATCTACACCGCTATCTGTTTGAACCTGGAAATATCTACACCGCTATCTGCATGAAAATGGAAATATCTACACAGCTATCTGCATATACATGGAAATATCTACAAAGCTATTTCTTTACACATGGAAATAAGTACACCGCTATCTCTATAAACATAGAAATATCTACACCGCCATCTGTATGAACATGGAAATATCTGCACCCCCATCTGTATGAACATATAAATATCTACACCGCCATCTCTATTAAGATGGAGATATCTACACCGCTATCTGTATAAACATGGAAATATCTACACCGCTATCTGTATAAACATGGAAATATCTACACCACTATCTGTATAAACATGGAAATATCTACACCGCTACCTGTATAAACATGGAAATATCAGCACCGCTATCTGTATGAACATGGAAATACCTACACTGCTATCTGTATGAACATGGAAATATCTACACCGATATCTATATGAACATGGAAATATCTTCACCACCATCTGTATGAACATAGATATATCTACACAGCCATTTGGATGAACATGGAAATACATACACCGCTATCTGTATGAACATGGAAATAGCTACACCGCTATCTGTATGAACATGGAAATATCTACACCACTATCTGTATGAACATGGAAATATCTACACCGCTGTCTGTATGAACATGGAAATATCTACACCGCTATCTGTATGAACATGGAAATATCTTCACCGCCATCTGTATGAACATGGATATATCTACACAGCCATCTGGATGAACACGGAAGTATCTACACCGCTATCTGTATGAGCATGGAAATATCTACACCGCTATCTGTGTAAACATGTATACATCTTCACCACTATCTGTTTATACATGGAAATATCTACACAGCTATCTGTATGAACATGGAAATATCTGCACCGCTATCTGTTTGAACATGGAAATATCTACACCGCTATCTGCATGAAAATGGAAATATCTACAAAGCTATCTGCATATACATGGAAATATCTATACAGGTATCTCTTTACACATGGAAATAACTACACCGCTATCTCTATAAACATGGAAATATCTACACCGCCATCTGTATGAACATGGAAATATCTGCACCGCCATCTGTATGATCATATAAATATCTACACCGCCGTCTGTATTAAGATGGAGATATCTACTCCGCTATCTGTATAAACATGGAAATATCTACACCGATATCTGTATAAACATGGAAATATCTTCACCGCCATCTGTATGAACATGGATTTATCTACACACCCATCTGGATGAACATGGAAATATCTACACCGCTATGTGTATGAACATGGAAATAGCTACACCGCTATCTGTATGAACATGGAAATATCTACACCGCTATCTGTATGAATATGGAAATATCTTCACCGCCATCTGTATGAACAGGGATTTATCTACACACCCATCTGGATGAACATGGAAATAGCTACACCGCTACCTGTATCAACATGGAAATATCAGCACCGCTATCTGTATGAACATGGAAATCTCTACACAGCCTTCTGGATGAACATGGAAATATCTACACCGCTATCTGTATGAACATGGAAATATCTACACCGCTATCTGTATGAACATGGAAATATCTACACTGCTATCTGTATGAACATGGAAATATTTACACCGCTATCTGTATGAACATGGAAATATCTACACCACTATCTGTGCAAACATGCATACATCTTCACCGCTATCTGTATAAACATGGAAATATCTACACCGCTATCGGTATGAACATGGAAATATCTACACCGCTAACTGTTTGAACATGGAAATATCTACACCGCTATCTGCATAAAAATGGAAATATTTACACAGCTATCTGCATATACACGGAAATATCTAAAAAGCTATTTCTTTACACATGGAAATAACTACACCGCTATCTCTATAAACATGGAAATATCCACACCACCATCTGTGTGAACATGGAAATATCTGCACCGCCATCTGAATGAACATATAAACATCTACACCGCCATCTGTATTAAGATGGAGATATCTACACCGCTATCTGTATAAACATGGAAATATCTACACCGCTATCTGTATAAACATGGAAATATCTACACCGCTATCTGTATAAACATGGAAATATCTACACCGCTACCTGTATAAACATGGAAATATCACCACCGCTATCTATATGAACATGGAAATATCTACACCGCTATCTGTATGAACATGGAAATATCTACACCGCTATCTGCATGAAAATGGAAATATATACACAGCTATCTGCATATACATGGAAATATCTACAAAGCTATCTCTTTACACATGGAAATAACTACACCGCTATCTCTGTAAACGAGGAAATATATACACCACTATCTGTATAAACATGGAAATATCTATACCGCTATCTCTATGAACATGGAAATATCTACACCACTATCTGTATGAACATGGAAATATCTTCACCGCCATCTGTATGAACATGGATATATCTACACAGAAATCTGGATGAACACGGAAATATCTACACCGCTATCTGTATGAGCATGGAAATATCTACACCGCTATCTGTGTAAACATGTATACATCTTCACCACTATCTGTTTAAACATGGAAATATCTACACAGCTATCTGTATGAACATGGAAATATCTGCACCGCTATCTGTTTGAACATGGAAATATCTACACCGCTATCTGCATGAAAATGGAAATATCTACAAAGCTATCTGCATATACATGGAAATATCTACAAAGCTATCTCTTTACACATGGAAATAACTACACCGCTATCTCTGTAAACATGGAAATATATACACCACTATCTGTATAAACATGGAAATATCTACACCTCTATGTGTATAAACATGGAAATATCTACACCACTATCTGTATGAACATGGAAATATCTACACCGCTATCTGTATAACCTTGGAATTATCTACACCGCTACCTGTATAAACATGGATATATCAGCACTGCTATCTGTATGACCATGGTAATATCTACACCGCTATCTCTATGAACATGGAAATATCTACACCGCTATCTGTATGAACATGGAAATAGCTACACCGCTATCTGTATGAACATGGAAATATCTACACCACTATCTGTATGAACATGGAAATATCTACACCGCTGTCTGTATGAACATGGAAATATCTACACCGCTATCTGTATGAACATGGAAATATCTTCACCGCCATCTGTATGAACATGGATATATCTACACAGCCATCTGGATGAACACGGAAGTATCTAAACCGCTATCTGTATGAGCATGGAAATATCTACACCGCTATCTGTGTAAACATGTATACATCTTCACCACTATCTGTTTAAACATGGAAATATATACACAGCTATCTGTATGAACATGGAAATATCTGCACCGCTATCTGTTTGAACATGGAAATATCTACACCGCTATCTGCATGAAAATGGAAATATCTACAAAGCTATCTGCATATACATGGAAATATCTATACAGCTATCTCTTTACACATGGAAATAACTACACCGCTATCTCTATAAACATGGAAATATCTACACCGCCATCTGTATGAACATGGAAATATCTGCACCGCCATCTGTATGATCATATAAATATCTACACCGCCGTCTGTATTAAGATGGAGATATCTACTCCGCTATCTGTATAAACATGGAAATATCTACACCGATATCTGTATAAACATGGAAATATCTACACCGCTATCTGTATGAACATGGAAATATCTTCACCGCCATCTGTATGAACATGGATTTATCTACACACCCATCTGGATGAACATGGAAATATCTACACCGCTATCTGTATGAACATGGAAATAGCTACACCGCTATCTGTATGAACATGGAAATATCTACACCGCTATCTGTATGAACATGGAAATATCTACACCACTATATGTATGAACATGGAAATATCTACACCGCTACCTGTATCAACATGGAAATATCAGCACCGCTATCTGTATGAACATGGAAATATCTACACAGCCTTCTGGATGAACATGGAAATATCTACACCGCTATCTGTATGAACATGGAAATATCTACACCGCTATCTGTATGAACATGGAAATATCTACACCACTATCTGTATGAACATGGAAATATTTACACCGCTATCTGTATGAACATGGAAATATCTACACCACTATCTGTGCAAACATGCATACATCTTCACCGCTATCTGTATAAACATGGAAATATCTACACCGCTATCTGTATGAACATGGAAATATCTACACCGCTAACTGTTTGAACATGGAAATATCTACACCGCTATCTGCATGAAAATGGAAATATTTACCCAGCTATCTGCATATACACGGAAATATATACAAAGCTATTTCTTTACACATGGAAATAACTACACCGCTATCTCTATAAACATGGAAATATCTACACCACCATCTGTATGAACATGGAAATATCTGCACCGCCATCTGTATGAACATATAAATATCTACACCGCCATCTGTATTAAGATGGAGATATCTGCAACGCTATCTGTATAAACATGGAAATATCTACACCGCTATCTGTATAAACATGGAAATATCTACACCGCTATCTCTATAAACATGGAAATATCTACACCGCTACCTGTATAAACATGGAAATATCAGCACCGCTATCTGTATGAACATGGAAATATCTACACCGCTATCTGTATGAACATGGAAATATCTTCACCGCTATCTGCATGAAAATAGAAATATCTACACAGCTATCTGCATATACATGGAAATATCTACAAAGCTATCTCTTTACACATGGAAATAACTACACCGCTATCTCTATAAACATGGAAATATCTACACCACTATCTGTATAAACATGGAAATATCTACACCGCTATCTGTATAAACATGGAAATATCTACACCGCTGTTTGTATAAACATGGAAATATCTACACCGCTACCTGTGTAAACATGGAAATATCAGCACCGCTATCTGTATTAACATGGAAATACCTACACTGCTATCTGTATGAACATGGAAATATCTACACCGATATCTGTATGAACATGGAAATATCTTCACCACCATCTGTATGAACATAGATATATCTACACAGCCATCTGGATGAACATGGAAATATCAGCACCGCTGTCTGTATGAACATGGAAATATCTACACCGCTATCTGAATGAACATGGAAATATCTACACCGCTATTTGTATGAACATGGAAATATCTTCACCGCCATCTGTATGAACATGGATATATCTACACAGCCATCTGGATGAACACGGAAATATCTACAATGCTATCTGTATGAGCATGGAAATATCTACACCGCTATCTCTGTAAACATGTATACATCTTCACCACTATCTGTTTAAACATGGAAATATGTACACTGCTACCTGTATGAACTTTGAAATATCTACACCGCTATCTGTTTGAACATGGAAATATCTACACCGCTATCTGCATGAAAATTGAAATATCTACAAAGCTATCTGCATATACATGGAAATAACTATAGAGCTATCTCTTTACACATGGAAATAACTACACCGCTATCTCTATAAACATGGAAATATCTACACCGCTATTTGTATGAACATGGAAATATCTTCACCGCCATCTGTATGAACATGGAAATATCTGCACCGCCATCTGTATGATCATATAAATATCTACACCGCCGTCTGTAGTAAGATGGAGATATCTACTCCGCTATCTGTATAAACATGGAAATATCTACACCGATATCTGTATAAACATGGAAATATCTACACCGCTATCTGTATGAACCTGGAAATATCTTCACCGCCATCTGTATGAACATGGATTTATCTACACACCCATCTGGATGAACATGGAAATATCTACAACGCTATCTGTATGAACATGGAAATAGCTACACCGCTATCTGTATGAACATGGAAATATGTACACCGCTATCTGTATGAACATGGAAATATCTACACCACTATATGTATGAACATGGAAATATCTACACCGCTACCTGTATCAACATGGAAATATCAGCACCGCTATCTGTATGAACATGGAAATATCTACACAGCCTTCTGGATGAACATGGAAATATCTACACCGCTATCTGTATGAACATGGAAATATCTACACCGCTATCTGTATGAACATGGAAATATCTACACCACTATCTGTATGAACATGGAAATATTTACACCGCTATCTGTATGAACATGGAAATATCTACACCACTATCTGTGCAAACATGCATCCATCTTCACCGCTATCTGTATAAACATGGAAATATCTACACCGCTATCTGTATGAACATGGAAATATCTACACCGCTAACTGTTTGAACATGGTAATATCTACACCGCTATCTGCATGAAAATGGAAATATTTACCCAGCTATCTGCATATACACGGAAATATATACAAAGCTATTTCTTTACACATGGAAATAACTACACCGCTATCTCTATAAACATGGAAATATCTACACCACCATCTGTATGAACATGGAAATATCTGCACCGCCATCTGTATGAACATATAAATATCTACACCGCCATCTGTATTAACATGGAGATATCTACACCGCTATCTGTATAAACATGGAAATATCTACACCGCTATCTGTATAAACATGGAAATATCTACACCGCTATCTCTATAAACATGGAAATAGCTACACCGCTACCTGTATAAACATGGAAATATCAGCACCGCTATCTGTATGAACATGGAAATATCTACACCGCTATCTGTATGAACATGGAAATATCTACACCGCTATCTGCATGAAAATGGAAATATCTACCAAGCTATCTGCATATACATGGAAATATCTATACAGCTATCTCTTTACACATGGAAATAACTACACCGCTATCTCTATAAACATGGAAATATCTACACCGCCATCTGTATGAACATGGAAATATCTGCACCGCCATCTGTATGATCTTATAATTATCTACACCGCCATCTGTATTAAGATGGAGATATCTACACCGCTATCTGTATAAACATGGGAATATCTACACCGATATCTGTATAAACATGGAAATATCTACACCGCTATCTGTATGAACATGGAAATATCTTCACCGCCATCTGTATGAACATGGACATATCTACACAGCCATCTGGATGAACATGGAAATATCTACACCGCTATCTGTATGAACATGGAAATAGCTACACCGCTATCTGTATGAACATGGAAATGTCTACACCGCTATCTGTATGAACATGGAAATATCTTCACCGCTATCTGCATGAACATTGAAATATCTTCACCGCTATCTGTGTTAACATGCATACATCTTCACCGCTATCTGTATAAACATGGAAATATCTACACCGCTATCTGTATGAACATGGAAATATCTACACCGCTATCTGTTTGAACATGGAAATATCTACACCGCTATCTGCATGAAAATGGAAATATCTACAGAGCTATCTGCATATACATGGAAATATCTACAAAGCTATTTCTTTACACATGGAAATAAGTACACCGCTATCTCTATAAACATAGAAATATCTACACCGCCATCTGTATGAACATGGAAATATCTGCACCGCCATCTGTATGAACATATAAATATCTACACCGCCATCTCTATTAAGATGGAGATATCTACACCGCTATCTGTATAAACATGGAAATATCTACACCGCTATCTGTATAAACATGGAAATATCTACACCACTATCTGTATAAACATGGAAATATCTACACCGCTACCTGTATAAACATGGAAATATCAGCACCGCTATCTGTATGAACATGGAAATACCTACACCGCTATCTGTATGAACATGGAAATATCTACACCGATATCTGTATGAACATGGAAATATCTTCACCACCATCTGTATGAACATAGATATATCTACACAGCCATTTGGATGAACATGGAAATATCAGCACCGCTGTCTGTATGAACATGGAAATATCTACACCGCTATCTGTATGAACATGGAAATATCTACACCGCTATCTGTATGAACATGGAAATATCAGCACCGCTATCTGTATGAACATGGAAATACCTACACTGCTATCTGTATGAACATGGAAATATCTACACCGATATCTGTATGAACATGGAAATATCTTCACCACCATCTGTATGAACATAGATATATCTACACAGCCATTTGGATGAACATGGAAATATCAGCACCGCTGTCTGTATGAACATGGAAATATCTACACCGCTATCTGTATGAACATGGAAATATCTACACCGCTATCTGTATGAACATGGAAATATCTTCACCGCCATCTGTATGAACATGGAAATATCTTCACCGCCATCTGTATGAACATGAATTTATCTACACACCCATCTGGATGAACATGGAAATATCTACACCGCAATCTGTATGAACATGGAAATAGCTACACCGCTATCTGTATGAACATGGAAATATCTACACCGCTATCTGTATGAAAATGGAAATATCTACACCGCTATCTGTATGAACATGGAAATATCTTCACCGCCATCTGTATGAACATGTATATATCTACACAGCCATCTGGATGAATATGGAAATATCTACACCTCTATCGGTATGAACATGGAAATATCTACACCGCTATCTGTGTTAACATGCATACATCTTCACCGCTATCTGTATAAACATGGAAATATCTACACCGCTATCTGTATGAACATGGAAATGTCTACACAGCTATCTGTTTGAACATGGAAATATCTACACCGCTATCTGCATGAAAATGGAAATATCTACACAGCACTCTGCATCTACATGGAAATATCTACAAAGCTATTTCTTTACACATGGAAATATCTTCACCGCAATCTCTATAAACACGGAAATATCTACACCGCCAACTGAATGAACATGGAAATATCTGCACCGCCATCTGTATGAGCATATAAATATCTACACCGCCATCTGTATTAAGATGGAGATATCTACACCGCTATCTGTATAAACATGAAAATATCTACACCGCTATCTGTATAAACATGGAAATATCTACACCGCTATCTGTATAAACATGGAAATATCAACACGGCTACCTGAATAAACATGGAAATATCTACACCGATATCTGTATGAACATGGAAGTATCTTCACCGCCATCTGTATGAACATGGATATATCTACACAGCCATCTGGATGAACATGGAAGTAACAGCACCGCTGTCTGTATGAACATGGAAATATCTACACTGCTATCTGTATGAACATGGAAATATCTACACCGCCATCTGTACGAACATGGAAATAACTTCACCGCCATCTGTATGAATATGGACATATCTACACAGCCATCTGGATGAACATGGAAATATCTACACCGCTATCTGTATGAGCATGGAAATAGCTACACCGCTATCAGTATGAACATGGAAATGTCTACACCGCTATCTGTATGAACATGGAAATATATACACCGCTATCTGCATGAACATGGAAATATCTTCACCGACATCTGTATGTACATGGATATATCTACACAGCCGTCTGGATGAACATGGAAATATCTACACCGCTATCTCTATGAACTTGGAAATATCTACACCGCTGTCTGTGTTAACATGCATACATCTTCACCGCTATCTGTATAAACATGGAAATATCTACACCGCTATCTGTATTAACATGGAAATATCTACACAGCTATCTGTTTGAACATGGAAATATCTACACCGCTATCTGCATGAAAATGGAAATATCTACACAAATATCTGCATATACATGGAAATATTTACAAAGCTATTTCTTTACACATGGAAATATCTACACCACAGTCTCTATAAACATGGAAATATCTACACCGCCATCTGTATGAACATGGAAATATCTGCACCGCCATCTGTATGAACATATAAATATCTACACCGCCATCTGTATTAAGATGGAAATATCTACACCTCTATCTGTATAAACATGAAAATATCTACACCGCTATCTGTATAAACATGGAAATATCTACACCACTATCTGTATAAACATGGAAATATCAACACCGCTACCTGAATAAACATGGAAATATCATCACCGCTATCTGTATGAACATGGAAATATCTACACCGCTATCTCTATGAACATGGAAATATCTACACCGATATCTGTATGAACATGGAAATATCTTCACCGCCATCTGTATGAACATGGATATATCTACACAGCCATCTGGATGAACATGGAAATAACAGCACCGCTGTCTGTATGAACATGGAAATATCTACAGTGCTATCTGTATGAACATGGAAATATCTACACCGCCGTCTGTATGAACATGGAAATATCTTCACCGCCATCTGTATGAACATGGACATATCTACACAGCCATCTGGATGAACATGGAAATATCTACACCGCTATCTGTATGAACATGGAAATAGCTACACCGCTATCAGCATGAACATGGAAATGTCTACACCGCTATCTGTATGAACATGGAAATATCTACACCGCTGTCTGCATGAACATGGAAATATCTTCACCGCCATCTGTATGAACATGGATATATCTACACAGCCATCTGGATGAACATGGAAATATCTACACCGCTATCTGTATGAACTTGGAAATATCTACACAGCTATCTGTGTTAACATGCATACATCTTCACCGCTATCTGTATAAACATGAAAATATCTACACCGCTATCTGTATGTACATGGAAATATCTACACAGCTATCTGTTTGAACATGGAAATATCTACACCTCTATCTGCATGAAAATGGAAATATCTACACAGCTATCTGCATATACATGGAAATATTTACAAAGCTATTTCTTTACACATGGAAATATCTACTCCGCAGTCTCCATAAACATGGAAATATCTACACCGTCATCTGTATGAACATGGAAATATCTGCACCGCCATCTGTATGAACATATAAATATCTACACCGCCATCTGTATTAAGATGGAGATACCTACACCGCTATCTGAATAAACATGAAAATATCTACACCGCTATCTGTATAAACATGGAAATATCTACACCGCTATCTGTATAAACATGGAAATATCTACACCGCTACCTGTATAAACATGGAAATATCAGCACCGCTATCTGTATGAACATGGAAATATCTACACCGCTATCTCTATGAACATGGAAATATCTACACCGCTATCTGTATGGACATGGAAATAGCTACACCGCTATCTGTATGAACATGGAAATATCTACACCACTATCTGTATGAACATGGAAATATATACTCCGCTGTCTGTATGAACATGGAAATATCTACACAGCTATCTGTATGAACATGGAAATATCTACACCGCTATCTGTATGAACATGGAAATATCTTCACCGCCATCTGAATGAACATGGATATATCTACACAGCCATCTGGATGAACATGGAAATATCTACACCGCTATCTGTATGAACATGGAAATATCTGCACCGCTAACTGTGTAAACATGCATACATCTTCACCTCTATCTGTATAAACATGGAAATATCTACACCGCTATCTGTATAAACATGGGAATATCTACTCCGCTACCTGTATAAACATGGAAATATCAGCACCGCTATCTGTATGAACATGGAAATATCTACACACCCATCTGGATGAACATGGAAATATCTACACCGCTATCTGTATGAACATGGAAATAGCTACACCACTATCTGTATGAACTTGGAAATATCTACACCGCTATCTGTATGAACATGGAAAGATCTACACCGCTATCTGTATGAACATGGAAATATCTTCACCGCCATCTGTATGAACATGGATATATCTACAAAGCCATCTGGATGAACATGGAAATATCTACACCGCTACCTGAACGAACATGGAAATATCTACACCGCTATCTTTGTAAACATGCATACATCTTCACCGCTATCTGTATAAACATGGAAATATCTCCACCGCTATCTGTATGAACATGTAAATATCTACACCGCTATCTGCATGAAAATGGAAATATCTACAGAGCTATCTGCATAAACATGGAAAAATCTACAAAGCTATTTCTTTACACATGGAAATAACTACACCGCTATCTCTATAAACATAGAAATATCTACACCGCCATCTGTATGAACATGGAAATATCTGCACCGCTATCTGCATGAACATATAAATATCTACACCACCATCTGTATTAAGATGGAGATATCCACACCGCTATCTGTATAAACATGGAAATATCTACACCCCCATCTGTATAAACATGGAAATATCTACACCGCTATCTGTATGAACATGGAAATATCTACACCGCTACCTGTATAAACATGGAAATATCAGCACCGCTATCTGTATGAACATGGAAATACCTACACTGCTATCTGTATGAACATGGAAATATCTACACCGATATCTGTATGAACATGGAAATATCTTCACCACCGTCTGTATGAACATAGATATATCTACACAGTCATCTGGATGAACATGGAAATATCAGCACCGCTGTCTGTATGAACATGGAAATATCTACACCGCTATCTGTATGAACATGGAAATATATACACCGCTATCTGTATGAACATGGAAATATCTTCACCGCCATCTGTATGAACATGGATATATCTACACAGCCATCTGGATGAACACGGAAATATCTACACCGCTATCTGTATGAGCATGGAAATATCTACACCGCTATCTCTGTAAACATGTATACATCTTCACCACTATCTGTTTAAACATGGAAATATCTACACTGCTATCTGTATGAACATGGACATATCTACACCACTACCTGTTTGAACATGGAAATATCTACACCGCTATCTGCATGAAAATGGAAATATCTACAAAGCTATCTGCATATACATGGAAATATCTATACAGCTATCTCTTTACACATGGAAATAACTACACCGCTACCTCTATAAACATGGAAATATCTACACCGATATCTGTATAAACATGGAAATATCTACACCGCTATCTGTATGAATATGGAAATATCTTCACCACCATCTGTATGAACATGGATTTATCTACGCACCCATCTGGATGAACATGGAAATATCTACACCGCTATCTGTATGAACATGGAAATAGCTACACCGCTATCTGTATGAACATGGAAATATCTACACCGCTATCTGTATGAACATGGAAATATCTACACCGCTATCTGTATGAACATGGAAATATCTTCACCGCAATCTGTATGAACATGGATATATCTACACAGCCATCTGGATGAATATGGAAATATCTACACCGCTATCTGTATGAACATGGAAATATCTACACCGCTATGTGTGTTAACATGCATACATCTTCACCGCTATCTGTATAAACATGGAAATATCTACACAGCTATCTGTATGAACATGGAAATAGCTACACCGCTATCTGTATGAACATGGAAATATCTACACCACTATCTGTATGAACATGGAAATATCTACACCGCTATCTCTATGAACATGGGTATATCTACAGAGCCATCTGGATGAACATGGAAATATCTACACCGCTATCTGTATGAACATGGAAATATCCACACCGCTATCTGTGTAAACATGCATACATCTTCACCGCTATCTGTGTAAACATGGAAATATCTACACCGCTATCTGCATGAAAATGGAAATATCTACACTGCTATCTGTTTGAACATGGAAATATCTAAACCGCTATCTGCATGAAAATGGAAATATCTACACTGCTATCTGCATATACATGGAAATATCTACACAGCTCTCACTTTGCACATGGAAATAACTACACCGCTATCTGTATGAACATGGAAATATCTACACCGCCATCTGTATGAACTTGGAAATATCTGCACGGCCATTTGTATGAACATATAAATATCTACACTGCCATCTGTATTAAGATGGAGATATCTACACCGCTATCTGTGTAAACATGGAAATATCTACACCGCTATCTGTATAAACATGGAAATATCTACACCGCTACCTGTATAAACCTGGAAATATCAGCACCGCTATCTGTATGAACATGGAATTATCTACACCGCTATCTGTTTGAACATGGAAATATCTACACCGCTATCTGTATGAACATGGAAATAGCTACACCGCTATCTGTATGAACTTGGAAATATCTACACCGCTATCTGTATGAACATGGAAATATCTACACCGCTATCTTTATGAACATGGAAATATCTACACCGCTATCTGTATGAACATGGATATATCTACACAGCCATCTGGATGAACATGGAAATACCTACACCGCTATCTGCATGAACATGGAAATATCTACACCGCTATCTGTGTAAACATGCATACTTCTTCACCGCTATCTGTATACACATGGAAATATCTACACCGCTATCTGTATGAACATGGAAATATCTACACCGCTATCTGCCTGAAAATGGATATATCTACACAGCTATCTGCATATACATGGAAATATCTACAAAGCTATTTCTATACACATGGAAATGACTACACCGCTGTCTCTATAAACATGGAAATATTTACACCGTCATCTGTATGAACATGGAAATATCTGCACCGCCATCTGTATGAACATATAAATATCTGCACCGCCATCTGTATTAAGATGAAGATATCTACACCGCTATCTGTATATACATGGAAATATCTACACCGCTGTCTGTATAAACATGGAAATATCTACACCGCTATCTGTATAAACATTGAAATATCTACACCGCTACCTGTATAAACATGGAAATATCTACACCGCTGTCTGTATGAACATGGAAATATCTACACCGCTATCTGTATGAACATGGAAATATCTTCACCGCCATCTGTATGAAGATGGATATATCTACACAGCCATCGGGATGAACATGGAAATATCTACACCGCTATCTGTATGAACATGGAAATATCCACACCGCTATCTGTGTAAACATGCATACATCTTCACCGCTATCTGTGTAAACATGGAAATATCTACACCGCTATCTGCATGAAAATGGAAATATCTACACTGCTATCTGTTTGAACATGGAAATATCTAAACCGCTATCTGCATGAAAATGGAAATATCTACACTGCTATCTGCATATACATGGAAATATCTACACAGCTCTCACTTTGCACATGGAAATATCTACACCGCCATCTGTATGAACTTGGAAATATCTGCACGGCCATTTGTATGAACATATAAATATCTACACTGCCATCTGTATTAAGATGGAGATATCTACACCGCTATCTGTGTAAACATGGAAATATCTACACCGCTATCTGTATAAACATGGAAATATCTACACCGCTACCTGTATAAACCTGGAAATATCAGCACCGCTATCTGTATGAACATGGAATTATCTACACCGCTATCTGTTTGAACATGGAAATATCTACACCGCTATCTGTATGAACATGGAAATAGCTACACCGCTATCTGTATGAACTTGGAAATATCTACACCGCTATCTGTATGAACATGGAAATATCTACACCGCTATCTTTATGAACATGGAAATATCTACACCGCTATCTGTATGAACATGGATATATCTACACAGCCATCTGGATGAACATGGAAATACCTACACCGCTATCTGCATGAACATGGAAATATCTACACCGCTATCTGTGTAAACATGCATACTTCTTCACCGCTATCTGTATACACATGGAAATATCTACACCGCTATCTGTATGAACATGGAAATATCTACACCGCTATCTGCCTGAAAATGGATATATCTACACAGCTATCTGCATATACATGGAAATATCTACAAAGCTATTTCTATACACATGGAAATGACTACACCGCTGTCTCTATAAACATGGAAATATTTACACCGTCATCTGTATGAACATGGAAATATCTGCACCGCCATCTGTATGAACATATAAATATCTGCACCGCCATCTGTATTAAGATGAAGATATCTACACCGCTATCTGTATATACATGGAAATATCTACACCGCTGTCTGTATAAACATGGAAATATCTACACCGCTATCTGTATAAACATTGAAATATCTACACCGCTACCTGTATAAACATGGAAATATCTACACCGCTGTCTGTATGAACATGGAAATATCTACACCGCTATCTGTATGAACATGGAAATATCTTCACCGCCATCTGTATGAAGATGGATATATCTACACAGCCATCGGGATGAACATGGAAATATCTACACCGCTATCTGTATGAACATGGAAATATCTACACCGCTATCTGTGTAAACATGCATACATCTTCACCGCTATCTGTATAAACATGGAAATATCTACAGCGCTATCTGTATAAACATGGAAATATCTACACTGCTACCTGTATAAACATGGAAATATCAGCACCGCTATCTGTATGAACATGGAAATATCTACACAGCCATCTGGATGAACATGGAAATATCTACACCGCTATCTGTATGAACATGGAAATAGCTACACCGCTATCTGTATGAACATGGAAATATCTACACCACTATCTGTATGAACATGGAAATATCTACACCGCTATCTGTATGAACATGGAAATATCTTCACCGCGTCTGTATGAACATGGATATATGTACACAGCCATTTGGATGAACATGGAAATATCTACACCGCTATATGTATGAACATGGAAATAGCTATACCGCTATCTGTATGAACATGGAAATATCTACACCGCTATCTGTATGAACATGGAAATATCTACACCGCTATCTGTATGAACATGGAAATATCTTCACCGCCATCTGTATGAACATGGATATATCTACACAGCCATCTGGATGAACATGGAAATATCTACACCCCTATCTGTATGAACATGGAAATATCTACACCGCTATCTGTGTAAACTTGCATACATCTTCACCGCTATCTGTATAAACATGGAAATATCTACAGCGCTATCTGTATGAACATGGAAATATCTACACCGCTATCTGTTTGAACATGGAAATATCTACACCGCTATCTGCATGAAAATGGAAATATCTACACAGCTATCTGCATGTACATGGAAATATCTACAAAGCTATCTTTTTACACATGGAAATAACTACACCGCTATCTCTATAAACATGGAAATATCTATACCACCATCTGTATGTACATGGAAATATCTGCAACGCCATCTGTATTAACATACAAATATCTACACCACCATCTGTATTAAGATGGAGGTATCTACACCGCTATCTGTATGAACATGGAAATATCTACACCACTATCTGTATGAACATGGAAATATCTTCACCGCCACCTGTATGAACATGGATATATCTTCACAGCCATCTGGATGAACATGGAAATATCTACACCGCTATCTGTATGAACATGGAAATAGCTACACCTCTATCTGTATGAACATGGAAATATCTACACCGCTATCTGTACGAACATGGAAAGATCTACACCGCTATCTGTATGAACATGGAAATATCTTCACCGCCATCAGTATGAACATGGATATATCTACACAGCCATCTGGATGAACATGGAAATATCTACACCGCTATCTGTATGAAGATGGAAATATCTACACCGCTATCTGTGTGAACATGCGTACATCTTCACCGCTATCTGTATAAACATGGAAATATCTACACCCCTATCTGCATGAAAATGGAAATATCTTCACAGCTATCTGCATGTACATGGAAATATCTACACAGCTATCTCTTTACACATGGAAATAACTACACCGCTATCTGTATGAACATGGAAATATCTACACCGCCATCTGTATGAACATGGAAATATCTGCACGGCCATCTGTATGAACATATAAATATCTGCACCGCCATCTGTATTAAGATGGAGAAATCTGCACCGCTTTCTGTATAAACATGGAAATATCTACACCGCTATCTGTATAAACATGGAAATATCTACACCGCTATCTGTATAAACATGGAAATATCTACACCGCTACCTGTATAAACATGGAAATATCAGCACCGCTATCTGTATGAACATGGAAATATCAGCCCCTCTATCTGTATGAACATGGAAATATCTACACCACTATCTGTGTGAACATGAAAATATCTACACCGCTATCTGTATGAGCATGGAAATATCTTCACCGCCATCTGTATGAACATGGATATATCTACACAGCCATCTGGATGAACATGGAAATATCTACACCGCTATCTGTATGAACATGGAAATAGCTACACCGCTATCTGTATGAACATGGAAATATCTACACCACTATCTGTATGAACATGGAAATATCTACACCGCTATCTGTATAAACATGGAAATATCTGCACCGCTATCGGTATGAACATCCGTATTTGCTCTTAATTTATACCCAACGATGGGGTGTTTCATATGATAAAAGGACCAAATACAGAATTAGTCTATATTTTTTCTGGCAATTGATCTCTGCAATAATCAACCTCAAAGACAATCAAACCTGAAATCTAAGCTACTTATTAAATAGCTTGGTTTTTAGGTTGCACGTTGCTGTGTATGCTGGCTTCATAGAAAATGCAAGTAGCAATGGCCATTTTTTAATAGTCATTAGCCTTGAAGCTCTCCTAGTTTAGAATCACATAGAAATAGAAATCAAATCTCACTAGATTTTTTTTTTTTGAAACAGGGTCTGGCTTGGTTGCCCAGGCTGAAGAGCAGGGCATGATCTTGGCTCACACCTCTGCCTCTCGGACTCAAGCCATCCTCCCACCTCAGCCTTGGAGTAGCTGGGACCACAGGCATGTGCCACCATATCCAGCTAATATTTTTATTTTTGTACCAATGGGGTTTGTCATCTTTCCCAGGCAGGCCTCAAACTCCAAGACTCAAGCAATCCACCTGCCTTGAATTCCCATAGTACTGGGTTTACAGGCGACAGCCACTACGCCCAGCAACTAAACTTCTAAAAATCAATTTAACATAAAATTATCTAAGCGTGCAAGGAAAGATAAGAAGCCTAAGGAACCAGTGCGTTGAAGAATAAATGCAGTTTAAATCATACATGTAAACAACATGATGTGATGTGGTAGGAATCATCTAACATGCTTTAAAGCATGATTAAAACGTCTTTACTTAGAAAACTGGATCTTAGTTTAGGATATCTTTAGATAAGAGTATGAAAAGTCATATCATATTGATAAGTAAAGTGCTTCCTTTGGCTAATTTTAAGGATAGGACATTTATTTTCATATAATTCATAGGAATCTTAGACTTAAAAATAAAATTTCCCTTCTCAAATCCTTACTTTCATACATTTTTTGCATTTCTTTCACTTTTGTGTTAATGGCCTATGTCTCAACATATTCTATTAAGCCTTCTGGAAACACATACTTTGTTTCCAGCCTCTTCAGAGAACCATCACTCCAATTCCTAGGCTTCTGAAGAAGCAGACCCAAGCTTATAGTTATTACATATTTCCAAATCTAGGTGACCAACAAAAATTGATACTTTTCCCATCATACCTTTAAGTTAATAATCAGGTGTATGCTGAGAGGTAAAGACCCAAGAGTGTTGGTTGTCTAATTGTGCAGCTGTATAAACAAATCTTAATGCTTGAAAATATTCAAAGGTTATTCTCACGTTGATTGTTGGTAACTATGTGTAACAACATGAAAAGAAAAAAAAATCAAAGAATTACGTCTGAGGATAATACACAATCTCTAAGGGTAAGAAGAGCAACAAAAATTCTGCTTCAATTACCACTGAAATAATATATTTATCCTGTAAAATCTATGGTGGCTGGTTGTAAAAATTAGGCATTAGCAAACTGATAAAGACTTTTTAATGAAAACATTATGAAACATAGTTTTTAAAAAGTTAAATACACCCACACCAGTTTTTCACATTCTTTGGGCTGCTTTAATGCTGCCATTAAATAATTGATTTAGTTGTGACATAGATCCTATGTTCCATGGAGTCTACCATTCATAAAGATGCAATGTAAGGTAACAAAAATATAAATTATGTGTGTGGGGGGGAGAAGTCAAGAGTATTTTTATGTGACAGAAGTTAAGTTGTTATCAGTGTAAAATAGTCTGTTACAAATACAGGACTCTGTATGTTAGTTTCACTAACCAGAAAGAAAGAAATTACAGCAGATACACACACACACACCAAAAAAGGGAAAAGAAACAAAGCTTAGCACCACAGAAAACCACCAAACTAGAGGGATAAACAATAAGAAAGGAAGAAGTGAACAAGTAATCTAAAAAACAACTAATGAAATGGTAGAAGGAAGTCCTAATTTATCAATAATAAACTTGAATAGAAGTGGATTAAACTCTACTTAAAAGATATAAAGTGGATGAATGGATTCAGATAGCAAAACCCACCTATATGCTGCCTACATGATACTTACCTCACTATTAAAGACAAATAGACTGAAAGTGAAGAGATGGAAAAATATATTTTATGCAAACAAATGAAAAGCAAGCAGGAGTAGCCACAGTCATGTCATATTTTAAAAGGCTTTAAATAAAAAAACTATATAAAAAAAGAATGTCACTGTATAATGAAATGATAAAAGGCCCAATTCAATACGAGGACATAACATATATATTACTTAGGTGTAACTATATATGTACCCAACACCAGAACAACCAGATATATAAAGCAAATATTAGATTTAAAGGTAGAGATAGACTGCAATACAATATTAGTAGGAAATTTCAACACTCCACTTTAAAAATGGACAGATTCTATGAAGAGAAAATCAACCAAAAAATGACAGACTCAAACTATACCATAGACCAAATGGACCTAGCAGGTAAAGAAGATCTCACCTGATATGGTTTGGCTGTATATCCCCACCCAAATCTCATCTTGATTATAGCTCCCATAATTCATACATGTTGTGGGAGGGAACCAGTGGGAGATAACTGAATCATGGGGGCGGTTCCCCCATACTGTTCTTGTGGTAGTGAATACGTCTAACAAGATCTGATGGTTTTATAAGGGGGAACCCTTTCACTTGGTTCTCAATTCTATTTTGTTTGCTACCATGTAAGATGTGTCTATCGCCTTCCATCATGATTGGGAGACCTCCCCAGCCACGTGGAACTATGAGTCCACTAAACCTCTTTTTCTCTGTAAATTACCCAGTCTCGGGTATGTCTTTATCAGCAGTATGAAAACAGACTAATACATCATCCAACAGCTGCAGAATACAAATTATTCTCAACTGTACACCAAACATTCTCTAGGACCAATCATACATTGTGACACATAATAAGTCTTAACAAACTTAAGAAGACAGATATCATATGAAGTATCTTTTCTGATTACAGGGATATAAAGTCAGAAATCAACAACAGGAAAGCCCTTGGAAATTTTATAAAAACATGGAAATTAAATAGCACGCACCCAAGAAATCAATAGGTCTCATTAAGACATTAATAGGAAAATTTCAAAAGTCACTGAGACAAGTAAGAATGAAAATCCAACATACCCAAACCTATGGAACGTAGCAAAAGCAGTTCTAAGAGGGAAATTTATAGCAATAAAAGCCTACACCAAAAAAGAAGAAAGATTTTCAAATCACAAAGCAAAATTATACACTTCAAGTAACTAGAACATCAAAAACAAACTAAACCCAAAATTGGTAGAAGGAAGGAAATAATAAAGCTCACAGCAGATATAAATGAAACAGACACTAAAAAATATTTCGAAAGATAAATAAGACAAAGTGTAAAGGTAAAACTGACAAACCTTTAGCTAAACTAAGACAAAAGGAGAGAAAATTCAAATAAATAAAAGATGAAAAAGGAGACATTACAACTGATACACCACAGAAATAGAAGGGATTGTAAGACATTACTCATAACTATATGCCAACAAATTTGATAATGTAGAATAAAATGAATAAATTTCTGCACACACACAACTACCCAGATTAAATTGTGAGGAAATATAACATCTGAACACATCAATAATGAGTTTGGAAATTGAATCAATAATAAAACATCTTCCATCAAAACAACAACAACAACAACCAACACCCAGGACCTGATGTCTTCACTGCTGAATTCTACCAAACAGTTAAAGAATAACTACCAATTCTCCACAAACTTTTCCACAAAAGTAATGAGGAAGGAATACTTCCATACTCATCTTATGAGGCTCGCAACATCCTGATTCTAAAACCAGACAAAGACACGCACAAAATGAAAATAACAGGCCAATATTCCTGAAGAACATAGATACAAAAATTCTCAACAAGATACAAGTGAACTGACTTCGACAGCACACTAAAAAGAGTATTCACTATAATCAAGTGGGGTTCATCCCAGGGATGAAAGGATGGCTTAACATGCACAAATCAGTAAATATGATACACCACCACAATAGAAAGAAGAACAAAAACCATGTGATCATTTCAACAGATGCAAAAAGAACACTTGACAAAAGTCAACATTCCTTTATGATAAAAACTGTCAAGAAAGTAGGTATAGGAGTGTACCTCAACGCAGTAAAGGCCATATGTGACAAACCCACAGCTAACATCTTATTTATGGTGAATAGTTAAATGCTTTTCCTCTATGATATGGAGGAAGACAAGGATGTCAACTTCTACCACTTCTATTTAGCATAGTACTGGAGGTCAGAGCCAGAGCAATTAGACAAAAGAAATAAATAAGAGGGATCCAAACTGGAAAGAAGGAAGTCAGATTGTTTCTGTTTGTAGAAAATGTGATCTCACATACATATGTATACATCTATATATATGATCATATAGATATATATGATCTCTCTCTCTTTAGGGTTCTTTCTATATATACTTATATAGAGTGAGAACCCTAAAGACTTGACCAAAAACTACTAGAAATCATAAATAAATTCAGTAAAGTTGTAGTATACAAAATCAACACAGAAAATTCAGTGTTGTTTCTATACACTAATAGTGAACTATCTGAAAAAGTCATCAAGAAAGGAATTCCATTTACAATAGCTACCAAGAAATCTGCAGATAAATTTAATCAAGGTCGTGAAAGATCTCTACAATGAAAACTATAACACACTGATGGAAAAATTTACGATCCACAAAAAATGGACACTATATACTCATGGAATGGAAGAACTGATACTATTGAAATGACCATACTAACAAAATGTCCTACAGATTCAATGCAATCCCTATCAAAATACCAATGAAATTCTTCACAGAAATAGAAAAAAATACCCTAAAATTTGTATGAAACCAGAAAAGACCCCAAATAACCAAAGCAATCCTGTGCAAAAATAACAAAGCTGGAGGCACCACACTACCTGACTTCAAAATATACTACAAAGCCATAGTAAGCAAAACAGCATGGCACTGCCATAAAGCAAACACATAGACCAATGGAAGAGAATATACAGCTCAGAAATAAATTCTCATACCTAAAGTCAACTGATTTTCAAAAAAGGAGTCAAGAGCACACACAGGGGTAAAGACAGTCTCTTCATTAAATGGTACTGAGAAGATTGGATATCTACATGTGGGATAATGAAATTAGACCCCTATCTTTTACCTTATACAAAAATCAACTCAAATGCGATTAAAGACCTAAAGGTAAGATTGAAAACTATGAAAAACTACTAGAAGATAACATGTGGGAAATTCTCTATAACTTTGGGTTCTACAAGGATTTTTTAAATGAGACGTCAAAAGCACAGGCAACAAAAGCAAAAAGAGATAAATGGGGTTTCATCAAACTAAAATGCTTTTGCACAGCAAAGGAAACTTAACAGAGTGAAAAAACAACTTACAGAATGGGATACAATATTTGCAAACTATACATCTGCTAAGGAGTTAATGCCCAGATTATATAACAAACTTAAACAACTCAACAGCAAAAACATAAATAACTTATTTAAAAATGGGCAAAACTGGGAGGCTGAGGCAGGCGGATTGCCTGAGGTCAGGAGTTTGAGACCAGCCTGACCAATATGGTGAAATCATTTCTCTACTAAAAATACAAAAATTTAGCCAAACATGATGGCGTGTGCCTGTAACCCCAGCTACTCAGCAGGCTGAGGCAGGGGAATTGCTTGAACCAGGGAGATGGAGGTTGCCGTGAGCCCCGATTGCACCACTGCACTCCAGCTTGGGCAACAGAGCAAGACTCCTTCGCAAAAAAAAAAAAAAAAAAGGACAAAATAAACTAAAAGAAATGCCACAAGAGAAAATATAGAAAGGGTCAAGACGAATATATAATAAAATCATGTTCAACATCACTAACCATCAGGGAAATGCAAATCAAAACCGCAATGAGATACCAGTTCACCCATTAGAATGGCTATTAGCAAAAAGGTAAAAGATAACAAGAGTTGGCAAGGAAGTGGAGAAAACGGAACACTTACGCACTGTTGATGGGGTTGTAAACTAGTACAACCATTAAGCAAAACTTTATGGAAGTTCGCTAAAAAATAAAAAATAGAAAAAAAAAACAATCATTCGATCACATAACCCAGCAATCCCACTACTGGGTATATATCCATAGGAAATGAAATCATTGTGTTTGAAAAATATCTGCACTCTTATGTTTACTGTAGCACTATTTCTAATAATCAGATATGGAATCAACCTATGTGTATAAAAACAAACAAGTGAATTATATATAATATATATTATGTATATTATATATAATACATATTATGTATATTATATATAATATATTATGTATAATATATTATATATTAATATATTATTAATATTAATATATTATATATTAATATTAATAATAAATAATAATTATTAATTAATAATTATTAATAATAATTAATAATAATTAATATTGATATTAATATATTATTAATATATAATATATATTATATGTATAATATACATTATATATTATGTATATTTTATATATAATACATATTATGTATATTATATACATAATATATATTATGTATATTATAATATATATAATGTATAATGTATATAATATACGTTATGTATATTATATATAATATACATTATGTATATTATATATAATATACATTATGTATGTTATGTATATTATATATTACATATAATATATATTATTATTATATATAATTATATATAATTATAATTATAATTATATATAATTTTATGTGTAATTAGAATTATGCATAAAATTAATTATAATTATATATAATTTTATGTGTAATTATAATTATATATAAAATTATATATATATATATATATATATATATATATGGACACACACACAATGAAATACTATTCAGCCATAAAAAAAGAATGAAATTCTGCCAGTTGCAACAACATGGATGACCCTGTAGGATACAATGTTAAGTGAAATAAGCCAGACACAGAAAGCAAATACCGCATGATCTCGCTCATATGTGGAATCTTAAAAAAAAAAATGTTAATAGAGAAGTAGAGTAGAATAGTGGTTACCAAACAGTGAGGAAGAAGTGGGGAGGGCAAAATGGAGATAGATTGGTTAACAGTTATGAAATCACAATTATATAGGAAGAATAAGTTGTAGTGTTCTTTGCAAAGCAGGGTGACTATAGTTAAAAGTAAAGTATTGTATATTACAAAGTATCTAGAAGAAAGGATTTTGAAATTTCTTATTAAAAAGAAATGATGAATGCATGAGGTAATTAATACACTAACTATCCTTATTGGATCATTAGACAACATACATATTCATTGAAACATCAAATTGTATCCTATAAGTCTATATAATTACAATGTGAAATTTTTTTAAAAATAAATTAATGAATTAAATAACAATTTTAAAATGTTCTCAATCACCAATGCAAAGTTTAGGAGCTTTGTTCTTGACTCAGCCTTAAGACTGAAAACTAATGTGTTAGAAATATTTGTAGATCCTCTCAATTTTGAAAGAATCCTAGCTAAACTACTGAAATATAAAATATATTCTATGTAATATGCTCTTAGGTATATTCTTAGGTGAACTCTGCTTTTAGATGAAGCTTATAAAAATGAAAAACGTATCTGAAATAAAATTTTAAAGTATTTGGAAAATTACAGCTTAATCTCTTAAAGACAAATTTTCTATACAGTAACCTTTTTATGTGCTTTTGAAATGGGGTATACAATTATTTTCCCTGATGTGAGACAAAATATAGAAAGTTGGCATTTTATCTAAGAAGTTAACTTAGGAAGAAAGAGTGAGAGGCAGAGGAATGAGGGAAGAAAGGAAGGCTGATGATGGGATACCTTATCAAGTTGCCTAATGCTGTATTGGAACCTAATAGGCCTTCTAAGGAGTTTTATTACATAATGCAAGACTCCTCAATCTGGGAGGAGGAAAGGGCTTTATTTTTGAGTGGTCACAGGTTGCCCCATGGGCATAAACTCTACCAAGCTGCTAGGTTACACCTACATGAGCATCCCACCTGCTTAAGTAAGAGCAGCCACAAACTGTGGGCCATTCCAGGTAAGTGTCATATCACACCTGCACCAACTAGTCAAAGCCTGGGTCAAAGCCTGTGCAGAACTGATCGCTACAGCAGAGGCTAAAATAAGAAATGGGGCTAAGAGAGTGAAAAGCAGTGCCCATATGTATCCAAAAACAGGTTGAAGATATCTTTAGGAAGGAACAGATAATTTTTTTTATTCATACAATAACAGATGCATATGAACTCCTCGACTAGTCACCCATTCCTGTCAGCCCTTGGGCTTCATAACTAAATCATTCTTCCTTTGTAATCCAGTCCCACATTTTCAGCTATCTCTATATGTTTATTATCTTAAATATTTCTTTGCTCTATACTCTTCCCCTAGTCTTCAACCAATTTCTTTCTTTATTGTCCCAACCCACAGACTGTTATTTCCACTTCGATGTCCCATAGAAGCTTCAAGGGTTTGAAATACCTAAAAAAAAACTCATCTTTCTCCCTAAAACTCCCTCTCCTTCTCCCACTTCAAAATTTCAACTAATGGCTCCCCCTGTTATTCCCACCAGAATCCTGAATGATCCCTGTTTCTCCTCATTCACTCCATACATGTAAATCTCATTAACGTTACTTTCTAGATATTTCATGAATCCTTTCCATTCATTCTGTACTAGAAAGTGTTCCCAGTTTAGACCCTGGTGGTTGGTGGCCTCTTACCTAGGCGCGCTCTCTCTCTCTCTCTCTCTCTCTCTGTGGGTGTGGGTGTGGGTGTGTGTGTCCTGAGAATTTATTTACTTCTGGTTTTTGTTTGTTTTTTAGTATCCAGAATCTACAGGGAACTTAAATCAATTAGAAAAAAAAATAACCCAATTAAAAAATGGGCAAAGGACATGAACAAACACTTCTCAAAAGAACACATACAAATGGCCAACAAATACACGAAAAAAAAATGCTTAGAATCACTAATCATCAGAAAAATGCAAATCAAAACACAATGAGATACCATTTCATACCGGTTGGAATGGCTATTATTAAAAAGTCAAAATACAACAGATGCCAGCAGGGCTGTAGACAAGAGGAAGTGTCTGTATATTTTTAGCTATAGCCCTACTTCAAACGTGTCCCCATTACAGCCAAAAGAGCGGCCTATCTAAAGGACTGTTCTGATCAGCTCACTTACCTGACTGAAACCTTCAGTGACTCCCATGGCCTGCAGGTCAATGCACTAATTCATGACTATAACATCTGAGATATCCTTGATCTGGCTACTGGTCTAGCCCTCTCTGACTCACGCTTTATAAACCATGCATTCTGGAACTTTTTAGTTGTTTCCCACATCAGCATGCTACTTCCCATCCATGTAGATTTGCAGAGACCTCCTCATCTTTTTAATTCCCAGTTCCCACTCTCAACATGGGCCATCTCCTACCCACACTTCAAAACCTAAGCAAAACAACACCTTCCGTGACACCTCCATGCTGAGTCAGATGCCATCCCCTTTGTATTGTAGTTCTTTGCTTGTGTGCCTTTGTCTCACTTTGTTCTCTTTAAAATAAACTCCATGAGGACAATGATCACCTGCTATTTGTGTTAATATCTGCACCTAGTGGCATAGTGTCTGGAGTATAGTAGGATCTATTTTCAAGGAAAAAAAGATTATATCTATACCAATAGACATGAATTAGCGCTTGTTTTTTTAAAGATAAGCTCCCTTTGAACTAAGTCAATGTTTACAAGAAGAGTTATACTAAAAAGTTCACTTTTGCTGCTTACGTTTCATTTATTTCAGGCAATTAATTCATTGTTATTGGTAAATCGATACTTTTTATTGATACTGAAAAGAGAGAAATAAACTAATGACTATCTATGTTAGAGTAGATTTGTTCATATCTATCAGTAAAATGTTAATTATCTGAAAGTCAATAATAAAACATAAACTGTGATCTTAAATGTTTTTTAGGGGCTCAAAAATAATTAGAATTCATGTCAGCATATAAAAAAAGATCAGAGTATTTTTAAGATATGATAAAATTTTATTTTAGTTTCTTAATAGGGATTTTTGTGACCTTATAGAGTTCAACTAATTATAATTTTAAAAATAGGATTTATAGAGTTTTAGAATTAGAAACAATTTATAGATTATTTTATTTTTCTTTTGAGGAATCAGGCCATCAGAAGATCAAGGAACACCTATAATGTCACTAGATCCTAATTTAATTTAAATTTTAGAATCCAGGTATTCTAACTCCTGTCTTGATACTATTTCTACTTTATTATGTTGCTTCCCAGGGCTTTAAAAAATAAAAGCTGGGAAATTACATTTGCTTTGCATATACAGCACCAATTATCAAATTCAGCATAAAAGCATAACATGTATACATCAAAAAGAAAACATAAAAACTTCAAATTAAAAGCATCTCAAAACAATTGAATATAATAGGGAAACCTTATACAAATGCAACACTCACCCATTAATAAAAAGAAACCAATTGGAGAAAAAAGAAATTCAATATAAACATGTTGGAATATAACCTAATTCATTTTAATCCAATGCTTCAAATTGAAAAAAATTAGCACTAGTGTTATTTTCCTTTATCATTACAATCTTGCTTTTCATTACATTATGCTATGTTTTGTATTAAACATAAAATCAATTTTTCACCTTAACACATGCTAGAAATACAGAGTCACCATATTGGAAATCAGTAGAAAGTGTCTTTGTTTCTACTTTTTTTTCTTTGAAAAAGCTTTGGGAAAAAAAATCATTTACAATGTTTAATTTAGTAACTTAAAGAATGTAATTGATTTTTGTTTGTTTTTGACATGGAGTTTCACTCTTGTCACTCAGGCTGGAGTACAATGGCATGATCTCGGCTCACTGTAACCTCCACCTCCCAGGTTCAAATGATTCTCCTGTCTCAGCCTCCCGAGTAGCTGGGATGACAGGCACTCGCCACCACACCCGGCTAATTTTTGTATTTTTAGTAGAGATGGGGTTTCATCATGTTGGCCAGGCTGGTCTCAAACTCCTGACCTCAGGCGACCCGCCAACCTCGGCCTCCCAAAGAGCTGGGACTACAGGCGTGAGCCACCGTGCCCAGCCAATTGAATAGTTTTTAACTCAGAGGATAAATGCTTGAGGGGATGGAAAGCCCATTCCTCATGACGTGATTATTTCACACTGCATGCCTGTATCAAAACATCTCATGTACCCCACAAATATATAAACCTCCTATGTACCCACAAAAATTTTATAAAATAATGAAAATATTTTAAAACTAAAAAAATTGTTTTTTATTAAGCAACTTTATTTAAATAAAATCATTCTTCCTCATCCTCAGTCCTGGGATCTACCAGAAAGAATTAGCAACATCTTAAAGATGACAAAGTGTTAAAGATAAGCTGCTATTAAGTAAAAGTGTGAAGTGTGGAGGGGACAAGCTGGATGCCTGAACCATTTTGTTCTATCTTTAGGACAGTGAAAGAGCAAGAAGCAGGGTTGGGTGGGGGACATATATTCTGTTGAGCATTGTCACCACTATATTCACTGAAATTCATCTGCATGCTTGTATGTACACTTTTGATTCGCCTGATACACTGAAAATTATATGAAATTGTTCTCTATTCTTTAGATAATTATAATCTAAGTGCTAATATGAAGCTTAGAATTTATATGAAATATGTATGCTCACAACAAGACATTTCAGCTATTTCCTAGATAATAATCTCACTTCACCCTGCACAAAACAGGCACATGATCATGTCACTCTGACCTGGTTTGAGTCCAAGGAGGCTTTTGTTTTTAAAATAATTTAGGTTAGTAGTTAAAATATGAACTTTGGGCCAGGAGTGGGAGCTCATGCCTATAATCCCAGCACTTCGGGAGGCTGAGGCGGGCGGATGACTTGAAGTCAGGAGTAGGAGACTGGACTGGCCAACATGCTGAAACCCCATCTCTACTAAAAAAAAAAAAATAGAAAACTTAGCTGGGTGTGGTGGCGGGCACCTATAATCCCAGCTACTTGGGAGACTGAGGCAGGAGAATTGCTTGAGCCTGGGAAGTGGAGGTTGCAGTGAGCAGAGATCTTACCACTACACTCCAAAACAAACAACAAACAAAAAAATTCTAGAGTCACACTGAAAATCTTAACAACCTGCTTCTACTACCCATTTTTTTAATTTTTATTTTGACCTGATTTTAGATTGATAGCAAAATGCACAAATAACACAAAGTGCCCCCTATGTCCCTCACCCTACTTCCCCTAATGCTAACATTTTCAGAGCCATCCTTATTTTCTCTATAAAAGAGCAGAGTTCTCCTTTTAGAGATTTGGAAAGATTATTAAAAGATAAGTTACAAAATACAGTACCTGACACGTATAAAATAATAAATAAATACTAGCCATGCTTAATTATTTTGTTTTAAGTCTATATGAGTCAAGTTTTAGTAGAAATATGGGCTAGAAAAAAAAAACAGAAAGCGGGACTCTGTGATCCGACTTGGGCTTATAGAACAGACTGCACTAGTTTGTTGTCATGCTGCTAATAAAGTCATACCCAAGACCGGGTAATTTAGAAAGGAAAGAGGTTTAAGGAACTCACAATTCCACATGGCTGGGGAGGCCTCACAGTCACGGCAGAAGGCAAAAAAGAAGCAAAGGCACATCTTAAATGGTAGCAGAGAAGAAAGCTTGTGTAGGGAAGCTCCCATTTTAAAAGCATCAGATCTCGTGAGACTTATTCGCTACCAGGAGAACAGTAGGGGGAACCCGCCCCTATGATTCAATGATCTCCACCTGACTCCATCCTTGACATGCGGGGATAATTACAATCAAGGTGAGATTCGGATGGAGACACAGCCGAATCATATCAATGACTAATGAGAGTTACGTCCAGAACCTAATGAAAACCTGTCTGAGGCCACATTCCCTGTAAAGCAGATTTGAGATAGAGATTTGTGTAGAGAACATTTAACTGGGTAAAATCCTAGGAACCAACAACTGTGGCGAAAAAGCTGAATTGGATAAAGGGAGTTGAGATGTGAGGCAGTCACAACAAATACCTCAGCTAATCTCAAGGGGGAGCTGAGAAGCTGGGGCGACCCTTCAGAGTTGCCCTAAATTGAGGCAGGAGTATGGAGTTTTAATACCTTTCACTGGCCATTCTTCAGATAAGAGTTGTCCCCAAGGATGGACATCAGCTTGACAAGTTATTAATTAGATCTCCTGAGAATAAATTCTAGAGAGAATCAGCTGAGAGGCATGATTTGCCAACACTCCCAATAGCTGGGCAAACTTCAGTTTTGAGGGAGGATTTGGGTCACACACAAAAGTCTCCACAACCAATTATTCATGGGAAATTCTATGTAGGCAGAGCTATTTCATGGCCAGTTAATCAAAACTACATAATCTATTTGGTTAAGCAAAAGAAATTAAAAAGATAAAATAAAATCTATGTATTAACACTCAGAAGTTTTTTAATGCATTTGCCTTGCATTTCGTATGTTTTGCCTTGCCTTTTATATGTTTTGCCTTGCATTTGTTTATTTGCTTTTAAGAACCTTTAGAGAACAATAATTACTAATATAATATGGAGTAGCACAGCATAGACGAGGGAAGCTAACTCTCTCCCTTTTCCCAGAACCTGGAACAGCTAAAGATCCTAAGCATTGTCAGCTTTGGTATCTGACATAGTTTGGATGTTTGTCCCCTTCAAATCTCACGTTAAAATGTGATCCCCAATGTTGGAGATAGATGCCTCCTGAATGGCTTGGTGCTGTCCTCTTGGTAATGAATGAGTTCTTACCCTGTGAGTTCATGCGATATCTGGTTGTTTAAAAGAGACTGACACCTCCTCCCTGTCTCTCTTGCTTCCGCTCTCACCATGTGATATGCTGGTTTCCCTTCACCTTCCACCATGATTGGAAGGTTCCTGAGGCCCTCCCTGGAAGCAGGTGCCAGTACTATGCTTCATGTACAGCCTTCACAACAAGGAGCCAAATAAACCGCATTTCTTTATAAATTACCCAGCCTCAGGTATTTCTTTATAACAATGCAAATGGGCTAACAGAGTATCATTCATGGACAGTGAGTGTATTAGTCAATTTTCATGCTGCTGATAAAGACATACCCAAGACTGGGTCATTTATAAAGAAAAAGAGGTTTAATGAATTCACAGTTCCACATGGCTGAGGAGGCCTCACAGTTATGGCAGAAGGCGAAAGGCGCATCTTACATGGCAGCAGGCAAACAGCAAATGAGAACCAAGTGAAAGGCGAAAGGGGTTTCCCCTTATAAAACCATCAGATCTCATGAGACTTATTCACTACCACTAGAACAGTGTGGGGAAAACTGCCCCCATGATCCACTTACCTCTCACTGGGTCCCTCCCACAACATGTGAATTATGGGAGCTACAGTGCAAGATGAGATTTCAGTGGGGACACAGCCAAACCATATCAGACAGTAATAACTTTCAATTAAATATAGCTAGACTTTCTGTCAGTGGGTCACAGCAGTCTAGAGAACACATTGAAAAACTCTGGGAACAGCAGATATAGAGGTCAGATCTAGAGATTTTGAACAAAGTTTAGTGCTACAATGCATTGGTGACCACAGACAAAAGGTGTCTGTTGTTGTTATAGTTTGTTTTCTGTCTTGTTTTTCATCATGGGAGGACAAAAAGAAAAAATGGGGGCAATGGTGAAGGAGAAATGAAAAAGACCTGCTTTTCTATGGGTGGAAGCGACTAAACGAGAGAATAAATTTGGATCACACAACAAATGCAAATCAAGTTAGAAGCATGAAAGGCATGATTAAGGCCATGGTTCTAATAGAGATCAGCCAGTGGAACCAGGATCATGCCACACCGAGAGAGGCTGCAGAGCCATTGCCTTCTCTCCTGTCAAAGCTAAATTAATGAAATGGAACTCACAGAAGCACTATGTAATCAAATATTGGTGGGACACAAGCAAATTCTTAAAAAGTTTCATTGATCAGTGATAATATCTTTTGGTGTAAATATCTCCTCAAAACATTTCAGGAAAAAAAATAAAGCTATAATTTTACTTTAGAAATATTTAACTTTGTTATACTAGTTTACTTATTTTTTACCTAATACTTCTGATATATTGTTATGTAGGTTAAAGATGCTCGATTCATGCCACTGTGGAAACCACACATAATTTAGGCAATAATGCAAATTCTTTTCAAATTCTTTTATCAGTGTATTCACTTTATTTTTATTTCAAACACAATACAAAATTACAGGATGCTATCAAAGTGATGCTACAAAACCCCACTAAAATTTTTTCAATTCTTCAAATCACACACTTACACACACACACACACACACACACACCACATGCATTCCCCGTACAGACCTTTTTTTGGGGGGCCTGAGTAAATAATTGCATTTTATTTTCAATTTTTCATTTTGAAATAATTAAAGACTTACCAAAAATGTTGCAAAACTACGTGCCTTTTTGAAGTAAAGTCTTGAAAAAGTTGTTTGGTATATCCTTTATAGTAATAAAAGAAAACACGTGTATATTCTGTTGATTAAAGGCATGCTGAGATCGTCAGACATGTGATTTCATCAGAGACACCAATATAGAGCGCAGCTGTAACGACATCCTAAGAGTGTTCTAACTGAAATGTGTTGGAAGAAGGTTCTAATTTTTTTCAACCCTTCTCAAGTTGGCACTCAGCAGATTTCCACTCTATAAAAGTAACTCCTGCTCTGCAACTAATGTTCACAGATAAGCTCCAAACATATTTACAGCTCCATTTAAGTATAATGTACACACAGTAAAATTCACCCTTTTCAATGTGCAATTTAATGGGTTATGGCAGATGAATATCATCATTTGACCACAATCATGATCAAGATACAGAAAATCTGCATCATCACAAAACGTTTTCTTTTGCTGTTTTGCATTTGATCTTTTCTCCATTCCTGAACACAGGCAACCACTAATCTGCTTCTGTTTCTACAGTTTGCATTTTCTAGAGTATCCTATTAGTGGAATGATACATTGGTGTCTTTCATGTCTAGCTTCTTTCACTGAGCATAATGCTTTTGATATTCATTTATATTGCTGTTGTATCAGTTTGCTCCTTTTTATTGTTGAGTGGTACTCCATCTACAACTGGTTTATCCATTTACAAGTTGATGGACACATCTGCTATGAACTTCAAGGATGAGGCTTGGTACGGATATGTCTTTATTTATTTTGAGTCGCAGTGGAATTATTTGGCTATATGATCAGTACTAAGTTTAACATTAAAAGAAACTGCCAAACTGCTTTCCAAAATGTCTGTACCATTTTGAAGTCCCACTAGCCAGGTGTGAATAGCAATTCTTCACATCATGTGGTATGGTCAGTTCTGCTCGTGTCAGCCACTCCAGTGGGTGTACAGTGGTACCTCAATGTGGTTTTAACTTGAATTTCCCTGATGACGGGTAATGTTAAGTATCTTTTCATTTGTGTATTGGACACCATCTCTTTTTAAATTAAAATATCTGTACAAATATTTGGCCCATTTAGGTCAAAATATTACGTTAAATGAGTTATTTGTGTTTTGTTATTTAGTTTTTTAGTTATGTGTACATTCTAGATGAAAGTTCTTTATCAGACATATTTAAAATTATTCTGTCCCAATCTGTGGTTTGCCTTTTCATTTTTTGATGCTATGTTTTAAGTTGCAAAAGTCTTAATTTCATGAAGTCCAACTTACTATTTTTTTCCATTTTCATCCATCCTTTTCTTATCTAAAAAATTTTTAGCTATAGTAAGATTATTAAAAATTTTTCCTATTCAGTAAGCTTTATACTTTTTATATTTACATTATGTATAAAATACATGTTGAGTTAATTTGAGGATATGGTGTGAGGTAATTCTGAAGTTCATATTCTCCATTTAATATCCAATTTTAATAGTACCATCTTTATAAAGACATTGATTTCCTTATTGAAATATTTTGGCAACTTTGGCCATGTAAGGCAGGATATATTTCTAAATTATTTATTCTGTTTCACTGATATATATGTCTTCTTCATGCCAGTAAGTTTACTGTACTGTTTAGTGTAGCTTTACAATATGTCTTGAAATTTGGAAAGTTTTCCAACTTTATTCTTCTTTCTAAAACATGCTCTGGCTATTCTAGGACTTCTGCATTTAAAAAAAAAATTAGAATCAGCTTTGTAATTTCTCCAAAAAGGCCTATAGGTTTGACTGGGATTGTGCCAAATCTGGAGATCAGTTTCAGAAGAATTATCATCTAATAAGTATGACATGTATATTTACCAATGAACTTGATACATATTTCTACCTATTCAATCTCTCGTATTAGTGATTTAGAAATTTTGGATCAGCATACCTTTTATTAAATTTATTCTGAATTATTTTATTATTTTTGAGGCTATTATAAGTTAAATTGCTTACATAATTTTATTTTCTAATTGGTGTTGATTGTGTATAGAAACACAATTGATTTTATTTATTGATCTTTCATCCTACAACTTTGTTAAATTCACTTCATACCTCTAGCACACTTCTGCAGATGCCTAAGGATTTTCTATGTATATGTTTACATCACGTGAGAATAGTATTTTTCTTTCTTCCCATCTTGGGTGTCACTTATTTCTTATTTTATTTTCTTTTCTCTTTATTTCTTTCTTCTTTCTGTCCATTCCTCCTTCCTTCCCTTCTTTCTTTCTCCCTGTTTTAGAATCAGTTTTGTAATTTATCCAAAAGGACCTATAAGGTTTCATGGGAATTCCACTGAATCTAGAGATCAATTTCAGGAGAATTATCATCTCATAAGTATTAAATATTTATCAATGAACTTGGTATATATTTCCACTTATTTAATATTGAATGCAATACTTTAAAGAACTAGGGAGAGAGGACATCATTGCATTTTTCATAATCTTATGTAGAAAGTATTAAGGCTTTCACCATTTTAAGTAAGATGTTTGCTATAGATTTTTTGTAAACACATAATCAGTTTGAAAATGTACTTTTCTATCCTCAGTTTGCTGGGAGTTTTTAATTTAAAAAATGTGTTACATTTTGTAAATTCCTTTTTTGCATCTATTGAGAGTGTCACGTGATTTTTCTTTTTTCTGTCAGCATGGTAGATTTTCAGTTGTTGAAACCAACTTGAGATAAACCCCACTTGGTTAAAACACATTATCATTTTTAAATATTCCTAGACTCAATTTGCTAATATTGTATTAAGAATGTTGCATCTAAGTTCATAATGGTTATCAGTCTGTCATTTTTGAGTTGTGATATCTGTATTTGTTTCTGATATCGAGAGAATCCACGTAAAACATCTACTTCTGTCATCAGTAATAATCTGACCAGGGATAACACCAACAGTTAGAGAGGAACCTGTCATTACCTGTGGCAGCAGAGATATCAGAGATTCCAAAAAGAAAAGCAAGGTTAAAATTTCAAATATAATCACATGAAATATCAGAAAGCCAGGGGATAGAAATATAGGAGAGCAAAATCTTAGAGGTCAAAACAAGTAGTTAAGTACTGCACATGATAATAAAAAGTAAAATCTTTTCCTAAGGCAGAGCCTGGCTGCTGCCTAGCTTCTTTGACAATTCTTGGTAGGCTTTCATGGCTTTATAAGGGCTTATACTTTAGGTAAAGTTATAGTCAGGGAAACGGTGGGTGTAGGTTGGCTCTGTAGAAATGAAGCATTACAGGAGCACTGCAGTGAGAAAGAAACTGATACTGATGATACTTCGGTCACACTAATAATACATGCTAATGATAATCATAGCAATCATGGTAATGACAGAAAATATATATATAATATTAACATGCTTCTATTTGCACATATACATATGTGAATAGAAACATTGATTTAAAGACATGAAAGTATAGAAATAGCCTACACCTGATAAAGATATGCTCATACACAATAACAAACCTCAGTATAAACAGAGATTTTGATGTATCACAGAATTCTGCAATAGATCACAATTTTGACACTATGGGAAGTGTCATTTTCAGAACTTTTCTTTATCTCCATTATCTCCATTCTCTATTTCCAACATTCCTGGAGACTGAACTCAAGGATCAGTAAATATTCTCAACCTTAACCATAGCAGACTTCATTCATCCCATATATGCTTGTTATTTTTCCCCATTGACAGAAGGCATTGTACCATGAAATATACAACATATCTCTGACACACCTGACGGAAACAAACAATGGGGAAAGATTGACTATTTAATAAATGGTGATGGGAAAACTGGCTAGCCAAATGAAGAAAGCTGAAAGTGGACCCCTTCCTTACACCTTATAAAATAATTAACTCAAGATGGATTAAAGACTTAAACATAAGATCTAAAACCATAAAAACTCTAGAAGACAACCTAGCCAATACCATTCAGAACATAGGCATAGGCAAAGACTTCACGACCAAAACACCAAAAGCAGTGGCAACAAAAGCCAAAATTGAGAAATGGGATCTAATTAAACTAAAGATAGCTTCTGCACAGCAAAAGACACTATCATCGGAGTGAACACACAACCTACAGAGTGGGAGAAAATTTTTGCAATCTATCCATCTAACAAAGGGCTAATATCCAGAATCTACAAGGAACTTAAACAAATTTACAAGAAAAAAACAACCCCATCAAAAAGTGGGAAAAGGATATGAACAGACACTTCTCAAAAGAAGACATTTATGCGGCCAATAAACACATGAGAAAAAGCTCATCATAGGCTGGGCGTGGTGGCTCACGCCTGTAATCCCATCACTTTGGGAGGCCAAGGCGAGTGGATCACAAGGTCAGGAGTTTGAGACTTGCCTGGCCACTATGGTGAAACTCTGTCTCTACCAAAAACACACAAAAACACTTTAGCCAGGCGTGGTGGTATATATCTGTAATCCCAGCTACTCAAGAGGCTAAGACAGGAGAATTGCTTGAACCCATTAGGTGGAGGTTGCAGTGAGCCGAAATTGTGCCACTGCACTCCACCCTGGGTGACAGAGTGAGGCTGTCTCGAAGAAAAAAAAAAAAAAGCTCATCACCCCTGGTCCAATGAGATACCATCTCGCGCCAGTTAGAATGGCAATCATTAAAAAGTCAGGAAACAACAGGTGCTAGAGAGGATGTGGAGAAATAGGAATGCTTTTACACTGTTGGTGGGAGTGTAAATTAGTTCAACCATTGTGGAAGACAGTGTAGCAATTCCTCAAGGATCCAGAACTAGAAATATCATTTGACCTAACAGTCTCATTACTAGGTACACATCCAAAGGATTATAAATCATTCTACTATAAAGACACATTCACACATATGTTTATTGCAGCACTATTCACAAGAGCAAAGACTAGGAACCAACCCAAATGCCCATCAATGATAGACTGGATAAAGAATATGTGGCACATATACACCATGGAATACCATGCAGCTATAAAAAAGGATGGATTAATGTCTTTTGCAGAGACATGGATGAAGCTGGAAACCATCATTCTCAGCAAACTATCACAAGAACAGAAAACCAAACACCACATGTTCTCACTCATAAGTGGGAGTTGAACAATGAGAACACATAGACACAGGGAGGGGAACATCACACACTGGGGCCTGTCAGTGGGTAGGAAGGAAAGAGGAGGGATAGCATTAGGAGAAATACTTAATGTAGATGACGAGTTGATGGGTGCAGCAAACCACGACAGCACATGTATACCTATTTCACAAAACTGCAAGTTCTGCAAATGTATCCCAGAACTTAAAGTGTATGTATGTGTGTATATATATATACACACAAATGTAAATGTAAATGTAAATAAATTGAAAATGGTAAAAATAGAAATATGTTTCCTACACAAATAGCGACATAATAAAGCAAGATAGAATGTATGTTTGAGTTAAAAAAAATTGCTTAGAAGACAACTTGAATTCCATTCCAAGGAACTAGTTTTCAAAAGTTTACAACCAGATTTCAGTTTGGCAAAAGGCAACAATGCTGTTTTGAAAATAATTTCTGAAAAGAGCTTCCCCAGCAGTTCCAAATGGCAGTCCTGATACAAGGAAGTAGGGGCAATTTTGTTACCACCAGGAACACTGAATTTATTTTCAGACCTTGAAATTCTGGGAGGCCCTCAAATAATAATCAACTACAATATTTTACTTTACATAGAAATATTGTTTTAATGTTAATATAAAAGCTTGTATATGAACTAAAATTGTCAATCTGCCACTTTTAAGAAAGAAGAATCCATTATGTCCCTAATCTATAGTGAGTTGATATGTTCCATAAGCAGTTCTGGAAGGAGGCTACACTTAGAGCATAAATTGGTATAGATCGCTTTGCTCTCACAGATAGCGACACAATATTTTCTGCTGAATGGGAAAAAGTTTGAAGGCATAAATCAAGATAAAGCAATCATCTGACAAAGAATTACAAAGAGGCCCCATACCTTTTTCTTAGTGAACTCCGTGTGACACATTGATTTTCCACTGAAGATAAAAGCCAAAATCATGTGTCATCAATAGAAAGCAAGCAAAACTATTTGGTTCAATATGTTATGGTACTTAATGAAAAAAAACTTGCAGAGAAAAGACAAATCTAAAATGTTGCACATGATTCAAACAAGTCTGGATCAGAAGAGACATTTCAGAGGTCACTGCTAGAGAGTCGAGGATACATTAGAGAGAAATAAACTCCTGCTTTTTTGTTTATCTACTTACATACACAGATACTGTCTGATGAAGATGATTGATATCAGGTATGGTATTTGATGGTATAGTCATTTACAAAATAATTCATCCCTTATGATCTAATGCAATTTTCTTCATATTACACGTGTATATTTAAATACTTCCTTGTGAAGTGGAGGCTAGCCAGGCTGCTGTTAGCATATCCAGTACATTTCTGCAAATTCCAAAATGGCAAATCCCACAGTTGAAATTTCAACCTCTCTAGCGTCCCTCGGCTGGAGTGCATAATCACGGCAAAAGTCTGCAACATCAGAGGTGGCCGCCACAGACACAAAGTCTATGTTTCTCACTCCATTCTACCAAATCTAGTCAGCAGTCTGGGTGAGGGGGCTTGGCAGTATCTATGAGCAGAAAGCATTCAAATGGCTGGTATATGTGCTTCTGGGGAAACTAAGGGGAAAAAAGAGAGAGGGAGGGAGGGAGGGAACAAGAAAGAAGAAGGAAACTCAAGGAGAGAGGAAGGGAAGGAGGCTGGCAAGAAGGGATGGAGGGAGCAAGGGAGGGAGGAATAAAGGAAGGAAGTTACACCAAGTTTCAAAACTGGCCACGGACTGAGAAGGATTAAGAGACAAACGGAATTGAAAGCATTTATGTTCATACTCGGTATTTTTCTTACCCATTCTTGCAAATTAGTAATTTAAAAATTTTCATTTCCACAAATCCACGTGTTTTCTTGTTCCTCTCTCTCCGCTCTTTTTCCTTCTTTCCTTCCTGACTTTCTTCTTTCTTTTCAACATAGGTTATATAAATGTGTGAGAGCTATCACTAGTCTACATTAATCATCAGGATTTCCCTGTATATTTCCAATTAAGATGACCCATAATAATATTCTACTGTAATTTCGGAGGGTCCAAAATACTAGATGGCATTTAGTGTTTTGGAAATCATGACAAGTCTAACAGGACTTTAAAAAACCTATCAAGACATCTGATGTGTTTTCTTGCCCATACACTCTTTAATGAGGTCTGCTTGACCCTTTCTTCTTCCCTTCTCTAGTCATGGGTTCTTCACACTGAAAACTAAGCTTTGCATCAGTGTTTGACGAACAGGTGACATAATAAACTGCAGTTACATTTTAAATTCAGCTCAAGATGGTAGATGAGAAATCTAAGATTGTGAAGTGAGATTTAGCATGCTGTTCAGTATGCAACAAATCTGAGTGTTGCTCACACAGGATTCATACCAACAGGCTCCTTCCAAAACCTTTCAATGCAAATTCTAGCAAATGCACACTTGGAAGAAAAATGTTCCATGAAGTTGTATATGTAAATTTATACTTTCAGCATTTATGTATATAATTTCAGGGGAAGTGGGATCAACTTAACATTATTAAACATAGTCCAATGATACTTACAACATAACTTCAGAAACATTTTATTACTAGAAGTATTTTAAAAAGGATGTACCATTTAGGATTTAAGACACACCCCACAAATGAAAAAACAAATGAGATTATAAACAACATTTTTTAAGAAAATTATGCCATCTCTTTCACTACAAAATCCTCCTGGGGGAAAAATATCTTTTCCTTCATTATTAAAGGATGTTATCAGAGCACAGTGGAATTCTTTCAGATTTAGTCAGAAGGTTCTCTGGAGTTGAGAGATCTATTGGAGAATATTTTCTTTGAAAGTCCATGTCCTTTCCCCAGGCCTACATCATATATAAATAAACATTTCAGAAAAGGGGCCATGTTAGGAAAAAGTGGGTTGAAGATTGTAAGACCTGGTTCCTGGGTGCCAAATAATTCACAAGTTGGAATAAGCTGGGTTTCTGTAACACTTCTCTATGACTGCCATTGATACTGAACTATGCCAAGGCACTAAGTCCTACCAAGGAAAAGCAGGAGGAAAACAGGTGTAAGAAAACGTTTCCTGTCAGTGTGTCCAGAGATAGCATGAGTCAACAGCGGCTCCTCATGAAGCCATCGATTCGTAACACTGGAGTATCTAGAATGCATCTGGGTCGAATTATTAAAAAGAAAGTTCTTCTCAAGCTAGTTGTAATGGTAGCTACTTTAAAAAATTAATGTTCTGCGATTCTGATAAAAACCTATGTGGTGAACCAACAATAAAGGCGGCTGGAGATATTGGTATGAAATAGTTATTTTTCCTTATATACCTGGACGTTCATATAAGAAATTATACTTTTGGAAGGTCTGTCATATTCTCAGTGTATAAGAGTTGAATCATTTTTAGAAGTTATTGTCAGAATTTTGCTTTAATAGTGCAATAAAGTGTGCATTCTCTCTCTCTCATTTTCATTCAACAGCCTCTACAAATTGAGCCTGGCTCAAAGGTCTTTCCCTCTTGGAATATGACTCCTCCCCTGTCCCTCTACATAGGCTGTTCTATAACAAATTATTTTGCTGTCTTGATTTTTCAGAGACCTCATGCTAGTAGTAGAGAGCCAGGAGAAAGTGAGATGTCCTATATAAAAGGCCTGCTAGAAAAAGAAATCAGCACTGAGTTCTAAGGATACTGAACAACTTTTTAAAAAACAAGCAAGCCATATTAAACACATTAGTTACAACCAAATTAGATAAAACCATGAAAATTATCCAAGAAGAAAAAGTACATCACCTGTCTAGGTTTAAAATTGCTTAAGGCTGCCATCCAAGGACCATCTATGATAACAAATACAGTAGTCTGTATTGACACAAAGTTTTAGTGATAGACGTAATTACATTCTTCTGCTGGTGGTGTTCTAGAATAAATGGAATATCTGCTGATCAAATCTGAATGCATCCCATAATATTAGCATGTAGGATCCCAGATCTGCAGGCACTATCTCTTTCTCAGATCTACACTTTGAATATTATGTTAGTTAAAATGAGAAGTATGTTAGAAAATGTCTTTTACAAAAGAAATATTGGCTGAGTATGGTGGCTCATGCCTGTAATCCCAACACTCTGGGAGGCCAAGGTGAGAAGATCTCTTGAGCTCAAGAATTTGAGACCAGCTTGGGCAACATATCTATAAAAAATTTTAAAACTTAGCCGGTGTGGTGGTGCACACCTATAGGCACAGCTACTTCAGAGGCTGAATCAAGAGGATCACTTGAGCTTGGGAGTTTGAGGTTGCAGTGAACTATGAACATGGCACTGAACTCCAGTCTGGGCAACAGAGTGAGAACTTGTCTTCAAAAAAATAAAAAAGAAGAAAAAAATAGGAAATATTGTGTTCACATCTGCTATGGTACTCTTTCTTATATAAACTATTTCTTTGCAGTATTCTAGAGGATTTAAGACAAATTTACCACTGAATAATTTCATATGGTATATTATTGCATTAGTATAGTATGTTATTATATAATTAGTATAAGTGACCAGTGCTGCAACAACCACATTCCAAAAAGTATTGTGATCCTCCAAAATTACAATGTCTAAATGACATTATTCTCCTTCATGAGACCATTATACCTTAATTTTTCAGCACCATGAAAATCTACAAATGCCCTCTAAAATATATTTAGAAAACGTGGGGAAAAAATAGATACAGTTTCAGAAGATACATATATTTTGAAAATTAGCCTTTTTGGAATAAATTATTCTTTATGACATATAAATAAACACATTTTTCAGACTGGCGGGGTAACATTTGCATCAGTCAAAATAATTAGATTACTAAAACCTGTAATCTTATTAGAAAAATGGTTTATTCAGAGAATCATTGGAATTATTAGCCTTCAAGCTGCTATAGATTGAATCTGATCAAAATAATTAAGATAATATTATTTCATTTTTCAGTATAATATCTCCTTAGTATTTTTGTTTCTTATTTAATATGTGATTATATTTACTTCTGTGAATAATATGGATGAAGATCGTTACAGTGTCAAGATCACTGGGTTCAGAGCACAGAAACCTCAAGTCTATTCTTTTTTCTTAAATACCTGTAAGACTTTAAAGAAGACAGAGTTTCTGGACTCTAATTTCTCTATCTGTAGAATAAATGGGTTAGACCAAATAACTCCTTTCTGCTTATAAATTTTCTAATTATATGACTGAGCTTACACCTGGAAAACAGTCTATCTCCTGTATAAATTAATGATAGAAATGAAAACCACCACGTTTCATGAAATTAACCACATAAATATCAACATCAACTGCTCAGAAGGACTTAAGTGCAAGTATCACAGGAATTCTGAAGCACAGAGAACTAAATATAAGAAATGTAACATTCTTCGTATTTTCAAAGAAGATTTTAATAATATATGTAAACACAGTAGCCTGTTCATAAGAAAAAAGAAAAGGGACGTCTTAGCATATTCAGGGTTCAACCAAAACTACTACTGGAATGTAAATCAAAGTAATATTCACCTAACTGTCATAATTGGCATGAATAATTTTAAGTAAAACACTTTTATTTGATATGAAATGTGAACAATAAGCCAAAACAGAGAAAATTAATCAATTGATCATTTATTGAAACTGAAATAAAAATATATAATTATTGAAGTCTCTTATATACATAAACCAATCATTGCTTAAATGAGCTGACATACTAGCTCCATAGTTTTATGTCACTAAGGAACTCTTTTGAACACAATAAAGAAACCAGAATTGAGCACAAAGAATGATGAACTGGGAAGTTCATGGCTTTCTATCTACTAATTAGGAGTACAATCATTCAGTCAAACAGCCACTCAACAAACATTTAGCATACAGCTTCTGGATACCAGGTACTGGTGTAGGTGCTAGAGCAACAAGGAAATAGTCCCTGCATTCAGTGAGCTCACAGGCAAGTAAACAAGTAAGTATAAAGACTGCATGACTGATTGGGAGCGGTGGTTCATGCCTGTAATCCCAGCACTTTGGGAGGCCAACGTGGGCAGATCACGAGGTCAAGAGATCGAGACCATCCTGGCCAACATAGTGAAACCCCGTCTCTACTAAAAATACAAAAATTAGCTGGGCACGGTGGTGCACGCCTGTAGTTACTTGGGAGGCTGAGGCAAGAGAATCAGTTGAACCTGGAAGGTAAAGGTTGCAGTGAGCTGAGATCACACCACTGCACTCCAGCCTGGTGACAGAGTGAGACTCTGTCTCAAAAAAAAAAAAAAAAGACTCCATGATAAATGTGTATCTACAAAGGGCACAAAGGAATGAGTAGCTAATCCCCAAAGCCATATGGAGCAGTCAGTATAAGCTTCAGGAAAAGAAACTGAAGTAAAAAGCTAACCTGAATCTGAAAAAAATGAGTAGGTATTTTCCAAGCACGTTTCAGGGGAAAAGTTGCAGGATGCAGAAGTCCTCCCAAGTACAAAAAGAGAATGAACTCTGGACAACTGGCAATTTATGGCACACAGGAATCAGTAAATGTAGGGATGAGAGGCACACAGAAACATGGGCAAAAACAGGAATTTTGACTTTATTCCATAAATCATGGAAAGCCACCAATGGGTTTTAAGTAATAAAATACTAAGACCAGGTTTGCATTTTAGAAAGATCAATTTGATTTCAGTGAGGAGGTCCAAAAATGAGAGCAGCAAGGCCAGATAGAAGTCCTGCTGCAACTAGCTATGGTTAGAGATGCAGACCAAAACTAAGGTGAAATCATTTAGAAGAAAGAACGTGGATATAAGAGCCATTGGTTTGGCCTCTCCACATCATTTTTTTAATTTTATTTTCATTTATTTATTTATTTATTTTTTGAGACAGAGTCTCGCTCTGTCACCCAGGCTGGAGTGCAGTGGCGTGATCTTGGCTCACTGCAAGTTCTGCCTCCCGGGTTCACACTATTCTCCTGCCTCAGCCTCCCGAGTAGCTGGGACTACAGGCACGTGCCACCACGCCCAGCTAATTTTTTCTATTTTTTAGTAGAGATGGGGTTTCACCATGTTAGCCAGGATGGTCTCGATCTCCTGACCTCGTGATCCACCCACCTCGGCCTCCCAATGTGCTGGGATTACAGGCTTGAGCCACCATGCCCAGCTGGCCTCTCCACATCTTTACTGTTATACTGATAACATGGGGATGAAAATAAATATTATTTGTATTTAAACTATTATTGTTATGTGAAAATTAAACAAATAACATACTATGATAACATCGGAGGTTCAAGAAATATTAAGTCTTGAAAATAGGAAAGATGAAAGGAAGGAAACAGGGAGTGGGGAGGAAAGTAGGAGAAAGGAGAGAATATAGGAATGAGAGAGGAGGAAAATAATAAGAAAGAAGTAGAAAGCTAGGTACGGTGGCTCATGACTGTAATCCCAGCGCTTTGGGAGGCCGAATCAGGCAGATCACAAGGTCAGGAGTTCAAGACCAGCCTGGCCAATATGGTAAAACCTTGTCTCCACTAAAAATACAAAAATTAGCTGGGTGTGGTGGCAGGCACCTATAGTCCCAGCTACTCGGGAGGCTGAGGCAGGAGAATCACTTGACCCTGGGAGGCAGAGGTTGCAGTGAGCTGAGATCACACCACTGCACACCAGCCTGGGTGACAGAGAAAGATGCTGTCTCAAAAAAAAAAAAAAAAGAAAAAAAAAAAAGAAAGAAGTAGAAAAAGATATAGTGTTTCTTAATCAGCAGAAGCTACTCTTATTTTTCAATACTCTACCTTTCTAATGTATCACTGACAAGGAAAGGTCTTGAATAATTGACTGAAGTCAGAATAGGTAAGGCACTCTACCTGTGGATACATGAGAGGCCTTAAAAAGTTCATGGAAAATGTATATTATGAAAAAAACTATGCAAAGGTTTCAATTTTGGCAGCAAAATAAACTCATACTAATTTATTATAGCATGTTTGAACAGGATCTAGTTTGAGACAGTAAGAAGGAGTAGACATTAGTTTGAAAAGAGCCCCTAGCAGAGCAATGTAAATTCTGCTAAAATTGAAGCAAGAACAAACATTAGATTATGATGAAGCTTGAGTGAAAGAATGGTGAAATCACTGATGCTTTACAAGAAGCTTGAGGGGACAATGCACCAAAGAAATCAGTAGTTCACAAGCGGACAGCTTTTTTAAAGAAGAAACGAGATGATGTGGAAGATGAAGTCCACAGGGACAGATCATCCATATCAATTTTCAAGGAAAAAAATTAATCTTGTTTGTGCCCTAATTGAAGAGGACTGATAATCAACAGCACAAACAATAGCCAACATCGTAGACATCTTAATTGGTTCAGTTTACACAGTTCTGACTAAAAAATTAAAGTTGAACCAACTTTCCACTGCATGGGTGCCAAAAGTGTTGTGCTCAGATCAGCTGCAGACAAGAGGAGAGCTCTCAATGGAAATTTTAAAGAACTAGGGTCAAGATCCTGAAGGATTTCTTTGAAGAATTGTAACAGAAGATAAAACATGGCTTTCCCAGTATGATCCTGAGGGCAAAACACAATCAAAGCAATGGCTACCAAAGGTGGAAGTGGTCCAGTCAAAGCTAAAGGGGATCACTCAAGAGCAAAGGTCACGGCAACAGTTTTTTGGGGACATTCCAGGCATTTTGCTTGTTGACTTTGTGGAAGGTCAAAGAACAATAATATCTGCATATCATGAGAGTGTTTTGAATAAGTTAGCCAAAGTTTTAGGGCAAAATACCTGGGAAAGCTTTAGCAGACAGTCCTCTAACACCACAATGTTTCTGCTCATTCCTGTCATCGAGCAAAGGCAATTTTGTGAGAGTCTCAATGGGAAATTGTCAGGCATCCACCTTACAGCTCTGATTTGGCTCCTTCTGACTTCTTTTTGTTTCCCAATCTCAACAAATGTGGAAAGGGCACCCATTTTTCTTAAGTTAATAATGTATAAGAGACTGCATTGACATTGTTAAGTTCCCAGGACCATCAGTTCTTTAGGGATGAAAACCGAAGATCACATTTTCAATGTTTATCTTTTAACTTCATTTTTCCACAAACTTTTTGAAGTTTCTCCATACAAATGTCTCCATACAAATGAGCACTTGCAAAATAAGCAGAGAGTCTCATTCAATGGACAGAAAGTTCTGTGCCATCTAAAAATTATCTTAAGCAAGTTCAATGTGTAGCAACAGACTGTATTGATAAATATCAGTTAGGTTGACTTCTGCAATGACCATGATGGAGTAACAAGAACTGGACTTTCTCTCCCTCCTGAAACAACCAAAAAAATGGCCAAAATGTATGCCACAAAAGTTTGCAAGACCCTGTAAAGTCAGTCTCAAACAAGGTGAGCCTATCAACTGCCCTAATTTATGCCTGGAGAAAGTTTTCCAGCCCACTACTCCAGGAGAAAAGCCCAAGAGGAGCCCATCGTTCTCCCTGAGCTGAGGGGACAGAGCTGAGAGTCCACAGAAACCATGTTGACATGAGCTCTCAGGACAAGGTTTCCGAGAAGAAGGGGCTGCACAGAAAGAGAACTCCAGAGCTCTGCAAAGGGTCCCCCTAAAGTACATAGCTAAGTAATTGTTAGGACAGGCCTAGAGAAAAGTACCTATGGTTGGGGAAACAACACCCAGATAAGATGAAAAGTAACAGTACACATGCTCACCAAGGTCCAGTAATAGTGCTTATTTTATCAGCCAAACCAGGAACACCTCAAGATTCCCAGGGATACCCAGAAGGATCTTGCCTCACTAGTTGGGAGTGATTAGCTCTAAAATGAGAACTGGTCTGATCCCACCTAATGAATTTTTAAAGCAAGACCAAAAAGAGTCAAACTCTTTCCAACTAAACTTAAATACATACCAATACAAAGATCAAGAATATTTATATATACTTCCAGCACTCAATAAGATAAAAGTCACCATATCTGACATCCAGACACAGTTTAGCAGAGACACAACAGTAACAACAAAAGACAGAAGAACGTGGCTCATAATAAGGAGAAAAATCACTGAGTCAGAACTGATCCAGAGTAAATCAAGGTGCCAGAGTTATCAGTTAAGAACATTCAAATGCTTATTGAAACAGTATTCTATATGTTCTAAAATAGAGACATGCAAGATACACTAAAGGAGGCTGGGCGCAGTGGCTCACGCCTGTAATCTCAGCATTTTGTGAGGCCGAGGCAGGTGGATCACGAAGTCAGGAGTTCAGGACCAGCCTGACCAATACGGTGAAATCCCATCTCTACTAAAAATACAAAAATTAGCAGGGCATAGTAGCATGCGGCTGTAGTCCCAGCTACATGGTAGGCTGATAGCACGTTAGTCATTAAAGAAGAAAAGATAGACACCTCTCAAAATAAAATATAGAGAGAAAATAAATTTTTAAAAAACATGAACAGAGCAATAGTAGACAGTAAATTTCAAGTAACTGAATTTACGTGTAATCTCAGTTCCCAAAGGAGAGGAGAGGGAAGATGTGAAAACATTTGGGACTTTGAGTCAGGCAAAGCTTTCTTTGATATGACCCCACAGCATGATTTATATAATAATATATTGATAAGAAGAACTCATCAAATTTAAAAAAAAGAATCTGCTCTTCAAAAGAATCTATTAAGAGACTGAAAAGACAAGCTGCAGGCTGGGAGAAAATATTTGCAATTCATATATCTGATGAAAGGCTTGCATCAAAAATATATTTTAAAAGCTCAAAATTTAATAATGAAAAACAAACAACCCCATTTAAAACTTGGGTGAAAGACTGGAACAGACATTTCAAAGTAGACATTTGTTTGGTAAATAAGCACATATGTTCAACATAATTAATGCTTAGGGCAATGCAAATTAAAACCAAAATGAGACGCCACTATCTATTTTTAAATAGCTAAGATTAGCATGACTGATAATAGCCAAGCACTGGCTTGGATGTGGAGAAGCTGAAACTCTCATACACTGCTGATGGGAATACAAAAAAGTGTAACCTTTGAAAAACAGTTTAAGAGTCCCTTAAAAAGTTAAACATACTTCTGCCGTAAGACTCAGCCATTGCACTCCTGGGTATTTACCCAAGAGAGATAAAAGTAGGTGTTCATATAATGATATCAACACAAATGTTCATAGCACATGTATTCATAATAGCCCAAACTAGAAACAGTCTAAATATCAATCAATACATTAATGAATTAACTTGCTTTATCCGAATTAATTATGGATACATACTATAACATGAATGAATCTCAAAATAACTATACTAAGTGAAACAAGGCAGACTCTAGAGGTAAAACATGCAGAGAAAAAAACATAAAATGTCAGACAAAAAAGTGCATAGTGTAAAATTTTATTTATATACATTTTTTGACTGTATAAATTACTGTCCAGTGACAGAAAGCAGTTTGGTGGTTTTTAAGGGCCAGGAATGAGGGGCCAGAGAAATGTATTATAAAGAGGCATCAGGAAACTGGAGGTGAAGTATATTTCCATCACCTCGATTGTGTGCTGATGGTTTCTAAACTTTCAATATTTTTAGTTTATTATATGTTATACAAAATAAAGCTTGTAATAAAAATCAAAAGATTGAGCCATCCTTGTTTTCTCTATAAAAGAGCAGAATTCTCCTTTTAGAGATTTGGAAAGATTATTAAAAGATAAGTTACAAAATACAGTACCTGACACGTATAAAATATTAAATAATTACTAGCCATGCTTAATTATTTTGTTTTAAGTCTATATGAGTCAAGTTTTAGTAGAAATATGGGCTAGAAAAAAAAAACAGAAAGCGGGACTCTGTGATCCGACTTGGGCTTATAGAACAGACTGCACTAGTTTGTTGTCATGCTGCTAATAAAGTCATACCCAAGACCGGGTAATTTAGAAAGGAAAGAGGTTTAAGGAACTCACAATTCCACATGGCTGGGGAGGCCTCACAGTCACGGCAGAAGGCAAAAAAGAAGCAAAGGCACATCTTAAATGGTAGCAGAGAAGAAAGCTTGTGTAGGGAAGCTCCCATTTTAAAAGCATCAGATCTCGTGAGACTTATTCGCTACCAGGAGAACAGTAGGGGGAACCCGCCCCTATGATTCAATGATCTCCACCTGACTCCATCCTTGACATGCGGGGATAATTACAATCAAGGTGAGATTCGGATGGAGACACAGCCGAATCATATCAATGACTAATGAGAGTTACGTCCAGAACCTAATGAAAACCTGTCTGAGGCCACATTCCCTGTAAAGCAGATTTGAGATAGAGATTTGTGTAGAGAACATTTAACTGGGTAAAATCCTAGGAGCCAACAACTGTGGCTAAAAAGCTGAATTGGACAAAGGGAGTTGAGATGTGAGGCAGTCACAACAAATACCTCAGCTAATCTCAAGGGGGAGCTGAGAAGCTGGGGTGACCCTTCAGAGTTGCCCTAAATTGAGGCAGGAGTATGGAGTTTTAATACCTTTCACTGGCCATTCTTCAGATACGAGTTGTCCCCAAGGATGGACATCAGCTTGACAAGTTATTAATTAGATCTCCTGAGAATAAATTCTAGAGAGAATCAGCTGAGAGGCATGATTTGCCAACACTCCCAATAGCTGGGCAAACTTCAGTTTTGAGGGAGGATTTGGGTTACACATAAAAGTCTCCACAACCAATTATTCATGGGAAATTCTATGTAGGCAGAGCTATTTCATGGCCAGTTAATCAAAACTACATAATCTATTTGGTTAAGCAAAAGAAATTAAAAAGATAAAATAAAATCTATATATTAACACTCAAAAGTTTTTAATGCATTTGCCTTGCATTCCGTATGTTTTGCCTTGCATTTCGTATATTTTGCCTTGCATTTGTTTATTTGCTTTCAAAAACCTTTAGAGAACAATAATTACTAATATAATATGGAGTAGCACAGCATAGACGAGGGAAGCTAACTCTCTCCCTTTTCCCAGAACCTGGAACAGCTAAAGATAATAAGCATTGTCAGCTTTGGTATCTGACATAGTTTGGATGTTTGTCCCCTTCAAATCTCACGTTAAAATGTGATCCCCAATGTTGGAGATAGATGCCTCCTGAATGGCTTGGTGCTGTCCTCTTGGTAATGAATGAGTTCTTACCCTGTGAGTTCATGCGATATCTGGTTGTTTAAAAGAGACTGACACCTCTTCCCTGTCTCTCTTGCTTCCACTCTCACCATGTGATATGCTGGTTTCCCTTCACCTTCCACCATGATTGGAAGGTTCCTGATGCCCTCCCTGGAAGCAGGTGCCAGTACTATGCTTCATGTACAGCCTTCACAACAAGGAGCCAAATAAACCGCATTTCTTTATAAATAACCCAGCCTCAGGTATTTCTTTATAACAATGCAAATGGGCTAACAGAGTATCATTCATGGACAGTGAGTGTATTAGTCAATTTTCATGCTGCTGATAAAGACATACCCAAGACTGGGTAATTTATAAAGAAAAAGAGGTTTAATGAATTCACATATCTGTACCGCTACCTGTATAAATATGGAAATACCTTCACCGCTACCTGTACAAACATGGAAATATCTACACCGCCATCTCTTTAAACATGGAAATACCTACACTGCTATGTGTATAAACAAGGAAATATCTACAGCGCCATCTCTATAAACATGGAAATATCTACACCGCTATCTGTATGAACATGAAAATATCTACAGCGCCATCTGTATAAATATGGAAGTATCTACACCGCCATCTGTATAAACATGGAAATATCTACACCGCCATCTGTATAAACATGGAAATATCTACACCGCCATCTGCATAAACATGGAAATATATACACCGCCACATATATAAACATGGAAATATCCAAGCCGCCATCTCTATAAACTTGGAAATATCTACACCGCTATCTCTATAAACATGGAAATATCTACACCGCTATGTGTATCAACATGGAAATATCTATACCGCTATCTCTATAAACATGGAAATATCTACACCGCTATCTGTATAAACATGGAAATATTTACAACGCTTTCTGTATGAACATGGAAATATCTACACCGCTATCTGTATAAGCATGGAAATACCTACAGCGCTATCTGTATAAACATGGAAATAACTACATCGCCATCTGCATAAACATGGAAATATCTACACCGCCATCTCTATAAACATTGAAATATCTACAACGCCATGTGTATGAATATGGAAATAACTACACCGCCACCTGTATAAACATGGAAATATCTACACCGCCATCTGTTTAAACATGGAAATATCTATACCGCTATATGTATAAACATGGAAATATCTAAAACGCAATCTCTATAAACATGGAAATATCTACACCGCTATCTGTATAAACATGGAAATATTTACAACGCTATCTGTATGAACATGGAAATATCTACACCGCTATCTGTATAAGCATGGAAATACCTACACCGCTATCTGTATAAACATGGAAATACCTACACTGCCATCTGTATAAACATGGAAATATCTACACCGCCATCTCTATAAACATGGAAATATCTCCACCGCCATCTCTATAAACATGGAAATAATTACACCGCTATCTCTATAAACATGGATATATCTACACCGCTATCTGAATAAACATGGCAATATCTACACTGCTGTCTGTGAAACAGGGAATTATCGACACCGCTATCTCTATAAACATGGAAATATCTACACGACTATCTCTATAAACATGGAAATATCTACACCAATATCTCTGTAAACATAGAAATATCTATACCGCAATGTGTATAAACATGGAAATAACTACACCGCTATGGGTATAAACATGGAAATATCTACACCGCCATCTGTATAAACATGGAAATATCTACACCGTCATCTCTATAAACATTGAAATATCTAAACCGGCATCTGTATGCACATGGAAATATCTACACCGCCATGTGTATAAATATGGAAATATCTACACCGCTATCTGTATGAACATAGAAATATCGACACCACCATCTGTATAAACAAGTAAATAACTATAATGCCATCTCCATAAACAGGGAAATATCTACACCGCTATCTGTATAAACATGGAAATATCTAAACCGCTATCTGTATAAACATGGAAATATCTACACCACTATCTGTATAATCATGGAAATATCTTCAGCGCTATCTGTATAAAAATGGAAATATCTACACAGCTATCTGTCAATACAAGGAAATATCTACACCGCCATCCCTATAAACATGTAAATATCTACATTGCCATCTGAATAAACATGGGAATATCTACACCGCTATCTGTATGTACATGGAAATATCTACACCGCTATCTGTATAAACATGGAAATATCTACACTGGTATCTGTAAAACAGGGAAATATCTACACCGCTATCTGTATAAACATGGAAATATCTACAACGCTCTCTCTATAAACATGGAAATACCTACACCGATATCTCCATAAACATGGAAATATCGCCAATGCTATGTGTAAAAACATGGAAATATCTACACCGCCATGTCTATAAACATGTAAATATCTACACCGCCATCTGTATAAACATGAAAATATCTACACCCAGTCTGTATCAAAATGGAAATATCCACACCACCATCTGTATGATCATGGAAATATCTACACCGTTATATGTATAAACACAGAAATATCTACACCGTTATCGGTATAAACATGGAAATGTCTACACTGCTATCTGTATAAACATGGAAATATCTACTCTGCTATCTGTAAAACAGGGAAATATCTACACCGCTAACTCTATAAACATGGAAATATCTACAATGCTCTCTGCATAAACATGGAAATATCTACACCGCTGTCTGTATAAACATGGAAATATCTTCACCGCTATATGTATAAACATGTAAATATCTACACCGCTATCTATATAAACATGGAAATATCTACACCGCTATCTGTGTAATCATGGAAATATCTACACCGCTATCTGTATAAACATGCAAATATCTACACCGATATCTCCATAAACATGGAAATATCTACAATGCTATCTGTATGAACATGGAAATATCTACACTGCCATCTGTATAAACTTGGAAATATCTACACCGCCATCTCTATAAACATGGAAATATCTACACCGCCCTCGGTATGAACATGGAAATATCACCAACGTCTTCTGTATGAACATGGAAATCACTACACAGACATCTGTGTGAACATGGAAATATCTACACCGACATCTGTATGAACATGGAAATATCTACACCGCCATCTGTATGAACATGCAAATATCTTCACCGCCATCTGTATGAAGAGGGAAATATCTACACCGCCTTCTGTATGAACATGGAAATATCTACACCGCTATCTGTATGAACATGGAAATACCTACAAACCTATCTCTATAAACATAAAAATATTTACAATGCTATCTGTATAAACAAGGGAATATCTACACCGCCATCTCTATAAACATGGAAATATCTACACTGCCATCTGTATAAACATAGAAATATCTACACCGCTACCTGTATAAACATGGAAATATCTACACTGCTTTCTGTGAAACAGGGAAATTTCTACACTGCTATCTCTATTAACATGGAAATAACTACACCACAATCTCTATAATCATGGAAATATCTACACCACTATCTCTATAAACATGGAAATATCTACACCACTATCTCTATAAACATGGAAATATCTACACCGCTATTTGTATAAACATGGAAATATCAACACTGCTATCTGAATAAACATGGAAATATCTACAGCGATAAGTGTATAAACATGGAAATATCTACACCGCCATCTCTATAAACATGGAAATATTTACACCGCCGTCGGTGAGAACATGGAAATATCTGTACGCCATCTCTATAAACTTGGAAATATCTACACCGCCATCTATATCAGCTTGCAAATATCTACACCGCCAGCTGAATGATGATGGAAATATCTACACGGCTATCTGTATAAACACAGAAATATCTGCACTGCTATCTGTATAAACATGGAAATATCTACACCGCTATCTGTATAAACATGGAAATATCTACACCGCTATCTGTATAAATATGGAAATATCTACACCGCTACCTGTAAAAACATGGAAATATCTACACCGCTATCTGTATGAACATGGACATATCTTCACCGACATCTGTATGAAGATGGATATATCTACACAGCCATCTGGATGAACGTGGAAATATCTACACAGCCATCTGGATGAACATGGAATTATCTACACCGCTATCTGTGTAAACATGCATACATCTTCACCGCTATCTGTATAAACATGGAAATATCTACACCGTTTTCTGTATGAACATGGAAATATCTATACCGCTATATGTGTAAAAATGCATACATCTTCACCGCTATCTGTATAAACATGGAAATATCTACACCGCTATCTGTTTGAAAATGGAAATATCTACACCGCTAACTGCATGAAAATGGAAATATCTACACAGCTATCTGCACATACATGGAAATATCTACAAAGTTCTCTCTTTACACATGGAAATAAGTACACCGCTATCTCTATAAACATGGAAATATCTACACCGCCATCAGTATGAACATGGAAATATCTGCACCGTCATCTGTATGAACATATAAATATCTACACCGCCATCTGAATTAAGATGAAGATATCTACACAACTATATGTATAAACATGGAAATATCTACACCGCTACCTGTATAAACATGGAAATATCTACACCGCTATCTGTATAAACATGGAAATACCTACACCGCTACCTGTATAAACATGGAAATATCAGCACCGCTATCTTTATGAACATGGAAATATCTACACCGCTATCTGTATGAACACGGAAATATCTACACCGATATCTGTATGAACATGGAAATATCTTCACCGCCATCTCTATGAACATGGAAATATCTACACAGCCATCTGGATGAACATGGAAATATCAGCACCGCTATCTGTATGAACATGGAAATATCTACACCGCTAACTGTATGAACATGGAAATATCTTCACCGCCATCTGTATGAACATGGATATATCTACACAGCCATCTGGATGAACATGGAAATATCTACACCGCTATCTGTTTGAACATGGAAATATCTACACCGCTATCTGCATGAAAATGGAAATATCAACACAGCTATCTGCATATACATGGAAATATCTACACACCTATCTCTTTACACATGGAAATAACTACACCGCTATCTCTATAAACATGGAAATATCTACACCGCCATCTGTATGAACATGGACATATCTGCACCGCTATCTGTATGAACATATAAATATCTACACCGCCATCTGTATGAAGAAGGAGATATCTACACCGCTATCTGTTTAAACATGGAAATATCTACACTGCTATCTGTATATACATGGAAATATCTACACCGCTATCTGTGTAAACATGCATACATCTTCACCGCTATCTGTATAAACATGGAAATATATACACCGCTATCTTTATGAACATGGAAATATCTACACTGCTAACTGTTTGAATAGGGAAATATGTACACCGCTATCTGCATGAAAATGGAAATATCTACACCGCTATCTGTATGAACATGGAAATACATACACCGCTATCTGTATGAACATGGAAATATCTACACCGCTATTTGTATGAGCATGGAAATATCTACACCGCTATCTGTATGAACATGGTAATATCTTCACCGCCATCTGTATGAACATGGATATATCTACACAGCCATCTGGATGAACATGGAAATATCTGCACCGCTATCTGTATGAACATGGAAATATCTACACCGCTATCTGTATGAACATGGATATATCTACACAGACATCTGGATGAACATGGAAATATCTACACCGCTATCAGTGTAAACATGCATACATCTTCACCGCTATCTGTATAAACATGGAAATATCTATACCGCTATCTCTATGAACATGGAATTATCTACACCGCTAACTGTTTGAACAGGGAAATGTGTACACCACTATCTGCATGAAAATGGAAATATCTACACAGCTATCTGCATATACATGGAAATATCTACACAGCTATCTCTTTACACATGGAAATAACTACACCGCTATCTGTATGAACATGGAAATATCTTCACCGTCATCTGTATGAACATGGAAATATCTGCACCGCCATCTGTATGAACATATAAATATCTACACCGCCATCTGTATTAAGATGGAGATATCTACACCGCTATCTGCATAAACATGGAAATATCAGCACCGCTATCTGTATAAACATGGAAATATCTACACCGCTATGTGTATAAACATAGAAATATCTACACTGCTATCTGTGTAAACATGGAAATATCTACACAGCTACCTGTATGAACATGGAAATATCAGCACCGCTAACGGTATGAACATGGAAATATCTACACTGCCATCTGTATGAACATGGAAATATCTTCACCGCCATCTGTATGAGCATGGATATATCTACACAGCCATCTGTATGAACATGGAAATGTCTACACTGCAATCTGTATGAACATGTAAATATCTACACCGCTATCTGCATGAAAATGGAAATATCAACACAGCAATCTGCATATACATGGAAATATCTACACACCTATCTCTTTACACATGGAAATAACTACACCGCTATCTCTATAAACATGGAAATATCTACACCGCCATCTGTATGAACATGGACATATCTGCACCGCTATCTGTATGAACATATAAATATCTACACCGCCATCTGTATGAAGAAGGAGATATCTACACCGCTATCTGTTAAAACATGGAAATATCTACACTGCTATCTGTATATACATGGAAATATCTACACCGCTATCTGTGTAAACATGCATACATCTTCACCGCTAACTGTAAAAACATGGAAATATATACACCGCTATCTTTATGAACATGGAAATATCTACACTGCTAACTGTTTGAATAGGGAAATATGTACACCGCTATCTGCATGAAAATGGAAATATCTACACCGCTATCTGTATGAACATGGAAATACATACACCGCTATCTGTATGAACATGGAAATATCTACACCGCTATTTGTATGAGCATGGAAATATCTACACCGCTATCTGTATGAACATGGTAATATCTTCACCGCCATCTGTATGAACATGGATATATCTACACAGCCATCTGGATGAACATGGAAATATCTGCACCGCTATCTGTATGAACATGGAAATATCTACACCGCTATCTGTATGAACATGGATATATCTACACAGCCATCTGGATGAACATGGAAATATCTACACCGCTATCAGTGTAAACATGCATACATCTTCACCGCTATCTGTATAAACATGGAAATATCTATACCGCTATCTCTATGAACATGGAAATATCTACACCGCTAACTGTTTGAACAGGGAAATGTGTACACCACTATCTGCATGAAAATGGAAATATCTACACAGCTATCTGCATATACATGGAAATATCTACACAGCTATCTCTTTACACATGGAAATAACTACACCGCTATCTGTATGAACATGGAAATATCTTCACCGTCATCTGTATGAACATGGAAATATCTGCACCGCCATCTGTATGAACATATAAATATCTACACCGCCATCTGTATTAAGATGGAGATATCTACACCGCTATCTGCATAAACATGGAAATATCAGCACCGCTATCTGTATAAACATGGAAATATCTACACCGCTATGTGTATAAACATAGAAATATCTACACTGCTATCTGTGTAAACATGGAAATATCTACACAGCTACCTGTATGAACATGGAAATATCAGCACCGCTAACGGTATGAACATGGAAATATCTACACTGCCATCTGTATGAACATGGAAATATCTTCACCGCCATCTGTATGAGCATGGATATATCTACACAGCCATCTGTATGAACATGGAAATGTCTACACTGCAATCTGTATGAACATGTAAATATCTACACCGCTATCTGCATGAAAATGGAAATATCAACACAGCAATCTGCATATACATGGAAATATCTACACACCTATCTCTTTACACATGGAAATAACTACACCGCTATCTCTATAAACATGGAAATATCTACACCGCCATCTGTATGAACATGGACATATCTGCACCGCTATCTGTATGAACATATAAATATCTACACCGCCATCTGTATGAAGAAGGAGATATCTACACCGCTATCTGTTAAAACATGGAAATATCTACACTGCTATCTGTATATACATGGAAATATCTACACCGCTATCTGTGTAAACATGCATACATCTTCACCGCTAACTGTAAAAACATGGAAATATATACACCGCTATCTTTATGAACATGGAAATATCTACACTGCTAACTGTTTGAATAGGGAAATATGTACACCGCTATCTGCATGAAAATGGAAATATCTACACCGCTATCTGTATAAACATGGAAATACATACACCGCTGTCTGTATGAACATGGAAATATCTACACCGCTATTTGTATGAGCATGGAAATATCTACACCGCTATCTGTATGAACATGGTAATATCTTCACCGCCATCTGTATGAACATGGATATATCTACACAGCCATCTGGATGAACATGGAAATATCTGCACCGCTATCTGTATGAACATGGAAATATCTACACCGCTATCTGTATGAACATGGATATATCTACACAGCCATCTGGATGAACATGGAAATATCTACACCGCTATCAGTGTAAACATGCATACATCTTCACCGCTATCTGTATAAACATGGAAATATCTACACCGCTATCTCTATGAACATGGAAATATCTACACCACTAACTGTTTGAACAGGGAAATATGTACACCACTATCTGCATGAAAATGGAAATATCTACACAGCTATCTGCATATACATGGAAATATCTACACAGCTATCTCTTTACACATGGAAATAACTACACCGCTATCTGTATGAACATGGAAATATCTTCACCGTCATCTGTATGAACATGGAAATATCTGCACCGCCATCTGTACGAACATATAAATATCTACACCGCCATCTGTATTAAGATGGAGATATCTACACCGCTATCTGCATAAACATGGAAATATCAGCACCGCTATCTGTATAAACATGGAAATATCTACACCGCTATGTGTATAAACATAGAAATATCTACACTGCTATCTGTGTAAACATGGAAATATCTACACAGCTACCTGTATGAACATGGAAATATCAGCACCGCTAACGGTATGAACATGGAAATATCTACACCGCCATCTGTATGAACATGGAAATATCTTCACCGCCATCTGTATGAGCATGGATATATCTACACAGCCATCTGTATGAACATGGAAATGTCTACACTGCAATCTGTATGAACATGGAAATATCTACACCGCTATCTGTATGAACATGGAAATATCTTCACCGCCATCTGTATGAACATGGATATGTCTACAAAGCCATCTGGATGAACATGGAAATATCTACACCGCTATCTGCATGAACATGGAAATATCTACACCGCTATCTGTGTAAACATGCATACATCTTCACCGCTATCTTTATAAACATGGAAATATCTACACTGCTATCTGTATGAACATGGAAATATCTACACCGCTATCTGTTTGAACATGGAAATATCTACAACGCTATCTGCATGAAAATGGAAATATCTACACAGCTATCTGCATATACATGGAAATATCTATACAGCTATCTCTTAACACATGGAAATAAGTACACCGCTATCTCTATAAACATGGAAATATCAACACCACCATCTGTATGAACATGGAAATACCTGCACCGCCATCTGTATGAAGATATAAATAACTACAACGACATCTGTATTAAGATGGAGATATCTACACCGCTATCTGTATAAACATGGAAATATCCACACCGCTATCTGTATGAACATGGAAATACCTACACCGCTATGTGTATAAACATGGAAATATCTACACTGCTACCTGTATAAATATGGAAATATCAACACCGCAATCTGTATGAACATGGAAATATCTACACCGCTATATGGATGAACATGGAAATATCTACACCGCTATGTGTTTGAACATGGAAATATCTACACCACTATCTGCATGAAAATGGAAATATCTACACAGCTATCTGCATATACATGGAAATATCTATAAAGCTATCTCTTTACACAAGGAAATAACTACACCGCTATCTCTATAAACATGGTAATATCTACACCACAATCTGTATGAACATGGAAATATCTGCACCGACATCTGTATGAACATATAAATATCTACACCACCATCTGTATTAAGATGGAGATATCTACACCGCTATCTATATAAACATGGAAATATCTACACCGCTATCTGTATAAACACCGAAATATCTACACGGCTATCTGTATAATCATGGAAATATCTGCACCGCTACCTGTATAAACATGGAAACATCAGCACCGCAATCTGTAGGAACATGGAAAAATCTACACCGCTATCTGTATGAACATGGAAATATCTACATCACTATCTGTATGAACATGGAAATAGCTACACAGCCATCTGTATGAACATGGAAATATCTACACCGCTATCTGTATGAACATGGAAATACCTTCACCGCCATCTGTATGAACATGGAAATACCTTCACCGCCATCTGTATGAACATGGATATGTCTACAAAGCCATCTGTATGAACATGGAAATATCTACACCGCTATCTGTATGAACATGGAAATATGTACACCGCTATCTGTGTAAACATGCATACATCTTCACCGCTATCTTTATAAACATGGAAATATCTACACTGCTATCTGTATGAACATGGACACATCTACACTGCTATCTGTTTGAACATGGAAATATCTACACCGCTATCTGCATGGAAATGGAAATATCTACACAGCTATCTGCATATACATGGAAATATCAGCACCGCTATCTGTATGAACATGGAAATATCAGCCCCTCTATCTGTATGAACATGGAAACATCTACACCACTATCTGTATGAACAAGGAAATATGTACACCGCTATCTGTATGAACATGGAAATATCTTCACCGCCATCTGTATGAACATGGAAATATCTACACCGCTATATGTATGAACATGGAATTATCTACACGGCTACCTGTATAAACATGGAAATATCAGCACTGCTATCTGTATGAACATATAAATATCTACACCGCCATATGTATTAAGATGGAGATATCTACACCGCTATCTGTATAAACATGGAAATATCTACACCGCTATCTGTATAAACATGGAAATATCTACACAGCTATCTGCATGAAAATGGAAATATCTACACAGCTATCTGCATATACATGGAAATATCTACACAGCTATCTCTTTACACATGGAAATAACTACACCGGTATCTCTATAAACATGGAAATATCTACACCGCCATCTGTATGAACATGGAAATATCTACACCGCTATCTGTATAAACACGGAAATATGTACACCGCTACCTGTATAAACATGGAAGTATCAGCACCGCTATCGGTATGAACTCGGGAATATCAACACTGCTATCTCTATGAACATGGAAATATCTACACCGCTATCTGTATTAACATGGAAATATCTTCACCGCCATCTGTATGAACATGGATATATCTACACGGCCATCAGGATGAACATCGAAATATCTACACCGCTATCTGTATGAACATGGAAATATCTACACCGCTATCTGTATGAACATGCAAATATCTACACAGCCATCTGGATGAACATGGAAATGTCTACACCGCTATATGTATGAACATGGAAATACATACACCGCTATCTGTATGAACATGGAAATATCTACACCGCTATCTGTATGAACATGGAAATATCTACACCGCTATCTGTATGAACATGGAAATATCTTCACCGCCATCTGTATGAACATGGATATATCTACACAGCCATCTGGATGAACATGGAAATATCTACACCGCTATCTGTATGAACATGGAAATATCTACACCGCTATCTGTATGAACATGGTAAGATCTTCACCGCCATCTGTATGAACATGGATATATCTACACAGCCATCTGGATGAACGTGGAAATATCTACACCGCTATCTGTGTAAACATGCATACATCTTCACCGCTATCTGTATAAACATGGAAATATCTACACCGCTATCTTTATGAACATGGAAATATCTACACGGCTAACTGTTTGAACATGGAAATATCTACACCGCTATCTGCATGAAAATGGAAATATCTACACAGCTATCTGCATATACATGGAAATATCTACACAGCTATCTCTTTACACATGGAAATAACTACACCGCTATCTCTATAAACATGGAAATATCTACACCGCCATCTGTATGAACATGGAAATATCTACACCGGTATCTGTATAAACACGGAAATATGTACACCGCTACCTGTATAAACATGGAAGTATCAGCACCGCTATCGGTATGAACATGGCAATATCAACACGGCTATCTGTATGAACATGGAAATATCTACACCGCTATCTTTATGAACATGGAAATATCTACACGGCTATCTGTATGGACATGGAAATATCTACACAGCCATCTGGATGAATATGGAATTATCTACACCGCTATCTGTATGAACATGGAAATACATACACCGCTATCTCTATGAACATGGAAATATCTACACCGCTATCTGTATGAACATGGAAATATCTACGCCGCTATCTGTATGAACATGGAAATATCTTCACCGCCATCTGTATGAACATGGATATATCTACACAGCCATCTGGATGAACATGGAAATATCTGCACCGCTATCTGGATGAACATGGAAATATCTGCACTGCTATCTTTATGAACATGGAAATATCTACACCGCTATCTGTATGAACATGCAAATATCTACACCACTACCTGTATAAACATGGAAATATCAGCACCGCTATCTGCATGAACATGGAAACATCTACACTGCTATCCTTGAAAACATGCATACATCTTCACCGCTATCTGTATAAACATGGAAATATCTACACCGCTATCTGTATGAACATGGAAATATCTACACCACTATCTGTATGAACATGGAATTATCTACACCGCTATCTGTATGAACATGGATATATCTACACAGCCATCTGGATGAACATGGAAATATCTACACCGCTATCGGTATGAACATGGAAATATCTACACAGCCATCTGGAAGAACATGAAAATATGTACACCGCTATATGTGTAAACATGCATACATCTTCACCGCTATCTGTATAAACATGGAAATATCTACACCGCTACCTGTATAAACATGGAAATAGCACCGCTATCTGTATGAACATGGAAATATCTACACCGCTATCTCTATGACCATGGAAATATCCACACCGCTATCTGTATGAACATGGAAATAGCTACACCGCTATCTGTATGAACATGGAAATATCTACACCACTATCTGTATGAACATGGAAATATCTACACCGCTATCTGTTTGAACAGCGAAATATAAACACTGCTATCTGCATGAAAATGGAAATATCTACACAGCTATCTGAATATACATGGGAAGATCTACACAGCTATCTCTTTACACATGGAAATTACTACACCGCTATTTGTATGAACATGGAAATATCTACACCGCCATCTGTATGAACATGGAAATATCTACACCGCTATCTGCATGAAAATGGAAATATCAACACAGCTATCTGCATATACATGGAAATATCTACACACCTATCTCTTTACACATGGAAATAACTACACCGCTATCTCTATAAACATGGAAATATCTACACCGCCATCTGTATGAACATGGAAATATCTACACCGGTATGTGTATAAACACGGAAATATGTACACCGCTACCTGTATAAACATGGAAGTATCAGCACCGCTATCGGTATGAACATGGCAATATCAACACGGCTATCTGTATGAACATGGAAATATCTACACCGCTATCTGTATGAACATGGAAATATCTACACGGCTATCTGTATGAACATGGAAATATCTACACAGCCATCTGGATGAATATGGAATTAACTACACCGCTATCTGTATGAACATGGAAATACATACACAGCTATCTCTATGAACATGGAAATATCTACACCGCTATCTGTATGAACATGGAAATATCTACACCGCTATCTGTATGAACATGGAAATATCTTCACCGCCATCTGTATGAACATGGATATATCTACACAGCCATCTGGATGAACATGGAAATATCTGCACCGCTATCTGGATGAACATGGAAATATCTGCACTGCTATCTTTATGAACATGGAAATATCTACACCGCTATCTGTATGAACATGCAAATATCTACACCGCTACCTGTATAAACATGGAAATATCAGCACCGCTATCTGCATGAACATGGAAACATCTACACTGCTATCCTTGAAAACATTCGTACATCTACACCGCTATCTGTATAAACATGGAAATATCTACACCGCTATCTGTATGAACATGGAAATAGCTACACCGCTATCTGTATGAACATGGAAATATCTACACCACTATCTGTATGAACATGGAATTATCTACACCGCTATCTGTATGAACATGGATATATCTACACAGCCATCTGGATGAACATGGAAATATCTACACCGCTATCGGTATGAGCATGGAAATATCTACACAGCCATCTGGATGAACATGGAAATATCTACACCGCTATCTGTATGAACATGGAAATATCTACACCGCTATCTGTATGAACATGGAAAGATCTTCACCGCCATCTGTATGAACATGGATATATCTACACAGCCATCTGGATGAACGTGGAAATATCTACACCGCTATCTGTGTAAACATGCATACATCTTCACCGCTATCTGTATAAACATGGAAATATCTACACCGCTATCTTTATGAACATGGAAATATCTACACGGCTAACTGTTTGAACATGGAAATATCTACACCGCTATCTGCATGAAAATGGAAATATCTACACAGCTATCTGCATATACATGGAAATATCTACACAGCTATCTCTTTACACATGGAAATAACTACACCGCTATCTCTATAAACATGGAAATATCTACACCGCCATCTGTATGAACATGGAAATATCTACACCGGTATCTGTATAAACACGGAAATATGTACACCGCTACCTGTATAAACATGGAAGTATCAGCACCGCTATCGGTATGAACATGGCAATATCAACACGGCTATCTGTATGAACATGGAAATATCTACACCGCTATCTTTATGAACATGGAAATATCTACACGGCTATCTGTATGGACATGGAAATATCTACACAGCCATCTGGATGAATATGGAATTATCTACACCGTTATCTGTATGAACATGGAAATACATACACCGCTATCTCTATGAACATGGAAATATCTACACCGCTATCTGTATGAACATGGAAATATCTACACCGCTATCTGTATGAACATGGAAATATCTTCACCGCCATCTGTATGAACATGGATATATCTACACAGCCATCTGGATGAACATGGAAATATCTGCACCGCTATCTGGATGAACATGGAAATATCTGCACTGCTATCTTTATGAACATGGAAATATCTACACCGCTATCTGTATGAACATGCAAATATGTACACCACTTCCTGTATAAACATGGAAATATCAGCAATGCTATCTGCATGAACATGGAAACATCTACACTGCTATCCTTGAAAACATGCATACATCTTCACCGCTATCTGTATAAACATGGAAATATCTACACCGCTATCTGTATGAACATGGAAATATCTACACCACTATCTGTATGAACATGGAATTATCTACACCGCTATCTGTATGAACATGGATATATCTACACAGCCATCTGGATGAACATGGAAATATCGACACCGCTATCGGTATGAACATGGAAATATCTACACAGCTATCTGGAAGAACATGAAAATATGTACACCGCTATATGTGTAAACATGCATACATCTTCACCGCTATCTGTATAAACATGGAAATATCTACACCGCTACCTGTATAAACATGGAAATATCACCGCTATCTGTATGAACATGGATATATCTACACCGCTATCTCTATGACCATGGAAATATCCACACCGCTATCTGTATGAACATGGAAATAGCTACACCGCTATCGGTATGAACATGGAAATATCTACACAGCCATCTGGAAGAACATGAAAATATGTACACCGCTATATGTGTAAACATGCATACATCTTCACCGCTATCTGTATAAACATGGAAATATCTACACCGCTACCTGTATAAACATGGAAATAGCACCGCTATCTGTATGAACATGGAAATATCTACACCGCTATCTCTATGACCATGGAAATATCCACACCGCTATCTGTATGAACATGGAAATAGCTACACCGCTATCTGTATGAACATGGAAATATCTACACCACTATCTGTATGAACATGGAAATATCTACACCGCTATCTGTTTGAACAGCGAAATATAAACACTGCTATCTGCATGAAAATGGAAATATCTACACAGCTATCTGAATATACATGGGAAGATCTACACAGCTATCTCTTTACACATGGAAATTACTACACCGCTATCTGTATGAACATGGAAATATCTACACCGCCATCTGTATGAACATGGAAATATCTACACCGCTATCTGCATGAAAATGGAAATATCAACACAGCTATCTGCATATACATGGAAATATCTACACACCTATCTCTTTACACATGGAAATAACTACACCGCTATCTCTATAAACATGGAAATATCTACACCGCCATCTGTATGAACATGGAAATATCTACACCGGTATGTGTATAAACACGGAAATATGTACACCGCTACCTGTATAAACATGGAAGTATCAGCACCGCTATCGGTATGAACATGGCAATATCAACACGGCTATCTGTATGAACATGGAAATATCTACACCGCTATCTGTATGAACATGGAAATATCTACACGGCTATCTGTATGAACATGGAAATATCTACACAGCCATCTGGATGAATATGGAATTAACTACACCGCTATCTGTATGAACATGGAAATACATACACCGCTATCTCTATGAACATGGAAATATCTACACCGCTATCTGTATGAACATGGAAATATCTACACCGCTATCTGTATGAACATGGAAATATCTTCACCGCCATCTGTATGAACATGGATATATCTACACAGCCATCTGGATGAACATGGAAATATCTGCACCGCTATCTGGATGAACATGGAAATATCTGCACTGCTATCTTTATGAACATGGAAATATCTACACCGCTATCTGTATGAACATGCAAATATCTACACCGCTACCTGTATAAACATGGAAATATCAGCACCGCTATCTGCATGAACATGGAAACATCTACACTGCTATCCTTGAAAACATTCGTACATCTTCACCGCTATCTGTATAAACATGGAAATATCTACACCGCTATCTGTATGAACATGGAAATAGCTACACCGCTATCTGTATGAACATGGAAATATCTACACCACTATCTGTATGAACATGGAATTATCTACACCGCTATCTGTATGAACATGGATATATCTACACAGCCATGTGGATGAACATGGAAATATCTACACCGCTATCGGTATGAGCATGGAAATATCTACACAGCCATCTGGATGAACATGAAAATATGTACACCGCTATATGTGTAAACATGCATACATCTTCACCGCTATCTGTATAAACATGGAAATATCTACACCGCTACCTGTATAAACATGGAAATATCAGCACCGCTATCTGTATGAACATGGAAATATCTACACCGCTATCTCTATGACCATGGAAATATCCACACCGCTATCTGTATGAACATGGAAATAGCTACACCGCTATCTGTATGAACATGGAAATATCTACACCACTATCTGTATGAACATGGAAATATCTACACCGCTATCTGTTTGAACAGGGAAATATATACACCGCTATCTGCATGAAAATGGAAATATCTACACAGCTATCTGAATATACATGGGAAGATCTACACAGCTATCTCTTTACACATGGAAATTACTACACCGCTATCTGTATGAACATGGAAATATCTACACCGCCATCTGTATGAACATGGAAATATCTACACCGCTATCTGCATGAACATGGAAATATCTACATCACTATCTGTATGAACATGGAAATAGCTACACAGCCATCTGTATGAACATGGAAAAATCTACACCGCTATCTGTATGAACATGGAAATATCTACACCGCTATCTGTATGAACATGGAAATATCTACATCACTATCTGTATGAACATGGAAATAGCTACACAGCCATCTGTATGAACACGGAAATATCTACACCGCTATCTGTATGAACATGGAAATACCTTCACCGCCATCTGTATGAACATGGAAATATCTTCACCGCCATCTGTATGAACATGGATATGTCTACAAAGCCATCTGTATGAACATGGAAATATCTACACCGCTATCTGTATGAACATGGAAATATGTACACCGCTATCTGTGTAAACATGCATACATCTTCACCGCTATCTTTATAAACATGGAAATATCTACACTGCTATCTGTATGAACATGGACACATCTACACCGCTATCTGTTTGAACATGGAAATATCTACACCGCTATCTGCATGGAAATGGAAATATCTACACAGCTATCTGCATATACATGGAAATATCAGCACCGCTATCTGTATGAACATCGAAATATCAGCCCCTCTATCTGTATGAACATGGAAACATCTACACCACTATCTGTATGAACAAGGAAATATGTACACCGCTATCTGTATGAACATGGAAATATCTTCACCGCCATCTGTATGAACATGGAAATATCTACACCGCTATATGTATGAACATGGAATTATCTACACGGCTACCTGTATAAACATGGAAATATCAGCACTGCTATCTGTATGAACATATAAATATCTACACCGCCATCTGTATTAAGATGGAGATATCTACACCGCTATCTGTATAAACATGGAAATATCTACACCGCTATCTGTATAAACATGGAAATATCTACACCGCTATCTGCATGAAAATGGAAATATCTACACAGCTATCTGCATATACATGGAAATATCTACACAGCTATCTCTTTACACATGGAAATAACTACAGAGGTATCTCTACAAACATGGAAATATCTACACCGCCATCTGTATGAACATGGAAATATCTACACCGCTATCTGTATAAACACGGAAATATGTACACCGCTACCTGTATAAACATGGAAGTATCAGCACCGCTATCGGTATGAACTCGGCAATATCAACACGGCTATCTCTATGAACATGGAAATATCTACACCGCTATCTGTATTAACATGGAAATATCTTCACCGCCATCTGTATGAACATGGATATATCTACACAGCCATCAGGATGAACATCGAAATATCTACACCGCTATCTGTATGAACATGGAAATATCTACACCGCTATCTGTATGAACATGCAAATATCTGCACAGCCATCTGGATGAACATGGAAATGTCTACACCGCTATATGTATGAACATGGAAATACATACACCGCTATCTGTATGAACATGGAAATATCTACACCGCTATCTGTATGAACATGGAAATATCTACACCGCTATCTGTATGAACATGGAAATATCTTCACCGCCATCTGTATGAACATGGATATATCTACACAGCCATCTGGATGAACATGGAAATATCTACACCGCTATCTGTATGAACATGGAAATATCTACACCGCTATCTGTATGAACATGGAAAGATCTTCACCGCCATCTGTATGAACATGGATATATCTACACAGCCATCTGGATGAACGTGGAAATATCTACACCGCTATCTGTGTAAACATGCATACATCTTCACCGCTATCTGTATAAACATGGAAATATCTACACCGCTATCTTTATGAACATGGAAATATCTACACGGCTAACTGTTTGAACATGGAAATATCTACACCGCTATCTGCATGAAAATGGAAATATCTACACAGCTATCTGCATATACATGGAAATATCTACACAGCTATCTCTTTACACATGGAAATAACTACACCGCTATCTCTATAAACATGGAAATATCTACACCGCCATCTGTATGAACATGGAAATATCTACACCGGTATCTGTATAAACACGGAAATATGTACACCGCTACCTGTATAAACATGGAAGTATCAGCACCGCTATCGGTAGGAACATGGCAATATCAACACGGCTATCTGTATGAACATGGAAATATCTACACCGCTATCTGTATGAACATGGAAATATCTACACGGCTATCTGTATGAACATGGAAATATCTACACAGCCATCTGGATGAATATGGAATTATCTACACCGCTATCTGTATGAACATGGAAATACATACACCGCTATCTCTATGAACATGGAAATATCTACACCGCTATCTGTATGAACATGGAAATATCCACACCGCTATCTGTATGAACATGGAAATATCTTCACCGCCATCTGTATGAACATGGATATATCTACACAGCCATCTGGATGAACATGGAAATATCTGCACCGCTATCTGGATGAACATGGAAATATCTGCACCGCTATCTGGATGAACATGGAAATATCTACACCGCTACCTGTAAAAACATGGAAATATCAGCACCGCTATCTGAATGAATATGTAAATATCTACACCGCTATCTCTATGAACGTGGAAATATCTACACCGCTATCTGTATGAACATGGAAATAGCTACACCGCTATCTGTATGAAGATGGAAATATCTACACCACTATCTGTATGAACATGGAAATATCTACACCTCTATCTGTATGAACATGGAAATATCTACACTGCTATCTGTTTGAACAGGGAAATATATACAACGCTATCTGTATGAAAATGGAAATATCTACACAGCTATCTGCTTATACATGGAAATATCTATACAGCTATCTCTTTACACATGGAAATAACTACACCGCTATCTGTATGAACATGGAAATATCTATACCGCCATCTGTATGAACATGGAAATATCTGCACCGCCATCTGTATGAACATATAAATATCTACACCGCCATCTGTATTAAGAAGGAGATATCTACACCGCTATCTGTATAAACATGGAAATATATACACTGCAATCTGTATAAACATGGAAATATCTACACCGCTATCTGTGTAAACATGGAAATATCTACACCGTTACATGTATAAACATGGAAATATCAGCACCGCTATCGGTATGAACACGGAAATATCTACACCGCTATCTGTATGAACATGGAAATATCTACACCGCTATCTGTATGAACATGGAAATATGTTCACTGCCTTTTGTTTGAACATGGATATATCTACACAGCCATCTGGATGAACATGGAAATATCTACACCGCTATCTGTATGAACATGGAAATATCTACACTGCTGTCCTTGTAAACATGCATACATCTTCACTGCTATCTGTATAAACATGGAAATATCTACACCGCTATCTGTATGAACATGGAAATATCTACACCGCTATCTGTTTGAACATGGAAATATCTACACCGCTATCCGCATGAAAATGGAAATATCTACACAGCTATCTGCATACACATGGAAATATCTACAAAGCTATCTCTTTACACATGGAAATAACTACACCGCTATCTCTATAAACATGGAAATATCTGCACCGCCATCTATATGAACATGGAAATATCTGCACCGCCATCTGTATGAACATATAAATATCTACACCGCCATCTGTATTAAGATGGAGATATCTACACATCTATCTGTATAAACTTGGAAATATCTACACCGCTATCTGTATAAACATGGAAATATCTACACCACTATCTGTATAAACATGGAAATATCTACACCGCTACCTGTATAAACATGGAAATTTCAGCATAGCTATCTGTATGAACATGGAAATATCTACACTGCTATCTCTTTGAACATGGAAATATCTACACCGCTCTCTGTATGAACATGGAAATAGCTACACCACTATCTGTATGAACACGGAAATATCTACACCACTATCTGTATGAACAAGGAAATATCTACACCGCTATCTGTTTGAACATGGATATATCTACACAGCCATCTGTATGAACATGGAAATATCTACACCGCTATCAGTATGAACATGGAAATATCTACACCGCTATCTGTATGAACATGGATATATCTACACAGCCGTCTGGATGAACATGGAAATATCTACACTGCTATCTGTGTAGACATGCATACATCTTCACCACTATCTGTATAAACTTGGAAATATCTACACCGCTATCTGTTTGAACATGGAAATATCTACACCGCCATCTGTATTAACATGGGAATATCTGCACCGCCATCTGTATGAACATATAAATATCTACACCGCCATCTGTATTAAGATGGAGATATCTACACCGCAACCTGTATAAACATGGAAATATCAGCACCGCTATCTGTTTGAACACGGAAATATCTACACTGCTATCTGTATGAACATGGAAATATCTACACATCTATCTGTATGAGCATGGAAATATCTACATCGCTATCTGTATGAACATGGAAATATCTACACCGCTATCTGTTTGAACATGGAAATATCTACACCGCTATCTGCATGAAAATGGAAATATCTACACAGCTATCTGCATATACATGGAAATATCTACACAGCTATCTGTATGAACATGGAAATATCTGCACCGCCATCTGTATGAACATATAAACATCTACACCGCCGTCTGTATTAAGAAGGAGTTATCTACACCGCTATCAGTATAAACAAGGAAATATCTACCCTGCTGTCTATATAAACATGGAAATATCTACACCGCTATCTGTATGAACATGGAAATATCTACACCGCTACCTGTATAAACATGGAAATAACAGCACCGCTATCGGTATGAACATGGAAATATCTACACCGCTATGTGTAGGAACATGGAAATATCTACACCGCCATCTGTGTGAACATGGAAATATCTTCACTGCCATCTTTATGAACATGGATATATCTACACAGCCATCTGGATGAACATGGAAATATCTACACCGCTATCTGTATGAACATGGAAATATCTACACTGCTATCCTTGTAAACATGCATACATCTTCACCGCTATCTGTATAAACATGGAAATATCTACACCGCTATCTGTATGAACATGGAAATATCTACAACGCTATCTGTTTGAACATGGAAATATCTACACCGCTATCCGCATGAAAATGGAAATATCTACACAGCAGTCTGCATACACATGGAAATATCTACAAAGCTATCTCTTTGCACATGGAAATAACTACACCGCTATCTCTATAAACATGGAAATATCTACACGGCCATCTATATGAACACGGAAATATCTGCACCGCCATCTGTATGAACATATAAATATCTACACCACCATCTGTATTAAGATGGAGATATCTACACATCTATCTGTATAAACTTGGAAATATCTACACCGCTATCTGTATAAACATGGAAATATCTACACCAATATCTGTATAAACATGGAAATATCTACACCGCTACCTGTATAAATATGGAAATATCAGCACAGCTATCTGTATGAACATGGAAATATCTACACCGCTATCTCCTTGAACATGGAAATATCTACACCGCTATCTCCTTGAACATGGAAATATCTACACCGCTATCTGTATGAACATGGAAATAGCTACACCGCTATCTTTATGAACATGGAAATATCTACACCACTATCTGTATGAACATGGAAATATCTACACCGCTATCTGTATGAACATGGATATATCTATACAGCCATCTGGATGAACATGGAAATATCTACACCGCTATCTGTATGAACATGGAAATATCTACACCGCTATCTGTATGAACATGGATATATCTACACAGCCATGTGGATGAACATGGAAATATCTACACCGCTATCGGTATGAGCATGGAAATATCTACACAGCCATCTGGATGAACATGAAAATATGTACACCGCTATATGTGTAAACATGCATACATCTTCACCGCTATCTGTATAAACATGGAAATATCTACACCGCTACCTGTATAAACATGGAAATATCAGCACCGCTATCTGTATGAACATGGAAATATCTACACCGCTATCTCTATGACCATGGAAATATCCACACCGCTATCTGTATGAACATGGAAATAGCTACACCGCTATCTGTATGAACATGGAAATATCTACACCACTATCTGTATGAACATGGAAATATCTACACCGCTATCTGTTTGAACAGGGAAATATATACACCGCTATCTGCATGAAAATGGAAATATCTACACAGCTATCTGAATATACATGGGAAGATCTACACAGCTATCCCTTTACACATGGAAATAACTACACCGCTATCTGTATGAACATGGAAATATCTACACCGCCATCTGTATGAACATGGAAATATCTACACCGCTATCTGCATGAACATGGAAATATCTACATCACTATCTGTATGAACATGGAAATAGCTACACAGCCATCTGTATGAACATGGAAAAATCTACACCGCTATCTGTATGAACATGGAAATATCTACATCACTATCTGTATGAACATGGAAATAGCTACACAGCCATCTGTATGAACATGGAAATATCTACACCGCTATCTGTATGAACATGGAAATACCTTCACCGCCATCTGTATGAACATGGAAATATCTTCACCGCCATCTGTATGAACATGGATATGTCCACAAAGCCATCTGTATGAACATGGAAATATCTACACCGCTATCTGTATGAACATGGAAATATGTACACCGCTATCTGTGTAAACATGCATACATCTTCACCGCTATCTTTATAAACATGGAAATATCTACACTGCTATCTGTATGAACATGGACACATCTACACCGCTATCTGTTTGAACATGGAAATATCTACACCGCTATCTGCATGGAAATGGAAATATCTACACAGCTATCTGCATATACATGGAAATATCAGCACCGCTATCTGTATGAACATCGAAATATCAGCCCCTCTATCTGTATGAACATGGAAACATCTACACCACTATCTGTATGAACAAGGAAATATGTACACCGCTATCTGTATGAACATGGAAATATCTTCACTGCCATCTGTATGAACATGGAAATATCTACACCGCTATATGTATGAACATGGAATTATCTACACGGCTACCTGTATAAACATGGAAATATCAGCACTGCTATCTGTATGAACATATAAATATCTACACCGCCATCTGTATTAAGATGGAGATATCTACACCGCTATCTGTATAAACATGGAAATATCTACACCGCTATCTGTATAAACATGGAAATATCTACACCGCTATCTGCATGAAAATGGAAAAATCTACACAGCTATCTGCATATACATGGAAATATCTACACAGCTATCTCTTTACACATGGAAATAACTACAGAGGTATCTCTACAAACATGGAAATATCTACACCGCCATCTGTATGAACATGGAAATATCTACACCGCTATCTGTATAAACACGGAAATATGTACACCGCTACCTGTATAAACATGGAAGTATCAGCACCGCTATCGGCATGAACTCGGCAATATCAACACGGCTATCTCTATGAACATGGAAATATCTACACCGCTATCTGTATTAACATGGAAATATCTTCACCGCCATCTGTATGAACATGGATATATCTACACAGCCATCAGGATGAACATCGAAATATCTACACCGCTATCTGTATGAACATGGAAATATCTACACCGCTATCTGTATGAACATGCAAATATCTGCACAGCCATCTGGATGAACATGGAAATGTCTACACCGCTATATGTATGAACATGGAAATACATACACCGCTATCTGTATGAACATGGAAATATCTACACCGCTATCTGTATGAACATGGAAATATCTACACCGCTATCTGTATGAACATGGAAATATCTTCACCGCCATCTGTATGAACATGGATATATCTACACAGCCATCTGGATGAACATGGAAATATCTACACCGCTATCTGTATGAACATGGAAATATCTACACCGCTATCTGTATGAACATGGAAAGATCTTCACCGCCATCTGTATGAACATGGATATATCTACACAGCCATCTGGATGAACGTGGAAATATCTACACCGCTATCTGTGTAAACATGCATACATCTTCACCGCTATCTGTATAAACATGGAAATATCTACACCGCTATCTTTATGAACATGGAAATATCTACACGGATAACTGTTTGAACATGGAAATATCTACACCGCTATCTGCATGAAAATGGAAATATCTACACAGCTATCTGCATATACATGGAAATATCTACACAGCTAACTCTTTACACATGGAAATAACTACACCGCTATCTCTATAAACATGGAAATATCTACACCGCCATCTGTATGAACATGGAAATATCTACACCGGTATCTGTATAAACACGGAAATATGTACACCGCTACCTGTATAAACATGGAAGTATCAGCACCGCTATCGGTATGAACATGGCAATATCAACACGGCTATCTGTATGAACATGGAAATATCTACACCGCTATCTGTATGAACATGGAAATATCTACACGGCTATCTGTATGAACATGGAAATATCTACACAGCCATCTGGATGAATATGGAATTATCTACACCGCTATCTGTATGAACATGGAAATACATACACCGCTATCTCTATGAACATGGAAATATCTACACCGCTATCTGTATGAACATGGAAATATCTACACCGCTATCTGTATGAACATGGAAATATCTTCACCGCCATCTGTATGAACATGGATATATCTACACAGCCATCTGGATGAACATGGAAATATCTGCACCGCTATCTGGATGAACATGGAAATATCTGCACCGCTATCTGGATGAACATGGAAATATCTACACCGCTACCTGTAAAAACATGGAAATATCAGCACCGCTATCTGAATGAATATGTAAATATCTACACCGCTATCTCTATGAACGTGGAAATATCTACACCGCTATCTGTATGAACATGGAAATAGCTACACCGCTATCTGTATGAAGATGGAAATATCTACACCACTATCTGTATGAACATGGAAATATCTACACCTCTATCTGTATGAACATGGAAATATCTACACTGCTATCTGTTTGAACAGGGAAATATATACAACGCTATCTGTATGAAAATGGAAATATCTACACAGCTATCTGCATATACATGGAAATATCTACACAGCTATCTCTTTACACATGGAAATAACTACACCGCTATCTGTATGAACATGGAAATATCTATACCGCCATCTGTATGAACATGGAAATATCTGCACCGCCATCTGTATGAACATATAAATATCTACACCGCCATCTGTATTAAGAAGGAGATATCTACACCGCTATCTGTATAAACATGGAAATATATACACTGCAATCTGTATAAACATGGAAATATCTACACCGCTATCTGTGTAAACATGGAAATATCTACACCGTTACATGTATAAACATGGAAATATCAGCACCGCTATCGGTATGAACACGGAAATATCTACACCGCTATCTGTATGAACATGGAAATATCTACACCGCTATCTGTATGAACATGGAAATATGTTCACTGCCTTTTGTTTGAACATGGATATATCTACACAGCCATCTGGATGAACATGGAAATATCTACACCGCTATCTGTATGAACATGGAAATATCTACACTGCTGTCCTTGTAAACATGCATACATCTTCACTGCTATCTGTATAAACATGGAAATATCTACACCGCTATCTGTATGAACATGGAAATATCTACACCGCTATCTGTTTGAACATGGAAATATCTACACCGCTATCCGCATGAAAATGGAAATATCTACACAGCTATCTGCATACACATGGAAATATCTACAAAGCTATCTCTTTACACATGGAAATAACTACACCGCTATCTCTATAAACATGGAAATATCTGCACCGCCATCTATATGAACATGGAAATATCTGCACCGCCATCTGTATGAACATATAAATATCTACACCGCCATCTGTATTAAGATGGAGATATCTACACATCTATCTGTATAAACTTGGAAATATCTACACCGCTATCTGTATAAACATGGAAATATCTACACCACTATCTGTATAAACATGGAAATATCTACACCGCTACCTGTATAAACATGGAAATTTCAGCATAGCTATCTGTATGAACATGGAAATATCTACACTGCTATCTCTTTGAACATGGAAATATCTACACCGCTCTCTGTATGAACATGGAAATAGCTACACCACTATCTGTATGAACACGGAAATATCTACACCACTATCTGTATGAACAAGGAAATATCTACACCGCTATCTGTTTGAACATGGATATATCTACACAGCCATCTGTATGAACATGGAAATATCTACACCGCTATCAGTATGAACATGGAAATATCTACACCGCTATCTGTATGAACATGGATATATCTACACAGCCGTCTGGATGAACATGGAAATATCTACACTGCTATCTGTGTAGACATGCATACATCTTCACCACTATCTGTATAAACTTGGAAATATCTACACCGCTATCTGTTTGAACATGGAAATATCTACACCGCCATCTGTATTAACATGGGAATATCTGCACCGCCATCTGTATGAACATATAAATATCTACACCGCCATCTGTATTAAGATGGAGATATCTACACCGCAACCTGTATAAACATGGAAATATCAGCACCGCTATCTGTTTGAACACGGAAATATCTACACTGCTATCTGTATGAACATGGAAATATCTACACATCTATCTGTATGAGCATGGAAATATCTACATCGCTATCTGTATGAACATGGAAATATCTACACCGCTATCTGTTTGAACATGGAAATATCTACACCGCTATCTGCATGAAAATGGAAATATCTACACAGCTATCTGCATATACATGGAAATATCTACACAGCTATCTGTATGAACATGGAAATATCTGCACCGCCATCTGTATGAACATATAAACATCTACACCGCCGTCTGTATTAAGAAGGAGTTATCTACACCGCTATCTGTATAAACAAGGAAATATCTACCCTGCTGTCTATATAAACATGGAAATATCTACACCGCTATCTGTATGAACATGGAAATATCTACACCGCTACCTGTATAAACATGGAAATAACAGCACCGCTATCGGTATGAACATGGAAATATCTACACCGCTATGTGTAGGAACATGGAAATATCTACACCGCCATCTGTGTGAACATGGAAATATCTTCACTGCCATCTTTATGAACATGGATATATCTACACAGCCATCTGGATGAACATGGAAATATCTACACCGCTATCTGTATGAACATGGAAATATCTACACTGCTATCCTTGTAAACATGCATACATCTTCACCGCTATCTGTATAAACATGGAAATATCTACACCGCTATCTGTATGAACATGGAAATATCTACAACGCTATCTGTTTGAACATGGAAATATCTACACCGCTATCCGCATGAAAATGGAAATATCTACACAGCAGTCTGCATACACATGGAAATATCTACAAAGCTATCTCTTTGCACATGGAAATAACTACACCGCTATCTCTATAAACATGGAAATATCTACACGGCCATCTATATGAACACGGAAATATCTGCACCGCCATCTGTATGAACATATAAATATCTACACCACCATCTGTATTAAGATGGAGATATCTACACATCTATCTGTATAAACTTGGAAATATCTACACCGCTATCTGTATAAACATGGAAATATCTACACCACTATCTGTATAAACATGGAAATATCTACACCGCTACCTGTATAAATATGGAAATATCAGCACAGCTATCTGTATGAACATGGAAATATCTACACCGCTATCTCCTTGAACATGGAAATATCTACACCGCTATCTCCTTGAACATGGAAATATCTACACCGCTATCTGTATGAACATGGAAATAGCTACACCGCTATCTTTATGAACATGGAAATATCTACACCACTATCTGTATGAACATGGAAATATCTACACCGCTATCTGTATGAACATGGATATATCTATACAGCCATCTGGATGAACATGGAAATATCTACACCGCTATCTGTATGAACATGGAAATATCTACACCGCTATCTGTATGAACATGGATATATCTACACAGCCATCTGGATGAACATGGAAATATCTACACTGCTATCTGTGTAGACATGCATACATCTTCACCGCTATCTGTATAAACATGGAAATATCTACACCACTATCTGTTTGAACATGGAAATATATACACCGCTATCTGCATGAAAATGGAAATATCTACACAGCTATCTCTTTACACATGGAAAAAACTACACCGCTATCTGTATGAGCATGGAAATATCTACACCGCCATCTCTATTAAGATGGAGATATCTACACCGCTATCTGTATAAACATGGAAATATCTACACCGCTACCTGTATAAACATGGAAATATCAGCACCGCTATCTGTATGAACATGGAAATATCTACACTGCTATCTGTATGAACATGGAAATAACTACACCTCTATCTGTATGAACATGGATATATCTACACCGCTATCTGTATGAACATGGAAATATCTACACCTCTATCTGTATGAACATGGAAATATCTGCACCGCCATCTGTATGAACATATAAACATCTACACCGCCGTCTGTATTAAGAAGGAGAAATCTACACCGCTATCTGTATAAACAAGGAAATATCTACACTGCTGTCTGTATAAACATGGAAATATCTACACCGCTATCTGTATGAACATGGAAATATCTACACCGCTACCTGTATAAACATGGAAATAACAGCACCGCTATCGGTATGAAAATGGAAATATCTACACTGCCATCTGTATGAACATGGAAATATCTTCACCGCCATCTGCATGAACATGGATATATCTACACAGCCATCTGTATGAACATGGAAATATCTAACCCGCTATCTGTATGAACATGGAAATATCTACACCGCTATCTGTATGAACATGGAAATATCTTCAACGCCATCTGTATGAAAATGCATATGTCTACACAGCCCTCTGGATGAACATGGAAATATCTACACCGCTATCTGTATGAACATAGAAATATCTACACCGCTATCTGTGTAAACATGCATACATCTTCACCGCTATCTGTAGAAACATGGAAATATCTACACCGCTATCTGTATGAACATGGAAACATCTATACTGCTATCTATTTGAAGATGGAAATATCTACACCGCTATCTGCATGAAAATGGAAATATCTACACAGATATCTGCATATACATGGAAATATCTACACAGCTATCTCTTTACACATGGAAATATCTACACCGCTATCTATATAAACATGGAAATATCTACACCGCCATCTGTATGAACATGGAAATATCTGCACCGCCACCAGTATGAACATATAAATATCTCCACCGCCATCTGTATAAAGAAGGAGATATCTACACCGCTATCTGTATAAACATGGAAATATCTACACCGATATCTGTATGAACATGGAAATATTTACACCGCTATCTGTATGAACATGGAAATATCTACACCGCTATGTGTATGAACATGGAAATATCTTCACCGCCATCCGTATGAACATGGATATATCTACACAGCCATATGTATGAACATGGAAATATCTAACCCGCTATCTGTATGAACATGGAAATATCTACACCGCTATCTGTATGCACATGGAAATATCTACACCTCCATCTGTATGAACATGGAAATATCTGCACCGCCATCTGTATGAAGATATAAACATCTACACCGCCGTCTGTATTAAGAAGGAGAAATCTACACCCCTATCTGTATAAACAAGGAAATATCTACACTGCTGTCTGTATAAACATGGAAATATCTACACCGCTATCTGTATGAACATGGAAATATCTACACCGCTACCTGTATAAACATGGAAATATCTACACGGCTATCTGTATAAACATGGAAATATCAACACCGCTACCTGTATAAATATGGAAATATCAGCACAGCTATCAGTATGAACATGGAAATATCTACACCGCTATCTCCTTGAACATGGAAATATCTACACCGCTATCTGTATGAACATTGAAATAGCTACACCGCTATCTTTATGAACATGGAAATATCTACACCACTATCTGTATGAACATGGAAATATCTACACCGCTATCTGTATGAACATGGATATATCTACACAGCCATCTGGATGAACATGGAAATACCTACCCCGCTATCTGTATGAACATGGAAATATCTACACCGATATCTGAATGAACATGGAAATATCTACACAGCCATCTGGATGAACATGGAAATATCTACACTGCTATCTGTGTAGACATGCATACATCTTCACCGATATCTGTATAAACATGGAAATATCTACACCGCTATCTGTTTGAACATGGAAATATATACACCGCTATCTGCATGAAAATGGAAATATCTACACAGCTATCTGCATATACATGGAAATATCTACACAGCTATCTCTTTACACATGGAAAAAACTACACCGCTATCTGTATGAGCATGGAAATATCTACACCGCCATATGTATTAACATGGGAATATCTGCACCGCCATCTGTATGAACATATAAATATCTACACCGCCATCTCTATTAAGATGGAGATATCTACACCGCTATCTGTATAAACATGGATATATCTACACCGCTACCTGTATAAACATGGAAATATCAGCACAGCTATCTGTCTGAACATGGAAATATCTACACCGCTATCTGTATGAACATGGAAATATCTACACCTCTATCTGTATGAACATGGAAATATCTACACCGCTATCTGTAAAACATGGAAATATCTGCACCACCATCTGTATGAACATATAAACATCTACGCCGGAGTCTGTATTAAGAAGGAGAAATCTACACCGCTCTCAGTATAAACAAGGAAATATCTACACTGCTGTCTGTATAAACATGGAAATATCTACAACGCTATCTGTATGAACATGGAAATATCTACACCGCTACCTGTATAAACATGAAAATAACAGCACCGCTATCGGTATGAACATGGAAATATCTACACCGCTATGTGTAGGAACATGGAAATATCTACACCGCCATCTGTATGAAAATGGAAATATCTTCATCGCCATCTGTATGAACATGGATATATCTACACAGCCATCTGTATGAACATGGAAATATCTAACCCGCTATCTGTATGAACATGGAAATATCTACACTGCTATCTGTATGAACATGTAAATATCTTCAACGCCATCTGTATGAAAATGGACATGTCTACACAGCCATCTGGATGAACATGGAAATATCTACACCGCTATCTGTATGAACATGGAAATATCTACACCGCTATCTGTGTAAACATGCATACATCTTCACCGCTATCTGTATAAACATGGAAATATCTACACCGATATCTGTATGAACATGGAAATATCTACACTGCTATCTATTTGAACATGGAAATATCTACACCGCTATCTGCATGAAAATGGAAATATCTACACAGATATCTGCATATACATGGAAATATCTACACAGCTATCTCTTTGCACATGGAAATATCTACACCGCTATCTCTATAAACATGGAAATATCAACACCGCTATCTGTATGAACATGGAAATATCTGCACCGCCATCTGTATGAACATATAAATATCTCCACCGCCATCTGTATAAAGAAGGAGATATCTACACCGCTATCTGTATAACCATGGAAATATCTACACCGCTATCTGTATGAACATGGAAATATATACACCGCTATCTGTATGAACATGGAAATATCTACACCGCTATCTGTATGAACATGGAAATATCTTCACCGCCATCTGTATGAACATGGATATATCTACACAGCCATCTGGATGAACATGGAAATATCTACACCGCTATCTGTATGCACATGGAAATATCAACACCGCTATCTGTGTAAACATGCATACATCTTCACCGCTATCTGCATGAAAATGGAAATATCTACACAGCTATCTGCATATACATGGAAATATCTACAAAGCTATCTCTTTACACATGGAAATAACTACACTGCTATCTCTATAATCATGGAAATATCTACACCGCCATCTGTATGAACATGGAAATATCTGCACCGCCATCTGTATGAACATATAAATTTCTACACCGCCATCTTTACTAAGATGGAGACATCTACACCGCTATCTGTATAAACTTGGAAAAACCTACACCGCTATCTGTATAAGCATGGAAATATCTACACGGCTACCTGTATAAACATGGAAATATCAGCACCGCTATCTGTATGCACATATAAATATCTACACCGCCATCTGTATTAAGATGGAGATATCTTCACCGCTATCTGTATAAACCTGGAAATATCTACGCCGCTATCTGTATAAACTTCGACATATCTACACCGCTATCTGTACAAACATGGAAATAGCTACACCGCTACCTGTATAAACATGGAAATATCAGCACCGCTATCAGTATGAACATGGAAGTATCTACACCGCCATCTTTATGAACATGGAAATATCTGCACCGCCATCTGTTTTAAGATGGAGATATCTACACCGCTATCTGTATAAACATGGAAATATCTACACCGCTATGTGTATAAACATGGAAATATCTACACCGCTATCTGTATAAACATGGAAATATCTACACTGCTACCTGTATAAACATGGAAATATCAGCACCGCTATCTGCATGAACATAGAAATATCTACACCGCCATCTGTATGAACATGGAAAAATCTTTACCGCCATCTGTATGAACATGGATATATCTACACAGCCATCTGTATGAACATGGAAATATCTTCACCGCCATCTGCATGAACATGGATATGTCTACACAGCCGTCTGGATGAACATGGAAATATCTACACCGCTATCTGTATGAACATGGAAATATCTACACCGCAATCTGTGTAAACATGCATACATCTTCACCGCTATTTGTATAAACATGGTAATATCCACACCGCTATCTGTATGAACATGGAAATATCTACACCGCTATCTGTTTCAACATGGAAATATCTACACCGCTATTTGCATGAAAATGGAAATATCTACACAGTTATCTGCATTTACATGGAAATATCAACACAGCTATCTCTTTGCACATGGAAATAACTACACCGCTATCTCTATAAACATGGAAATATCTACACCACCATCTGTATGAACATGGAAATATCTGCACCGCCATCTGTATGAACATATAAATATCTACAAGGCCATCTGTATTAAGAAGGAGATATCTACACCACTATCTATATAAACATGGAAATATCTACGCCGCTATCTGTATGAACATGGAAATATCTACACCGCTACCTATATAAACACGGAAATATGTACACCGCTACCTGTATAAACATGGAAGTATCAGCACCGCTATCGGTATGAACATGGCAATATCTACACGGCTATCTGTATGAACATGGAAATATCTACACCGCTATTTGTATGAATATGGAAATATCTACACCACTATCTGTATAAACATGGAAATAGCTACACAGCCATCTGGATGAACATGGAAATATCTACACCGCTATCTGAATGAACATGGATATATCTACACAGCCATCTGGATGAACATGGAAATATCTACACCGCTATCTGTATGAACATGGAAATACATACACCGCTATCTGTATGAACATGGAAATATCTACACCGCTATCTGTATGAACATGGAAATATCTACACCGCCATCTGTATGAACATGGAAATGTCTTCACTGCCATCTGTATGAACATGGATATATCTACACGGCCATCTGGATGAACATGGAAATATCTGCACCGCTATCTGTATGAACATGGAAATATCTACACCGCTATCTGTATGAACATGGATATATCTACACAGCCATCTGGATAAACATGGAAATATCTACACCGCTATCTGTGTAAACATGCATACATCTTCACCGCTATCTGTATAAACATGGAAATATCTACACTGCTATCTTTATGAACATGGAAATATCTACACCGCTAACTGTTTGAACAGGGAAATATATACACCGCTATATGCATGAAAATGGAAATGTCTACACAGCTATCTGCATATGCATGGAAATATCTACACAGCTATCTCTTTACACATGGAAATAACTACACCGCTATCTGTATGAACATGGAAATATCTACACCGCCATCTGTATGAACATGGAAATATCTGCACCGCCATCTGAATGAACATATAAATAACTACACCGCCATCTGTATTAAGATGGAGATATCTACACCGATATCTGTATAAACATGGAAATATCTACACCGCTATGTGTATAAACATGGAAATATCTACACCGCTATCTGTATAAACATGGAAATATCTACACCGCTACCTGGATAAACATGGAAATATCAGCACTGCTATCAGTATGAACATGGAAGTATCTACAACGCCATCTGTGTGAACATGGAAATATCCTCACCGCCATCTGTATGAACATGGAAATATCTGCACCGCCATCAGTATGAACATATAAATATCTACACCGCCATCAGTATTAAGATGGAGATATCTACACCGCTATCTGTATAAACATGGAACTATCTACACCGCTATGTGTATAAACATGGAAATATCTACACCACTATCTATATGAACATATCTACACTGCTATCTGTATGAACATGGATATATCTACACAGCCGTCTGGATGAACATGGAAATATCTACACCGCTATCTGTATGAACATGGAAATATCTACACCACTATCTGTATGAACATGGAAATATCTACACCGCTATCTGTTTGAACAGGGAAATATATACACCGCTATCTGCATGAAAATGGAAATATCTACACAGCTATCTGCATATACATGGAAATATCTATACAGCTATCTCTTTACACATGGAAATAACTACACCGCTATCTGTATGAACATGGAAATATCTACACCGCCATCTGTATGAACATGGAAAAATCTGCACCGCCATCTCTATGAACATATAAATATCTACACTGCCATCTGTATTAATAAGGAGATATCTACACGCCATCTGTATAAACATGGAAATATCTACACTGCTATCTGTATAAACATGGAAATATCTACACCGCTATCTGTATAAACATGGAAATTTCTACACCGCTACCTGTATAAACATGGAAATATCAGCACCGCTATCGGTATGAACACAGAAATATCTACACCGCTATCTGTATGAACATGGAAATATCTACACCGCTATCTGTATGAACATGGAAATATCTTCACTGTCATCTGTGTGAACATGGATATATCTCCACAGCCATCTGGATGAACATGGAAATATCTACACCGCTATCTGTATGAACATGGAAATATCTACACAGCCATCTTGATGAACATGAAAATATCTACAACGCTATATGTGTAAACATGCATACATCTTCACCGCCATCTGTATAAACATGGAAATATCTACACCGCTACCTGTATAAACATGGAAATATCAGCACCGCTATCTGCATGAACATGGAAACATCTACACTGCTATCCTTGTAAACATGCATACATCTTCACCGCTATCTGTATAAACATGGAAATATCTACACCGCTATCTGTATGAACATGGAAATAGCTACACCGCTATCTGTATGAACATGGAAATATCTACACCACTATCTGTATGAACATGGAATTATCTACACCGCTATCTGTATGAACATGGATATATCTACACAGCCATCTGGATGAACATGGAAATATCTACACAGCTATCGGTATGAACATGGAAATATCTACACCGCTATCTGTATGAACATGGAAATATCTACACCGCTATCTGTTTGAACATGGAAATATCTACACCGCTATCTGCATGAAAATGGAAATATCTACACAGCTATCTGCATACACATGGAAATATCTACAAAGATATCTCTTTACACATGGAAATAACTACACCGCTATCTCTATAAACATGGAAATATCTACACCGCCATCTATATGAACATGGAAATATCTGCACCGCCATCTGTATGAACATATAAATATCTACACCACCATCTGTATTAAGATGGAGATATCTACACCGCTATCTGTATAAACTTGGAAATATCTACACCGCTATCTGAATAAACATGGAAATATCTACATCAGTATCTGTATAAACATGGAAATATCTACACCGCTACCTGTAAAAACATGGAAATATCAGCACCGCTATCTGTATGAACATGTAAATATCTACACCGCTATCTCTATGAACGTGGAAATATCTACCCCGCTATCTGTATGAACATGGAAATATCTACAACGCCATCTGTATGAACCTGGAAATATCTTCACCGCCATCTGTATGAACATGGATATATCTACACAGCCATCTGGATGAACATGGAAATAACTACACCGCTATCTGTATGAACATGGAAATATTTACACCGCTATCTGTATAAACATGGAAATATCTACACAGCCATCAGGATGAACATGGAAATATCTACACTGCTATCTGTATGAACATGGAAATACATACACCGCTATCTGTATGAACATGGAAATATCTACACCGCTATCTGTATGAACATGGAAATATCTACACCGCTATCTGTATGAACATGGAAATATCTTCACCGCCATCTGTATGAACATGGATATATCTACACAGCCATGTGGATTAACATGGAAATATCTACACCGATATCTGTGAAAACATGCATATATCTTCACCGCTATCTGTATAAACATGGAAATATCTACACCGCTATCTTTATGAACATGGAAATATCTACACCGCTAACTGTTTGAACAGGGAAATATATACACCGCTATCTGCATGAAAATAGAAATATCTACACCACTATCTGTATGAACATGGAAATACATACACCCCTATCTGTATGAACATGGAAATATCTACACCGCTATCAGTATGAACATGGAAATATCTACACCGCTATCTGTATGAACATGGAAATATTTTCACCGCCATCTGTATGAACATGGATATATCTACACAGCCATCTGGATTAACATGGAAATATCTACACCGCTATCTGTATGAACATTGAAATATCTACACCGCTATCTGTATGAACATGGAAATATCTACACCGCTATCAGTATGAACATGGAAATATCTACACCGCTATCTGTATGAACATGGAAATATCTACACCGCTATCTGTGTAAACATGCATACATCTTCACCGCTATCTGTATAAACATGGAAATATCTACACCGCTATCTGTATGAACATGGAAATATCTACACTGCTATCTATTTGAACATGGAAATATCTACACCGCTATCTGCATGAAAATGGAAATATCTACACAGATATCTGCATATACATGGAAATATCTACACAGCTATCTCTTTGCACATGGAAATATCTACACCGCTATCTCTATAAACATGGAAATATCAACACCGCTATCTGTATGAACATGGAAATATCTGCACCGCCATCTGTATGAACATATAAATATCTCCACCGCCATCTGTATAAAGAAGGAGATATCTACACCGCTATCTGTATAACCATGGAAATATCTACACCGCTATCTGTATGAACATGGAAATATATACACCGCTATCTGTATGAACATGGAAATATCTACACCGCTATCTGTATGAACATGGAAATATCTTCACCGCCATCTGTATGAACATGGATATATCTACACAGCCATCTGGATGAACATGGAAATATCTACACCGCTATCTGTATGCACATGGAAATATCTACACCGCTATCTGTGTAAACATGCATACATCTTCACCGCTATCTGCATGAAAATGGAAATATCTACACAGCTATCTGCATATACATGGAAATATCTACAAAGCTATCTCTTTACACATGGAAATAACTACACTGCTATCTCTATAATCATGGAAATATCTACACCGCCATCTGTATGAACATGGAAATATCTGCACCGCCATCTGTATGAACATATAAATTTCTACACCGCCATCTGTACTAAGATGGAGACATCTACACCGCTATCTGTATAAACTTGGAAAAACCTACACCGCTATCTGTATAAGCATGGAAATATCTACACGGCTACCTGTATAAACATGGAAATATCAGCACCGCTATCTGTATGCACATATAAATATCTACACCGCCATCTGTATTAAGATGGAGATATCTTCACCGCTATCTGTATAAACCTGGAAATATCTACGCCGCTATCTGTATAAACTTCGACATATCTACACCGCTATCTGTACAAACATGGAAATAGCTACACCGCTACCTGTATAAACATGGAAATATCAGCACCGCTATCAGTATGAACATGGAAGTATCTACACCGCCATCTTTATGAACATGGAAATATCTGCACCGCCATCTGTTTTAAGATGGAGATATCTACACCGCTATCTGTATAAACATGGAAATATCTACACCTCTATGTGTATAAACATGGAAATATCTACACCGCTATCTGTATAAACATGGAAATATCTACACTGCTACCTGTATAAACATGGAAATATCAGCACCGCTATCTGCATGAACATAGAAATATCTACACCGCCATCTGTATGAACATGGAAAAATCTTTACCGCCATCTGTATGAACATGGATATATCTACACAGCCATCTGTATGAACATGGAAATATCTTCACCGCCATCTGTATGAACATGGATATGTCTACACAGCCGTCTGGATGAACATGGAAATATCTACACCGCTATCTGTATGAACATGGAAATATCTACACCGCAATCTGTGTAAACATGCATACATCTTCACCGCTATTTGTATAAACATGGTAATATCCACACCGCTATCTGTATGAACATGGAAATATCTACACCGCTATCTGTTTCAACATGGAAATATCTACACCGCTATTTGCATGAAAATGGAAATATCTACACAGCTATCTGCATTTACATGGAAATATCAACACAGCTATCTCTTTGCACATGGAAATAACTACACCGATATCTCTATAAACATGGAAATATCTACACCACCATCTGTATGAACATGGAAATATCTGCACCGCCATCTGTATGAACATATAAATATCTACAAGGCCATCTGTATTAAGAAGGAGATATCTACACCACTATCTATATAAACATGGAAATATCTACGCCGCTATCTGTATGAACATGGAAATATCTACACCGCTACCTATATAAACACGGAAATATGTACACCGCTACCTGTATAAACATGGAAGTATCAGCACCGCTATCGGTATGAACATGGCAATATCTACACGGCTATCTGTATGAACATGGAAATATCTACACCGCTATTTGTATGAATATGGAAATATCTACACCACTATCTGTATAAACATGGAAATAGCTACACAGCCATCTGGATGAACATGGAAATATCTACACCGCTATCTGAATGAACATGGATATATATACACAGCCATCTGGATGAACATGGAAATATCTACACCGCTATCTGTATGAACATGGAAATACATACACCGCTATCTGTATGAACATGGAAATATCTACACCGCTATCTGTATGAACATGGAAATATCTACACCGCCATCTGTATGAACATGGAAATGTCTTCACTGCCATCTGTATGAACATGGATATATCTACACGGCCATCTGGATGAACATGGAAATATCTGCACCGCTATCTGTATGAACATGGAAATATCTACACCGCTATCTGTATGAACATGGATATATCTACACAGCCATCTGGATAAACATGGAAATATCTACACCGCTATCTGTGTAAACATGCATACATCTTCACCGCTATCTGTATAAACATGGAAATATCTACACTGCTATCTTTATGAACATGGAAATATCTACACCGCTAACTGTTTGAACAGGGAAATATATACACCGCTATATGCATGAAAATGGAAATGTCTACACAGCTATCTGCATATGCATGGAAATATCTACACAGCTATCTCTTTACACATGGAAATAACTACACCGCTATCTGTATGAACATGGAAATGTCTACACCGCCATCTGTATGAACATGGAAATATCTGCACCGCCATCTGAATGAACATATAAATATCTACACCGCCATCTGTATTAAGATGGAGATATCTACACCGATATCTGTATAAACATGGAAATATCTACACCGCTATGTGTATAAACATGGAAATATCTACACTGCTATCTGTATAAACATGGAAATATCTACACCGCTACCTGGATAAACATGGAAATATCAGCACTGCTATCAGTATGAACATGGAAGTATCTACAACGCCATCTGTGTGAACATGGAAATATCCTCACCGCCATCTGTATGAACATGGAAATATCTGCACCGCCATCAGTATGAACATATAAATATCTACACCGCCATCAGTATTAAGATGGAGATATCTACACCGCTATCTGTATAAACATGGAACTATCTACACCGCTATGTGTATAAACATGGAAATATCTACACCACTATCTATATGAACATATCTACACTGCTATCTGTATGAACATGGATATATCTACACAGCCGTCTGGATGAACATGGAAATATCTACACCGCTATCTGTATGAACATGGAAATATCTACACCACTATCTGTATGAACATGGAAATATCTACACCGCTATCTGTTTGAACAGGGAAATATATACACCGCTATCTGCATGAAAATGGAAATATCTACACAGCTATCTGCATATACATGGAAATATCTATACAGCTATCTCTTTACACATGGAAATAACTACACCGCTATCTGTATGAACATGGAAATATCTACACCGCCATCTGTATGAACATGGAAATATCTGCACCGCCATCTCTATGAACATATAAATATCTACACTGCCATCTGTATTAATAAGGAGATATCTACACGCCATCTGTATAAACATGGTAATATCTACACTGCTATCTGTATAAACATGGAAATATCTACACCGCTATCTGTATAAACATGGAAATTTCTACACCGCTACCTGTATAAACATGGAAATATCAGCACCGCTATAGGTATGAACACAGAAATATCTACACCGCTATCTGTATGAACATGGAAATATCTACACCGCTATCTGTATGAACATGGAAATATCTTCACTGCCATCTCTGTGAACATGGATATATCTCCACAGCCATCTGGATGAACATGGAAATATCTACACCGCTATCTGTATGAACATGGAAATATCTACACAGCCATCTTGATGAACATGAAAATATCTACAACGCTATATGTGTAAACATGCATACATCTTCACCGCCATCTGTATAAACATGGAAATATCTACACCGCTACCTGTATAAACATGGAAATATCAGCACCGCTATCTGCATGAACATGGAAACATCTACACTGCTATCCTTGTAAACATGCATACATCTTCACCGCTATCTGTATAAACATGGAAATATCTACACCGCTATCTGTATGAACATGGAAATAGCTACACCGCTATCTGTATGAACATGGAAATATCTACACCAGTATCTGTATGAACATGGAATTATCTACACCGCTATCTGTATGAACATGGATATATCTACACAGCCATCTGGATGAACATGGAAATATCTACACAGCTATCGGTATGAACATGGAAATATCTACACCGCTATCTGTATGAACATGGAAATATCTACACCGCTATCTGTTTGAACATGGAAATATCTACACCGCTATCTGCATGAAAATGGAAATATCTACACAGCTATCTGCATACACATGGAAATATCTACAAAGATATCTCTTTACACATGGAAATAACTACACCGCTATCTCTATAAACATGGAAATATCTACACCGCCATCTATATGAACATGGAAATATCTGCACCGCCATCTGTATGAACATATAAATATCTACACCACCATCTGTATTAAGATGGAGATATCTACACCGCTATCTGTATAAACTTGGAAATATCTACACCGCTATCTGAATAAACATGGAAATATCTACATCAGTATCTGTATAAACATGGAAATATCTACACCGCTACCTGTAAAAACATGGAAATATCAGCACGGCTATCTGTATGAACATGTAAATATCTACACCGCTATCTCTATGAACGTGGAAATATCTACCCCGCTATCTGTATGAACATGGAAATATCTACAACGCCATCTGTATGAACCTGGAAATATCTTCACCGCCATCTGTATGAACATGGATATATCTACACAGCCATCTGGATGAACATGGAAATAACTACACCGCTATCTGTATGAACATGGAAATATTTACACCGCTATCTGTATAAACATGGAAATATCTACACAGCCATCAGGATGAACATGGAAATATCTACACTGCTATCTGTATGAACATGGAAATACATACACCGCTATCTGTATGAACATGGAAATATCTACACCGCTATCTGTATGAACATGGAAATATCTACACCGCTATCTGTATGAACATGGAAATATCTTCACCGCCATCTGTATGAACATGGATATATCTACACAGCCATGTGGATTAACATGGAAATATCTACACCGATATCTGTGAAAACATGCATATATCTTCACCGCTATCTGTATAAACATGGAAATATCTACACCGCTATCTTTATGAACATGGAAATATCTACACCGCTAACTGTTTGAACAGGGAAATATATACACCGCTATCTGCATGAAAATAGAAATATCTACACCACTATCTGTATGAACATGGAAATACATACACCCCTATCTGTATGAACATGGAAATATCTACACCGCTATCAGTATGAACATGGAAATATCTACACCGCTATCTGTATGAACATGGAAATATTTTCACCGCCATCTGTATGAACATGGATATATCTACACAGCCATCTGGATGAACATGGAAATATCTACACCGCTATCTGTATGAACATTGAAATATCTACACCGCTATCTGTATGAACATGGAAATATCTACACCGCTATCAGTATGAACATGGAAATATCTACACCGCTATCTGTATGAACATGGAAATATCTACACCGCTATCTGTATGAACATGGAAATATCCACACCGCTATCTGTGTAAACATGTATACATCTTCATCGCTATCTGCATGAAAATGGAAATATCTACACAGCTATCTGCATATACATGGAAATATCTACAAAGCTATCTCCTTACACATGGAAATAACTACACTGCTATCTCTATAAACATGGAAATATCTACACCGCCATCTGTATGAACATAGAAATATCTGCACCGACATCTGTATGAACATATAAATATCTACACCGCCATCTGTATTAAGATGGAGATATCTACACCGCTATCTGTATAAACTTGGAAATATCTACACCACTATCTGTATAAACGTGGAAATATCTATGCCGCTTTCTGTATAAACAAGGAAATATCTACACTGCTACCTGTATAAACATGGAAATATCAGCACCGCTATCTGTATGAACATGTAAACAGCTACACAGCCATCTGGATGAACATGGAAATATCTACACCGCTATCTGTATGAACATGGAAATAACTACACCGCTATCCGTATGAACATGGAAATATCTACACCGCTATCTGTATGAACATGGAAATATCCACACCGCTATCTGTGTAAACATGTATACATCTTCACCGCTATCTGCATGAAAATGGAAATATCTACACAGCTATCTGCATATACATGGAAATATCTACAAAGCTATCTCCTTACACATGGAAATACCTACACTGCTATCTCTATAAACATGGAAATATCTACACCGCCATCTGTATGAACATAGAAATATCTGCACCGACATCTGTATGAACATATAAATATCTACACCGCCATCTGTATTAAGATGGAGATATCTACACCGCTATCTGTATAAACTTGGAAATATCTACACCGCTATCTGTATAAACATGGAAATATCTACACCACTATCTGTATGAACATGGAAATATCTACACCGCTATCTGTATGAACATGGAAATATCTTCACCGCCATCTGTATGAACATGGATATATCTACACAGCCATCTGGATGAACATGGAAATATCTACACCGCTATCTGTATTAACATGGAAATAGCTACACTGCTATCCGTATGAACATGGAAATATCTACACCGCTATCTGTATAAACATGTAAATATCTACACCGCTATGTGTATTAACATGGAAATATCTTCACTGCCATCTGTGTGAACATGGATATATCTCCACAGCCATCTGGATGAACATGGAAATATCTACACCGCTATCTGTATGAACATGGAAATATCTACACAGCCATCTTGATGAACATGAAAATATCTACAACGCTATATGTGTAAACATGCATACATCTTCACCTCCATCTGTATAAACATGGAAATATCTACACCGCTACCTGTATAAACATGGAAATATCAGCACCGCTATCTGCATGAACATGGAAACATCTACACTGCTATCCTTGTAAACATGCATACATCTTCACCGCTATCTGTATAAACATGGAAATATCTACACCGCTATCTGTATGAACATGGAAATAGCTACACCGCTATCTGTATGAACATGGAAATATCTACACCACTATCTGTATGAACATGGAATTATCTACACCGCTATCTGTATGAACATGGATATATCTACACAGCCATCTGGATGAACATGGAAATATCTACACAGCTATCGGTATGAACATGGAAATATCTACACCGCTATCTGTATGAACATGGAAATATCTACACCGCTATCTGTTTGAACATGGAAATATCTACACCGCTATCTGCATGAAAATGGAAATATCTACACAGCTATCTGCATACACATGGAAATATCTACAAAGATATCTCTTTACACATGGAAATAACTACACCGCTATCTCTATAAACATGGAAATATCTACACCGCCATCTATATGAACATGGAAATATCTGCACCGCCATCTGTATGAACATATAAATATCTACACCACCATCTGTATTAAGATGGAGATATCTACACCGCTATCTGTATAAACTTGGAAATATCTACACCGCTATCTGAATAAACATGGAAATATCTACATCAGTATCTGTATAAACATGGAAATATCTACACCGCTACCTGTAAAAACATGGAAATATCAGCACGGCTATCTGTATGAACATGTAAATATCTACACCGCTATCTCTATGAACGTGGAAATATCTACCCCGCTATCTGTATGAACATGGAAATATCTACAACGCCATCTGTATGAACCTGGAAATATCTTCACCGCCATCTGTATGAACATGGATATATCTACACAGCCATCTGGATGAACATGGAAATAACTACACCGCTATCTGTATGAACATGGAAATATTTACACCGCTATCTGTATAAACATGGAAATATCTACACAGCCATCAGGATGAACATGGAAATATCTACACTGCTATCTGTATGAACATGGAAATACATACACCGCTATCTGTATGAAAATAGAAATATCTACACCACTATCTGTATGAACATGGAAATACATACACCCCTATCTGTATGAACATGGAAATATCTACACCGCTATCAGTATGAACATGGAAATATCTACACCGCTATCTGTATGAACATGGAAATATTTTCACCGCCATCTGTATGAACATGGATATATCTACACAGCCATCTGGATGAACATGGAAATATCTACACCGCTATCTGTATGAACATTGAAATATCTACACCGCTATCTGTATGAACATGGAAATATCTACACCGCTATCAGTATGAACATGGAAATATCTACACCGCTATCTGTATGAACATGGAAATATCTACACCGCTATCTGTATGAACATGGAAATATCCACACCGCTATCTGTGTAAACATGTATACATCTTCATCGCTATCTGCATGAAAATGGAAATATCTACACAGCTATCTGCATATACATGGAAATATCTACAAAGCTATCTCCTTACACATGGAAATAACTACACTGCTATCTCTATAAACATGGAAATATCTACACCGCCATCTGTATGAACATAGAAATATCTGCACCGACATCTGTATGAACATATAAATATCTACACCGCCATCTGTATTAAGATGGAGATATCTACACCGCTATCTGTATAAACTTGGAAATATCTACACCACTATCTGTATAAACATGGAAATATCTATGCCGCTTTCTGTATAAACAAGGAAATATCTACACTGCTACCTGTATAAACATGGAAATATCAGCACCGCTATCTGTATGAACATGTAAATAGCTACACAGCCATCTGGATGAACATGGAAATATCTACACCGCTATCTGTATGAACATGGAAATAACTACACCGCTATCCGTATGAACATGGAAATATCTACACCGCTATCTGTATGAACATGGAAATATCCACACCGCTATCTGTGTAAACATGTATACATCTTCACCGCTATCTGCATGAAAATGGAAATATCTACACAGCTATCTGCATATACATGGAAATATCTACAAAGCTATCTCCTTACACATGGAAATACCTACACTGCTATCTCTATAAACATGGAAATATCTACACCGCCATCTGTATTAACATAGAAATATCTGCACCGACATCTGAATGAACATATAAATATCTACACCGCCATCTGTATTAAGATGGAGATATCTACACCGCTATCTGTATAAACTTGGAAATATCTACACCGCTATCTGTATAAACATGGAAATATCTACACCACTATCTGTATGAACATGGAAATATCTACACCGCTATCTGTATGAACATGGAAATATCTTCACCGCCATCTGTATGAACATGGATATATCTACACAGCCATCTGGATGAACATGGAAATATCTACACCGCTATCTGTATTAACATGGAAATAGCTACACTGCTATCCGTATGAACATGGAAATATCTACACCGCTATCTGTATAAACATGTAAATATCTACACCGCTATCTGTATGAACATGGAAATATCTTCACTGCCATCTGTGTGAACATGGATATATCTCCACAGCCATCTGGATGAACATGGAAATATCTACACCGCTATCTGTATGAACATGGAAATATCTACACAGCCATCTTGATGAACATGAAAATATCTACAACGCTATATGTGTAAACATGCATACATCTTCACCGCCATCTGTATAAACATGGAAATATCTACACCGCTACCTGTATAAACATGGAAATATCAGCACCGCTATCTGCATGAACATGGAAACATCTACACTGCTATCCTTGTAAACATGCATACATCTTCACCGCTATCTGTATAAACATGGAAATATCTACACCGCTATCTGTATGAACATGGAAATAGCTACACCGCTATCTGTATGAACATGGAAATATCTACACCACTATCTGTATGAACATGGAATTATCTACACCGCTATCTGTATGAACATGGATATATCTACACAGCCATCTGGATGAACATGGAAATATCTACACAGCTATCGGTATGAACATGGAAATATCTACACCGCTATCTGTATGAACATGGAAATATCTACACCGCTATCTGTTTGAACATGGAAATATCTACACCGCTATCTGCATGAAAATGGAAATATCTACACAGCTATCTGCATACACATGGAAATATCTACAAAGATATCTCTTTACACATGGAAATAACTACACCGCTATCTCTATAAACATGGAAATATCTACACCGCCATCTATATGAACATGGAAATATCTGCACCGCCATCTGTATGAACATATAAATATCTACACCACCATCTGTATTAAGATGGAGATATCTACACCGCTATCTGTATAAACTTGGAAATATCTACACCGCTATCTGAATAAACATGGAAATATCTACATCAGTATCTGTATAAACATGGAAATATCTACACCGCTACCTGTAAAAACATGGAAATATCAGCACCGCTATCTGTATGAACATGTAAATATCTACACCGCTATCTCTATGAACGTGGAAATATCTACCCCGCTATCTGTATGAACATGGAAATATCTACAACGCCATCTGTATGAACCTGGAAATATCTTCACCGCCATCTGTATGAACATGGATATATCTACACAGCCATCTGGATGAACATGGAAATAACTACACCGCTATCTGTATTAACATGGAAATATTTACACCGCTATCTGTATAAACATGGAAATATCTACACAGCCATCAGGATGAACATGGAAATATCTACACTGCTATCTGTATGAACATGGAAATACATACACCGCTATCTGTATGAACATGGAAATATCTACACCGCTATCTGTATGAACATGGAAATATCTACACCGCTATCTGTATGAACATGGAAATATCTTCACCGCCATCTGTATGAACATGGATATATCTACACAGCCATGTGGATTAACATGGAAATATCTACACCGATATCTGTGAAAACATGCATATATCTTCACCGCTATCTGTATAAACATGGAAATATCTACACCGCTATCTTTATGAACATGGAAATATCTACACCGCTAACTGTTTGAACAGGGAAATATATACACCGCTATCTGCATGAAAATAGAAATATCTACACCACTATCTGTATGAACATGGAAATACATACACCCCTATCTGTATGAACATGGAAATATCTACACCGCTATCAGTATGAACATGGAAATATCTACACCGCTATCTGTATGAACATGGAAATATTTTCACCGCCATCTGTATGAACATGGATATATCTACACAGCCATCTGGATGAACATGGAAATATCTACACCGCTATCTGTATGAACATTGAAATATCTACACCGCTATCTGTATGAACATGGAAATATCTACACCGCTATCAGTATGAACATGGAAATATCTACACCGCTATCTGTATGAACATGGAAATATCTACACCGCTATCTGTATGAACATGGAAATATCCACACCGCTATCTGTGTAAACATGTATACATCTTCATCGCTATCTGCATGAAAATGGAAATATCTTCACAGCTATCTGCATATACATGGAAATATCTACAAAGCTATCTCCTTACACATGGAAATAACTACACTGCTATCTCTATAAACATGGAAATATGTACACCGCCATCTGTATGAACATAGAAATATCTGCACCGACATCTGTATGAACATATAAATATCTACACCGCCATCTGTATTAAGATGGAGATATCTACACCGCTATCTGTATAAACTTGGAAATATCTACACCGCTATCTGTATAAACATGGAAATATCTACACCACTATCTGTATGAACATGGAAATATCTACACCGCTATCTGTATGAACATGGAAATATCTTTACCGCCAACTGTATGAACATGGATATATCTACACAGCCATCTGGATGAACATGGAAATATCTACACCGCTATCTGTATTAACATGGAAATAGCTACACTGCTATCCGTATGAACATGGAAATATCTACACCGCTATCTGTATAAACATGTAAATATCTACACCGCTATCTGTATGAACATGGAAATATCTTCACCGCCATCTGTATGAACATGGAAATATCTACACAGCCATCTGGATGAACATGAAAATATCTACACCGCTATCTGTGTAAACATGCATACATCTTCACCGCTATCTGTATAAACATGGAAATATCTACACCGCTACCTGTATAAACATGGAAATATCTACACCGCTATCTCTATGAACATGGAAATATCCACACCGCTATCTGTATGAACATGGAAATAGGTACACCGCTATCTGTATGAACATGGAAATATCTACACCAATATCTGTATGAACATGGAAATATCTACACCGCTATCTGTTTGAACAGGGAAGTATATACACCGCTATCTGCTTGAAAATGGAAATATCTACACAGCTATCTGCATATACATGGGAATATCTACACAGCCATCTCTTTACACATGGAAATAACTACACCGCTATCTGTATCAACGTGGAAATATCTACACCGCCATCTGTATGAACATGGAAATATCTGCACCGCCATCTGTATGAACATATAAATATCTACACCGCCATCTGTATTAAGATGGAGATATCTACACCGCTATCTGTATAAACTTGGAAATATCTACACCGCAATCTGTATAAACATGGAAATATCTACACCACTATCTGTATAAACATGGAAATACCTACACCGCTACCTGTATAAACATGGAAATATCAGCACCGCTATCTGTATGAACATGGAAATATCTACACCGCTGTCTCTATGATCATGGAAATATCTACGCCGCTATCTGTATGAACATGGAAATAGCTACACCGCTATCTGTATGAACATGGAAATATCTACACCACTATCTATATGAACATGGAAATATCTACACCGCTATCTGTATGAACATGGATATATCTACACAGCCATCTGGATGAACATGGAAATATCTACACCGCTATCTGTATGAACATGGAAATATCTACACCACTATCTGTATGAACATGGAAATATCTACACCGCTATCTGTATGAACATGGAAATATCTACACCGCTATCTGTGTAAACATGCATACATCTTCACCGCTATCTGTATAAACATGGAAATATCTACACCGCTATCTGTATGAACATGGAAATATCTACACCGCTATCTGTTTGAACATGGAAATATCTACACCGCTATCTGCATGAAAATGGAAATATCTACACAACTATCTGCATATAAATGGAAATATCTACACTGCTATCTCTTTGCACATGGAAATAACTACACCGCTATCTCTATAAACATGGAAATATCTACACCGCCATCTGTATGAAAATGGAAATATCTACACCGCCATCTGTATTAAGAAGGAGATATCTACACCGCTATCTGTATAAACATGGAAATATCTACACCGCTATCTGTATTAACATGGAAATATCTACACCGCTATCTGTATAAACACGGAAATATGTTCACCGCTACCTGTATAAACATGGAAGTATCAGCACCGCTATCGGTATGAACATGGCAATATCTACACGGTTATCTGTATGAACATGGAAATATCTACACCGCTATCCGTATGAACATGGAAATGTGTTCACCGCCATCTGTATGAACATGGATATATCTACACAGCCATCTGGATGAATATGGAAATATCTACACCGCTATCTGTATGAACATGGAAATATCTACACCGCTATCTGTATGAACATGGGAATATCTACACAGCCATCTGGATGAACATGGAAATATCTACACCGCTATCTGTATGAACATAGAAATACATACACTGCTATCTGTATGAACATGGAAATATCTACACCGCTATCTGTATGAACATGGAAATATCTACACCTCTATCTGTATGAACATGGAAATATCTACACCGCTATCTGTATGAACATGGAAATAACTTCACCGCCATCTGTATGAACATGGATATATCTACACAGCCATCTGGATGAACGTGGAAATACCTACACCGCTATCTGTGTAAACATGCATACAACTTCACCGCTATCTGTATAAACATGGAAATATCTACACCGCTATCTTTATGAACATGGAAATATCTACACCGCTAACTGTTTGAACAGGGAAATATATACACCGCTATCTGCTTAAAAATGGAAATATCTACACCGCTATCTGTATGAACATGGAAATACTTACACCGCTATCTGTATGAAGATGGAAATATCTACACCGCTATCTGTGTGAACATGGAAATATCTACACCGCTATCTGTATGAACATGGAAATACCTTCACCGCCATCTGTATGAACATGGATATATCTACACAGCCATCTGGATGAACATGGAAATATCTGCACCGCTATCTGTATGAACATGGAAATATCTACACCGCTATCTGCATGAACATGGATATATCTACACAGCCATCTGGATGAACATGGAAATATCTACACCGCTATCTGTGTAAACATGCATACATTTTCACCGCTATCTGTACAAACATGGAAATATCTGCACCGCTATCTTTATGAACCTAGAAGTATCTACACCGCTAACTGTTTGAACAGGGAAATATATACACCGCTATCTGAATGAAAATGGAAATATCTACACAGCTATCTGCTTATACATGGAAATATCTACACAGCTATCTCTTTGCACATGGAAAAAAATACACCGCTATCTGTATGAACATGGAAATATCTACACCGCCATCTGTATGAACATGGAAATACCTGCACCGCCATCTGTATGAACATATAAATATCTACACCGCCATCTGTATTAAGTTGGAGATATCTACACCACTATCTGCATAAACATGGAAATATCTACACTGCTATCTGTATAAACATGGAAATATCTACACCGCTATGTGTATAAACATGGAAATATCTACACCGCTATCTGTAAAAACATGGAAATATCTACACCGCTACATGTATAAACATGGAAATATCAGCACCGCTATCTGTATGAACATGGAAATATCTACACCGTCATCTGTATGAACATGGAAATACCTTCACCGCCATCTGTAGGAACATGGATATATCTACACAGCCATCTGTATGAACATGGAAATATCTACACCGCTATCTGTATGAACATGGAAATATCTTCCCCGCTATCTGTATGAACATGGAAATATCTTCACCGCCATCTGTATGAACATGGATATATCTACACAGCCATCTGGATAAACATGGAAATATCTACACCCCTATCAGTATGAACATGGAAACATCTACACCGCTATCTGTGTAAACATGCATACATCTTCACCACTATCTGTATAAACATGGAAATATCTACACCGCTATCTGTACGAACATGGAAATATCTACACCGCTACCTCTTTGAACATGGAAGTATCTACACCGCTATCTGCATGAAAATGGAAATATCTACCAAGCTATCTGCATATACATGGAAATATCTACACAGCTATCTCTTTACACATGGAAATAACTACACCGCTATCTCTATAAACATGGAAATATCTACACAGCTATCTCTTTACACATGGAGATAACTACACCGCTATCTCTATAAACATGGAAATATCTACACCGCTATCTGTATAAACATGGAAATATCTACACCGCTATCTGTATCCACATGGAAATATCTAAACCGCTACCTCTATGAACATGGAAAAATCCACACCGCTATCTGTATTAACATGGAAATAGCTACACTGCTATCTGTATGAACATGGAAATATCTACACCACTATCTGTATGAACATGGAAATATCTACACCGGTTTGTATTTGAACAGGGAAGTATATACACCGTTATCTGCTTGAAAATGGAAATATCTACACAGCTATCTGCATATACATGGGAAAATCTACACAGCTATCTCTTTACACATGGAAATAACTACACCGGTATCTGTATGAACATGGAAATATATACACTGCCATCTGTATGAAGATGGAAATATCTGCACCGCCATCTGTATGAACATATAAATATCTACACCGCCATCTGTATTAAGATGGAGATATCTACACCGCTCTCTGTATAAACTTGGAAACATCTACACCACTATCTGTATAAACATGGAAATGTCTACACCACTACCTGTATAAACATGGAAATATCAGCACCGCTATCTGTATTAACATGTAAATATCTACACCGCTATCTCTATGAACATGGAATTATCTACACCGCTATCTGTATGAACATGTAAATATCTACACCGCTATCTGTATAAACATGGAAATATGTACACCGCAACCTGTATAAACATGGAAGTATCAGAACCACTATCGGTATAAACATGGCAATATCTACACGGCTATCTGTATGAACATGGAAATATCTACACCGCTATCTGTATGAACATGGAAATATCTTCTCCACCATCTGTAAGAACATAGATATATCTACACAGCCATCTGTATGAACATGGAAATATCTACACCGCTATCTGTATGAACATGGAAATATCTACACCGCTATCTTTGTAAACATGTATACATCTTCACCGCTATCTGCATGAAAATGGAAATATCTACACAGCTATCTGCATATACATGGAAATATCTACAAAGATATCTCTTTACACATGGAAATAACTACACTGCTATCTCTATAAACATGGAAATATCTACATCGCCTTCTGTATGAACATGGAAATATCTGCACCGACATCTGTATGTACATATAAATATCTACACCGCCATCTGTATTAAGATGGAGATAACTACACCGCTATCTGTATAAACTTGGAAATATCTACACCGCTATCTGTATAAACATGGAAATATCTAAGCCGCTTTCTGTATAAACAAGGAAATATCTACACTGCTACCTGTATAAACAAGGAAATATCAGCACCGCTATCTGTATGAACATGTAAATAGCTACACAGCCATCTGGATGAACATGGAAATATCTACACCGCTATCTGTATGAATATGGAAATAGCTACACCGCTATCTGTATGAACATGGAAATATCTACACCACTATCTCTATGAACATGGAAATATCTACACCGCTATCTGTATGAACATGGAAATATCTTCAACGCCATCTGTATGAACATGGATATATCTACACAGCCATCTGGATGAACATGGAAATATCTACACCGCTATCTGTATCAACATGGAAATAGCTACACTGCTATCCGAATGAACATGGAAATATCTACACCGCTATCTGTATAAACATGGAAATATCTACACCGCTATCTGTATGAACATGGAAATATCTTCACCGCCATCTGTATGAACATGGAAATATATACACAGCCATCTGGATGAACATGAAAATATCTACACCGCTATCTGTGTAAACATGCATACATCTTCACCGCTATCTGTATAAACATGGAAATATCTACACCGCTACCTGTATAAACATGGAAATATCTACACCGCTATCTCTATGAACATGGAAATATCCACACCGCTATCTGTATGAACATGGAAATAGGTACACCGCTATCTGTATGAACATGGAAATATCTACACCACTATCTGTATGAACATGGAAATATCTACACCGCTATCTGTTTGAACAGGGAAGTATACACACCGCTATCTGCTTGAAAATGGAAATATCTACACAGCTATCTGCATATACATGGGAATATCTACACAGCCATCTCTTTACTCATGGAAATAACTACACCGCTATCTGTATCAACATGGAAATATCTACACCACCATCTGTATGAACATGGAAATATCTGCACTGCCATCTGTATGAACATATAAATATCTACACCGCCATCTGTATTAAGATGGAGATATCTAAACCGCTATCTGTATAAACTTGGAATTATTTACACCGCAATCTGTATAAACATGGAAATATCTACACCACTATCTGTATAAACATGGAAATATCTACACCGCTACCTGTATAAACATGGAAATATCAGCACCGCTATCTGTATGAACATGTAAATATCTACACAGCTATCTCTATGAACATGGAAATATCTACACCGCTATCTGTATGAACATAGAAATAGCTACACCACTATCTGTATGAAAATGAAAATATCTACACCACTATCTATATGAACATGGAAATATCTACACCGCTATCTGTATGAACATGGATATATCTACACAGCCATCTGGATGAACATGGAAATATCTACACCGCTATATGTATGAACATGGAAATATCTACACCACTATCTGTATGAACATGGAAATATCTACACCGCTATCTGTTTGAACAGGGAAATATATACACCGCTATCTGCATGAAAATGGAAATATCTACACAGCTATCTGCATATACATGGAAATATCTACACAGCTATCTCTTTACACATGGAAATAACTACACCGCTTTCTGTATGAACATGGAAATATCTACACCGCCATCTGTATGAACATGGAAATATCTCCACCGCCATCTCTATGAACATATAAATATCTACACTGCCATCTGTATTAATAAGGAGATATCAACACCGCTATCTGTATAAACATGGAAATATCTACACCGCTATCTGTATAAACATGGAAATTTCTACACCGCTACCTGTATAAACATGGAAATATCAGCACCGCTATCGGTATGAACACGGAAATATCTACACCGCTATCTGTATGAACCTGGAAATATCTACACCGCTATCTGTATGAACATGGAAATATCTACACCGCCACCTGTATGAACATGGAAATGTCTGCACCGCCATCTCTATGAACATATAAATATCTACACTGCCCTCTGTATTAAGAAAGAGATACCTTCACCGCTATCTCTAAAAACATGGAAATATCTACACTGCTATCTGTATAAACATGGAAATATCTACACCACTATCTGTATAAACATGGAAATATCTACACCGCTGCCTGTATACACATGGAAATATCAGCACCGTTATCGGTATGAACACGGAAATATCTACACCGCTATCTGTATGAACATGGAAATATCTACACCGCTATCTGTATGAACATGGAAATATCTTCACTGCCATCTGTATGAACATGGATATATCTACACAGCCATCTGGATGAACATGGAAATATCTACACCGCTATCGGTATGAAGATGGAAATATCTACACAGCCATCTGGATGAACATGAAAATATATACACCGCTATATGTGTAAACATGCATACATCTTCACCGCTATCTGTATAAACATGGAAATATCTACACCGCTACCTGTATAAACATGGAAATATCAGCACCGCTATCTGTATGAACATGGAAATATCTACACCGCTATCTCTATGACCATGGAAATATCCACACCGCTAACTGTATGAACATGGAAATAGCTACACCGCTATCTGTATGAACATGGAAATATCTACACCACTATCTGTATGAACATGGAAATATCTACACCGCTATCTGTTTGAACAGGGAAATATATACACCGCTATCTGCATGAAAATGGAAATATCTACACAGCTATCTGAATATACATGGGAAGATCTACACAGCTATCTCTTTACACATGGAAATTACTACACCGCTATCTGTATGAACATGGAAATATCTACACCGCCATCTGTATGAACATGGAAATATCTACACCGCTATCTGCATGAAAATGGAAGTATCAACACAGCTATCTGCATATACATGGAAATATCTACACACCTATCTCTTTACACATGGAAATAACTACACCGCTATCTCTATAAACATGGAAATATCTACACCGCCATCTGTATGAACATGGACATATCTGCACCGCTATCTGTATGAACATATAAATATCTACACCGCCATCTGTATGAAGAAGGAGATATCTACACCACTATCTGTTTAAACATGGAAATATCTACACTGCTATCTGTATATACATGGAAATATCTACACCGCTATCTGTGTAAACATGCATACATCTTCACAGCTATCTGTATAAACATGGAAATATATACACCGCTATCTTTATGAACATGGAAATATCTACAATGCTAACTGTTTGAATAGGGAAATATGTACACCGCTATCTGCATGAAAATGGAAATATCTACACCGCTATCTGTATGAACATGGAAATACATACACCGCTATCTGTATGAACATGGAAATATCTACACCGCTATTTGTATGAGCATGGAAATATCTACACCGCTATCTGTATGAACATGGTAATATCTTCACCGCCATCTGTATGAACATGGATATATCTACACAGCCATCTGGATGAACATGGAAATATCTGCACCGCTATCTGTATGAACATGGAAATATCTACACCGCTATCTGTATGAACATGGATATATCTACACAGCCATCTGGATGAACATGGAAATATCTACACCGCTATCTGTGTAAACATGCATACATCTTCACCGCTATCTGTATAAACATGGAAATATCTACACCGCTATCTGTATGAACATGGAAATATCTACACCGCTATCTGTTTGAACATGGAAATATCTACACCGCTATCTGCATGAAAATGGAAATATCTACACAACTATCTGCATATAAATGGAAATATCTACACTGCTATCTCTTTGCACATGGAAATAACTACACCGCTATCTCTATAAACATGGAAATATCTACACCGCCATCTGTATGAAAATGGAAATATCTACACCGCCATCTGTATTAAGAAGGAGATATCTACACCGCTATCTGTATAAACATGGAAATATCTACACCGCTATCTGTATTAACATGGAAATATCTACACCGCTATCTGTATAAACACGGAAATATGTTCACCGCTACCTGTATAAACATGGAAGTATCAGCACCGCTATCGGTATGAACATGGCAATATCTACACGGTTATCTGTATGAACATGGAAATATCTACACCGCTATCCGTATGAACATGGAAATGTGTTCACCGCCATCTGTATGAACATGGATATATCTACACAGCCATCTGGATGAATATGGAAATATCTACACCGCTATCTGTATGAACATGGAAATATCTACACCGCTATCTGTATGAACATGGGAATATCTACACAGCCATCTGGATGAACATGGAAATATCTACACCGCTATCTGTATGAACATAGAAATACATACACTGCTATCTGTATGAACATGGAAATATCTACACCGCTATCTGTATGAACATGGAAATATCTACACCTCTATCTGTATGAACATGGAAATATCTACACCGCTATCTGTATGAACATGGAAATAACTTCACCGCCATCTGTATGAACATGGATATATCTACACAGCCATCTGGATGAACGTGGAAATACCTACACCGCTATCTGTGTAAACATGCATACAACTTCACCGCTATCTGTATAAACATGGAAATATCTACACCGCCATCTTTATGAACATGGAAATATCTACACCGCTAACTGTTTGAACAGGGAAATATATACACCGCTATCTGCTTAAAAATGGAAATATCTACACCGCTATCTGTATGAACATGGAAATACTTACACCGCTATCTGTATGAAGATGGAAATATCTACACCGCTATCTGTGTGAACATGGAAATATCTACACCGCTATCTGTATGAACATGGAAATACCTTCACCGCCATCTGTATGAACATGGATATATCTACACAGCCATCTGGATGAACATGGAAATATCTGCACCGCTATCTGTATGAACATGGAAATATCTACACCGCTATCTGCATGAACATGGATATATCTACACAGCCATCTGGATGAACATGGAAATATCTACACCGCTATCTGTGTAAACATGCATACATTTTCACCGCTATCTGTACAAACATGGAAATATCTGCACCGCTATCTTTATGAACCTAGAAGTATCTACACCGCTAACTGTTTGAACAGGGAAATATATACACCGCTATCTGAATGAAAATGGAAATATCTACACAGCTATCTGCTTATACATGGAAATATCTACACAGCTATCTCTTTGCACATGGAAAAAAATTCACCGCTATCTGTATGAACATGGAAATATCTACACCGCCATCTGTATGAACATGGAAATACCTGCACCGCCATCTGTATGAACATATAAATATCTACACCGCCATCTGTATTAAGTTGGAGATATCTACACCACTATCTGCATAAACATGGAAATATCTACACAACTATCTGTATAAACATGGAAATATCTACACCGCTATGTGTATAAACATGGAAATATCTACACCGCTACCTGTATAAACATGGAAATATCAGCACCGCAATCTGTACGAACATGGAAATATCTACACCGCTACCTGTTTGAACATGGAAGTATCTACACCGCTATCTGCATGAAAATGGAAATATCTACCAAGCTATCTGCATATACATGGAAATATCTACACAGCTATCTCTTTACACATGGAAATAACTACACCGCTATCTCTATAAACATGGAAATATCTACACAGCTATCTCTTTACACATGGAGATAACTACACCGCTATCTCTATAAACATGGAAATATCTACACCGCTATCTGTATAAACATGGAAATATCTACACCGCTATCTGTATCCACATGGAAATATCTAAACCGCTACCTCTATGAACATGGAAAAATCCACACCGCTATCTGTATTAACATGGAAATAGCTACACTGCTATCTGTATGAACATGGAAATATCTACACCACTATCTGTATGAACATGGAAATATCTACACCGGTTTGTATTTGAACAGGGAAGTATATACACCGCTATCTGCTTGAAAATGGAAATATCTACACAGCTATCTGCATATACATGGGAAAATCTACACAGCTATCTCTTTACACATGGAAATATCTACACCGCTATCTGTATGAACATGGAAATATATACACTGCCATCTGTATGAAGATGGAAATATCTGCACCGCCATCTGTATGAACATATAAATATCTACACCGCCATCTGTATTAAGATGGAGATATCTACACCGCTCTCTGTATAAACTTGGAAACATCTACACCACTATCTGTATAAACATGGAAATGTCTACACCACTACCTGTATAAACATGGAAATATCAGCACCGCTATCTGTATTAACATGTAAATATCTACACCGCTATCTCTATGAACATGGAATTATCTACACCGCAATCTGTATGAACATGTAAATATCTACACCGCTATCTGTATAAACATGGAAATATGTACACCGCAACCTGTATAAACATGGAAGTATCAGCACCGCTATCGGTATAAACATGGCAATATCTACACGGCTATCTGTATGAACATGGAAATATCTACACCGCTATCTGTATGAACATGGAAATATCTTCTCCACCATCTGTAAGAACATAGATATATCTACACAGCCATCTGTATGAACATGGAAATATCTACACCGCTATCTGTATGAACATGGAAATATCTACACCGCTATCTTTGTAAACATGTATACATCTTCACCGCTATCTGCATGAAAATGGAAATATCTACACAGCTATCTGCATATACATGGAAATATCTACAAAGATATCTCTTTACACATGGAAATAACTACACTGCTATCTCTATAAACATGGAAATATCTACACCGCCTTCTGTATGAACATGGAAATATCTGCACCGACATCTGTATGTACATATAAATATCTACACCGCCATCTGTATTAAGATGGAGATAACTACACCGCTATCTGTATAAACTTGGAAATATCTACACCGCTATCTGTATAAACATGGAAATATCTAAGCCGCTTTCTGTATAAACAAGGAAATATCTACACTGCTACCTGTATAAACAAGGAAATATCAGCACCGCTATCTGTATGAACATGTAAATAGCTACACAGCCATCTGGATGAACATGGAAATATCTACACCGCTATCTGTATGAATATGGAAATAGCTACACCGCTATCTGTATGAACAAGGAAATATCTACACCACTATCTCTATGAACATGGAAATATCTACACCGCTATCTGTATGAACATGGAAATATCTTCAACGCCATCTGTATGAACATGGATATATCTACACAGCCATCTGGATGAACATGGAAATATCTACACCGCTATCTGTATGAACATGGAAATAGCTACACTGCTATCCATATGAACATGGAAATATCTACACCGCTATCTGTATAAACATGGAAATATCTACACCGCTATCTGTATGAACATGGAAATATCTTCACCGCCATCTGTATGAACATGGAAATATCTACACAGCCATCTGGATGAACATGAAAATATCTACACCGCTATCTGTGTAAACATGCATACATCTTCACCGCTATCTGTATAAACATGGAAATATCTACACCGCTACCTGTATAAACATGGAAATATCTACACCGCTATCTCTATGAACATGGAAATATCCACACCGCTATCTGTATGAACATGGAAATAGGTACACCGCTATCTGTATGAACATGGAAATATCTACACCACTATCTGTATGAACATGGAAATATCTACACCGCTATCTGTTTGAACAGGGAAGTATACACACCGCTATCTGCTTGAAAATGGAAATATCTACACAGCTATCTGCATATACATGGGAATATCTACACAGCCATCTCTTTACTCATGGAAATAACTACACCGCTATCTGTATCAACATGGAAATATCTACACCGCCATCTGTATGAACATGGAAATATCTGCACCGCCATCTGTATGAACATATAAATATCTACACCGCCATCTGTATTAAGATGGAGATATCTAAACCGCTATCTGTATAAACTTGGAATTATTTACACCGCAATCTGTATAAACATGGAAATATCTACACCACTATCTGTATAAACATGGAAATATCTACACCGCTACCTGTATAAACATGGAAATATCAGCACCGCTATCTGTATGAACATGTAAATATCTACACAGCTATCTCTATGAACATGGAAATATCTACACCGCTATCTGTATGAACATGGAAATAGCTACACCACTATCTGTATGAAAATGAAAATATCTACACCACTATCTATATGAACATGGAAATATCTACACCGCTATCTGTATGAACATGGATATATCTACACAGCCATCTGGATGAACATGGAAATATCTACACCGCTATATGTATGAACATGGAAATATCTACACCACTATCTGTATGAACATGGAAATATCTACACCGCTATCTGTTTGAACAGGGAAATATATACACCGCTATCTGCATGAAAATGGAAATATCTACACAGCTATCTGCATATACATGGAAATATCTATACAGCTATCTCTTTACACATGGAAATAACTACACCGCTTTCTGTATGAACATGGAAATATCTACACCGCCATCTGTATGAACATGGAAATATCTCCACCGCCATCTCTATGAACATATAAATATCTACACTGCCATCTGTATTAATAAGGAGATATCTACACCGCTATCAGTATAAACATGGAAATAACTACACTGCTATCTGTATAAACATGGAAATATCTACACCGCTATCTGTATAAACATGGAAATTTCTACACCGCTACCTGTATAAACATGGAAATATCAGCACCGCTATCGGTATGAACACGGAAATATCTACACCGCTATCTGTATGAACATGGAAATATCTACACCGGTATCTGTATGAACATGGAAATATCTTCACTGCCATCTGTGTGAACATGGATATATCTACACAGCCATCTGGATGAACATGGAAATATCTACACCGCTATCTGTATGAACATGAAAATATCTACACAGCCATCTGGATGAACATGAAAATATCTACACCGCTATATGTGTAAACATGCATACATCTTCACCGCTATCTGTATAAACATGGAAATATCTACACCGCTACCTGTATAAACATGGAAATATCAGCACCGCTATCTGTATGAACATGGAAATATCTACCCCGCTATCTCTATGAACATGGAAATATCCACACCGCTATCTGTATGAACATGGAAATAGCTACACCGCTATCTGTATGAACATGGAAATATCTACACCACTATCTGTATGAACATGGAAATATCTACACCGCTATCTGTTTGAACAGGGAAATATATACACCGCTATCTGCATGAAAATGGAAATATCTACACAGCTATCTGAATATACATGGGAATATCTACACAGCTATCTCTTTACACATGGAAATAACTACACCACTATCTGTATGAACATGGAAATATCTACACCGCCATCTGTATGAACATGGAAATATCTGCACCGCCATCTGTATGAACATATAAATATCTACACCGCCATCTGCATTAAGAAGGAGATATCTACACCGATATCTGTACAAACATGGAAATATCTAGACTGCTATCTGTATAAACATGGAAATATCTACACCGCTATCTGTACAAACATGGAAATATCTACATCGCTACCTGTATAAACATGGAAATATCAGCACCGCTATTGGTCTGAACACGGAAATATCTCCACCGCTATCTGTATGAACATGGAAATATCTACACCGCTATCTGTATGAACATGGAAATATCTTCACTGCCATCTGTATGAACATGGATATATCTACAATGCCATCTGGATGAACATGGAAATATCTACACCGCTATCTGCATGAACATGGAAACATCTACACTGCTATCCTTGTAAACATGCATACATCTTCACCGCTATCTGTATAAACATGGAAATATCTACACCGCTATCTGTATGAACATGGAAATAGCTACACCGCTATCTGTATGAACATGGAAATATCTACACCACTATCTGTATGAACATGGAATTATCTACACCGCTATCTGTATGAACATGTATATATCTACACAGCCATCTGGATGAACATGGAAATATCTACACCGCTATCTGTATGAACATGGAAATATCTACACCACTATCTGTATGAACATGGAAATATCTACACCGCTATCTGTTTGAACAGGGAAATATATACACCGCTATCTGCATGAAAATGGAAATATCTAAACAGCTATCTGCATATACATGGAAATATCTATACAGCTATCTCTTTACACATGGAAATAACTACACCGCTATCTGTATGAATATGGAAATATCTACACCGCCACCTGTATGAACATGGAAATATATGCACCGCCATCTCTATGAACATATAAATATCTACACTGCCCTCTGTATTAAGAAAGAGATACCTTCACCGCTATCTCTAAAAACATGGAAATATCTACACTGCTATCTGTATAAACATGGAAATATCTACACCGCTATCTGTATAAACATGGAAATATCTACACCGCTGCCTGTATACACATGGAAATATCAGCACCGTTATCGGTATGAACACGGAAATATGTACACCGCTATCTGTATGAACATGGAAATATCTACACCGCTATCTGTATGAACATGGAAATATCTTCTCTGCCATCTGTATGAACATGGATATATCTACACAGCCATCTGGATGAACATGGAAATATCTACACCGCTATCGGTATGAAGATGGAAATATCTACACAGCCATCTGGATGAACATGAAAATATATACACCGCTATATGTGTAAACATGCATACATCTTCACCGCTATCTGTATAAACATGGAAATATCTACACCGCTACCTGTATAAACATGGAAATATCAGCACCGCTATCTGTATGAACATGGAAATATCTACACCGCTATCTCTATGACCATGGAAATATCCACACCGCTAACTGTATGAACATGGAAATAGCTACACCGCTATCTGTATGAACATGGAAATATCTACACCACTATCTGTATGAACATGGAATTATCTACACCGCTATCTGTATGAACATGTGTATATCTACACAGCCATCTGTATAAACATGGAAATATCTACACCGCTATCTGTATGAACATGGAAATATCTACACCACTATCTGTATGAACATGGAAATATCTACACCGCTATCTGTTTGAACAGGGAAATATATACACCGCTATCTGCATGAAAATGGAAATATCTAAACAGCTATCTGCATATACATGGAAATATCTATACAGCTATCTCTTTACACATGGAAATAACTACACCGCTATCTGTATGAATATGGAAATATCTACACCGCCACCTGTATGAACATGGAAATATCTGCACCGCCATCTCTATGAACATATAAATATCTACACTGCCCTCTGTATTAAGAAAGAGATACCTTCACCGCTATCTCTAAAAACATGGAAATATCTACACTGCTATCTGTATAAACATGGAAATATCTACACCGCTATCTGTATAAACATGGAAATATCTACACCGCTGCCTGTATACACATGGAAATATCAGCACCGTTATCGGTATGAACACGGAAATATCTACACCGCTATCTGTATGAACATGGAAATATCTACACCGCTATCTGTATGAACATGGAAATATCTTCACTGCCATCTGTATGAACATGGATATATCTACACAGCCATCTGGATGAACATGGAAATATCTACACCGCTATCGGTATGAAGATGGAAATATCTACACAGCCATCTGGATGAACATGAAAATATATACACCGCTATATGTGTAAACATGCATACATCTTCACCGCTATCTGTATAAACATGGAAATATCTACACCGCTACCTGTATAAACATGGAAATATCAGCACCGCTATCTGTATGAACATGGAAATATCTACACCGCTATCTCTATGACCATGGAAATATCCACACCGCTAACTGTATGAACATGGAAATAGCTACACCGCTATCTGTTTGAACAGGGAAATATATACACCGCTATCTGCATGAAAATGGAAATATCTACACAGCTATCTGAATATACATGGGAAGATCTACACAGCTATCTCTTTACACATGGAAATTACTACACCGCTATCTGTATGAACATGGAAATATCTACACCGCCATCTGTATGAACATGGAAATATCTACACCGCTATCTGTATCAACACGGAAATATGTACACCGCTACCTGTATAAACATGGAAGTTTCAGCACCGCTATCGGTATGAACTCGGCAATATCAACACGGCTATCTCTATGAACATGGAAATATCTACACCGCTATCTGTATTAACATGGAAATATCTTCACCGCCATCTGTATGAACATATAAATATCTACACCGCCATCTGTATTAAGATGGAGATATCTACACCGCTATCTGTATAAACTTGGAAATATCTACACCGCAATCTGTATAAACATGGAAATATCTACACCACTATCTGTATAAACATGGAAATACCTACACCGCTACCTGTATAAACATGGAAATATCAGCACCGCTATCTGTATGAACATGGAAATATCTACACCGCTGTCTCTATGATCATGGAAATATCTACGCCGCTATCTGTATGAACATGGAAATAGCTACACCGCTATCTGTATGAACATGGAAATATCTACACCACTATCTATATGAACATGGAAATATCTACACCGCTATCTGTATGAACATGGATATATCTACACAGCCATCTGGATGAACATGGAAATATCTACACCGCTATCTGTATGAACATGGAAATATCTACACCACTATCTGTATGAACATGGAAATATCTACACCGCTATCTGTATGAACATGGAAATATCTACACCGCTATCTGTGTAAACATGCATACATCTTCACCGCTATCTGTATAAACATGGAAATATCTACACCGCTATCTGTATGAACATGAAAATATCTACACCGCTATCTGTTTGAACATGGAAATATCTACACCGCTATCTGCATGAAAATGGAAATATCTACACAACTATCTGCATATAAATGGAAATATCTACACAGCTATCTCTTTGCACATGGAAATAACTACACCGCTATCTCTATAAACATGGAAATATCTACACCGCCATCTGTATGAAAATGGAAATATCTACACAGCCATCTGTATTAAGAAGGAGATATCTACACCGCTATCTGTATAAACATGGAAATATCTACACCGCTATCTGTATTAACATGGAAATATCTACACCGCTATCTGTATAAACACGGAAATATGTTCACCGCTACCTGTATAAACATGGAAGTATCAGCACCGCTATCGGTATGAACATGGCAATATCTACACGGTTATCTGTATGAACATGGAAATATCTACACCGCTATCCGTATGAACATGGAAATGTGTTCACCGCCATCTGTATGAACATGGATATATCTACACAGCCATCTGGATGAATATGGAAATATCTACACCGCTATCTGTATGAACATGGAAATATCTACACCGCTATCTGTATGAACATGGGAATATGTACACAGCCATCTGGATGAACATGGAAATATCTACACCGCTATCTGTATGAACATAGAAATACATACACTGCTATCTGTATGAACATGGAAATATCTACACCACTATCTGTATGAACATGGAAATATCTACACCGCTATCTGTATGAACATGGAAATAACTTCACCGCCATCTGTATGAACATGGATATATCTACACAGCCATCTGGATGAACGTGGAAATACCTACACCGCTATCTGTGTAAACATGCATACAACTTCACCGCTATCTTTATGAACATGGAAATATCTACACCGCTAACTGTTTGAACAGGGAAATATATACACCGCTATCTGCTTAAAAATGGAAATATCTACACCGCTATCTGTATGAACATGGAAATACTTACACCGCTATCTGTATGAAGATGGAAATATCTACACCGCTATCTGTATGAACATGGAAATATCTACACCGCTATCTGTATGAACATGGAAATATCCACACCGCTATCTGTGTAAACATGTATACATCTTCACCGCTATCTGCATGAAAATGGAAATATCTACACAGCTATCTGCATATACATGGAAATATCTACAAAGCTATCTCCTTACACATGGAAATAACTACACTGCTATCTCTATAAACATGGAAATATCTACACCGCCATCTGTATGAACATAGAAATATCTGCACCGACATCTGTATGAACATATAAATATCTACACCGCCATCTGTATTAAGATGGAGATATCTACACCACTATCTGTATAAACTTGGAAATATCTACACCGCTATCTGTATAAACATGGAAATATCTACACCACTATCTGTATGAACATGGAAATATATACACCGCTATCTGTATGAACATGGAAATATCTTCACCGCCATCTGTATGAACATGGATATATCTACACAGCCATCTGGATGAACATGGAAATATCTACACCGCTATCTGTATTAACATGGAAATAGCTACACTGCTATCCGTATGAACATGGAAATATCTACACCGCTATCTGTATAAACATGTAAATATCTACACCGCTATCTGTATGAACATGGAAATATCTTCACCGCCATCTGTATGAACATGGAAATATCTACACAGCCATCTGGATGAACATGAAAATATCTACACCGCTATCTGTGTAAACATGCATACATCTTCACCGCTATCAGTATAAACATGGAAATATCTACACCGCTACCTGTATAAACATGGAAATATCTACACCGCTATCTCTATGAACATGGAAATATCCACACCGCTATCTGTATGAACATGGAAATAGGTACACCGCTATCTGTATGAACATGGAAATATCTACACCACTATCTGTATGAACATGGAAATATCTACACCGCTATCTGTTTGAACAGGGAAGTATATACACCGCTATCTGCTTGAAAATGGAAATATCTACACAGCTATCTGCATATACATGGGAATATCTACACAGCCATCTCTTTACACATGGAAATAACTACACCGCTATCTGTATCAACGTGGAAATATCTACACCGCCATCTGTATGAACATGGAAATATCTGCACTGCCATCTGTATGAACATATAAATATCTACACCGCCATCTGTATTAAGATGGAGATATCTACACCGCTATCTGTATAAACTTGGAAATATCTACACCGCAATCTGTATAAACATGGAAATATCTACACCACTATCTGTATAAACATGGAAATACCTACACCGCTACCTGTATAAACATGGAAATATCAGCACCGCTATCTGTATGAACATGGAAATATCTACACCGCTGTCTCTATGATCATGGAAATATCTACGCCGCTATCTGTATGAACATGGAAATAGCTACACCGCTATCAGTATGAACATGGAAATATCTACACCACTATCTATATGAACATGGAAATATCTACACCGCTATCTGTATGAACATGGATATATCTACACAGCCATCTGGATGAACATGGAAATATCTACACCGCTATCTGTATGAACATGGAAATATCTACACCACTATCTGTATGAACATGGAAATATCTACACCGCTATCTGTATGAACATGGAAATATCTACACCGCTATCTGTGTAAACATGCATACATCTTCACCGCTATCTGTATAAACATGGAAATATCTACACCGCTATCTGTATGAACATGAAAATATCTACACCGCTATCTGTTTGAACATGGAAATATCTACACCGCTATCTGCATGAAAATGGAAATATCTACACAACTATCTGCATATAAATGGAAATATCTACACAGCTATCTCTTTGCACATGGAAATAACTACACCGCTATCTCTATAAACATGGAAATATCTACACCGCCATCTGTATGAAAATGGAAATATCTACACCGCCATCTGTATTAAGAAGGAGATATCTACACCGCTATCTGTATAAACATGGAAATATCTACACCGCTATCTGTATTAACATGGAAATATCTACACCGCTATCTGTATAAACACGGAAATATGTTCACCGCTACCTGTATAAACATGGAAGTATCAGCACCGCTATCGGTATGAACATGGCAATATCTACACGGTTATCTGTATGAACATGGAAATATCTACACCGCTATCCGTATGAACATGGAAATGTGTTCACCGCCATCTGTATGAACATGGATATATCTACACAGCCATCTGGATGAATATGGAAATATCTACACCGCTATCTGTATGAACATGGAAATATCTACACCGCTATCTGTATGAACATGGGAATATCTACACAGCCATCTGGATGAACATGGAAATATCTACACCGCTATCTGTATGAACATAGAAATACATACACTGCTATCTGTATGAACATGGAAATATCTACACCACTATCTGTATGAACATGGAAATATCTACACCGCTATCTGTATGAACATGGAAATAACTTCACCGCCATCTGTATGAACATGGATATATCTACACAGCCATCTGGATGAACGTGGAAATACCTACACCGCTATCTGTGTAAACATGCATACAACTTCACCGCTATCTGTATAAACATGGAAATATCTACACCGCTATCTTTATGAACATGGAAATATCTACACCGCTAACTGTTTGAACAGGGAAATATATACACCGCTATCTGCTTAAAAATGGAAATATCTACACCGCTATCTGTATGAACATGGAAATACTTACACCGCTATCTGTATGAAGATGGAAATATCTACACCGCTATCTGTATGAACATGGAAATATCTACACCGCTATCTGTATGAACATGGAAATACCTTCACCGCCATCTGTATGAACATGGATATATCTACACAGCCATCTGGATGAACATGGAAATATCTGCACCGCTATCTGTATGAACATGGAAATATCTACACCGCTATCTGCATGAACATGGATATATCTACACAGCCATCTGGATGAACATGGAAATATCTACACCGCTATCTGTGTAAACATGCATACATTTTCACCGCTATCTGTACAAACATGGAAATATCTGCACCGCTATCTTTATGAACATAGAAGTATCTACACCGCTAACTGTTTGAACAGGGAAATATATACACCGCTATCTGAATGAAAATGGAAATATCTACACAGCTATCTGCTTATACATGGAAATATCTACACAGCTATCTCTTTGCACAAGGAAAATATACACCGCTATCTGTATGAACATGGAAATATCTACACCGCCATCTGTATGAACATGGAAATACCTGCACCGCCATCTGTATGAACATATAAATATCTATACCGCCATCTGTATTAAGTTGGAGATATCTACACCACTATCTGCATAAACATGGAAATATCTACACTGCTATCTGTATAAACATGGAAATATCTACACCGCTATGTGTATAAACATGGAAATATCTACACCGCTATCTGTAAAAACATGGAAATATCTACAGCGCTACATGTATAAACATGGAAATATCAGCACCGCTATCTGTATGAACATGGAAATATCTACACCGTCATCTGTATGAACATGGAAATATCTTCACCGCCATCTGTAGGAACATGGATATATCTACAAAGCCATCTGTATGAACATGGAAATATCTACACCGCTATCTGTATGAACATGGAAATATCTTCCCCGCTATCTGTATGAACATGGAAATATCTTCACCGCCATCTGTATGAACATGGATATATCTACACAGCCATCTGGATAAACATGGAAATATCTACACCGCTATCAGTATGAACATGGAAACATCTACACCGCTATCTGTGTAAACATGCATACATCTTCACCGCTATCTGTATAAACATGGAAATATCTACACCGCTATCTGTACGAACATGGAAATATCTACACCGCTACCTGTTTGAACATGGAAGTATCTACACCGCTATCTGCATGAAAATGGAAATATCTACCAAGCTATCTGCATATACATGGAAATATCTACACAGCTATCTCTTTACACATGGAAATAACTACACCGCTATCTCTATAAACATGGAAATATCTACACAGCTATCTCTTTACACATGGAGATAACTACACCGCTATCTCTATAAACATGGAAATATCTACACCGCTATCTGTATAAACATGGAAATATCTACACCGCTATCTGTATCCACATGGAAATATCTAAACCGCTACCTCTATGAACATGGAAAAATCCACACCGCTATCTGTATTAACATGGAAATAGCTACACTGCTATCTGTATGAACATGGAAATATCTACACCACTATCTGTATGAACATGGAAATATCTACACCGGTTTGTATTTGAACAGGGAATTATATACACCGCTATCTGCTTGAAAATGGAAATATCTACACAGCTATCTGCATATACATGGGAAAATCTACACAGCTATCTCTTTACACATGGAAATAACTACACCGCTATCTGTATGAACATGGAAATATATACACTGCCATCTGTATGAAGATGGAAATATCTGCACCGCCATCTGTATGAACATATAAATATCTACACCGCCATCTGTATTAAGATGGAGATATCTACACCGCTCTCTGTATAAACGTGGAAACATCTACACCACTATCTGTATAAACATGGAAATGTCTACACCGCTACCTGTATAAACATGGAAATATCAGCACCGCTATCTGTATGAACATGTAAATATCTACACCGCTATCTCTATGAACATGGAATTATCTACACCGCTATCTGTATGAACATGGAAATATCTACACCGCTATCTGTATAAACATGGAAATATGTACACCGCAACCTGTATAAACATGGAAGTATCAGCAACGCTATCGGTATAAACATGGCAATATCTACACGGCTATCTGTATGAACATGGAAATATCTACACCGCTATCTGTATGAACATGGAAATATCTTCTCCACCATCTGTAAGAACATAGATATATCTACACAGCCATCTGTATGAACATGGAAATATCTACACCGCTATCTGTATGAACATGGAAATATCTACACCGCTATCTTTGTAAACATGTATACATCATCACCGCTATCTGCATGAAAATGGAAATATCTACACAGCTATCTGCATATACATGGAAAAATCTACAAAGATATCTCTTTACACATGGAAATAACTACACTGCTATCTCTATAAACATGGAAATATCTACACCGCCTTCTGTATGAACATGGAAATATCTGCACCGACATCTGTATGTACATATAAATATCTACACCGCCATCTGTATTAAGAAGGAGATAACTACACCGCTATCTGTATAAACTTGGAAATATCTACACCGCTATCTGTATAAACATGGAAATATATAAGCCGCTTTCTGTATAAACAAGGAAATATCTACACTGCTACCTGTATAAACATGGAAATATCAGCACCGCTATCTGTATGAACATGTAAATAGCTACACAGCCATCTGGATGAACATGGAAATATCTACACCGCTATCTGTATGAATATGGAAATAGCTACACCGCTATCTGTATGAACATGGAAATATATACACCACTATCTCTATGAACATGGAAATATCTACACCGCTATCTGTATGAACATGGAAATATCTTCACCGCCATCTGTATGAACATGGATATATCTACACAGCCATCTGGATGAACATGGAAATATCTACACCGCTATCTGTATGAACATGGAAATAGCTACACTGCTATCCATATGAACATGGAAATATCTACACCGCTATCTGTATAAACATGGAAATATCTACACCGCTATCTGTATGAACATGGAAATATCTTCACCGCCATCTGTATGAACATGGAAATATCTACACAGCCATCTGGATGAACATGAAAATATCTACACCGCTATCTGTGTAAACATGCATACATCTTCACCGCTATCTGTATAAACATGGAAATATCTACACCGCTACCTGTATAAACATGGAAATATCTACACCGCTATCTCTATGAACATGGAAATATCCACACCGCTATCTGTATGAACATGGAAATAGGTACACCGCTATCTGTATGAACATGGAAATATCTACACCACTATCTGTATGAACATGGAAATATCTACACCGCTATCTGTTTGAACAGGGAAGTATACACACCGCTATCTGCTTGAAAATGGAAATATCTACACAGCTATCTGCATATACATGGGAATATCTACACAGCCATCTCTTTACTCATGGAAATAACTACACCGCTATCTGTATCAACATGGAAATATCTACACCGCCATCTGTATGAACATGGAAATATCTGCACCGCCATCTGTATGAATATATAAATATCTACACCGCCATCTGTATTAAGATGGAGATATCTAAACCGCTATCTGTATAAACTTGGAATTATTTACACCGCAATCTGTATAAACATGGAAATATCTACACCACTATCTGTATAAACATGGAAATATCTACACCGCTACCTGTATAAACATGGAAATATCAGCACCGCTATCTGTATGAACATGTAAATACCTACACCGCTATCTCTATGAACATGGAAATATCTACACCGCTATCTGTATGAACATGGAAATAGCTACACCACTATCTGTATGAACATGGAAATATCTACACCGCTATCTGTTTGAACAGGGAAATATATACACCGCTATCTGCATGAAAATGGAAATATCTACACAGCTATCTGCATATACATGGAAATATCTATACAGCTATCTCTTTACACATGGAAATAACTACACCGCTTTCTGTATGAACATGGAAATATCTACACCGCCATCTGTATGAACATGGAAATATCTCCACCGCCATCTCTATGAACATATAAATATCTACACTGCCATCTGTATTAATAAGGAGATATCTACACCGCTATCAGTATAAACATGGAAATATCTACACTGCTATCTGTATAAACATGGAAATATCTACACCGCTATCAGTATAAACATGGAAATTTCTACACCGCTACCTGTATAAACATGGAAATATCAGCACCGCTATCGGTATGAACACGGAAATATCTACACCGCTATCTGTATGAACCTGGAAATATCTACACCGCTATCTGTATGAACATGGAAATATCTTCACTGCCATCTGTGTGAACATGGATATATCTACACAGCCATCTGGATGAACATGGAAATATCTACACCGCTATCTGTATGAACATGGAAATATCTACACAGCCATCTGGATGAACATGAAAATATCTACACCGCTATATGTGTAAACATGCATACATCTTCACCGCTATCTGTATAAACATGGAAATATCTACACCGCTACCTGTATAAACATGGAAATATCAGCACCGCTATCTGTATGAACATGGAAATATCTACCCCGCTATCTCTATGAACATGGAAATATCCACACCGGTATCTGTATGAACATGGAAATAGCTACACCGCTATCTGTATGAACATGGAAATATCTACACCACTATCTGTATGAACATGGAAATATCTACACCGCTATCTGTTTGAACAGGGAAATATATACACCGCTATCTGCATGAATATGGAAATATCTACACAGCTATCTGAATATACATGGGAAGATCTACACAGCTATCTCTTTACACATGGAAATAACTACACCACTATCTGTATGAACATGGAAATATCTACACCGCCATCTGTATGAACATGGAAATATCTGCACCGCCATCTGTATGAACATATAAATATCTACACCGCCATCTGCATTAAGAAGGAGATACCTACACCGATATCTGTACAAACATGGAAATATCTAGACTGCTATCTGTATAAACATGGAAATATCTACACCGCTATCTGTACAAACATGGAAATATCTACATCGCTACCTGTATAAACATGGAAATATCAGCACCGCTATTGGTCTGAACACGGAAATATCTCCACCGCTATCTGTATGAACATGGAAATATCTACACCGCCATCTGTATGAACATGGAAATATCTTCACTGCCAACTGTATGAACATGGATATATCTACAATGCCATCTGGATGAACATGGAAATATCTACACCGCTATCTGCATGAACATGGAAACATCTACACTGCTATCCTTGTAAACATGCATACATCTTCACCGCTATCTGTATAAACATGGAAATATCTACACCGCTATCTGTATGAACATGGAAATAGCTACACCGCTATCTGTATGAACATGGAAATATCTACACCACTATCTGTATGAACATGGAATTATCTACACCGCTATCTGTATGAACATGGATATATCTACACAGCCATCTGGATGAACATGGAAATATCTACACCGCTATCTGTATGAACATGGAAATATCTACACCACTATCTGTATGAACATGGAAATATCTACACCGCTATCTGTTTGAACAGGGAAATATATACACCGCTATCTGCATGAAAATAGAAATATCTAAACAGCTATCTGCATATACATGGAAATATCTATACAGCTATCTCTTTACACATGGAAATAACTACACCGCTATCTGTATGAATATGGAAATATCTACACCGCCACCTGTATGAACATGGAAATATCTGCACCGCCATCTCTATGAACATATAAATATCTACACTGCCCTCTGTATTAAGAAAGAGATAACTTCACCGCTATCTGTAAAAACATGGAAATATCTACACCGCTACCTGTATAAACATGGAAATATCTACACCGCTATCTCTATGAACATGGAAATATCCACACCGCTATCTGTATGAACATGGAAATAGGTACACCGCTATCTGTATGAACATGGAAATATCTACACCACTATCTGTATGAACATGGAAATATCTACACCGCTATCTGTTTGAACAGGGAAGTATACACACCGCTATCTGCTTGAAAATGGAAATATCTACACAGCTATCTGCATATACATGGGAATATCTACACAGCCATCTCTTTACTCATGGAAATAACTACACCGCTATCTGTATCAACATGGAAATATCTACACCGCCATCTGTATGAACATGGAAATATCTGCACCGCCATCTGTATGAACATATAAATATGTACACCGCCATCTGTATTAAGATGGAGATATCTAAACTGCTATCTGTATAAACTTGGAATTATTTACACCGCAATCTGCATAAACATGGAAATATCTACACCGCCATCTGTATAAACATGGAAATATCTACACCGCTACCTGTATAAACATGGAAATATCAGCACCGCTATCTGCATGAACATGGAAACATCTACACTGCTATCCTTGTAAACATGCATACATCTTCACCGCTATCTGTATAAACATGGAAATATCTACACCGCTATCTGTATGAACATGGAAATAGCTACACCGCTATCTGTATGAACATGGAAATATCTACACCACTATCTGTATGAACATGGAATTATCTACACCGCTATCTGTATGAACATGGATATATCTACACAGCCATCTGGATGAACATGGAAATATCTACACAGCTATCGGTATGAACATGGAAATATCTACAACGCTATCTGTATGAACATGGAAATATCTACACCGCTATCTGTTTGAACATGGAAATATCTACACCGCTATCTGCATGAAAATGGAAATATCTACACAGCTATCTGCATACACATGGAAATATCTACAAAGATATCTCTTTACACATGGAAATAACTACACCGCTATCTCTATAAACATGGAAATATCTACACCGCCATCTATATGAACATGGAAATATCTGCACCGCCATCTGTATGAACATATAAATATCTACACCACCATCTGTATTAAGATGGAGATATCTACACCGCTATCTGTATAAACTTGGAAATATCTACACCGCTATCTGAATAAACATGGAAATATCTACATCAGTATCTGTATAAACATGGAAATATCTACACCGCTACCTGTAAAAACATGGAAATATCAGCACCGCTATCTGTATGAACATGTAAATATCTACACCGCTATCTCTATGAACGTGGAAATATCTACCCCGCTATCTGTATGAACATGGAAATATCTACAACGCCATCTGTATGAACCTGGAAATATCTTCACCGCCATCTGTATGAACATGGATATATCTACACAGCCATCTGGATGAACATGGAAATAACTACACCGCTATCTGTATGAACATGGAAATATCTACACTGCTATCTGTATGAACATGGAAATACATACACCGCTATCTGTATGAACATGGAAATATCTACACCGCTATCTGTATGAACATGGAAATATCTACACCGCTATCTGTATGAACATGGAAATATCTTCACCGCCATCTGTATGAACATGGATATATCTACACAGCCATGTGGATTAACATGGAAATATCTACACCGATATCTGTGAAAACATGCATATATCTTCACCGCTATCTGTATAAACATGGAAATATCTACACCGTTATCTTTATCAACATGGAAATATCTACACCGCTAACTGTTTGAACAGGCAAATATATACACCGCTATCTGCATGAAAATAGAAATATCTACACCACTATCTGTATGAGCATGGAAATACATACACCCCTATCTGTATGAACATGGAAATATCTACACCGCTATCAGTATGAACATGGAAATATCTACACCGCTCTCTGTATGAACATGGAAATATTTTCACCGCCATCTGTATGAACATGGATATATCTACACAGCCATCTGGATGAACATGGAAATATCTACACCGCTATCTGTATGAACATTGAAATATCTACACCGCTATCTGTATGAACATGGAAATATCTACACCGCTATCAGTATGAACATGGAAATATCTACACCGCTATCTGTATGAACATGGAAATATCTACACCGCTATCTGTATGAACATGGAAATATCCACACCGCTATCTGTGTAAACATGTATACATCTTCATCGCTATCTGCATGAAAATGGAAATATCTACACAGCTATCTGCATATACATGGAAATATCTACAAAGCTATCTCCTTACACATGGAAATAACTACACTGCTATCTCTATAAACATGGAAATATCTACACCGCCATCTGTATGAACATAGAAATATCTGCACCGACATCTGTATGAACATATAAATATCTACACCGCCATCTGTATTAAGATGGAGATATCTACACCGCTATCTGCATAAACTTGGAAATATCTACACCACTATCTGTATAAACATGGAAATATCTATGCCGCTTTCTGTATAAACAAGGAAATATCTACACTGCTACCTGTATAAACATGGAAATATCAGCACCGCTATCTGTATGAACATGTAAATAGCTACACAGCCATCTGGATGAACATGGAAATATCTACACCGCTATCTGTATGAACATGGAAATAACTACACCGCTATCCGTATGAACATGGAAATATCTACACCGCTATCTGTATGAACATGGAAATATCCACACCGCTATCTGTGTAAACATGTATACATCTTCACCGCTATCTGCATGAAAATGGAAATATCTACACAGCTATCTGCATATACATGGAAATATCTACAAAGCTATCTCCTTACACATGGAAATAACTACACTGCTATCTCTAAAAACATGGAAATATCTACACCGCCATCTGTATGAACATAGAAATATCTGCACCGACATCTGTATGAACATATAAATATCTACACCGCCATCTGTATTAAGATGGAGATATCTACACCGCTATCTGTATAAACTTGGAAATATCTACACCGCTATCTGTATAAACATGGAAATATCTACACCACTATCTGTATGAACATGGAAATATCTACACCGCTATCTGTATGAACATGGAAATATCTTCACCGCCATCTGTATGAACATGGATATATCTACACAGCCATCTGGATGAACATGGAAATATCTACACCGCTATCTGTATTAACATGGAAATAGCTACACTGCTATCCGTATGAACATGGAAATATCTACACCGCTATATGTATAAACATGTAAATATCTACACCGCTATCTGTATGAACATGGAAATATCTTCACCGCCATCTGTATGAACATGGAAATATCTACACAGCCATCTGGATGAACATGAAAATATCTACACCGCTATCTGTGTAAACATGCATACATCTTCACCGCTATCTGTATAAACATGGAAATATCTACACCGCTACCTGTATAAACATGGAAATATCTATACCGCTATCTCTATGAACATGGAAATATCCACACCGCTATCTGTATGAACATGGAAATAGGTACACCGCTATCTGTATGAACATGGAAATATCTACACCACTATCGGTATGAACATGGAAATATCTACACCGCTATCTGTTTGAACAGGGAAGTATATACACCGCTATCCTATTGAAAATGGAAATATCTACACAGCTATCTGCATATACATGGGAATATCTACACAGCCATCTCTTTACACATGGAAATAACTACACCGCTATCTGTATCAACGTGGAAATATCTACACCGCCATCTGTATGAACATGGAAATATCTGCACCGCCATCTGTATGAACATATAAATATCTACACCGCCATCTGTATTAAGATGGAGATATCTACACCGCTATCTGTATAAACTTGGAAATATCTACACCGCAATCTGTATAAACATGGAAATATCTACACCACTATCTGTATAAACATGGAAATACCTACACCGCTACCTGTATAAACATGGAAATATCAGCACCGCTATCTGTATGAACATGGAAATATCTACACCGCTGTCTCTATGATCATGGAAATATCTACGCCGCTATCTGTATGAACATGGAAATAGCTACACCGCTATCTGTATGAACATGGAAATATCTACACCACTATCTATATGAACATGGAAATAACTACACCGCTATCTGTATGAACATGGATATATCTACACAGCCATCTGGATGAACATGGAAATATCTACACCGCTATCTGTATGAACATGGAAATATCTACACCACTATCTGTATGAACATGGAAATATCTACACCGCTATCTGTATGAACATGGAAATATCTACACCGCTATCTGTGTAAACATGCATACATCTTCACCGCTATCTGTATAAACATGGAAATATCTACACCGCTATCTGTATGAACATGGAAATATCTACACCGCTATCTGTTTGAACATGGAAATATCTACACCGCTATCTGCATGAAAATGGAAATATCTACACAACTATCTGCATATAAATGGAAATATCTACACAGCTATCTCTTTGCACATGGAAATAACTACACCGCTATCTCTATAAACATGGAAATATCTACACCGCCATCTGTATGAAAATGGAAATATCTACACCGCCATCTGTATTAAGAAGGAGATATCTACACCGCTATCTGTATAAACATGGAAATATCTACACCGCTATCTGTATTAACATGGAAATATCTACACCGCTATCTGTATAAACACGGAAATATGTTCACCGCTACCTGTATAAACATGGAAGTATCAGCACCGCTATCGGTATGAACATGGCAATATCTACACGGTTATCTGTATGAACATGGAAATAACTACACCGCTATCCGTATGAACATGGAAATGTGTTCACCGCCATCTGTATGAACATGGATATATCTACACAGCCATCTGGATGAATATGGAAATATCTACACCGCTATCTGTATGAACATGGAAATATCTACACCGCTATCTGTATGAACATGGGAATATCTACACAGCCATCTGGATGAACATGGAAATATCTACACCGCTATCTGTATGAACATAGAAATACATACACTGCTATCTGCATGAACATGGAAATATCTACACCGCTATCTGTATGAACATGGAAATATCTACACCACTATCTATATGAACATGGAAATATCTACACTGCTATCTGTATGAACATGGATATATCTACACAGCCATCTGGATGAACATGGAAATATCTACACCGCTATCTGTATGAACATGGAAATATCTACACCACTATCTGTATGAACATGGAAATATCTACACCACTATCTGTTTGAACAGGGAAATATATACACCGCTATCTGCATGAAAATGGAAATATCTACACAGCTATCTGCATATACATGGAAATATCTATACAGCTATCTCTTTACACATGGAAATAACTACACCGCTATCTGTATGAACATGGAAATATCTACACCGCCATCTGTATGAACATGGAAATATCTGCACCGCCATCTCTATGAACATATAAATATCTACACTGCCGTCTGTATTAATAAGGAGATATCTACACCGCTATCTGTATAAACATGGAAATATCTACACTGCTATCTGTATAAACATGGAAATATCTACACCGCTATCTGTATAAACATGTAAATTTCTACACCGCTACCTGTATAAACATGGAAATATCAGCACCGCTATCGGTATGAACACAGAAATATCTACACCGCTATCTGTATGAACATGGAAATATCTACACCGCTATCTGTATGAACATGGAAATATCTTCACTGCCATCTGTGTGAACATGGATATATCTCCACAGCCATCTGGATGAACATGGAAATATCTACACAGCCATCTGGATGAACATGAAAATATCTACAACGCTATATGTGTAAACATGCATACATCTTCACCGCCATCTATATAAACATGGAAATATCTACACCGCTACCTGTATAAACATGGAAATATCAGCACCGCTATCTGCATTAACATGGAAACATCTACACTGCTATCCTTGTAAACATGCATACATCTTCACCGCTATCTGTATAAACATGGAAATATCTACACCGCTATCTGTATGAACATGGAAATAGCTACACCGCTATCTGTATGAACATGGAAATATCTACACCACTATCTGTATGAACATGGAATTATCTACACCGCTATCTGTATGAACATGGATATATCTACACAGCCATCTGGATGAACATGGAAATATCTACACAGCTATCGGTATGAACATGGAAATATCTACACCGCTATCTGTATGAACATGGAAATATCTACAGCGCTATCTGTTTGAACATGGAAATATCTACACCGTTATCTGCATGAAAATGGAAATATCTACACAGCTATCTGCATACACATGGAAATATCTACAAAGATATCTCTTTACACATGGAAATAACTACACCGCTATCTCTATAAACATGGAAATATCTACACAGCCATCTATATGAACATGGAAATATCTGCACCGCCATCTGTATGAACATATAAATATCTACACCACCATCTGTATTAAGATGGAGATATCTACACCGCTATCTGTATAAACTTGGAAATATCTACACCGCTATCTGAATAAACATGGAAATATCTACATCAGTATCTGTATAAACATGGAAATATCTGCACCGCTACCTGTAAAAACATGGAAATATCAGCACCGCTATCTGTATGAACATGTAAATATCTACACCGCTATCTCTATGAACGTGGAAATATCTACCCCGCTATCTGTATGAACATGGAAATATCTACAACGCCATCTGTATGAACCTGGAAATATCTTCACCGCCATCTGTATGAACATGGATATATCTACACAGCCATCTGGATGAACATGGAAATAACTACACCGCTATCTGTATGAACATGGAAATATTTACACCGCTATCTGTATAAACATGGAAATATCTACACAGCCATCAGGATGAACATGGAAATATCTACACTGCTATCTGTATGAACATGGAAATACATACACCGCTATCTGTATGAACATGGAAATGTCTACACCGCTATCTGTATGAACATGGAAATATCTACACCGCTATCTGTATGAACATGGAAATATCTTCACCGCCATCTGTATGAACATGGATATATCTACACAGCCATGTGGATTAACATGGAAATATCTACACCGATATCTGTGAAAACATGCATATATCTTCACCGCTATCTGTATAAACATGGAAATATCTACACCGTTATCTTTATCAACATGGAAATATCTACACCGCTAACTGTTTGAACAGGCAAATATATACACCGCTATCTGCATGAAAATAGAAATATCTACACCACTATCTGTATGAACATGGAAATACATACACCCCTATCTGTATGAACATGGAAATATCTACACCGCTATCAGTATGAACATGGAAATATCTACACCGCTATCTGTATGAACATGGAAATATTTTCACCGCCATCTGTATGAACATGGATATATCTACACAGCCATCTGGATGAACATGGAAATATCTACACCGCTATCTGTATGAACATTGAAATATCTACACCGCTATCTGTATGAACATGGAAATATCTACACCGCTATCAGTATGAACATGGAAATATCTACACCGCTATCTGTATGAACATGGAAATATCTACACCGCTATCTGTATGAACATGGAAATATCCACACCGCTATCTGTGTAAACATGTATACATCTTCATCGCTATCTGCATGAAAATGGAAATATCTACACAGCTATCTGCATATACATGGAAATATCTACAAAGCTATCTCCTTACACATGGAAATAACTACACTGCTATCTCTATAAACATGGAAATATCTACACCGCCATCTGTATGAACATAGAAATATCTGCACCGACATCTGTATGAACATATAAATATCTACACCGCCATCTGTATTAAGATGGAGATATCTACACCGCTATCTGCATAAACTTGGAAATATCTACACCACTATCTGTATAAACATGGAAATATCTATGCCGCTTTCTGTATAAACAAGGAAATATCTACACTGCTACCTGTATAAACATGGAAATATCAGCACCGCTATCTGTATGAACATGTAAATAGCTACACAGCCATCTGGATGAACATGGAAATATCTACACCGCTATCTGTATGAACATGGAAATAACTACACCGCTATCCGTATGAACATGGAAATATCTACACCGCTATCTGTATGAACATGGAAATATCCACACCGCTATCTGTGTAAACATGTATACATCTTCACCGCTATCTGCATGAAAATGGAAATATCTACACAGCTATCTGCATATACATGGAAATATCTACAAAGCTATCTCCTTACACATGGAAATAACTACACTGCTATCTCTAAAAACATGGAAATATCTACACCGCCATCTGTATGAACATAGAAATATCTGCACCGACATCTGTATGAACATATAAATATCTACACCGCCATCTGTATTAAGATGGAGATATCTACACCGCTATCTGTATAAACTTGGAAATATCTACACCGCTATCTGTATAAACATGGAAATATCTACACCACTATCTGTATGAACATGGAAATATCTACACCGCTATCTGTATGAACATGGAAATATCTTCACCGCCATCTGTATGAACATGGATATATCTACACAGCCATCTGGATGAACATGGAAATATCTACACCGCTATCTGTATTAACATGGAAATAGCTACACTGCTATCCGTATGAACATGGAAATATCTACACCGCTATCTGTATAAACATGTAAATATCTACACCGCTATCTGTATGAACATGGAAATATCTTCACCGCCATCTGTATGAACATGGAAATATCTACACAGCCATCTGGATGAACATGAAAATATCTACACCGCTATCTGTGTAAACATGCATACATCTTCACCGCTATCTGTATAAACATGGAAATATCTACACCGCTACCTGTATAAACATGGAAATATCTATACCGCTATCTCTATGAACATGGAAATATCCACACCGCTATCTGTATGAACATGGAAATAGGTACACCGCTATCTGTATGAACATGGAAATATCTACACCACTATCTGTATGAACATGGAAATATCTACACCGCTATCTGTTTGAACAGGGAAGTATATACACCGCTATCCTCTTGAAAATGGAAATATCTACACAGCTATCTGCATATACATGGGAATATCTACACAGCCATCTATTTAGACATGGAAATAACTACACCGCTGTCTGTATCAACGTGGAAATATCTACACCGCCATCTGTATGAACATGGAAATATCTGCACCGCCATCTGTATGAACATATAAATATCTACACCGCCATCTGTATTAAGATGGAGATATCTACACCGCTATCTGTATAAACTTGGAAATATCTACACCGCAATCTGTATAAACATGGAAATATCTACACCACTATCTGTATAAACATGGAAATACCTACACCGCTACCTGTATAAACATGGAAATATCAGCACCGCTATCTGTATGAACATGGAAATATCTACACCGCTGTCTCTATGATCATGGAAATATCTACGCCGCTCTCTGTATGAACATGGAAATAGCTACACCGCTATCTGTATGAACATGGAAATATCTACACCACTATCTATATGAACATGGAAATAACTACACCGCTATCTGTATGAACATGGATATATCTACACAGCCATCTGGATGAACATGGAAATATCTACACCGCTATCTGTATGAACATGGAAATATCTACACCACTATCTGTATGAACATGGAAATATCTACACCGCTATCTGTATGAACATGGAAATATCTACACCGCTATCTGTGTAAACATGCATACATCTTCACCGCTATCTGTATAAACATGGAAATATCTACACCGCTATCTGTATGAACATGGAAATATCTACACCGCTATCTGTTTGAACATGGAAATATCTACACCGCTATCTGCATGAAAATGGAAATATCTACACAACTATCTGCATATAAATGGAAATATCTACACAGCTATCTCTTTGCACATGGAAATAACTACACCGCTATCTCTATAAACATGGAAATATCTACACCGCCATCTGTATGAAAATGGAAATATCTACACCGCCATCTGTATTAAGAAGGAGATATCTACACCGCTATCTGTATAAACATGGAAATATCTACACCGCTATCTGTATTAACATGGAAATATCTACACCGCTATCTGTATAAACACGGAAATATGTTCACCGCTACCTGTATAAACATGGAAGTATCAGCACCGCTATCGGTATGAACATGGCAATATCTACACGGTTATCTGTATGAACATGGAAATAACTACACCGCTATCCGTATGAACATGGAAATGTGTTCACCGCCATCTGTATGAACATGGATATATCTACACAGCCATCTGGATGAATATGGAAATATCTACACCGCTATCTGTATGAACATGGAAATATCTACACTGCTATCTGTATGAACATGGGAATATCTACACAGCCATCTGGATGAACATGGAAATATCTACACCGCTATCTGTATGAACATAGAAATACATACACTGCTATCTGTATGAACATGGAAATATCTACACCGCTATCTGTATGAACATGGAAATATCTACACCACTATCTATATGAACATGGAAATATCTACACTGCTATCTGTATGAACATGGATATATCTACACAGCCATCTGGATGAACATGGAAATATCTACACCGCTATCTGTATGAACATGGAAATATCTACACCGCTATCTGTATGAACATGGAAATATCTACACCACTATCTGTTTGAACAGGGAAATATATACACCGCTATCTGCATGAAAATGGAAATATCTACACAGCTATCTGCATATACATGGAAATATCTATACAGCTATCTCTTTACACATGGAAATAACTACACCGCTATCTGTATGAACATGGAAATATCTACACCGCCATCTGTATGAACATGGAAATATCTGCACCGCCATCTCTATGAACATATAAATATCTACACTGCCGTCTGTATTAATAAGGAGATATCTACACCGCTATCTGTATAAACATGGAAATATCTACACTGCTATCTGTATAAACATGGAAATATCTACACCGCTATCTGTATAAACATGTAAATTTCTACACCGCTACCTGTATAAACATGGAAATATCAGCACCGCTATCGGTATGAACACAGAAATATCTACACCGCTATCTGTATGAACATGGAAATATCTACACCGCTATCTGTATGAACATGGAAATATCTTCACTGCCATCTGTGTGAACATGGATATATCTCCACAGCCATCTGGATGAACATGGAAATATCTACACAGCCATCTGGATGAACATGAAAATATCTACAACGCTATATGTGTAAACATGCATACATCTTCACCGCCATCTGTATAAACATGGAAATATCTACACCGCTACCTGTATAAACATGGAAATATCAGCACCGCTATCTGCATGAACATGGAAACATCTACACTGCTATCCTTGTAAACATGCATACATCTTCACCGCTATCTGTATAAACATGGAAATATCTACACCGCTATCTGTATGAACATGGAAATAGCTACACCGCTATCTGTATGAACATGGAAATATCTACACCACTATCTGTATGAACATGGAATTATCTACACCGCTATCTGTATGAACATGGATATATCTACACAGCCATCTGGATGAACATGGAAATATCTACACAGCTATCGGTATGAACATGGAAATATCTACACCGCTATCTGTATGAACATGGAAATATCTACAGCGCTATCTGTTTGAACATGGAAATATCTACACCGCTATCTGCATGAAAATGGAAATATCTACACAGCTATCTGCATACACATGGAAATATCTACAAAGATATCTCTTTACACATGGAAATAACTACACCGCTATCTCTATAAACATGGAAATATCTACACAGCCATCTATATGAACATGGAAATATCTGCACCGCCATCTGTATGAACATATAAATATCTACACCACCATCTGTATTAAGATGGAGATATCTACACCGCTATCTGTATAAACTTGGAAATATCTACACCGCTATCTGAATAAACATGGAAATATCTACATCAGTATCTGTATAAACATGGAAATATCTACACCGCTACCTGTAAAAACATGGAAATATCAGCACCGCTATCTGTATGAACATGTAAATATCTACACCGCTATCTCTATGAACGTGGAAATATCTACCCCGATATCTGTATGAACATGGAAATATCTACAACGCCATCTGTATGAACCTGGAAATATCTTCACCGCCATCTGTATGAACATGGATATATCTACACAGCCATCTGGATGAACATGGAAATAACTACACCGCTATCTGTATGAACATGGAAATATTTACACCGCTATCTGTATAAACATGGAAATATCTACACAGCCATCAGGATGAACATGGAAATATCTACACTGCTATCTGTATGAACATGGAAATACATACACCGCTATCTGTATGAACATGGAAATGTCTACACCGCTATCTGTATGAACATGGAAATATCTACACCGCTATCTGTATGAACATGGAAATATCTTCACCGCCATCTGTATGAACATGGATATATCTACACAGCCATGTGGATTAACATGGAAATATCTACACCGATATCTGTGAAAACATGCATATATCTTCACCGCTATCTGTATAAACATGGAAATATCTACACCGCTATCTTTATTAACATGGAAATATCTACACCGCTAACTGTTTGAACAGGCAAATATATACACCGCTATCTGCATGAAAATAGAAATATCTACACCACTATCTGTATGAACATGGAAATACATACACCCCTATCTGTATGAACATGGAAATATCTACACCGCTATCAGTATGAACATGGAAATATCTACACCGCTATCTGTATGAACATGGAAATATTTTCACCGCCATCTGTATGAACATGGATATATCTACACAGCCATCTGGATGAACATGGAAATATCTACACCGCTATCTGTATGAACATTGAAATATCTACACCGCTATCTGTATGAACATGGAAATATCTACACCGCTATCAGTATGAACATGGAATTATCTACACCGCTATCTGTATGAACATGGAAATATCTACACCGCTATCTGTATGAACATGGAAATATCCACACCGCTATCTGTGTAAACATGTATACATCTTCATCGCTATCTGCATGAAAATGGAAATATCTACACAGCTATCTGCATATACATGGAAATATCTACAAAGCTATCTCCTTACACATGGAAATAACTACACTGCTATCTCTATAAACATGGAAATATCTACACCGCCATCTGTATGAACATAGAAATATCTGCACCGACATCTGTATGAACATATAAATATCTACACCGCCATCTGTATTAAGATGGAGATATCTACACCGCTATCTGCATAAACTTGGAAATATCTACACCACTATCTGTATAAACATGAAATATCTATGCCGCTTTCTGTATAAACAAGGAAATATCTACACTGCTACCTGTATAAACATGGAAATATCAGCACCGCTATCTGTATGAACATGTAAATAGCTACACAGCCATCTGGATGAACATGGAAATATCTACACCGCTATCTGTATGAACATGGAAATAACTACACCGCTATCCGTATGAACATGGAAATATCTACACCGCTATCTGTATGAACATGGAAATATCCACACCGCTATCTGTGTAAACATGTATACATCTTCACCGCTATCTGCATGAAAATGGAAATATCTACACAGCTATCTGCATATACATGGAAATATCTACAAAGCTATCTCCTTACACATGGAAATAACTACACTGCTATCTCTATAAACATGGAAATATCTACACCGCCATCTGTATGAACATAGAAATATCTGCACCGACATCTGTATGAACATATAAATATCTACACCGCCATCTGTATTAAGATGGAGATATCTACACCGCTATCTGTATAAACTTGGAAATATCTACACCGCTATCTGTATAAACATGGAAATATCTACACCACTATCTGTATGAACATGGAAATATCTACACCGCTATCTGTATGAACATGGAAATATCTTCACCGCCATCTGTATGAACATGGATATATCTACACAGCCATCTGGATGAACATGGAAATATCTACACCGCTATCTGTATTAACATGGAAATAGCTACACTGCTATCCGTATGAACATGGAAATATCTACACCGCTATCTGTATAAACATGTAAATATCTACACCGCTATCTGTATGAACATGGAAATATCTTCACCGCCATCTGTATGAACATGGAAATATCTACACAGCCATCTGGATGAACATGAAAATATCTACACCGCTATCTGTGTAAACATGCATACATCTTCACCGCTATCTGTATAAACATGGAAATATCTACACCGCTACCTGTATAAACATGGAAATATCTATACCGCTATCTCTATGAACATGGAAATATCCACACCGCTATCTGTATGAACATGGAAATAGGTACACCGCTATCTGTATGAACATGGAAATATCTACACCACTATCTGTATGAACATGGAAATATCTACACCGCTATCTGTTTGAACAGGGAAGTATATACACCGCTATCCTCTTGAAAATGGAAATATCTACACAGCTATCTGCATATACATGGGAATATCTACACAGCCATCTATTTAGACATGGAAATAACTACACCGCTATCTGTATCAACGTGGAAATATCTACACCGCCATCTGTATGAACATGGAAATATCTGCACCGCCATCTGTATGAACATATAAATATCTACACCGCCATCTGTATTAAGATGGAGATATCTACACCGCTATCTGTATAAACTTGGAAATATCTACACCGCAATCTGTATAAACATGGAAATATCTACACCACTATCTGTATAAACATGGAAATACCTACACCGCTACCTGTATAAACATGGAAATATCAGCACCGCTATCTGTATGAACATGGAAATATCTACACCGCTGTCTCTATGATCATGGAAATATCTACGCCGCTCTCTGTATAAACATGGAAATAGCTACACCGCTATCTGTATGAACATGGAAATATCTACACCACTATCTATATGAACATGGAAATAACTACACCGCTATCTGTATGAACATGGATATATCTACACAGCCATCTGGATGAACATGGAAATATCTACACCGCTATCTGTATGAACATGGAAATATCTACACCACTATCTGTATGAACATGGAAATATCTACACCGCTATCTGTATGAACATGGAAATATCTACACCGCTATCTGTGTAAACATGCATACATCTTCACCGCTATCTGTATAAACATGGAAATATCTACACCGCTATCTGTATGAACATGGAAATATCTACACCGCTATCTGTTTGAACATGGAAATATCTACACCGCTATCTGCATGAAAATGGAAATATCTACACAACTATCTGCATATAAATGGAAATATCTACACAGCTATCTCTTTGCACATGGAAATAACTACACCGCTATCTCTATAAACATGGAAATATCTACACCGCCATCTGTATGAAAATGGAAATATCTACACCGCCATCTGTATTAAGAAGGAGATATCTACACCGCTATCTGTATAAACATGGAAATATCTACACCGCTATCTGTATTAACATGGAAATATCTACACCGCTATCTGTATAAACACGGAAATATGTTCACCGCTACCTGTATAAACATGGAAGTATCAGCACCGCTATCGGTATGAACATGGCAATTTCTACACGGTTATCTGTATGAACATGGAAATAACTACACCGCTATCCGTATGAACATGGAAATGTGTTCACCGCCATCTGTATGAACATGGATATATCTACACAGCCATCTGGATGAATATGGAAATATCTACACCGCTATCTGTATGAACATGGAAATATCTACACTGCTATCTGTATGAACATGGGAATATCTACACAGCCATCTGGATGAACATGGAAATATCTACACCGCTATCTGTATGAACATAGAAATACATACACTGCTATCTGTATGAACATGGAAATATCTACACCGCTATCTGTATGAACATGGAAATATCTACACCACTATCTATATGAACATGGAAATATCTACACTGCTATCTGTATGAACATGGATATATCTACACAGCCATCTGGATGAACATGGAAATATCTACACCGCTATCTGTATGAACATGGAAATATCTACACCGCTATCTGTATGAACATGGAAATATCTACACCACTATCTGTTTGAACAGGGAAATATATACACCGCTATCTGCATGAAAATGGAAATATCTACACAGCTATCTGCATATACATGGAAATATCTATACAGCTATCTCTTTACACATGGAAATAACTACACCGCTATCTGTATGAACATGGAAATATCTACACCGCCATCTGTATGAACATGGAAATATCTGCACCGCCATCTCTATGAACATATAAATATCTACACTGCCGTCTGTATTAATAAGGAGATATCTACACCGCTATCTGTATAAACATGGAAATATCTACACCGCTATCTGTATGAACATGGAAATATCTACACCGCTATCTGTATAAACATGGAAATATCTACACTGCTATCTGTATAAACATGGAAATATCTACACCGCTATCTCTATAAACATGTAAATTTCTACACCGCTACCTGTATAAACATGGAAATATCAGCACCGCTATCGGTATGAACACAGAAATATCTACACCGCTATCTGTATGAACATGGAAATATCTACACCGCTATCTGTATGAACATGGAAATATCTTCACTGCCATCTGTGTGAACATGGATATATCTCCACAGCCATCTGGATGAACATGGAAATATCTACACAGCCATCTGGATGAACATGAAAATATCTACAACGCTATATGTGTAAACATGCATACATCTTCACCGCCATCTGTATAAACATGGAAATATCTACACCGCTACCTGTATAAACATGGAAATATCAGCACCGCTATCTGCATGAACATGGAAACATCTACACTGCTATCCTTGTAAACATGCATACATCTTCACCGCTATCTGTATAAACATGGAAATATCTACACCGCTATCTGTATGAACATGGAAATAGCTACACCGCTATCTGTATGAACATGGAAATATCTACACCACTATCTGTATGAACATGGAATTATCTACACCGCTATCTGTATGAACATGGATATATCTACACAGCCATCTGGATGAACATGGAAATATCTACACAGCTATCGGTATGAACATGGAAATATCTACACCGCTATCTGTATGAACATGGAAATATCTACAGCGCTATCTGTTTGAACATGGAAATATCTACACCGCTATCTGCATGAAAATGGAAATATCTACACAGCTATCTGCATACACATGGAAATATCTACAAAGATATCTCTTTACACATGGAAATAACTACACCGCTATCTCTATAAACATGGAAATATCTACACAGCCATCTATATGAACATGGAAATATCTGCACCGCCATCTGTATGAACATATAAATATCTACACCACCATCTGTATTAAGATGGAGATATCTACACCGCTATCTGTATAAACTTGGAAATATCTACACCGCTATCTGAATAAACATGGAAATATCTACATCAGTATCTGTATAAACATGGAAATATCTACACCGCTACCTGTAAAAACATGGAAATATCAGCACCGCTATCTGTATGAACATGTAAATATCTACACCGCTATCTCTATGAACGTGGAAATATCTACCCCGATATCTGTATGAACATGGAAATATCTACAACGCCATCTGTATGAACCTGGAAATATCTTCACCGCCATCTGTATGAACATGGATATATCTACACAGCCATCTGGATGAACATGGAAATAACTACACCGCTATCTGTATGAACATGGAAATATTTACACCGCTATCTGAATAAACATGGAAATATCTACACAGCCATCAGGATGAACATGGAAATATCTACACTGCTATCTGTATGAACATGGAAATACATACACCGCTATCTGTATGAACATGGAAATATCTACACCGCTATCTGTATGAACATGGAAATATCTACACCGCTATCTGTATGAACATGGAAATATCTTCACCGCCATCTGTATGAACATGGATATATCTACACAGCCATGTGGATTAACATGGAAATATCTACACCGATATCTGTGAAAACATGCATATATCTTCACCGCTATCTGTATAAACATGGAAATATCTACACCGCTATCTTTATCAACATGGAAATATCTACACCGCTAACTGTTTGAACAGGGAAATATATACACCGCTATCTGCATGAAAATAGAAATATCTACACCACTATCTGTATGAACATGGAAATACATACACCCCTATCTGTATGAACATGGAAATATCTACACCGCTATCAGTATGAACATGGAAATATCTACACCGCTATCTGTATGAACATGGAAATATTTTCACCGCCATCTGTATGAACATGGATATATCTACACAGCCATCTGGATGAACATGGAAATATCTACACCGCTATCTGTATGAACATTGAAATATCTACACCGCTATCTGTATGAACATGGAAATATCTACACCGCTATCAGTATGAACATGGAAATATCTACACCGCTATCTGTATGAACATGGAAATATCTACACCGCTATCTGTATGAACATGGAAATATCCACACCGCTATCTGTGTAAACATGTATACATCTTCATCGCTATCTGCATGAAAATGGAAATATCTACACAGCTATCTGCATATACATGGAAATATCTACAAAGCTATCTCCTTACACATGGAAATAACTACACTGCTATCTCTATAAACATGGAAATATCTACACCGCCATCTGTATGAACATAGAAATATCTGCACCGACATCTGTATGAACATATAAATATCTACACCGCCATCTGTATTAAGATGGAGATATCTACACCGCTATCTGCATAAACTTGGAAATATCTACACCACTATCTGTATAAACATGGAAATATCTATGCCGCTTTCTGTATAAACAAGGAAATATCTACACTGCTACCTGTATAAACATGGAAATATCAGCACCGCTATCTGTATGAACATGTAAATAGCTACACAGCCATCTGGATGAACATGGAAATATCTACACCGCTATCTGTATGAACATGGAAATAACTACACCGCTATCCGTATGAACATGGAAATATCTACACCGCTATCTGTATGAACATGGAAATATCCACACCGCTATCTGTGTAAACATGTATACATCTTCACCGCTATCTGCATGAAAATGGAAATATCTACACAGCTATCTGCATATACATGGAAATATCTACAAAGCTATCTCCTTACACATGGAAATAACTACACTGCTATCTCTATAAACATGGAAATATCTACACCGCCATCTGTATGAACATAGAAATATCTGCACCGACATCTGTATGAACATATAAATATCTACACCGCCATCTGTATTAAGATGGAGATATCTACACCGCTATCTGTATAAACTTGGAAATATCTACACCGCTATCTGTATAAACATGGAAATATCTACACCACTATCTGAATGAACATGGAAATATCTACACCGCTATCTGTATGAACATGGAAATATCTTCACCGCCATCTGTATGAACATGGATATATCTACACAGCCATCTGGATGAACATGGAAATATCTACACCGCTATCTGTATTAACATGGAAATAGCTACACTGCTATCCGTATGAACATGGAAATATCTACACCGCTATCTGTATAAACATGTAAATATCTACACCGCTATCTGTATGAACATGGAAATATCTTCACCGCCATCTGTATGAACATGGAAATATCTACACAGCCATCTGGATGAACATGAAAATATCTACACCGCTATCTGTGTAAACATGCATACATCTTCACCGCTATCTGTATAAACATGGAAATACTACACCGCTACCTGTATAAACATGGAAATATCTATACCGCTATCTCTATGAACATGGAAATATCCACACCGCTATCTGTATGAACATGGAAATAGGTACACCGCTATCTGTATGAACATGGAAATATCTACACCACTATCTGTATGAACATGGAAATATCTACACCGCTATCTGTTTGAACAGGGAAGTATATACACCGCTATCCTCTTGAAAATGGAAATATCTACACAGCTATCTGCATATACATGGGAATATCTACACAGCCATCTATTTAGACATGGAAATAACTACACCGCTATCTGTATCAACGTGGAAATATCTACACCGCCATCTGTATGAACATGGAAATATCTGCACCGCCATCTGTATGAACATATAAATATCTACACCGCCATCTGTATTAAGATGGAGATATCTACACCGCTATCTGTATAAACTTGGAAATATCTACACCGCAATCTGTATAAACATGGAAATATCTACACCACTATCTGTATAAACATGGAAATACCTACACCGCTACCTGTATAAACATGGAAATATCAGCACCGCTATCTGTATGAACATGGAAATATCTACACCGCTGTCTCTATGATCATGGAAATATCTACGCCGCTCTCTGTATGAACATGGAAATAGCTACACCGCTATCTGTATGAACATGGAAATATCTACACCACTATCTATATGAACATGGAAATAACTACACCGCTATCTGTATGAACATGGATATATCTACACAGCCATCTGGATGAACATGGAAATATCTACACCGCTATCTGTATGAACATGGAAATATCTACACCACTATCTGTATGAACATGGAAATATCTACACCGCTATCTGTATGAACATGGAAATATCTACACCGCTATCTGTGTAAACATGCATACATCTTCACCGCTATCTGTATAAACATGGAAATATCTACACCGCTATCTGTATGAACATGGAAATATCTACACCGCTATCTGTTTGAACATGGAAATATCTACACGGCTATCTGCATGAAAATGGAAATATCTACACAACTATCTGCATATAAATGGAAATATCTACACAGCTATCTCTTTGCACATGGAAATAACTACACCGCTATCTCTATAAACATGGAAATATCTACACCGCCATCTGTATGAAAATGGAAATATCTACACCGCCATCTGTATTAAGAAGGAGATATCTACACCGCTATCTGTATAAACATGGAAATATCTACACCGCTATCTGTATTAACATGGAAATATCTACACCGCTATCTGTATAAACACGTAAATATGTTCACCGCTACCTGTATAAACATGGAAGTATCAGCACCGCTATCGGTATGAACATGGCAATAACTACACGGTTATCTGTATGAACATGGAAATAACTACACCGCTATCCGTATGAACATGGAAATGTGTTCACCGCCATCTGTATGAACATGGATATATCTACACAGCCATCTGGATGAATATGGAAATATCTACACCGCTATCTGTATGAACATGGAAATATCTACACTGCTATCTGTATGAACATGGGAATATCTACACAGCCATCTGGATGAACATGGAAATATCTACACCGCTATCTGTATGAACATAGAAATACATACACTGCTATCTGTATGAACATGGAAATATCTACACCGCTATCTGTATGAACATGGAAATATCTACACCACTATCTATATGAACATGGAAATATCTACACTGCTATCTGTATGAACATGGATATATCTACACAGCCATCTGGATGAACATTGAAATATCTACACCGCTATCTGTATGAACATGGAAATATCTACACCGCTATCTGTATGAACATGGAAATATCTACACCACTATCTGTTTGAACAGGGAAATATATACACCGCTATCTGCATGAAAATGGAAATATCTACACAGCTATCTGCATATACATGGAAATATCTATACAGCTATCTCTTTACACATGGAAATAACTACACCGCTATCTGTATGAACATGGAAATATCTACACCGCCATCTGTATGAACATGGAAATATCTGCACCGCCATCTCTATGAACATATAAATATCTACACTGCCGTCTGTATTAATAAGGAGATATCTACACCGCTATCTGTATAAACATGGAAATATCTACACTGCTATCTGTATAAACATGGAAATATCTACACCGCTATCTGTATAAACATGTAAATTTCTACACCGCTACCTGTATAAACATGGAAATATCAGCACCGCTATCGGTATGAACACAGAAATATCTACACCGCTATCTGTATGAACATGGAAATATCTACACCGCTATCTGTATGAACATGGAAATATCTTCACTGCCATCTGTGTGAACATGGATATATCTCCACAGCCATCTGGATGAACATGGAAATATCTACACAGCCATCTGGATGAACATGAAAATATCTACAACGCTATATGTGTAAACATGCATACATCTTCACCGCCATCTGTATAAACATGGAAATATCTACACCGCTACCTGTATAAACATGGAAATATCAGCACCGCTATCTGCATGAACATGGAAACATCTACACTGCTATCCTTGTAAACATGCATACATCTTCACCGCTATCTGTATAAACATGGAAATATCTACACCGCTATCTGTATGAACATGGAAATAGCTACACCGCTATCTGTATGAACATGGAAATATCTACACCACTATCTGTATGAACATGGAATTATCTACACCGCTATCTGTATGAACATGGATATATCTACACAGCCATCTGGATGAACATGGAAATATCTACACAGCTATCGGTATGAACATGGAAATATCTACACCGCTATCTGTATGAACATGGAAATATCTACAGCGCTATCTGTTTGAACATGGAAATATCTACACCGCTATCTGCATGAAAATGGAAATATCTACACAGCTATCTGCATACACATGGAAATATCTACAAAGATATCTCTTTACACATGGAAATAACTACACCGCTATCTCTATAAACATGGAAATATCTACACAGCCATCTATATGAACATGGAAATATCTGCACCGCCATCTGTATGAACATATAAATATCTACACCACCATCTGTATTAAGATGGAGATATCTACACCGCTATCTGTATAAACTTGGAAATATCTACACCGCTATCTGAATAAACATGGAAATATCTACATCAGTATCTGTATAAACATGGAAATATCTACACCGCTACCTGTAAAAACATGGAAATATCAGCACCGCTATCTGTATGAACATGTAAATATCTACACCGCTATCTCTATGAACGTGGAAATATCTACCCCGATATCTGTATGAACATGGAAATATCTACAACGCCATCTGTATGAACCTGGAAATATCTTCACCGCCATCTGTATGAACATGGATATATCTACACAGCCATCTGGATGAACATGGAAATAACTACACCGCTATCTGTATGAACATGGAAATATTTACACCGCTATCTGTATAAACATGGAAATATCTACACAGCCATCAGGATGAACATGGAAATATCTACACTGCTATCTGTATGAACATGGAAATACATACACCGCTATCTGTATGAACATGGAAATATCTACACCGCTATCTGTATGAACATGGAAATATCTACACCGCTATCTGTATGAACATGGAAATATCTTCACCGCCATCTGTATGAACATGGATATATCTACACAGCCATGTGGATTAACATGGAAATATCTACACCGATATCTGTGAAAACATGCATATATCTTCACCGCTATCTGTATAAACATGGAAATATCTACACCGCTATCTTTATCAACATGGAAATATCTACACCGCTAACTGTTTGAACAGGGAAATATATACACCGCTATCTGCATGAAAATAGAAATATCTACACCACTATCTGTATGAACATGGAAATACATACACCCCTATCTGTATGAACATGGAAATATCTACACCGCTATCAGTATGAACATGGAAATATCTACACCGCTATCTGTATGAACATGGAAATATTTTCACCGCCATCTGTATGAACATGGATATATCTACACAGCCATCTGGATGAACATGGAAATATCTACACCGCTATCTGTATGAACATTGAAATATCTACACCGCTATCTGTATGAACATGGAAATATCTACACCGCTATCAGTATGAACATGGAAATATCTACACCGCTATCTGTATGAACATGGAAATATCTACACCGCTATCTGTATGAACATGGAAATATCCACACCGCTATCTGTGTAAACATGTATACATCTTCATCGCTATCTGCATGAAAATGGAAATATCTACACAGCTATCTGCATATACATGGAAATATCTACAAAGCTATCTCCTTACACATGGAAATAACTACACTGCTATCTCTATAAACATGGAAATATCTACACCGCCATCTGTATGAACATAGAAATATCTGCACCGACATCTGTATGAACATATAAATATCTACACCGCCATCTGTATTAAGATGGAGATATCTACACCGCTATCTGTATAAACTTGGAAATATCTACACCACTATCTGTATAAACATGGAAATATCTATGCCGCTTTCTGTATAAACAAGGAAATATCTACACTGCTACCTGTATAAACATGGAAATATCAGCACCGCTATCTGTATGAACATGTAAATAGCTACACAGCCATCTGGATGAACATGGAAATATCTACACCGCTATCTGTATGAACATGGAAATAACTACACCGCTATCCATATGAACATGGAAATATCTACACCGCTATCTGTATGAACATGGAAATATCCACACCGCTATCTGTGTAAACATGTATACATCTTCACCGCTATCTGCATGAAAATGGAAATATCTACACAGCTATCAGCATATACATGGAAATATCTACAAAGCTATCTCCTTACACATGGAAATAACTACACTGCTATCTCTATAAACATGGAAATATCTACACCGCCATCTGTATGAACATAGAAATATCTGCACCGACATCTGTATGAACATATAAATATCTACACCGCCATCTGTATTAAGATGGAGATATCTACACCGCTATCTGTATAAACTTGGAAATATCTACACCGCTATCTGTATAAACATGGAAATATCTACACCACTATCTGTATGAACATGGAAATATCTACACCGCTATCTGTATGAACATGGAAATATCTTCACCGCCATCTGTATGAACGTGGATATATCTACACAGCCATCTGGATGAACATGGAAATATCTACACCGCTATCTGTATGAACATGGAAATAGCTACACTGCTATCCGTATGAACATGGAAATATCTACACCGCTATCTGTATAAACATGTAAATATCTACACCGCTATCTGTATGAACATGGAAATATCTTCACCGCCATCTGTATGAACATGGAAATATCTACACAGCCATCTGGATGAACATGAAAATATCTACACCGCTATCTGTGTAAACATGCATACATCTTCACCGCTATCTGTATAAACATGGAAATATCTACACCGCTACCTGTATAAACATGGAAATATCTACACCGCTATCTCTATGAACATGGAAATATCCACACCGCTATCTGTATGAACATGGAAATAGGTACACCGCTATCTGTATGAACATGGAAATATCTACACCACTATCTGTATGAACATGGAAATATCTACACCGCTATCTGTTTGAACAGGGAAGTATATACACCGCTATCTGCTTGAAAATGGAAATATCTACACAGCTATCTGCATATACATGGGAATATCTACACAGCCATCTCTTTACACATGGAAATAACTACACCGCTATCTGTATCAACGTGGAAATATCTACACCGCCATCTGTATGAACATGGAAATATCTGCACCGCCATCTGTATGAACATATAAATATCTACACCGCCATCTGTATTAAGATGGAGATATCTACACCGCTATCTGTATAAACTTGGAAATATCTACACCGCAATCTGTATAAACATGGAAATATCTACACCACTATCTGTATAAACATGGAAATACCTACACCGCTACCTGTATAAACATGGAAATATCAGCACCGCTATCTGTATGAACATGGAAATATCTACACCGCTGTCTCTATGATCATGGAAATATCTACGCCGCTATCTGTATGAACATGGAAATAGCTACACCGCTATCTGTATGAACATGGAAATATCTACACCGCTATCTATATGAACATGGAAATATCTACACCGCTATCTGTATGAACATGGATATATCTACACAGCCATCTGGATGAACATGGAAATATCTACACCGCTATCTGTATGAACATGGAAATATCTACACCACTATCTGTATGAACATGGAAATATCTACACCGCTATCTGTATGAACATGGAAATATCTACACCGCTATCTGTGTAAACATGCATACATCTTCACCGCTATCTGTATAAACATGGAAATATCTACACCGCTATCTGTATGAACATGAAAATATCTACACCGCAATCTGTTTGAACATGGAAATATCTACACCGCTATCTGCATGAAAATGGAAATATCTACACAACTATCTGCATATAAATGGAAATATCTACACAGCTATCTCTTTGCACATGGAAATAACTACACCGCTATCTCTATAAACATGGAAATATCTACACCGCCATCTGCATGAAAATGGAAATATCTACACCGCCATCTGTATTAAGAAGGAGATATCTACACCGCTATCTGTATAAACATGGAAATATCTACACCGCTATCTGTATTAACATGGAAATATCTACACCGCTATCTGTATAAACACGGAAATATGTTCACCGCTACCTGTATAAACATGGAAGTATCAGCACCGCTATCGGTATGAACATGGCAATATCTACACGGTTATCTGTATGAACATGGAAATATCTACACCGCTATCCGTATGAACATGGAAATGTGTTCACCGCCATCTGTATGAACATGGATATATCTACACAGCCATCTGGATGAATATGGAAATATCTACACCGCTATCTGTATGAACATGGAAATATCTACACCGCTATCTGTATGAACATGGGAATATCTACACAGCCATCTGGATGAACATGGAAATATCTACACCGCTATCTGTATGAACATAGAAATACATACACTGCTATCTGTATGAACATGGAAATATCTACACCACTATCTGTATGAACATGGAAATATCTACACCGCTATCTGTATGAACATGGAAATAACTTCACCGCCATCTGTATGAACATGGATATATCTACACAGCCATCTGGATGAACGTGGAAATACCTACACCGCTATCTGTGTAAACATGCATACAACTTCACCGCTATCTGTATAAACATGGAAATATCTACACCGCTATCTTTATGAACATGGAAATATCTACACCGCTAACTGTTTGAACAGGGAAATATATACACCGCTATCTGCTTAAAAATGGAAATATCTACACCGCTATCTGTATGAACATGGAAATACTTACACCGCTATCGGTATGAACATGGCAATAACTACACGGTTATCTGTATGAACATGGAAATAACTACACCGCTATCCGTATGAACATGGAAATGTGTTCACCGCCATCTGTATGAACATGGATATATCTACACAGCCATCTGGATGAATATGGAAATATCTACACCGCTATCTGTATGAACATGGAAATATCTACACTGCTATCTGTATGAACATGGGAATATCTACACAGCCATCTGGATGAACATGGAAATATCTACACCGCTATCTGTATGAACATAGAAATACATACACTGCTATCTGTATGAACATGGAAATATCTACACCGCTATCTGTATGAACATGGAAATATCTACACCACTATCTATATGAACATGGAAATATCTACACTGCTATCTGTATGAACATGGATATATCTACACAGCCATCTGGATGAACATTGAAATATCTACACCGCTATCTGTATGAACATGGAAATATCTACACCGCTATCTGTATGAACATGGAAATATCTACACCACTATCTGTTTGAACAGGGAAATATATACACCGCTATCTGCATGAAAATGGAAATATCTACACAGCTATCTGCATATACATGGAAATATCTATACAGCTATCTCTTTACACATGGAAATAACTACACCGCTATCTGTATGAACATGGAAATATCTACACCGCCATCTGTATGAACATGGAAATATCTGCACCGCCATCTCTATGAACATATAAATATCTACACTGCCGTCTGTATTAATAAGGAGATATCTACACCGCTATCTGTATAAACATGGAAATATCTACACTGCTATCTGTATAAACATGGAAATATCTACACCGCTATCTGTATAAACATGTAAATTTCTACACCGCTACCTGTATAAACATGGAAATATCAGCACCGCTATCGGTATGAACACAGAAATATCTACACCGCTATCTGTATGAACATGGAAATATCTACACCGCTATCTGTATGAACATGGAAATATCTTCACTGCCATCTGTGTGAACATGGATATATCTCCACAGCCATCTGGATGAACATGGAAATATCTACACAGCCATCTGGATGAACATGAAAATATCTACAACGCTATATGTGTAAACATGCATACATCTTCACCGCCATCTGTATAAACATGGAAATATCTACACCGCTACCTGTATAAACATGGAAATATCAGCACCGCTATCTGCATGAACATGGAAACATCTACACTGCTATCCTTGTAAACATGCATACATCTTCACCGCTATCTGTATAAACATGGAAATATCTACACCGCTATCTGTATGAACATGGAAATAGCTACACCGCTATCTGTATGAACATGGAAATATCTACACCACTATCTGTATGAACATGGAATTATCTACACCGCTATCTGTATGAACATGGATATATCTACACAGCCATCTGGATGAACATGGAAATATCTACACAGCTATCGGTATGAACATGGAAATATCTACACCGCTATCTGTATGAACATGGAAATATCTACAGCGCTATCTGTTTGAACATGGAAATATCTACACCGCTATCTGCATGAAAATGGAAATATCTACACAGCTATCTGCATACACATGGAAATATCTACAAAGATATCTCTTTACACATGGAAATAACTACACCGCTATCTCTATAAACATGGAAATATCTACACAGCCATCTATATGAACATGGAAATATCTGCACCGCCATCTGTATGAACATATAAATATCTACACCACCATCTGTATTAAGATGGAGATATCTACACCGCTATCTGTATAAACTTGGAAATATCTACACCGCTATCTGAATAAACATGGAAATATCTACATCAGTATCTGTATAAACATGGAAATATCTACACCGCTACCTGTAAAAACATGGAAATATCAGCACCGCTATCTGTATGAACATGTAAATATCTACACCGCTATCTCTATGAACGTGGAAATATCTACCCCGATATCTGTATGAACATGGAAATATCTACAACGCCATCTGTATGAACCTGGAAATATCTTCACCGCCATCTGTATGAACATGGATATATCTACACAGCCATCTGGATGAACATGGAAATAACTACACCGCTATCTGTATGAACATGGAAATATTTACACCGCTATCTGTATAAACATGGAAATATCTACACAGCCATCAGGATGAACATGGAAATATCTACACTGCTATCTGTATGAACATGGAAATACATACACCGCTATCTGTATGAACATGGAAATATCTACACCGCTATCTGTATGAACATGGAAATATCTACACCGCTATCTGTATGAACATGGAAATATCTTCACCGCCATCTGTATGAACATGGATATATCTACACAGCCATGTGGATTAACATGGAAATATCTACACCGATATCTGTGAAAACATGCATATATCTTCACCGCTATCTGTATAAACATGGAAATATCTACACCGCTATCTTTATCAACATGGAAATATCTACACCGCTAACTGTTTGAACAGGGAAATATATACACCGCTATCTGCATGAAAATAGAAATATCTACACCACTATCTGTATGAACATGGAAATACATACACCCCTATCTGTATGAACATGGAAATATCTACACCGCTATCAGTATGAACATGGAAATATCTACACCGCTATCTGTATGAACATGGAAATATTTTCACCGCCATCTGTATGAACATGGATATATCTACACAGCCATCTGGATGAACATGGAAATATCTACACCGCTATCTGTATGAACATTGAAATATCTACACCGCTATCTGTATGAACATGGAAATATCTACACCGCTATCAGTATGAACATGGAAATATCTACACCGCTATCTGTATGAACATGGAAATATCTACACCGCTATCTGTATGAACATGGAAATATCCACACCGCTATCTGTGTAAACATGTATACATCTTCATCGCTATCTGCATGAAAATGGAAATATCTACACAGCTATCTGCATATACATGGAAATATCTACAAAGCTATCTCCTTACACATGGAAATAACTACACTGCTATCTCTATAAACATGGAAATATCTACACCGCCATCTGTATGAACATAGAAATATCTGCACCGACATCTGTATGAACATATAAATATCTACACCGCCATCTGTATTAAGATGGAGATATCTACACCGCTATCTGTATAAACTTGGAAATATCTACACCACTATCTGTATAAACATGGAAATATCTATGCCGCTTTCTGTATAAACAAGGAAATATCTACACTGCTACCTGTATAAACATGGAAATATCAGCACCGCTATCTGTATGAACATGTAAATAGCTACACAGCCATCTGGATGAACATGGAAATATCTACACCGCTATCTGTATGAACATGGAAATAACTACACCGCTATCCATATGAACATGGAAATATCTACACCGCTATCTGTATGAACATGGAAATATCCACACCGCTATCTGTGTAAACATGTATACATCTTCACCGCTATCTGCATGAAAATGGAAATATCTACACAGCTATCAGCATATACATGGAAATATCTACAAAGCTATCTCCTTACACATGGAAATAACTACACTGCTATCTCTATAAACATGGAAATATCTACACCGCCATCTGTATGAACATAGAAATATCTGCACCGACATCTGTATGAACATATAAATATCTACACCGCCATCTGTATTAAGATGGAGATATCTACACCGCTATCTGTATAAACTTGGAAATATCTACACCGCTATCTGTATAAACATGGAAATATCTACACCACTATCTGTATGAACATGGAAATATCTACACCGCTATCTGTATGAACATGGAAATATCTTCACCGCCATCTGTATGAACGTGGATATATCTACACAGCCATCTGGATGAACATGGAAATATCTACACCGCTATCTGTATGAACATGGAAATAGCTACACTGCTATCCGTATGAACATGGAAATATCTACACCGCTATCTGTATAAACATGTAAATATCTACACCGCTATCTGTATGAACATGGAAATATCTTCACCGCCATCTGTATGAACATGGAAATATCTACACAGCCATCTGGATGAACATGAAAATATCTACACCGCTATCTGTGTAAACATGCATACATCTTCACCGCTATCTGTATAAACATGGAAATATCTACACCGCTACCTGTATAAACATGGAAATATCTACACCGCTATCTCTATGAACATGGAAATATCCACACCGCTATCTGTATGAACATGGAAATAGGTACACCGCTATCTGTATGAACATGGAAATATCTACACCACTATCTGTATGAACATGGAAATATCTACACCGCTATCTGTTTGAACAGGGAAGTATATACACCGCTATCTGCTTGAAAATGGAAATATCTACACAGCTATCTGCATATACATGGGAATATCTACACAGCCATCTCTTTACACATGGAAATAACTACACCGCTATCTGTATCAACGTGGAAATATCTACACCGCCATCTGTATGAACATGGAAATATCTGCACCGCCATCTGTATGAACATATAAATATCTACACCGCCATCTGTATTAAGATGGAGATATCTACACCGCTATCTGTATAAACTTGGAAATATCTACACCGCAATCTGTATAAACATGGAAATATCTACACCACTATCTGTATAAACATGGAAATACCTACACCGCTACCTGTATAAACATGGAAATATCAGCACCGCTATCTGTATGAACATGGAAATATCTACACCGCTGTCTCTATGATCATGGAAATATCTACGCCGCTATCTGTATGAACATGGAAATAGCTACACCGCTATCTGTATGAACATGGAAATATCTACACCGCTATCTATATGAACATGGAAATATCTACACCGCTATCTGTATGAACATGGATATATCTACACAGCCATCTGGATGAACATGGAAATATCTACACCGCTATCTGTATGAACATGGAAATATCTACACCACTATCTGTATGAACATGGAAATATCTACACCGCTATCTGTATGAACATGGAAATATCTACACCGCTATCTGTGTAAACATGCATACATCTTCACCGCTATCTGTATAAACATGGAAATATCTACACCGCTATCTGTATGAACATGAAAATATCTACACCGCAATCTGTTTGAACATGGAAATATCTACACCGCTATCTGCATGAAAATGGAAATATCTACACAACTATCTGCATATAAATGGAAATATCTACACAGCTATCTCTTTGCACATGGAAATAACTACACCGCTATCTCTATAAACATGGAAATATCTACACCGCCATCTGCATGAAAATGGAAATATCTACACCGCCATCTGTATTAAGAAGGAGATATCTACACCGCTATCTGTATAAACATGGAAATATCTACACCGCTATCTGTATTAACATGGAAATATCTACACCGCTATCTGTATAAACACGGAAATATGTTCACCGCTACCTGTATAAACATGGAAGTATCAGCACCGCTATCGGTATGAACATGGCAATATCTACACGGTTATCTGTATGAACATGGAAATATCTACACCGCTATCCGTATGAACATGGAAATGTGTTCACCGCCATCTGTATGAACATGGATATATCTACACAGCCATCTGGATGAATATGGAAATATCTACACCGCTATCTGTATGAACATGGAAATATCTACACCGCTATCTGTATGAACATGGGAATATCTACACAGCCATCTGGATGAACATGGAAATATCTACACCGCTATCTGTATGAACATAGAAATACATACACTGCTATCTGTATGAACATGGAAATATCTACACCACTATCTGTATGAACATGGAAATATCTACACCGCTATCTGTATGAACATGGAAATAACTTCACCGCCATCTGTATGAACATGGATATATCTACACAGCCATCTGGATGAACGTGGAAATACCTACACCGCTATCTGTGTAAACATGCATACAACTTCACCGCTATCTGTATAAACATGGAAATATCTACACCGCTATCTTTATGAACATGGAAATATCTACACCGCTAACTGTTTGAACAGGGAAATATATACACCGCTATCTGCTTAAAAATGGAAATATCTACACCGCTATCTGTATGAACATGGAAATACTTACACCGCTATCTGTATGAAGATGGAAATATCTACACCGCTATCTGTATGAACATGGAAATATCTACACCGCAATCTGTATGAACATGGAAATACCTTCACCGCCATCTGTATGAACATGGATATATCTACACAGCCATCTGGATGAACATGGAAATATCTGCACCGCTATCTGTATGAACATGGAAATATCTACACCGCTATCTGCATGAACATGGATATATCTACACAGCCATCTGGATGAACATGGAAATATCTACACCGCTATCTGTGTAAACATGCATACATTTTCACCGCTATCTGTACAAACATGGAAATATCTGCACCGCTATCTTTATGAACATAGAAGTATCTACACCGCTAACTGTTTGAACAGGGAAATATATACACCGCTATCTGAATGAAAATGGAAATATCTACACAGCTATCTGCTTATACATGGAAATATCTACACAGCTCTCTCTTTGCACATGGAAAAAAATACACCGCTATCTGTATGAACATGGAAATATCTACACCGCCATCTGTATGAACATGGAAATACCTGCACCACCATCTGTATGAACATATAAATATCTACACCGCCATCTGTATTAAGTTGGAGATATCTAAACCACTATCTGCATAAACATGGAAATATCTACACTGCTATCTGTATAAACATGGAAATATCTACACCGCTATGTGTATAAACATGGAAATATCTACACCGCTATCTGTAAAAACATGGAAATATCTACACCGCTACATGTATAAACATGGAAATATCAGCACCGCTATCTGTATGAACATGGAAATATCTACACCGTCATCTGTATGAACATGGAAATATCTTCACCGCCATCTGTAGGAACATGGATATATCTACACAGCCATCTGTATGAACATGGAAATATCTACACCGCTATCTGTATGAACATGGAAATATATTCCCCGCTATCTGTATGAACATGGAAATATCTTCACCGCCATCTGTATGAACATGGATATATCTACACAGCCATCTGGATAAACATGGAAATATCTACACCGCTATCAGTATGAACATGGAAACATCTACACCGCTATCTGTGTAAACATGCATACATCTTCACCGCTATCTGTATAAACATGGAAATATCTACACCGCTATCTGTACGAACATGGAAATATCTACACCGCTACCTGTTTGAACATGGAAGTATCTACACCGCTATCTGCATGAAAATGGAAATATCTACCAAGCTATCTGCATATACATGGAAATATCTACACAGCTATCCCTTTACACATGGAAATAACTACACCGCTATCTCTATAAACATGGAAATATCTACACAGCTATCTCTTTACACATGGAAATAACTACACCGCTATCTCTATAAACATGGAAATATCTACACCGCTATCTGTATAAACATGGAAATATCTACACCGCTATCTGTATCCACATGGAAATATCTAAACCGCTACCTCTATGAACATGGAAAAATCCACACCGCTATCTGTATGAACATGGAAATAGCTACACTGCTATCTGTATGAACATGGAAATATCTACACCACTATCTGTATGAACATGGAAATATCTACAAAGGTTTGTATTTGAACAGGGAAGTATATACACCGCTATCTGCTTGAAAATGGAAATATCTACACAGCTATCTGCATATACATGGGAAAATCTACACAGCTATCTCTTTACACATGGAAATAACTACACCGCTATCTGTATGAACATGGAAATATATACACTGCCATCTGTATGAAGATGGAAATATCTGCACCGCCATCTGTATGAACATATAAATATCTACACCGCCATCTGTATTAAGATGGAGATATCTACACCGCTCTCTGTATAAACTTGGAAACATCTACACCACTATCTGTATAAACATGGAAATGTCTACACCGCTACCTGTATAAACATGGAAATATCAGCACCGCTATCTGTATGAACATGTAAATATCTACACCGCTATCTCTATGAACATGGAATTATCTACACCGCTATCTGTATGAACATGGAAATATCTACACCGCTATCTGTATAAACATGGAAATATGTACACCGCAACCTGTATAAACATGGAAGTATCAGCACCGCTATCGGTATAAACATGGCAATATCTACACGGCTATCTGTATGAACATGGAAATATCTACACCGCTATCTGTATGAACATGGAAATATCTTCTCCACCATCTGTAAGAACATAGATATATCTACACAGCCATCTGTATGAACATGGAAATATCTACACCGCTATCTGTATGAACATGGAAATATCTACACCGCTATCTTTGTAAACATGTATACATCTTCACCGCTATCTGCATGAAAATGGAAATATCTACACAGCTATCTGCATATACATGGAAAAATCTACAAAGATATCTCTTTACACATGGAAATAACTACACTGCTATCTCTATAAACATGGAAATATCTACACCGCCTTCTGTATGAACATGGAAATATCTGCACCGACATCTGTATGTACATATAAATATCTACACCGCCATCTGTATTAAGATGGAGATAACTACACCGCTATCTGTATAAACTTGGAAATATCTACTCCGCTATCTGTATAAACATGGAAATATCTAAGCCGCTTTCTGTATAAACAAGGAAATATCTACACTGCTACCTGTATAAACATGGAAATATCAGCACCGCTATCTGTATGAACATGTAAATAGCTACACAGCCATCTGGATGAACATGGAAATATCTACACCGCTATCTGTATGAATATGGAAATAGCTACACCGCTATCTGTATGAACATGGAAATATCTACACCACTATCTCTATGAACATGGAAATATCTACACCGCTATCTGTATGAACATGGAAATATCTTCACCGCCATCTGTATGAACATGGATATATCTACACAGCCATCTGGATGAACATGGAAATATCTACACCGCTATCTGTATGAACATGGAAATAGCTACACTGCTATCCGTAGGAACATGGAAATATCTACACCGCTATCTGTATAAACATGGAAATATCTACACCGCTATCTGTATGAACATGGAAATATCTTCACCGCCATCTGTATGAACATGGAAATATCTACACAGCCATCTGGATGAACATGAAAATATCTACACCGCTATCTGTGTAAACATGCATACAACTTCACCGCTATCTGTATAAACATGGAAATATCTACACCGCTACCTGTATAAACATGGAAATATCTACACCGCTATCTCTATGAACATGGAAATATCCACACCGCTATCTGTATGAACATGGAAATAGGTACACCGCTATCTGTATGAACATGGAAATATCTACACCACTATCTGTATGAACATGGAAATATCTACACCGCTATCTGTTTGAACAGGGAAGTATACACACCGCTATCTGCTTGAAAATTGAAATATCTACACAGCTATCTGCATATACATGGGAATATCTACACAGCCATCTCTTTACTCATGGAAATAACTACACCGCTATCTGTATCAACATGGAAATATCTACACCGCCATCTGTATGAACATGGAAATATCTGCACCGCCATCTGTATGAACATATAAATATCTACACCGCCATCTGTATTAAGATGGAGATATCTAAACCGCTATCTGTATAAACTTGGAATTATTTACACCGCAATCTGTATAAACATGGAAATATCTACACCACTATCTGTATAAACATGGAAATATCTACACCGCTACCTGTATAAACATGGAAATATCAGCACCGCTATCTGTATGAACATGTAAATACCTACACCGCTATCTCTATGAACATGGAAATATCTACACCGCTATCTGTATGAACATGGAAATAGCTACACCACTATCTGTATGAAAATGAAAATATCTACACCACTATCTATATGAACATGGAAATATCTACACCGCTATCTGTATGAACATGGATATATCTACACAGCTATCTGGATGAACATGGAAATATCTACACCGCTATATGTATGAACATGGAAATATCTACACCACTATCTGTATGAACATGGAAATATCTACACCGCTATCTGTTTGAACAGGGAAATATATACACCGCTATCTGCATGAAAATGGAAATATCTACACAGCTATCTGCATATACATGGAAATATCTATACAGCTATCTCTTTACACATGGAAATAACTACACCGCTTTCTGTATGAACATGGAAATATCTACACCGCCATCTGTATGAACATGGAAATATCTCCACCGCCATCTCTATGAACATATAAATATCTACACTGCCATCTGTATTAATAAGGAGATATCTACACCGCTATCAGTATAAACATGGAAATATCTGCACTGCTATCTGTATAAACATGGAAATATCTACACCGCTATCTGTATAAACATGGAAATTTCTACACCGCTACCTGTATAAACATGGAAATATCAGCACCGCTATCGGTATGAACACGGAAATATCTACACCGCTATCTGTATGAACCTGGAAATATCTACACCGCTATCTGTATGAACATGGAAATATCTTCACTGCCATCTGTGTGAACATGGATATATCTACACAGCCATCTGGATGAACATGGAAATATCTACACCGCTATCTGTATGAACATGGAAATACCTACACAGCCATCTGGATGAACATGAAAATATCTACACCGCTATATGTGTAAACATGCATACATCTTCACCGCTATCTGTATAAACATGGAAATATCTACACCGCTACCTGTATAAACATGGAAATATCAGCACCGCTATCTGTATGAACATGGAAATATCTACCCCGCTATCTCTATGAACATGGAAATATCCACACCGCTATCTGTATGAACATGGAAATAGCTACACCGCTATCTGTATGAACATGGAAATATCTACACCACTATCTGTATGAACATGGAAATATCTACACCGCTATCTGTTTGAACAGGGAAATATATACACCGCTATCTGCATGAAAATGGAAATATCTACACAGCTATCTGAATATACATGGGAAGATCTACACAGCTATCTCTTTACACATGGAAATAACTACACCACTATCTGTATGAACATGGAAATATCTACACCGCCATCTGTATGAACATGGAAATATCTGCACCGCCATCTGTATGAACATATAAATATCTACACCGCCATCTGCATTAAGAAGGAGATACCTACACCGATATCTGTACAAACATGGAAATATCTAGACTGCTATCTGTATAAACATGGAAATATCTACACCGCTATCTGTACAAACATGGAAATATCTACATCGCTACCTGTATAAACATGGAAATATCAGCACCGCTATTGGTCTGAACACGGAAATATCTCCACCGCTATCTGTATGAACATGGAAATATCTACACCGCCATCTGTATGAACATGGAAATATCTTCACTGCCATCTGTACGAACATGGATATATCTACAATGCCATCTGGATGAACATGGAAATATCTACACCGCTATCTGCATGAACATGGAAACATCTACACTGCTATCTTTGTAAACATGCATACATCTTCACCGCTATCTTATAAACATGGAAATATCTACACCGCTATCTGTATGAACATGGAAATAGCTACACCGCTATCTGTATGAACATGGAAATATCTACACCACTATCTGTATGAACATGGAATTATCTACACCGCTATCTGTATGAACATGGATATATCTACACAGCCATCCGGATGAACATGGAAATATCTACACCGCTATCTGTATGAACATGGAAATATCTACACCACTATCTGTATGAACATGGAAATATCTACACCGCTATCTGTTTGAACAGGGAAATATATACACCGCTATCTGCATGAAAATGGAAATATATAAACAGCTATCTGCATATACATGGAAATATCTATACAGCTATCTCTTTACACATGGAAATAACTACACCGCTATCTGTATGAATATGGAAATATCTACACCGCCACCTGTATGAACATGGAAATATCTGCACCGCCATCTCTATGAACATATAAATATCTACACTGCCCTCTGTATTAAGAAAGAGATACCTTCACCGCTATCTGTAAAAACATGGAAATATCTACACCGCTACCTGTATAAACATGGAAATATCTACACCGCTATCTCTATGAACATGGAAATATCCACACCGCTATCTGTATGAACATGGAAATAGGTACACCGCTATCTGTATGAACATGGAAATATCTACACCACTATCTGTATGAACATGGAAATATCTACACTGCTATCTGTTTGAACAGGGAAGTATACACACCGCTATCTGCTTGAAAATGGAAATATCTACACAGCTATCTGCATATACATGGGAATATCTACACAGCCATCTCTTTACTCATGGAAATAACTACACAGCTATCTGTATCAACATGGAAATATCTACACCGCCATCTGTATGAACATGGAAATATCTGCACCGCCATCTGTATGAACATATAAATATCTACACCGCCATCTGTATTAAGATGGAGATATCTAAACTGCTATCTGTATAAACTTGGAATTATTTACACCGCAATCTGTATAAACATGGAAATATCTACACCACTATCTGTATAAACATGGAAATATCTACACCGCTACCTGTATAAACATGGAAATATCAGCACCGCTATCTGTATGAACATGTAAATATCTACACCGCTATCTCTATGAACATGGAAATATCTACACCGCTATCTGTTTGAACATGGAAATAGCTACACCACTATCTGTATGAAAATGAAAATATCTACACCACTATCTATATGAACATGGAAATATCTACACCGCTATCTGTATGAACATGGATATATCTACACAGCCATCTGGATGAACATGGAAATATCTACACCGCTATATGTATGAACATGGAAATATCTACACCACTATCTGTATGAACATGGAAATATCTACACCGCTATCTGTTTGAACAGGGAAATATATACACCGCTATCTGCATGAAAATGGAAATATCTACACAGCTATCTGCATATACATGGAAATATCTATACAGCTATCTCTTTACACATGGAAATAACTACACCGCTTTCTGTATGAACATGGAAATATCTACACCGCCATCTGTATGAACATGGAAATATCTCCACCGCCATCTCTATGAACATATAAATATCTACACTGCCATCTGTATTAATAAGGAGATATCTACACCGCTATCAGTATAAACATGGAAATATCTACACTGCTATCTGTATAAACATGGAAATATCTACACCGCTATCTGTATAAACATGGAAATTTCTACACCGCTACCTGTATAAACATGGAAATATCAGCACCGCTATCGGTATGAACACGGAAATATCTACACCGCTATCTGTATGAACCTGGAAATATCTACACCGCTATCTGTATGAACATGGAAATATCTTCACTGCCATCTGTGTGAACATGGATATATCTACACAGCCATCTGGATGAACATGGAAATATCTACACCGCTATCTGTATGAACATGGAAATATCTACACAGCCATCTGGATGAACATGAAAATATCTACACCGCTATATGTGTAAACATGCATACATTTTCACCGCTATCTGTATAAACATGGAAATATCTACACCGCTACCTGTATAAACATGGAAATATCAGCACCGCAATCTGTATGAACATGGAAATATCTACCCCGCTATCTCTATGAACATGGAAATATCCACACCGCTATCTGTATGAACATGGAAATAGCTACACCGCTATCTGTATGAACATGGAAATATCTACACCACTATCTGTATGAACATGGAAATATCTACACCGCTATCTGTTTGAACAGGGAAATATATACACCGCTATCTGCATGAAAATGGAAATATCTACACAGCTATCTGAATATTCATGGGAATATCTACACAGCTATCTCTTTACACATGGAAATAACTACACCACTATCTGTATGAACATGGAAATATCTACACCGCCATCTGTATGAACATGGAAATATCTGCACCGCCATCTGTATGAACATATAAATATCTACACCGCCATCTGCATTAAGAAGGAGATATCTACACCGATATCTGTACAAACATGGAAATATCTAGACTGCTATCTGTATAAACATGGAAATATCTACACCGCTATCTGTACAAACATGGAAATATCTACATCGCTACCTGTATAAACATGGAAATATCAGCACCGCTATTGGTCTGAACACGGAAATATCTCCACCGCTATCTGTATGAACATGGAAATATCTACACCGCTATCTGTATGAACATGGAAATATCTTCACTGCCATCTGTATGAACATGGATATATCTACAATGCCATCTGGATGAACATGGAAATATCTACACCGCTATCTGCATGAACATGGAAACATCTACACTGCTATCCTTGTAAACATGCATACATCTTCACCGCTATCTGTATAAACATGGAAATATCTACACCGCTATCTGTATGAACATGGAAATAGCTACACCGCTATCTGTATGAACATGGAAATATCTACACCACTATCTGTATGAACATGGAATTATCTACACCGCTATCTGTATGAACATGGATATATCTACACAGCCATCTGGATGAACATGGAAATATCTACACCGCTATCTGTATGAACATGGAAATATCTACACCACTATCTGTATGAACATGGAAATATCTACACCGCTATCTGTTTGAACAGGGAAATATATACACCGCTATCTGCACGAAAATGGAAATATCTAAACAGCTATCTGCATATACATGGAAATATCTATACAGCTATCTCTTTACACATGGAAATAACTACACCGCTATCTGTATGAATATGGAAATATCTACACCGCCACCTGTATGAACATGGAAATATCTGCACCGCCATCTCTATGAACATATAAATATCTACACTGCCCTCTGTATTAAGAAAGAGATACCTTCACCGCTATCTGTAAAAACATGGAAATATCTACACTGCTATCTGTATAAACATGGAAATATCAGCACTGCTATCTGTATGAACATGGAAATATCTACACCGCTATCTCTATGAACATGGAAATATCCACACCGCTATCTGTATGAACATGGAAATAGCTACACCGGTATCTGTATGAAAAAGGAAATATCTACATCACTATCTGTATGAACATGGAAATATCTACACCGCTATCTGTTTGAACAGGGAAATATATACACCGCTATCTGCATGAAAATGGAAATATCTACACAGCTATCTGAATATACATGGGAAGATCTACACAGCTATCTCTTTACACATGGAAATATCTACACCGCTATCTGTATGAACATGGAAATATCTACACCACTATCTGTATGAACATGGAAATATCTACACCGCTATCTGTTTGAACAGGGAAATATATACACCGCTATCTGCATGAAAATGGAAATATCTAAACAGCTATCTGCATATACATGGAAATATCTATACAGCTATCTCTTTACACATGGAAATAACTACACCGCTATCTGTATGAATATGGAAATATCTACACCGCCACCTGTATGAACATGGAAATATCTGCACCGCCATCTCTATGAACATATAAATATCTACACTGCCCTCTGTATTAAGAAAGAGATACCTTCACCGCTATCTGTAAAAACATGGAAATATCTACACTGCTATCTGTATAAACATGGAAATATCTACACCGCTATCTGTATAAACATGGAAATATCTACACCGCTGCCTGTATACACATGGAAATATCAGCACCGTTATCGGTATGAACACGGAAATATCTACACCGCTATCTGTATGAACATGGAAACATCTACACCGCTATCTGTATGAACATGGAAATATCTTCACTGCCATCTGTATGAACATGGATATATCTACACAGCCATCTGGATGAACATGGAAATATCTACACCGCTATCGGTATGAAGATGGAAATATCTACACAGCCATCTGGATGAACATGAAAATATATACACCGCTATATGTGTAAACATGCATACATCTTCACCGCTATCTGTATAAACATGGAAATATCTACACCGCTACCTGTATAAACATGGAAATATCAGCACCGCTATCTGTATGAACATGGAAATATCTACACCGCTATCTCTATGAACATGGAAATATCCACACCGCTATCTGTATGAACATGGAAATAGCTACACCGCTATCTGTATGAAAAAGGAAATATCTACACCACTATCTGTATGAACATGGAAATATCTACACCGCTATCTGTTTGAACAGGGAAATATATACACCGCTATCTGCATGAAAATGGAAATATCTACACAGCTATCTGAATATACATGGGAAGATCTACACAGCTATCTCTTTACACATGGAAATATCTACACCGCTATCTGTATGAACATGGAAATATCTACACCGCCATCTGTATGAACATGGAAATATCTGCACCGCCATCTGTATGAACATATAAATATCTACACAACCCTCTGTATTAAGAAGGAGATATCTACACCGATATCTGTATAAACATGGAAATATCTACACTGCTATCTGTATAAACATGGAAATATCTACACCGCTATCTGTACAAACATCTAAATATCTACATCGCTACCTGTATAAACATGGAAATATCAGCACCGCTATCGGTATGAACACGGAAATATCTCCACCGCTATCTGTATGAACATGGAAATATCTACACCGCTATCTGTATGAACATGGAAATATCTTCACTGCCATCTGTATGAACATAGATATATCTACAATGCCATCTGCATGAACATGGAAATATCTACACCGCTATCTGCATGAACATGGAAACATCTACACTGCTATCCTTGTAAACATGCATACATCTTCACCGCTATCTGTATAAACATGGAAATATCTACACCGCTATCTGTATGAACATGGAAATATCTACACCGCTATCTGAACATGGAAATATCTACACCGCTATCTGCATGAAAATGGAAATATCTACACAGCTATCTGCATACAGATGGAAATATCTACAAAGCTATCTCTTTACACATGGAAATAACTACACCGCTATCTCTATAAACATGGAAATATCTACACCACCATCTATATGAACATGGAAATATCTTCACCGCCATCTGTATGAACATATAAATATCTACACCGCCATCTGTATTAAGATGGAGATATCTTCACATCTATCTGTATAAACTTGGAAATATCTACACCGCTATCTGTATAAACATGGAAATATCTACACCACTATCTGTATAAACATGGAAATATCTACACCGCTACCTGTATAAACATGGAAATATCAGCACAGCTATCTGTATGAACATGGAAATATCTACACAGCTATCTCTTTGAACATGGAAATATCTACACCGCTATCTGTATTAAGAAGGAGATATCTACACCGATATCTGTATAAACATGGAAATATCTACACCGCTATCTGTATGAACATGGAAATATCTACACCGCTATCTGTATAAACACGGAAATATGTACACCGCTACCTGTATAAACATGGAAGTATCAGCACCGCTATCAGTATGAACATGGCAATATCTACACGGCTATCTGTATGAACATGGAAATATCTACACCGCTATCTGTATAAACATGGAAATATCTACACCGCTATCTTTATGAACATGGAAATGTCTACACCGCTAACTGTTTGAACAGGGAAATATATACACCGCTATCTGCATGAAAACGGAAATATATACACAGCTATCTGCTTATACATGGAAATATCTACACAGCTATCTCTTTACACATGGAAATAACTACACCGCTATCTGTATGAACATGGAAATATCTACACCGCCATCTGTATGAACATGGAAATATCTGCACATTCAACTGTATGAACATTTAAATATCTACACCGCCATCTGTATTAAGATGGAGATATCTACACCACTATCTGCATAAACATGGACATATCTACACCGCTATCTGTATAAACATGGAAATATCTACACCGCTATATGTATAAACATGGGAATATCAACACTGCTATCTGTATAAACATGGAAATATCTACACCGCTACCTGTGTAAACATGGAAAAGTCAGCACCGTTATCAGTATGAACATGGAAGTTTCTACACCGCCATCTGTATGAACATGGAAATATCTTCACCGCCATCCGTATGAACATGGAAATATCTGCTCCGCCATCTGTATGAACATATAAATATCTACACCGCCATCTGTATTAAGATGGAGATATCTACACCGCTATCTGTATAAACATGGAACTATCTACACCGCTATCTGAATAAACATGGAAATATCTACATCAGTATCTGTATAAACATGGAAATATCTACACCGCTACCTGTAAAAACATGGAAATATCAGCACCGCTATCTGTATGAACATGTAAATATCTACACCGCTATCTCTATGAACGTGGAAATATCTACCCCGCTATGTGTAGGAACATGGAAATATCTACACCGCCATCTGTATGAACATGGAAATATCTTCACCGCCATCTGTATGAACATGGATATATCTACACAGCCATCTGTATGAATATGAAAATATCTACACCGCTATCTGTATGAACAAGGAAATATCTACACCACTATCTGTATGAACATGGAAATATCTACACCGCTATCTGTTTGAACAGGGAAATATATACACCGCTATCTGCATGAAAATGGAAATATCTACACAGCTATCTGCATATACATGGAAATATCTATACAGCTATCTCTTTACACATGGAAATAACTACACCACTTTCTGTATGAACATGGAAATATCTACACCGCCATCTGTATGAACATGGAAATATCTGCACCGCCATCTCTATGAACATATAAATATCTACACTGCCATCTGTATTAATAAGGAGATATCTACACCGCTATCTGTATAAACATGGAAATATCTACACTGCTATCTGTATAAACATGGAAATATCTACACCGCTATCTGTATAAACATGGAAATTCTACACCGCTACCTGTATAAACATGGAAATATCAGCACCGCTATCGGTATGAACACGGAAATATCTACACCGCTATCTGTATGAACATGGAAATATCTACACCGCTATCTGTATGAACATGGAAATATCTTCACTGCCATCTGTGTGAACATGGATATATCTACACAGCCATCTGGATGAACATGGAAATATCTACACCGCTATCTGTATGAACATGGAAATATCTACACAGCCATCTGGATGAACATGAAAATATCTACAACGCTATATGTGTAAACATGCATACATCTTCACCGCTATCTGTATAAACATGGAAATATCTACACCGCTACCTGTATAAACATGGAAATATCAGCACCGCTATCTGCATGAACATGGAAACATCTACACTGCTATCCTTGTAAACATGCATACATCTTCACCGCTATCTGTATAAACATGGAAATATCTACACCGCTATCTGTATGAACATGGAAATAGCTACACCGCTATCTGTATGAACATGGAAATATCTACACCACTATCTGTATGAACATGGAATTATCTACACCGCTATCTGTATGAACATGGATATATCTACACAGCCATCTGGATGAACATGGAAATATCTACACAGCTATCGGTATGAACATGGAAATATCTACACAGCCATCTGGATGAACATGAAAATATGTACACCGCTATATGTGTAAACATGCATACATCTTCACCGCTATCTGTATAAACATGGAAATATCTACACCGCTACCTGTATAAACATGGAAATATCAGCACCGCTATCTGTATGAACATGGAAATATCTACACCGCTATCTCTATGAACATGGAAATATCCACACCGCTATCTGTATGAACATGGAAATAGCTACACCGCTATCTGTATGAACATGGAAATAGCTACACCGCTATCTGTATGAACATGGAAATATCTACACCACTATCTGTATGAACATGGAAATATCTACACCGCTATCTGTTTGAACAGGGAAATATATACACCGCTATCTGCATGAAAATGGAAATATCTACACAGCTATCTGAATATACATGGGAAGATCTACACAGCTATCTCTTTACACATGGAAATAACTAAACCGCTATCTGTATGAACATGGAAATATCTACACCGCCATCTGTATGAACATGGAAATATCTGCACCGCCATCTGTATGAACATATAAATATCTACACCGCCATCTGCATTAAGAAGGAGATATCTACACTGTTATCTGTATAAACATGGAAATATCTACACTGCTATCTGTATAAACATGGAAATATCTACACCGCTATCTGTACAAACATGGAAATATCTACATCGCTACCTGTATAAACATGGAAATATCAGCACCGCTATCGGTATGAACACGGAAATATCTCCACCGCTATCTGCATGAACATGGAAACATCTACACTGCTATCCTTGTAAACATGCATACATCTTCACCGCTATCTGTATAAACATGGAAATATCTACACCGCTATCTGTATGAACATGGAAATAGCTACACCGCTATCTGTATGAACATGGAAATATCTACACCACTATCTGTATGAACATGGAATTATCTACACCGCTATCTGTATGAACATGGATATATCTACACAGCCATCTGGATGAACATGGAAATATCTACACAGCTATCGGTATGAACATGGAAATATCTACACAGCCATCTGGATGAACATGAAAATATGTACACCGCTATATGTGTAAACATGCATACATCTTCACCGCTATCTGTATAAACATGGAAATATCTACACCGCTACCTGTATAAACATGGAAATATCAGCACCGCTATCTGTATGAACATGGAAATATCTACCCCGCTATCTCTATGAACATGGAAATATTCACACCGCTATCTGTATGAACATGGAAATAGCTACACCGCTATCTGTATGAACATGGAAATATCTACACCACTATCTGTATGAACATGGAAATATCTACACCGCTATCTGTTTGAACAGGGAAATATATACACCGCTATCTGCATGAAAATGGAAATATCTACACAGCTATCTGAATATACATGGGAAGATCTACACAGCTATCTCTTTACACATGGAAATAACTAAACCGCTATCTGTATGAACATGGAAATATCTACACCGCCATCTGTATGAACATGGAAATATCTGCACCGCCATCTGTATGAACATATAAATATCTACACCGCCATCTGCATTAAGAAGGAGATATCTACACTGTTATCTGTATAAACATGGAAATATCTACACTGCTATCTGTATAAACATGGAAATATCTACACCGCTATCTGTACAAACATGGAAATATCTACATCGCTACCTGTATAAACATGGAAATAGCACCGCTATCGGTATGAACACGGAAATATCTCCACCGCTATCTGTATGAACATGGAAATATCTACACCGCTATCTGTATGAACATGGAAATATCTTCACTGCCATCTGTATGAACATAGATATATCTACAATGCCATCTGCATGAACATGGAAATATCTACACCGCTATCTGCATGAACATGGAAACATCTACACTGCTATCCTTGTAAACATGCATAAATCTTCACCGCTATCTGTATAAACATGGAAATATCTACACCGCTATCTGTATGAACATGGAAATATCTACACCGCTATCTGTTTGAACATGGAAATATCTACACCGCTTTCTGCATGAAAATGGAAATATCTACACAGCTATCTGCATACACATGGAAATATCTACAAAGCTATCTCTTTACACATGGAAATAACTACACCGCTATCTCTATAAACATGGAAATATCTACACCACCATCTATATGAACATGGAAATATCTGCACCGCCATCTGTATGAACATATAAATATCTACACCGCCATCTGTATTAAGATGGAGATATCTTCACATCTATCTGTATAAACTTGGAAATATCTACACCGCTATCTGTATAAACATGGAAATATCTACACCACTATCTGTATAAACATGGAAATATCTTCACCGCTACCTGTAAAAACATGGAAATATCAGCACCGCTATCTGTATGAACATGTAAATATCTACACCGCTATCTCTATGAACGTGGAAATATCTACCCCGCTATGTGTAGGAACATGGAAATATCTACACCGCCATCTGTATGAACATGGAAATATCTACACTGCTATCTGTATGAACATGGATATATCTACACAGCCATCTGGATGAACATGGAAATATCTACACCGCTATCTGTATGAACATGGAAATATCTACACCACTATCTGTATGAACATGGAAATATCTACACCGCTATCTGTTTGAACAGGGAAATATATACACCGCTATCTGCATGAAAATGGAAATATCTACACAGCTATCTGCATATACATGGAAATATCTATACAGCTATCTCTTTACACATGGAAATAACTACACCGCTATCTGTATGAACATGGAAATATCTACACCGCCATCTGTATGAACATGGAAATATCTGCACCGCCATCTCTATGAACATATAAATATCTACACTGCCATCTGTATTAATAAGGAGATATCTACACCGCTATCTGTATAAACATGGAAATATCTACACTGCTATCTGTATAAACATGGAAATATCTACACCGCTATCTGTATAAACATGGAAATTTCTACACCGCTACCTGTATAAACATGGAAATATCAGCACCGCTATCGGTATGAACACAGAAATATCTACACCGCTATCTGTATGAACATGGAAATATCTACACCGCTATCTGTATGAACATGGAAATATCTTCACTGCCATCTGTGTGAACATGGATATATCTCCACAGCCATCTGGATGAACATGGAAATATCTACACCGCTATCTGTATGAACATGGAAATATCTACACAGCCATCTGGATGAACATGAAAATATCTACAACGCTATATGTGTAAACATGCATACATCTTCACCGCCATCTGTATAAACATGGAAATATCTACACCGCTACCTGTATAAACATGGAAATATCAGCACCGCTATCTGCATGAACATGGAAACATCTACACTGCTATCCTTGTAAACATGCATACATCTTCACCGCTATCTGTATAAACATGGAAATATCTACACCGCTATCGGTATGAACATGGAAATATCTACACCGCTATCTGTTTGAACATGGAAATATCTACACCGCTATCTGCATGAAAATGGAAATATCTACACAGCTATCTGCATACACATGGAAATATCTACAAAGCTATCTCTTTACACATGGAAATAACTACACCGCTATCTCTATAAACATGGAAATATCTACACCACCATCTATATGAACATGGAAATATCTGCACCGCCATCTGTATGAACATATAAATATCTACACCGCCATCTGTATTAAGATGGAGATATCTTCACATCTATCTGTATAAACTTGGAAATATCTACACCGCTATCTGTATAAACATGGAAATATCTACACCACTATCTGTATAAACATGGAAATATGTACACCGCTACCTGTAAAAACATGGAAATATCAGCACCGCTATCTGTATGAACATGTAAATATCTACACCGCTATCTCTATGAACGTGGAAATATCTACCCCGCTATGTGTAGGAACATGGAAATATCTACACCGCCATCTGTATGAACATGGAAATATCTACACTGCTATCTGTATGAACATGGATATATCTACGCAGCCATCTGGATGAACATGGAAATATCTACACCGCTATCTGTATGAACATGGAAATATCTACACCACTATCTGTATGAACATGGAAATATCTACACCGCTATCTGTTTGAACAGGGAAATATATACACCGCTATCTGCATGAAAATGGAAATATCTACACAGCTATCTGCATATACATGGAAATATCTATACAGCTATCTCTTTACACATGGAAATAACTACACCGCTATCTGTATGAACATGGAAATATCTACACCGCCATCTGTATGAACATGGAAATATCTGCACCGCCATCTCTATGAACATATAAATATCTACACTGCCATCTGTATTAATAAGGAGATATCTACACCGCTATCTGTATAAACATGGAAATATCTACACTGCTATCTGTATAAACATGGAAATATCTACACCGCTATCTGTATAAACATGGAAATTTCTACACCGCTACCTGTATAAACATGGAAATATCAGCACCGCTATCGGTATGAACACAGAAATATCTACACCGCTATCTGTATGAACATGGAAATATCTACACCGCTATCTGTATGAACATGGAAATATCTTCACTGCCATCTGTGTGAACATGGATATATCTCCACAGCCATCTGGATGAACATGGAAATATCTACACCGCTATCTGTATGAACATGGAAATATCTACACAGCCATCTGGATGAACATGAAAATATCTACAACGCTATATGTGTAAACATGCATACATCTTCACCGCCATCTGTATAAACATGGAAATATCTACACCGCTACCTGTATAAACATGGAAATATCAGCACCGCTATCTGCATGAACATGGAAACATCTACACTGCTATCCTTGTAAACATGCATACATCTTCACCGCTATCTGTATAAACATGGAAATATCTACACCGCTATCTGTATGAACATGGAAATAGCTACACCGCTATCTGTATGAACATGGAAATATCTACACCACTATCTGTATGAACATGGAATTATCTACACCGCTATCTGTATGAACATGGATATATCTACACAGCCATCTGGATGAACATGGAAATATCTACACAGCTATCGGTATGAACATGGAAATATCTACACCGCTATCTGTATGAACATGGAAATATCTACACCGCTATCTGTTTGAACATGGAAATATCTACACCGCTATCTGCATGAAAATGGAAATATCTACACAGCTATCTGCATACACATGGAAATATCTACAAAGATATCTCTTTACACATGGAAATAACTACACCGCTATCTCTATAAACATGGAAATATCTACACCGCCATCTATATGAACATGGAAATATCTGCACCGCCATCTGTATGAACATATAAATATCTACACCACCATCTGTATTAAGATGGAGATATCTACACCGCTATCTGTATAAACTTGGAAATATCTACACCGCTATCTGAATAAACATGGAAATATCTACATCAGTATCTGTATAAACATGGAAATATCTACACCGCTACCTGTAAAAACATGGAAATATCAGCACCGCTATCTGTATGAACATGTAAATATCTACACCGCTATCTCTATGAACGTGGATATATCTACCCCGCTATCTGTATGAACATGGAAATATCTACAACGCCATCTGTATGAACCTGGAAATATCTTCACCGCCATCTGTATGAACATGGATATATCTACACAGCCATCTGGATGAACATGGAAATAACTACACCGCTATCTGTATGAACATGGAAATATCTACACTGCTATCTGTATGAACATGGAAATACATACACCGCTATCTGTATGAACATGGAAATATCTACACCGCTATCTGTATGAACATGGAAATATCTACACCGCTATCTGTATGAACATGGAAATATCTTCACCGCCATCTGTATGAACATGGATATATCTACACAGCCATGTGGATTAACATGGAAATATCTACACCGATATCTGTGAAAACATGCATATATCTTCACCGCTATCTGTATAAACATGGAAATATCTACACCGTTATCTTTATCAACATGGAAATATCTACACCGCTAACTGTTTGAACAGGCAAATATATACACCGCTATCTGCATGAAAATAGAAATATCTACACCACTATCTGTATGAACATGGAAATACATACACCCCTATCTGTATGAACATGGAAATATCTACACCGCTATCAGTATGAACATGGAAATATCTACACCGCTATCTGTATGAACATGGAAATATTTTCACCGCCATCTGTATGAACATGGATATATCTACACAGCCATCTGGATGAACATGGAAATATCTACACCGCTATCTGTATGAACATTGAAATATCTACACCGCTATCTGTATGAACATGGAAATATCTACACCGCTATCAGTATGAACATGGAAATATCTACACCGCTATCTGTATGAACATGGAAATATCTACACCGCTATCTGTATGAACATGGAAATATCCACACCGCTATCTGTGTAAACATGTATACATCTTCATCGCTATCTGCATGAAAATGGAAATATCTACACAGCTATCTGCATATACATGGAAATATCTACAAAGCTATCTCCTTACACATGGAAATAACTACACTGCTATCTCTATAAACATGGAAATATCTACACCGCCATCTGTATGAACATAGAAATATCTGCACCGACATCTGTATGAACATATAAATATCTACACCGCCATCTGTATTAAGATGGAGATATCTACACCGCTATCTGCATAAACTTGGAAATATCTACACCACTATCTGTATAAACATGGAAATATCTATGCCGCTTTCTGTATAAACAAGGAAATATCTACACTGCTACCTGTATAAACATGGAAATATCAGCACCGCTATCTGTATGAACATGTAAATAGCTACACAGCCATCTGGATGAACATGGAAATATCTACACCGCTATCTGTATGAACATGGAAATAACTACACCGCTATCCGTATGAACATGGAAATATCTACACCGCTATCTGTATGAACATGGAAATATCCACACCGCTATCTGTGTAAACATGTATACATCTTCACCGCTATCTGCATGAAAATGGAAATATCTACACAGCTATCTGCATATACATGGAAATATCTACAAAGCTATCTCCTTACACATGGAAATAACTACACTGCTATCTCTAAAAACATGGAAATATCTACACTGCCATCTGTATGAACATAGAAATATCTGCACCGACATCTGTATGAACATATAAATATCTACACCGCCATCTGTATTAAGATGGAGATATCTACACCGCTATCTGTATAAACTTGGAAATATCTACACCGCTATCTGTATAAACATGGAAATATCTACACCACTATCTGTATGAACATGGAAATATCTACACCGCTATCTGTATGAACATGGAAATATCTTCACCGCCATCTGTATGAACATGGATATATCTACACAGCCATCTGGATGAACATGGAAATATCTACACCGCTATCTGTATTAACATGGAAATAGCTACACTGCTATCCGTATGAACATGGAAATATCTACACCGCTATCTGTATAAACATGTAAATATCTACACCGCTATCTGTATGAACATGGAAATATCTTCACCGCCATCTGTATGAACATGGAAATATCTACACAGCCATCTGGATGAACATGAAAATATCTACACCGCTATCTGTGTAAACATGCATACATCTTCACCGCTATCTGTATAAACATGGAAATATCTACACCGCTACCTCTATAAACATGGAAATATCTATACCGCTATCTCTATGAACATGGAAATATCCACACCGCTATCTGTATGAACATGGAAATAGGTACACCGCTATCTGTATGAACATGGAAATATCTACACCACTATCTGTATGAACATGGAAATATCTACACCGCTATCTGTTTGAACAGGGAAGTATATACACCACTATCCTCTTGAAAATGGAAATATCTACACAGCTATCTGCATATACATGGGAATATCTACACAGCCATCTATTTACACATGGAAATAACTACACCGCTATCTGTATCAACGTGGAAATATCTACACCGCCATCTGTATGAACATGGAAATATCTGCACCGCCATCTGTATGAACATATAAATATCTACACCGCCATCTGTATTAAGATGGAGATATCTACACCGCTATCTGTATAAACTTGGAAATATCTACACCGCAATGTGTATAAACATGGAAATATCTACACCACTATCTGTATAAACATGGAAATACCTACACCGCTACCTGTATAAACATGGAAATATCAGCACCGCTATCTGTATGAACATGGAAATATCTACACCGCTGTCTCTATGATCATGGAAATATCTACGCCGCTCTCTGTATGAACATGGAAATAGCTACACCGCTATCTGTATGAACATGGAAATATCTACACCACTATCTATATGAACATGGAAATAACTACACCGCTATCTGTATGAACATGGATATATCTACACAGCCATCTGGATGAACATGGAAATATCTACACCGCTATCTGTATGAACATGGAAATATCTACACCACTATCTGTATGAACATGGAAATATCTACACCGCTATCTGTATGAACATGGAAATATCTACACCGCTATCTGTGTAAACATGCATACATCTTCACCGCTATCTGTATAAACATGGAAATATCTACACCGCTATCTGTATGAACATGGAAATATCTACACCGCTATCTGTTTGAACATGGAAATATCTACACCGCTATCTGCATGAAAATGGAAATATCTACACAACTATCTGCATATAAATGGAAATATCTACACAGCTATCTCTTTGCACATGGAAATAACTACACCGCTATCTCTATAAACATGGAAATATCTACACCGCCATCTGTATGAAAATGGAAATATCTACACCGCCATCTGTATTAAGAAGGAGATATCTACACCGCTATCTGTATAAACATGGAAATATCTACACCGCTATCTGTATTAACATGGAAATATCTACACCGCTATCTGTATAAACACGGAAATATGTTCACCGCTACCTGTATAAACATGGAAGTATCAGCACCGCTATCGGTATGAACATGGCAATATCTACACGGTTATCTGTATGAACATGGAAATAACTACACCGCTATCCGTATGAACATGGAAATGTGTTCACCGCCATCTGTATGAACATGGATATATCTACACAGCCATCTGGATGAATATGGAAATATCTACACCGCTATCTGTATGAACATGGAAATATCTACACCGCTATCTGTATGAACATGGAAATATCTACACCACTATCTATATGAACATGGAAATATCTACACTGCTATCTGTATGAACATGGATATATCTACACAGCCATCTGGATGAACATGGAAATATCTACACCGCTATCTGTATGAACATGGAAATATCTACACCGCTATCTGTATGAACATGGAAATATCTACACCACTATCTGTTTGAACAGGGAAATATATACACCGCTATCTGCATGAAAATGGAAATATCTACACAGCTATCTGCATATACATGGAAATATCTATACAGCTATCTCTTTACACATGGAAATAACTACACCGCTATCTGTATGAACATGGAAATATCTACACCGCCATCTGTATGAACATGGAAATATCTGCACCGCCATCTCTATGAACATATAAATATCTACACTGCCGTCTGTATTAATAAGGAGATATCTACACCGCTATCTGTATAAACATGGAAATATCTACACTGCTATCTGTATAAACATGGAAATATCTACACCGCTATCTGTATAAACATGTAAATTTCTACACCGCTACCTGTATAAACATGGAAATATCAGCACCGCTATCGGTATGAACACAGAAATATCTACACCGCTATCTGTATGAACATGGAAATATCTACACCGCTATCTGTATGAACATGGAAATATCTTCACTGCCATCTGTGTGAACATGGATATATCTCCACAGCCATCTGGATGAACATGGAAATATCTACACAGCCATCTGGATGAACATGAAAATATCTACAACGCTATATGTGTAAACATGCATACATCTTCACCGCCATCTGTATAAACATGGAAATATCTACACCGCTACCTGTATAAACATGGAAATATCAGCACCGCTATCTGCATGAACATGGAAACATCTACACTGCTATCCTTGTAAACATGCATACATCTTCACCGCTATCTGTATAAACATGGAAATATCTACACCGCTATCTGTATGAACATGGAAATAGCTACACCGCTATCTGTATGAACATGGAAATATCTACACCACTATCTGTATGAACATGGAATTATCTACACCGCTATCTGTATGAACATGGATATATCTACACAGCCATCTGGATGAACATGGAAATATCTACACAGCTATCGGTATGAACATGGAAATATCTACACCGCTATCTGTATGAACATGGAAATATCTACAGCGCTATCTGTTTGAACATGGAAATATCTACACCGCTATCTGCATGAAAATGGAAATATCTACACAGCTATCTGCATACACATGGAAATATCTACAAAGATATCTCTTTACACATGGAAATAACTACACCGCTATCTCTATAAACATGGAAATATCTACACAGCCATCTATATGAACATGGAAATATCTGCACCGCCATCTGTATGAACATATAAATATCTACACCACCATCTGTATTAAGATGGAGATATCTACACCGCTATCTGTATAAACTTGGAAATATCTACACCGCTATCTGAATAAACATGGAAATATCTACATCAGTATCTGTATAAACATGGAAATATCTACACCGCTACCTGTAAAAACATGGAAATATCAGCACCGCTATCTGTATGAACATGTAAATATCTACACCGCTATCTCTATGAACGTGGAAATATCTACCCCGATATCTGTATGAACATGGAAATATCTACAACGCCATCTGTATGAACCTGGAAATATCTTCACCGCCATCTGTATGAACATGGATATATCTACACAGCCATCTGGATGAACATGGAAATAACTACACCGCTATCTGTATGAACATGGAAATATTTACACCGCTATCTGTATAAACATGGAAATATCTACACAGCCATCAGGATGAACATGGAAATATCTACACTGCTATCTGTATGAACATGGAAATACATACACCGCTATCTGTATGAACATGGAAATATCTACACCGCTATCTGTATGAACATGGAAATATCTTCACCGCCATCTGTATGAACATGGATATATCTACACAGCCATGTGGATTAACATGGAAATATCTACACCGATATCTGTGAAAACATGCATATATCTTCACCGCTATCTGTATAAACATGGAAATATCTACACCGCTATCTTTATCAACATGGAAATATCTACACCGCTAACTGTTTGAACAGGGAAATATATACACCGCTATCTGCATGAAAATAGAAATATCTACACCACTATCTGTATGAACATGGAAATACATACACCCCTATCTGTATGAACATGGAAATATCTACACCGCTATCAGTATGAACATGGAAATATCTACACCGCTATCTGTATGAACATGGAAATATTTTCACCGCCATCTGTATGAACATGGATATATCTACACAGCCATCTGGATGAACATGGAAATATCTACACCGCTATCTGTATGAACATTGAAATATCTACACCGCTATCTGTATGAACATGGAAATATCTACACCGCTATCAGTATGAACATGGAAATATCTACACCGATATCTGTATGAACATGGAAATATCTACACCGCTATCTGTATGAACATGGAAATATCCACACCGCTATCTGTGTAAACATGTATACATCTTCATCGCTATCTGCATGAAAATGGAAATATCTACACAGCTATCTGCATATACATGGAAATATCTACAAAGCTATCTCCTTACACATGGAAATAACTACACTGCTATCTCTATAAACATGGAAATATCTACACCGCCATCTGTATGAACATAGAAATATCTGCACCGACATCTGTATGAACATATAAATATCTACACCGCCATCTGTATTAAGATGGAGATATCTACACCGCTATCTGTATAAACTTGGAAATATCTACACCACTATCTGTATAAACATGGAAATATCTATGCCGCTTTCTGTATAAACAAGGAAATATCTACACTGCTAACTGTATAAACATGGAAATATCAGCACCGCTATCTGTATGAACATGTAAATAGCTACACAGCCATCTGGATGAACATGGAAATATCTACACCGCTATCTGTATGAACATGGAAATAACTACACCGCTATCCGTATGAACATGGAAATATCTACACCGCTATCTGTATGAACATGGAAATATCCACACCACTATCTGTGTAAACATGTATACATCTTCACCGCTATCTGCATGAAAATGGAAATATCTACACAGCTATCTGCATATACATGGAAATATCTACAAAGCTATCTCCTTACACATGGAAATAACTACACTGCTATCTCTATAAACATGGAAATATCTACACCGCCATCTGTATGAACATAGAAATATCTGCACCGACATCTGTATGAACATATAAATATCTACACCGCCATCTGTATTAAGATGGAGATATCTACACCGCTATCTGTATAAACTTGGAAATATCTACACCGCTATCTGTATAAACATGGAAATATCTTCACCGCCATCTGTATGAACGTGGATATATCTACACAGCCATCTGGATGAACATGGAAATATCTACACCGCTATCTGTATTAACATGGAAATAGCTACACTGCTATCCGTATGAACATGGAAATATCTACACCGCTATCTGTATAAACATGTAAATATCTACACCGCTATCTGTATGAACATGGAAATATCTTCACCGCCATCTGTATGAACATGGAAATATCTACACAGCCATCTGGATGAACATGAAAATATCTACACCGCTATCTGTGTAAACATGCATACATCTTCACCGCTATCTGTATAAACATGGAAATATCTACACCGCTACCTGTATAAACATGGAAATATCTACACCGCTATCTCTATGAACATGGAAATATCCACACCGCTATCTGTATGAACATGGAAATAGGTACACCGCTATCTGTATGAACATGGAAATATCTACACCACTATCTGTATGAACATGGAAATATCTACACCGCTATCTGTTTGAACAGGGAAGTATATACACCGCTATCTGCTTGAAAATGGAAATATCTACACAGCTATCTGCATATACATGGGAATATCTACACAGCCATCTCTTTACACATGGAAATAACTACACCGCTATCTGTATCAACGTGGAAATATCTACACCGCCATCTGTATGAACATGGAAATATCTGCACCGCCATCTGTATGAACATATAAATATCTACACCGCCATCTGTATTAAGATGGAGATATCTACACCGCTATCTGTATAAACTTGGAAATATCTACACCGCAATCTGTATAAACATGGAAATATCTACACCACTATCTGTATAAACATGGAAATACCTACACCGCTACCTGTATAAACATGGAAATATCAGCACCGCTATCTGTATGAACATGGAAATATCTACACCGCTGTCTCTATGATCATGGAAATATCTACGCCGCTATCTGTATGAACATGGAAATAGCTACACCGCTATCTGTATGAACATGGAAATATCTACACCACTATCTATATGAACATGGAAATATCTACACCGCTATCTGTATGAACATGGATATATCTACACAGCCATCTGGATGAACATGGAAATATCTACACCGCTATCTGTATGAACATGGAAATATCTACACCACTATCTGTATGAACATGGAAATATCTACACCGCTATCTGTATGAACATGGAAATATCTACACCGCTATCTGTGTAAACATGCATACATCTTCACCGCTATCTGTATAAACATGGAAATATCTACACCGCTATCTGTATGAACATGAAAATATCTACACCGCAATCTGTTTGAACATGGAAATATCTACACCGCTATCTGCATGAAAATGGAAATATCTACACAACTATCTGCATATAAATGGAAATATCTACACAGCTATCTCTTTGCACATGGAAATAACTACACCGCTATCTCTATAAACATGGAAATATCTACACCGCCATCTGCATGAAAATGGAAATATCTACACCGCCATCTGTATTAAGAAGGAGATATCTACACCGCTATCTGTATAAACATGGAAATATCTACACCGCTATCTGTATTAACATGGAAATATCTACACCGCTATCTGTATAAACACGGAAATATGTTCACCGCTACCTGTATAAACATGGAAGTATCAGCACCGCTATCGGTATGAACATGGCAATATCTACACGGTTATCTGTATGAACATGGAAATATCTACACCGCTATCCGTATGAACATGGAAATGTGTTCACCGCCATCTGTATGAACATGGATATATCTACACAGCCATCTGGATGAATATGGAAATATCTACACCGCTATCTGTATGAACATGGAAATATCTACACCGCTATCTGTATGAACATGGGAATATCTACACAGCCATCTGGATGAACATGGAAATATCTACACCGCTATCTGTATGAACATAGAAATACATACACTGCTATCTGTATGAACATGGAAATATCTACACCACTATCTGTATGAACATGGAAATATCTACACCGCTATCTGTATGAACATGGAAATAACTTCACCGCCATCTGTATGAACATGGATATATCTACACAGCCATCTGGATGAACGTGGAAATACCTACACCGCTATCTGTGTAAACATGCATACAACTTCACCGCTATCTGTATAAACATGGAAATATCTACACCGCTATCTTTATGAACATGGAAATATCTACACCGCTAACTGTTTGAACAGGGAAATATATACACCGCTATCTGCTTAAAAATGGAAATATCTACACCGCTATCTGTATGAACATGGAAATACTTACACCGCTATCTGTATGAAGATGGAAATATCTACACCGCTATCTGTATGAACATGGAAATATCTACACCGCTATCTGTATGAACATGGAAATACCTTCACCGCCATCTGTATGAACATGGATATATCTACACAGCCATCTGGATGAACATGGAAATATCTGCACCGCTATCTGTATGAACATGGAAATATCTACACCGCTATCTGCATGAACATGGATATATCTACACAGCCATCTGGATGAACATGGAAATATCTACACCGCTATCTGTGTAAACATGCATACATTTTCACCGCTATCTGTACAAACATGGAAATATCTGCACCGCTATCTTTATGAACATAGAAGTATCTACACCGCTAACTGTTTGAACAGGGAAATATATACACCGCTATCTGAATGAAAATGGAAATATCTACACAGCTATCTGCTTATACATGGAAATATCTACACAGCTATCTCTTTGCACATGGAAAAAAATACACCGCTATCTGTATGAACATGGAAATATCTACACCGCCATCTGTATGAACATGGAAATACCTGCACCGCCATCTGTATGAACATATAAATATCTACACCGCCATCTGTATTAAGTTGGAGATATCTAAACCACTATCTGCATAAACATGGAAATATCTACACTGCTATCTGTATAAACATGGAAATATCTACACCGCTATGTGTATAAACATGGAAATATCTACACCGCTATCTGTAAAAACATGGAAATATCTACACCGCTACATGTATAAACATGGAAATATCAGCACCGCTATCTGTATGAACATGGAAATATCTACACCGTCATCTGTATGAACATGGAAATATCTTCACCGCCATCTGTAGGAACATGGATATATCTACACAGCCATCTGTATGAACATGGAAATATCTACACCGCTATCTGTATGAACATGGAAATATATTCCCCGCTATCTGTATGAACATGGAAATATCTTCACCGCCATCTGTATGAACATGGATATATCTACACAGCCATCTGGATAAACATGGAAATATCTACACCGCTATCAGTATGAACATGGAAACATCTACACCGCTATCTGTGTAAACATGCATACATCTTCACCGCTATCTGTATAAACATGGAAATATCTACACCGCTATCTGTACGAACATGGAAATATCTACACCGCTACCTGTTTGAACATGGAAGTATCTACACCGCTATCTGCATGAAAATGGAAATATCTACCAAGCTATCTGCATATACATGGAAATATCTACACAGCTATCCCTTTACACATGGAAATAACTACACCGCTATCTCTATAAACATGGAAATATCTACACAGCTATCTCTTTACACATGGAAATAACTACACCGCTATCTCTATAAACATGGAAATATCTACACCGCTATCTGTATAAACATGGAAATATCTACACCGCTATCTGTATCCACATGGAAATATCTAAACCGCTACCTCTATGAACATGGAAAAATCCACACCGCTATCTGTATGAACATGGAAATAGCTACACTGCTATCTGTATGAACATGGAAATATCTACACCACTATCTGTATGAACATGGAAATATCTACAAAGGTTTGTATTTGAACAGGGAAGTATATACACCGCTATCTGCTTGAAAATGGAAATATCTACACAGCTATCTGCATATACATGGGAAAATCTACACAGCTATCTCTTTACACATGGAAATAACTACACCGCTATCTGTATGAACATGGAAATATATACACTGCCATCTGTATGAAGATGGAAATATCTGCACCGCCATGTGTATGAACATATAAATATCTACACCGCCATCTGTATTAAGATGGAGATATCTACACCGCTCTCTGTATAAACTTGGAAACATCTACACCACTATCTGTATAAACATGGAAATGTCTACACCGCTACCTGTATAAACATGGAAATATCAGCACCGCTATCTGTATGAACATGTAAATATCTACACCGCTATCTCTATGAACATGGAATTATCTACACCGCTATCTGTATGAACATGGAAATATCTACACCGCTATCTGTATAAACATGGAAATATGTACACCGCAACCTGTATAAACATGGAAGTATCAGCACCGCTATCGGTATAAACATGGCAATATCTACACGGCTATCTGTATGAACATGGAAATATCTACACCGCTATCTGTATGAACATGGAAATATCTTCTCCACCATCTGTAAGAACATAGATATATCTACACAGCTATCTGTATGTACATGGAAATATCTACACCGCTATCTGTATGAACATGGAAATATCTACACCGCTATCTTTGTAAACATGTATACATCTTCACCGCTATCTGCATGAAAATGGAAATATCTACACAGCTATCTGCATATACATGGAAAAATCTACAAAGATATCTCTTTACACATGGAAATAACTACACTGCTATCTCTATAAACATGGAAATATCTACACCGCCTTCTGTATGAACATGGAAATATCTGCACCGACATCTGTATGTACATATAAATATCTACACCGCCATCTGTATTAAGATGGAGATAACTACACCGCTATCTGTATAAACTTGGAAATATCTACACCGCTATCTGTATAAACATGGAAATATCTAAGCCGCTTTCTGTATAAACAAGGAAATATCTACACTGCTACCTGTATAAACATGGAAATATCAGCACCGCTATCTGTATGAACATGTAAATAGCTACACAGCCATCTGGATGAACATGGAAATATCTACACCGCTATCTGTATGAATATGGAAATAGCTACACCGCTATCTGTATGAACATGGAAATATCTACACCACTATCTCTATGAACATGGAAATATCTACACCGCTATCTGTATGAACATGGAAATACCTTCACCGCCATCTGTATGAACATGGATATATCTACACAGCCATCTGGATGAACATGGAAATATCTACACCGCTATCTGTATGAACATGGAAATAGCTACACTGCTATCCGTAGGAACATGGAAATATCTACACCGCTATCTGTATAAACATGGAAATATCTACACCGCTATCTGTATGAACATGGAAATATCTTCACCGCCATCTGTATGAACATGGAAATATCTACACAGCCATCTGGATGAACATGAAAATATCTACACCGCTATCTGTGTAAACATGCATACAACTTCACCGCTATCTGTATAAACATGGAAATATCTACACCGCTACCTGTATAAACATGGAAATATCTACACCGCTATCTCTATGAACATGGAAATATCCACACCGCTATCTGTATGAACATGGAAATAGGTACACCGCTATCTGTATGAACATGGAAATATCTACACCACTATCTGTATGAACATGGAAATATCTACACCGCTATCTGTTTGAACAGGGAAGTATACACACCGCTATCTGCTTGAAAATGGAAATATCTACACAGCTATCTGCATATACATGGGAATATCTACACAGCCATCTCTTTACTCATGGAAATAACTACACCGCTATCTGTATCAACATGGAAATATCTACACCGCCATCTGTATGAACATGGAAATATCTGCACCGCCATCTGTATGAACATATAAATATCTACACCGCCATCTGTATTAAGATGGAGATATCTAAACCGCTATCTGTATAAACTTGGAATTATTTACACCGCAATCTGTATAAACATGGAAATATCTACACCACTATCTGTATAAACATGGAAATATCTACACCGCTACCTGTATAAACATGGAAATATCAGCACCGCTATCTGTATGAACATGTAAATACCTACACCGCTATCTCTATGAACATGTAAATATCTACACCGCTATCTGTATGAACATGGAAATAGCTACACCACTATCTGTATGAAAATGAAAATATCTACACCACTATCTATATGAACATGGAAATATCTACACCGCTATCTGTATGAACATGGATATATCTACACAGCTATCTGGATGAACATGGAAATATCTACACCGCTATATGTATGAACATGGAAATATCTACACCACTATCTGTATGAACATGGAAATATCTACACCGCTATCTGTTTGAACAGGGAAATATATACACCGCTATCTGCATGAAAATGGAAATATCTACACAGCTATCTGCATATACATGGAAATATCTATACAGCTATCTCTTTACACATGGAAATAACTACACCGCTTTCTGTATGAACATGGAAATATCTACACCGCCATCTGTATGAACATGGAAATATCTCCACCGCCATCTCTATGAACATATAAATATCTACACTGCCATCTGTATTAATAAGGAGATATCTACACCGCTATCAGTATAAACATGGAAATATCTGCACTGCTATCTGTATAAACATGGAAATATCTACACCGCTATCTGTATAAACATGGAAATTTCTACACCGCTACCTGTATAAACATGGAAATATCAGCACCGCTATCGGTATGAACACGGAAATATCTACACCGCTATCTGTATGAACCTGGAAATATCTACACCGCTATCTGTATGAACATGGAAATATCTTCACTGCCATCTGTGTGAACATGGATATATCTACACAGCCATCTGGATGAACATGGAAATATCTACACCGCTATCTGTATGAACATGGAAATACCTACACAGCCATCTGGATGAACATGAAAATATCTACACCGCTATATGTGTAAACATGCATACATCTTCACCGCTATCTGTATAAACATGGAAATATCTACACCGCTACCTGTATAAACATGGAAATATCAGCACCGCTATCTGTATGAACATGGAAATATCTACCCCGCTATCTCTATGAACATGGAAATATCCACACCGCTATCTGTATGAACATGGAAATAGCTACACCGCTATCTGTATGAACATGGAAATATCTACACCACTATCTGTATGAACATGGAAATATCTACACCGCTATCTGTTTGAACAGGGAAATATATACACCGCTATCTGCATGAAAATGGAAATATCTACACAGCTATCTGAATATACATGGGAAGATCTACACAGCTATCTCTTTACACATGGAAATAACTACACCACTATCTGTATGAACATGGAAATATCTACACCGCCATCTGTATGAACATGGAAATATCTGCACCGCCATCTGTATGAACATATAAATATCTACACCGCCATCTGCATTAAGAAGGAGATACCTACACCGATATCTGTACAAACATGGAAATATCTAGACTGCTATCTGTATAAACATGGAAATATCTACACTGCTATCTGTACAAACATGGAAATATCTACATCGCTACCTGTATAAACATGGAAATATCAGCACCGCTATTGGTCTGAACACGGAAATATCTCCACCGCTATCTGTATGAACATGGAAATATCTACACCGCCATCTGTATGAACATGGAAATATCTTCACTGCCATCTGTATGAACATGGATATATCTACAATGCCATCTGGATGAACATGGAAATATCTACACCGCTATCTGCATGAACATGGAAACATCTACACTGCTATCTTTGTAAACATGCATACATCTTCACCGCTATCTGTATAAACATGGAAATATCTACACCGCTATCTGTATGAACATGGAAATAGCTACACCGCTATCTGTATGAACATGGAAATATCTACACCACTATCTGTATGAACATGGAATTATCTACACCGCTATCTGTATGAACATGGATATATCTACACAGCCATCCGGATGAACATGGAAATATCTACACCGCTATCTGTATGAACATGGAAATATCTACACCACTATCTGTATGAACATGGAAATATCTACACCGCTATCTGTTTGAACAGGGAAATATATACACCGCTATCTGCATGAAAATGGAAATATATAAACAGCTATCTGCATATACATGGAAATATCTATACAGCTATCTCTTTACACATGGAAATAACTACACCGCTATCTGTATGAATATGGAAATATCTACACCGCCACCTGTATGAACATGGAAATATCTGCACCGCCATCTCTATGAACATATAAATATCTACACTGCCCTCTGTATTAAGAAAGAGATACCTTCACCGCTATCTGTAAAAACATGGAAATATCTACACCGCTACCTGTATAAACATGGAAATATCTACACCGCTATCTCTATGAACATGGAAATATCCACACCGCTATCTGTATGAACATGGAAATAGGTACACCGCTATCTGTATGAACATGGAAATATCTACACCACTATCTGTATGAACATGGAAATATCTACACCGCTATCTGTTTGAACAGGGAAGTATACACACCGCTATCTGCTTGAAAATGGAAATATCTACACAGCTATCTGCATATACATGGGAATATCTACACAGCCATCTCTTTACTCATGGAAATAACTACACAGCTATCTGTATCAACATGGAAATATCTACACCGCCATCTGTATGAACATGGAAATATCTGCACCGCCATCTGTATGAACATATAAATATCTACACCGCCATCTGTATTAAGATGGAGATATCTAAACTGCTATCTGTATAAACTTGGAATTATTTACACCGCAATCTGTATAAACATGGAAATATCTACACCACTATCTGTATAAACATGGAAATATCTACACCGCTACCTGTATAAACATGGAAATATCAGCACCGCTATCTGTATGAACATGTAAATATCTACACCGCTATCTCTATGAACATGGAAATATCTACACCGCTATCTGTTTGAACATGGAAATAGCTACACCACTATCTGTATGAAAATGAAAATATCTACACCACTATCTATATGAACATGGAAATATCTACACCGCTATCTGTATGAACATGGATATATCTACACAGCCATCTGGATGAACATGGAAATATCTACACCGCTATATGTATGAACATGGAAATATCTACACCACTATCTGTATGAACATGGAAATATCTACACCGCTATCTGTTTGAACAGGGAAATATATACACCGCTATCTGCATGAAAATGGAAATATCTACACAGCTATCTGCATATACATGGAAATATCTATACAGCTATCTCTTTACACATGGAAATAACTACACCGCTTTCTGTATGAACATGGAAATATCTACACCGCCATCTGTATGAACATGGAAATATCTCCACCGCCATCTCTATGAACATATAAATATCTACACTGCCATCTGTATTAATAAGGAGATATCTACACCGCTATCAGTATAAACATGGAAATATCTACACTGCTATCTGTATAAACATGGAAATATCTACACCGCTATCTGTATAAACATGGAAATTTCTACACCGCTACCTGTATACACATGGAAATATCAGCACCGCTATTGGTCTGAACACGGAAATATCTCCACCGCTATCTGTATGAACATGGAAATATCTACACCGCTATCTGTATGAACATGGAAATATCTTCACTGCCATCTGTATGAACATGGATATATCTACAATGCCATCTGGATGAACATGGAAATATCTACACCGCTATCTGCATGAACATGGAAACATCTACACTGCTATCCTTGTAAACATGCATACATCTTCACCGCTATCTGTATAAACATGGAAATATCTACACTGCTATCTGTATGAACATGGAAATAGCTACACCGCTATCTGTATGAACATGGAAATATCTACACCACTATCTGTATGAACATGGAATTATCTACACCGCTATCTGTATGAACATGGATATATCTACACAGCCATCTGGATGAACATGGAAATATCTACACCGCTATCTGTATGAACATGGAAATACCTACACCACTATCTGTATGAACATGGAAATATCTACACCGCTATCTGTTTGAACAGGGAAATATATACACCGCTATCTGCACGAAAATGGAAATATCTAAACAGCTATCTGCATATACATGGAAATATCTATACAGCTATCTCTTTACACATGGAAATAACTACACCGCTATCTGTATGAATATGGAAATATCTACACCGCCACCTGTATGAACATGGAAATATCTGCACCGCCATCTCTATGAACATATAAATATCTACACTGCCCTCTGTATTAAGAAAGAGATACCTTCACCGCTATCTGTAAAAACATGGAAATATCTACACTGCTATCTGTATAAACATGGAAATATCAGCACCGCTATCTGTATGAACATGGAAATATCTACACCGCTATCTCTATGAACATGGAAATATCCACACCGCTATCTGTATGAACATGGAAATAGCTACACCGGTATCTGTATGAAAAAGGAAATATCTACACCACTATCTGTATGAACATGGAAATATCTACACCGCTATCTGTTTGAACAGGGAAATATATACACCGCTATCTGCATGAAAATGGAAATATCTACACAGCTATCTGAATATACATGGGAAGATCTACACAGCTATCTCTTTACACATGGAAATATCTACACCGCTATCTGTATGAACATGGAAATATCTACACCACTATCTGTATGAACATGGAAATATCTACACCGCTATCTGTTTGAACAGGGAAATATATACACCGCTATCTGCATGAAAATGGAAATATCTAAACAGCTATCTGCATATACATGGAAATATCTATACAGCTATCTCTTTACACATGGAAATAACTACACCGCTATCTGTATGAATATGGAAATATCTACACCGCCACCTGTATGAACATGGAAATATCTGCACCGCCATCTCTATGAACATATAAATATCTACACTGCCCTCTGTATTAAGAAAGAGATACCTTCACCGCTATCTGTAAAAACATGGAAATATCTACACTGCTATCTGTATAAACATGGAAATATCTACACCGCTATCTGTATAAACATGGAAATATCTACACCGCTGCCTGTATACACATGGAAATATCAGCACCGTTATCGGTATGAACACGGAAATATCTACACCGCTATCTGTATGAACATGGAAACATCTACACCGCTATCTGTATGAACATGGAAATATCTTCACTGCCATCTGTATGAACATGGATATATCTACACAGCCATCTGGATGAACATGGAAATATCTACACCGCTATCGGTATGAAGATGGAAATATCTACACAGCCATCTGGATGAACATGAAAATATATACACCGCTATATGTGTAAACATGCATACATCTTCACCGCTATCTGTATAAACATGGAAATATCTACACCGCTACCTGTATAAACATGGAAATATCAGCACCGCTATCTGTATGAACATGGAAATATCTACACCGCTATCTCTATGAACATGGAAATATCCACACCGCTATCTGTATGAACATGGAAATAGCTACACCGCTATCTGTATGAACATGGAAATATCTACACCACTATCTGTATGAACATGGAAATATCTACACCGCTATCTGTTTGAACAGGGAAATATATACACCGCTATCTGCATGAAAATGGAAATATCTACACAGCTATCTGAATATACATGGGAATATCTACACAGCTATCTCTTTACACATGGAAATAACTACACCACTATCTGTATGAACATGGAAATATCTACACCGCCATCTGTATGAACATGGAAATATCTGCACCGCCATCTGTATTAACATATAAATATCTACACCGCCATCTGCATTAAGAAGGAGATATCTACACCGATATCTGTACAAACATGGAAATATCTAGACTGCTATCTGTATAAACATGGAAATATCTACACCGCTATCTGTACAAACATGGAAATATCTACATCGCTACCTGTATAAACATGGAAATATCAGCACCGCTATTGGTCTGAACACGGAAATATCTCCACCGCTATCTGTATGAACATGGAAATATCTACACCGCTATCTGTATGAACATGGAAATATCTTCACTGCCATCTGTATGAACATGGATATATCTACAATGCCATCTGGATGAACATGGAAATATCTACACCGCTATCTGCATGAACATGGAAACATCTACACTGCTATCCTTGTAAACATGCATACATCTTCACCGCTATCTGTATAAACATGGAAATATCTACACCGCTATCTGTATGAACATGGAAATAGCTACACCGCTATCTGTATGAACATGGAAATATCTACACCACTATCTGTATGAACATGGAATTATCTACACCGCTATCTGTATGAACATGGATATATCTACACAGCCATCTGGATGAACATGGAAATATCTACACCGCTATCTGTATGAACATGGAAATATCTACACCACTATCTGTATGAACATGGAAATATCTACACCGCTATCTGTTTGAACAGGGAAATATATACACCGCTATCTGCACGAAAATGGAAATATCTAAACAGCTATCTGCATATACATGGAAATATCTATACAGCTATCTCTTTACACATGGAAATAACTACACCGCTATCTGTATGAATATGGAAATATCTACACCGCCACCTGTATGAACATGGAAATATCTGCACCGCCATCTCTATGAACATATAAATATCTACACTGCCCTCTGTATTAAGAAAGAGATACCTTCACCGCTATCTGTAAAAACATGGAAATATCTACACTGCTATCTGTATAAACATGGAAATATCAGCACCGCTATCTGTATGAACATGGAAATATCTACACCGCTATCTCTATGAACATGGAAATATCCACACCGCTATCTGTATGAACATGGAAATAGCTACACCGGTATCTGTATGAACATGGAAATATCTACACCACTATCTGTATGAACATGGAAATATCTACACCGCTATCTGTTTGAACAGGGAAATATATACACCGCTATCTGCATGAAAATGGAAATATCTACACCGCCATCTGTATTAAGAAGGAGATATCTACACCGCTATCTGTATAAACATGGAAATATCTACACCACTATCTGTATGAACATGGAAATATCTACACCGCTATCTGTTTGAACAGGGAAATATATACACCGCTATCTGCACGAAAATGGAAATATCTAAACAGCTATCTGCATATACATGGAAATATCTATACAGCTATCTCTTTACACATGGAAATAACTACACCGCTATCTGTATGAATATGGAAATATCTACACCGCCACCTGTATGAACATGGAAATATCTGCACCGCCATCTCTATGAACATATAAATATCTACACTGCCCTCTGTATTAAGAAAGAGATACCTTCACCGCTATCTGTAAAAACATGGAAATATCTACACTGCTATCTGTATAAACATGGAAATATCTACACCGCTATCTGTATAAACATGGAAATATCTACACCGCTGCCTGTATACACATGGAAATATCAGCACCGTTATCGGTATGAACACGGAAATATCTACACCGCTATCTGTATGAACATGGAAACATCTACACCGCTATCTGTATGAACATGGAAATATCTTCACTGCCATCTGTATGAACATGGATATATCTACACAGCCATCTGGATGAACATGGAAATATCTACACCGCTATCGGTATGAAGATGGAAATATCTACACAGCCATCTGGATGAACATGAAAATATATACACCGCTATATGTGTAAACATGCATACATCTTCACCGCTATCTGTATAAACATGGAAATATCTACACCGCTACCTGTATAAACATGGAAATATCAGCACCGCTATCTGTATGAACATGGAAATATCTACACCGCTATCTCTATGAACATGGAAATATCCACACCGCTATCTGTATGAACATGGAAATAGCTACACCGCTATCTGTATGAACATGGAAATATCTACACCACTATCTGTATGAACATGGAAATATCTACACCGCTATCTGTTTGAACAGGGAAATATATACACCGCTATCTGCATGAAAATGGAAATATCTACACAGCTATCTGAATATACATGGGAATATCTACACAGCTATCTCTTTACACATGGAAATAACTACACCACTATCTGTATGAACATGGAAATATCTACACCGCCATCTGTATGAACATGGAAATATCTGCACCGCCATCTGTATTAACATATAAATATCTACACCGCCATCTGCATTAAGAAGGAGATATCTACACCGATATCTGTACAAACATGGAAATATCTAGACTGCTATCTGTATAAACATGGAAATATCTACACCGCTATCTGTACAAACATGGAAATATCTACATCGCTACCTGTATAAACATGGAAATATCAGCACCGCTATTGGTCTGAACACGGAAATATCTCCACCGCTATCTGTATGAACATGGAAATATCTACACCGCTATCTGTATGAACATGGAAATATCTTCACTGCCATCTGTATGAACATGGATATATCTACAATGCCATCTGGATGAACATGGAAATATCTACACCGCTATCTGCATGAACATGGAAACATCTACACTGCTATCCTTGTAAACATGCATACATCTTCACCGCTATCTGTATAAACATGGAAATATCTACACCGCTATCTGTATGAACATGGAAATAGCTACACCGCTATCTGTATGAACATGGAAATATCTACACCACTATCTGTATGAACATGGAATTATCTACACCGCTATCTGTATGAACATGGATATATCTACACAGCCATCTGGATGAACATGGAAATATCTACACCGCTATCTGTATGAACATGGAAATATCTACACCACTATCTGTATGAACATGGAAATATCTACACCGCTATCTGTTTGAACAGGGAAATATATACACCGCTATCTGCACGAAAATGGAAATATCTAAACAGCTATCTGCATATACATGGAAATATCTATACAGCTATCTCTTTACACATGGAAATAACTACACCGCTATCTGTATGAATATGGAAATATCTACACCGCCACCTGTATGAACATGGAAATATCTGCACCGCCATCTCTATGAACATATAAATATCTACACTGCCCTCTGTATTAAGAAAGAGATACCTTCACCGCTATCTGTAAAAACATGGAAATATCTACACTGCTATCTGTATAAACATGGAAATATCAGCACCGCTATCTGTATGAACATGGAAATATCTACACCGCTATCTCTATGAACATGGAAATATCCACACCGCTATCTGTATGAACATGGAAATAGCTACACCGGTATCTGTATGAAAAAGGAAATATCTACACCACTATCTGTATGAACATGGAAATATCTACACCGCTATCTGTTTGAACAGGGAAATATATACACCGCTATCTGCATGAAAATGGAAATATCTACACAGCTATCTGAATATACATGGGAAGATCTACACAGCTATCTCTTTACACATGGAAATATCTACACCGCTATCTGTATGAACATGGAAATATCTACACCACTATCTGTATGAACATGGAAATATCTACACCGCTATCTGTTTGAACAGGGAAATATATACACCGCTATCTGCATGAAAATGGAAATATCTAAACAGCTATCTGCATATACATGGAAATATCTATACAGCTATCTCTTTACACATGGAAATAACTACACCGCTATCTGTATGAATATGGAAATATCTACACCGCCACCTGTATGAACATGGAAATATCTGCACCGCCATCTCTATGAACATATAAATATCTACACTGCCCTCTGTATTAAGAAAGAGATACCTTCACCGCTATCTGTAAAAACATGGAAATATCTACACTGCTATCTGTATAAACATGGAAATATCTACACCGCTATCTGTATAAACATGGAAATATCTACACCGCTGCCTGTATACACATGGAAATATCAGCACCGTTATCGGTATGAACACGGAAATATCTACACCGCTATCTGTATGAACATGGAAACATCTACACCGCTATCTGTATGAACATGGAAATATCTTCACTGCCATCTGTATGAACATGGATATATCTACACAGCCATCTGGATGAACATGGAAATATCTACACCGCTATCGGTATGAAGATGGAAATATCTACACAGCCATCTGGATGAACATGAAAATATATACACCGCTATATGTGTAAACATGCATACATCTTCACCGCTATCTGTATAAACATGGAAATATCTACACCGCTACCTGTATAAACATGGAAATATCAGCACCGCTATCTGTATGAACATGGAAATATCTACACCGCTATCTCTATGAACATGGAAATATCCACACCGCTATCTGTATGAACATGGAAATAGCTACACCGCTATCTGTATGAAAAAGGAAATATCTACACCACTATCTGTATGAACATGGAAATATCTACACCGCTATCTGTTTGAACAGGGAAATATATACACCGCTATCTGCATGAAAATGGAAATATCTACACAGCTATCTGAATATACATGGGAAGATCTACACAGCTATCTCTTTACACATGGAAATATCTACACCGCTATCTGTATGAACATGGAAATATCTACACCGCCATCTGTATGAACATGGAAATATCTGCACCGCCATCTGTATGAACATATAAATATCTACACAACCATCTGTATTAAGAAGGAGATATCTACACCGATATCTGTATAAACATGGAAATATCTACACTGCTATCTGTATAAACATGGAAATATCTACACCGCTATCTGTACAAACATCTAAATATCTACATCGCTACCTGTATAAACATGGAAATATCAGCACCGCTATCGGTATGAACACGGAAATATCTCCACCGCTATCTGTATGAACATGGAAATATCTACACCGCTATCTGTATGAACATGGAAATATCTTCACTGCCATCTGTATGAACATAGATATATCTACAATGCCATCTGCATGAACATGGAAATATCTACACCGCTATCTGCATGAACATGGAAACATCTACACTGCTATCCTTGTAAACATGCATACATCTTCACCGCTATCTGTATAAACATGGAAATATCTACACCGCTATCTGTATGAACATGGAAATATCTACACCGCTATCTGAACATGGAAATATCTACACCGCTATCTGCATGAAAATGGAAATATCTACACAGCTATCTGCATACACATGGAAATATCTACAAAGCTATCTCTTTACACATGGAAATAACTACACCGCTATCTCTATAAACATGGAAATATCTACACCACCATCTATATGAACATGGAAATATCTTCACCGCCATCTGTATGAACATATAAATATCTACACCGCCATCTGTATTAAGATGGAGATATCTTCACATCTATCTGTATAAACTTGGAAATATCTACACCGCTATCTGTATAAACATGGAAATATCTACACCACTATCTGTATAAACATGGAAATATCTACACCGCTACCTGTATAAACATGGAAATATCAGCACAGCTATCTGTATGAACATGGAAATATCTACACAGCTATCTCTTTGAACATGGAAATATCTACACCGCTATCTGTATTAAGAAGGAGATATCTATACCGATATCTGTATAAACATGGAAATATCTACACCGCTATCTGTATGAACATGGAAATATCTACACCGCTATCTGTATAAACACGGAAATATGTACACCGCTACCTGTATAAACATGGAAGTATGAGCACCGCTATCAGTATGAACATGGCAATATCTACACGGCTATCTGTATGAACATGGAAATATCTACACCGCTATCTGTATAAACATGGAAATATCTACACCGCTATCTTTATGAACATGGAAATGTCTACACCGCTAACTGTTTGAACAGGGAAATATATACACCGCTATCTGCATGAAAACGGAAATATATACACAGCTATCTGCTTATACATGGAAATATCTACACAGCTATCTCTTTACACATGGAAATAACTACACCGCTATCTGTATGAACATGGAAATATCTACACCGCCATCTGTATGAACGTGGAAATATCTGCACATTCAACTGTATGAACATTTAAATATCTACACCGCCATCTGTATTAAGATGGAGATATCTACACCACTATCTGCATAAACATGGACATATCTACACCGCTATCTGTATAAACATGGAAATATCTACACCGCTATATGTATAAACATGGGAATATCAACACTGCTATCTGTATAAACATGGAAATATCTACACCGCTACCTGTGTAAACATGGAAAAGTCAGCACCGTTATCAGTATGAACATGGAAGTTTCTACACCGCCATCTGTATGAACATGGAAATATCTTCACCGCCATCCGTATGAACATGGAAATATCTGCTCCGCCATCTGTATGAACATATAAATATCTACACCGCCATCTGTATTAAGATGGAGATATCTACACCGCTATCTGTATAAACATGGAACTATCTATACCGCTATCTGAATAAACATGGAAATATCTACATCAGTATCTGTATAAACATGGAAATATCTACACCGCTACCTGTAAAAACATGGAAATATCAGCACCGCTATCTGTATGAACATGTAAATATCTACACCGCTATCTCTATGAACTTGGAAATATCTACCCCGCTATGTGTAGGAACATGGAAATATCTACACCGCCATCTGTATGAACATGGAAATATCTTCACCGCCATCTGTATGAACATGGATATATCTACACAGCCATCTGTATGAACATGAAAATATCTACACCGCTATCTGTATGAACATGGAAATATACACAACTATCTGTATGAACATGGAAATATCTACACCGCTATCTGTTTGAACAGGGAAATATATACACCGCTATCTGCATGAAAATGGAAATATCTACACAGCTATCTGCATATACATGGAAATATCTATACAGCTATCTCTTTACACATGGAAATAACTACACCGCTTTCTGTATGAACATGGAAATATCTACACCGCCATCTGTATGAACATGGAAATATCTACACCGCCATCTCTATGAACATATAAATATCTACACTGCCATCTGTATTAATAAGGAGATATCTACACCGCTATCTGTATAAACATGGAAATATCTACACTGCTATCTGTATAAACATGGAAATATCTACACCGCTATCTGTATAAACATGGAAATTCTACACCGCTACCTGTATAAACATGGAAATATCAGCACCGCTATCGGTATGAACACGGAAATATCTACACCGCTATCTGTATGAACATGGAAATATCTACACCGCTATCTGTATGAACATGGAAATATCTTCACTGCCATCTGTGTGAACATGGATATATCTACACAGCCATCTGGATGAACATGGAAATATCTACACCGCTATCTGTATGAACATGGAAATATCTACACAGCCATCTGGATGAACATGAAAATATCTACAACGCTATATGTGTAAACATGCATACATCTTCACCGCTATCTGTATAAACATGGAAATATCTACACCGCTACCTGTATAAACATGGAAATATCAGCACCGCTATCTGCATGAACATGGAAACATCTACACTGCTATCCTTGTAAACATGCATACATCTTCACCGCTATCTGTATAAACATGGAAATATCTACACCGCTATCTGTATGAACATGGAAATAGCTACACCGCTATCTGTATGAACATGGAAATATCTACACCACTATCTGTATGAACATGGAATTATCTACACCGCTATCTGTATGAACATGGATATATCTACACAGCCATCTGGATGAACATGGAAATATCTACACAGCTATCGGTATGAACATGGAAATATCTACACAGCCATCTGGATGAACATGAAAATATGTACACCGCTATATGTGTAAACATGCATACATCTTCACCGCTATCTGTATAAACATGGAAATATCTACACCGCTACCTGTATAAACATGGAAATATCAGCACCGCTATCTGTATGAACATGGAAATATCTACACCGCTATCTCTATGAACATGGAAATATCCACACCGCTATCTGTATGAACATGGAAATAGCTACACCGCTATCTGTATGAACATGGAAATAGCTACACCGCTATCTGTATGAACATGGAAATATCTACACCACTATCTGTATGAACATGGAAATATCTACACCGCTATCTGTTTGAACAGGGAAATATATACACCGCTATCTGCATGAAAATGGAAATATCTACACAGCTATCTGAATATACATGGGAAGATCTACACAGCTATCTCTTTACACATGGAAATAACTAAACCGCTATCTGTATGAACATGGAAATATCTACACCGCCATCTGTATGAACATGGAAATATCTGCACCGCCATCTGTATGAACATATAAATATCTACACCGCCATCTGCATTAAGAAGGAGATATCTACACTGTTATCTGTATAAACATGGAAATATCTACACTGCTATCTGTATAAACATGGAAATATCTACACCGCTATCTGTACAAACATGGAAATATCTACATCGCTACCTGTATAAACATGGAAATATCAGCACCGCTATCGGTATGAACACGGAAATATCTCCACCGCTATCTGCATGAACATGGAAACATCTACACTGCTATCCTTGTAAACATGCATACATCTTCACCGCTATCTGTATAAACATGGAAATATCTACACCGCTATCTGTATGAACATGGAAATAGCTACACCGCTATCTGTATGAACATGGAAATATCTACACCACTATCTGTATGAACATGGAATTATCTACACCGCTATCTGTATGAACATGGATATATCTACACAGCCATCTGGATGAACATGGAAATATCTACACAGCTATCGGTATGAACATGGAAATATCTACACAGCCATCTGGATGAACATGAAAATATGTACACCACTATATGTGTAAACATGCATACATCTTCACCGCTATCTGTATAAACATGGAAATATCTACACCGCTACCTGTATAAACATGGAAATATCAGCACCGCTATCTGTATGAACATGGAAATATCTACCCCGCTATCTCTATGAACATGGAAATATCCACACCGCTATCTGTATGAACATGGAAATAGCTACACCGCTATCTGTATGAACATGGAAATATCTTCACCACTATCTGTATGAACATGGAAATATCTACACCGCTATCTGTTTGAACAGGGAAATATATACACCGCTATCTGCATGAAAATGGAAATATCTACACAGCTATCTGAATATACATGGGAAGATCTACACAGCTATCTCTTTACACATGGAAATAACTAAACCGCTATCTGTATGAACATGGAAATATCTACACCGCCATCTGTATGAACATGGAAATATCTGCACCGCCATCTGTATGAACATATAAATATCTACACCGCCATCTGCATTAAGAAGGAGATATCTACACTGTTATCTGTATAAACATGGAAATATCTACACTGCTATCTGTATAAACATGGAAATATCTACACCGCTATCTGTACAAACATGGAAATATCTACATCGCTACCTGTATAAACATGGAAATATCAGCACCGCTATCGGTATGAACACGGAAATATCTCCACCGCTATCTGTATGAACATGGAAATATCTACACCGCTATCTGTATGAACATGGAAATATCTTCACTGCCATCTGTATGAACATAGATATATCTACAATGCCATCTGCATGAACATGGAAATATCTACACCGCTATCTGCATGAACATGGAAACATCTACACTGCTATCCTTGTAAACATGCATACATCTTCACCGCTATCTGTATAAACATGGAAATATCTACACCGCTATCTGTATGAACATGGAAATATCTACACCGCTATCTGTTTGAACATGGAAATATCTACACCGCTTTCTGCATGAAAATGGAAATATCTACACAGCTATCTGCATACACATGGAAATATCTACAAAGCTATCTCTTTACACATGGAAATAACTACACCGCTATCTCTATAAACATGGAAATATCTACACCACCATCTATATGAACATGGAAATATCTGCACCGCCATCTGTATGAACATATAAATATCTACACCGCCATCTGTATTAAGATGGAGATATCTTCACATCTATCTGTATAAACTTGGAAATATCTACACCGCTATCTGTATAAACATGGAAATATCTACACCACTATCTGTATAAACATGGAAATATGTACACCGCTACCTGTAAAAACATGGAAATATCAGCACCGCTATCTGTATGAACATGTAAATATCTACACCGCTATCTCTATGAACGTGGAAATATCTACCCCGCTATGTGTAGGAACATGGAAATATCTACACCGCCATCTGTATGAACATGGAAATATCTACACTGCTATCTGTATGAACATGGATATATCTACACAGCCATCTGGATGAACATGGAAATATCTACACCGCTATCTGTATGAACATGGAAATATCTACACCACTATCTGTATGAACATGGAAATATCTACACCGCTATCTGTTTGAACAGGGAAATATATACACCGCTATCTGCATGAAAATGGAAATATCTACACAGCTATCTGCATATACATGGAAATATCTATAGAGCTATCTCTTTACACATGGAAATAACTACACCGCTATCTGTATGAACATGGAAATATCTACACCGCCATCTGTATGAACATGGAAATATCTGCACCGCCATCTCTATGAACATATAAATATCTACACTGCCATCTGTATTAATAAGGAGATATCTACACCGCTATCTGTATAAACATGGAAATATCTACACTGCTATCTGTATAAACATGGAAATATCTACACCGCTATCTGTATAAACATGGAAATTTCTACACCGCTACCTGTATAAACATGGAAATATCAGCACCGCTATCGGTATGAACACAGAAATATCTACACCGCTATCTGTATGAACATGGAAATATCTACACCGCTATCTGTATGAAGATGGAAATATCTTCACTGCCATCTGTGTGAACATGGATATATCTCCACAGCCATCTGGATGAACATGGAAATATCTACACCGCTATCTGTATGAACATGGAAATATCCACACCACTATCTGTGTAAACATGTATACATCTTCACCGCTATCTGCATGAAAATGGAAATATCTACACAGCTATCTGCATATACATGGAAATATCTACAAAGCTATCTCCTTACACATGGAAATAACCACACTGCTATCTCTAAAAACATGGAAATATCTACACCGCCATCTGTATGAACATAGAAATATCTGCACCGACATCTGTATGAACATATGAATATCTACACCGCCATCTGTATTAAGATGGAGATATCTACACCGCTATCTGTATAAACTTGGAAATATCTACACCGCTATCTGTATAAACATGGAAATATCTACACCACTATCTGTATGAACATGGAAATATCTACACCGCTATCTGTATGAACATGGAAATATCTTCACCGCCATCTGTATGAACATGGATATATCTACACAGCCATCTGGATGAACATGGAAATATCTACACCGCTATCTGTATTAACATGGAAATAGCTACACTGCTATCCGTATGAACATGGAAATATCTACACCGCTATATGTATAAACATGTAAATATCTACACCGCTATCTGTATGAACATGGAAATATCTTCACCGCCATCTGTATGAACATGGAAATATCTACACAGCCATCTGGATGAACATGAAAATATCTACACCGCTATCTGTGTAAACATGCATACATCTTCACCGCTATCTGTATAAACATGGAAATATCTACACCGCTACCTGTATAAACATGGAAATATCTATACCGCTATCTCTATGAACATGGAAATATCCACACCGCTATCTGTATGAACATGGAAATAGGTACACCGCTATCTGTATGAACATGGAAATATCTACACCACTATCTGTATGAACATGGAAATATCTACACCGCTATCTGTTTGAACAGGGAAGTATATACACCGCTATCCTCTTGAAAATGGAAATATCTACACAGCTATCTGCATATACATGGGAATATCTACACAGCCATCTATTTACACATGGAAATAACTACACCGCTATCTGTATCAACGTGGAAATATCTACACCGCCATCTGTATGAACATGGAAATATCTGCACCGCCATCTGTATGAACATTTAAATATCTACACCGCCATCTGTATTAAGATGGAGATATCTACACCGCTATCTGTATAAACTTGGAAATATCTACACCGCAATCTGTATAAACATGGAAATATCTACACCACTATCTGTATAAACATGGAAATACCTACACCGCTACCTGTATAAACATGGAAATATCAGCACCGCTATCTGTATGAACATGGAAATATCTACACCGCTGTCTCTATGATCATGGAAATATCTACGCCGCTCTCTGTATGAACATGGAAATAGCTACACCGCTATCTGTATGAACATGGAAATATCTACACCACTATCTATATGAACATGGAAATAACTACACCGCTATCTGTATGAACATGGATATATCTACACAGCCATCTGGATGAACATGGAAATATCTACACCGCTATCTGTATGAACATGGAAATATCTACACCGCTATCTGTATGAACATGGAAATATCTACACCGCTATCTGTGTAAACATGCATACATCTTCACCGCTATCTGTATAAACATGGAAATATCTACACCGCTATCTGTATGAACATGGAAATATCTACACCGCTATCTGTTTGAACATGGAAATATCTACACCGCTATCTGCATGAAAATGGAAATATCTACACAACTATCTGCATATAAATGGAAATATCTACACAGCTATCTCTTTGCACATGGAAATAACTACACCGCTATCTCTATAAACATGGAAATATCTACACCGCCATCTGTATGAAAATGGAAATATCTACACCGCCATCTGTATTAAGAAGGAGATATCTACACCGCTATCTCTATAAACATGGAAATATCTACACCGCTATCTGTATTAACATGGAAATATCTACACCGCTATCTGTATAAACACGGAAATATGTTCACCGCTACCTGTATAAACATGGAAGTATCAGCACCGCTATCGGTATGAACATGGCAATATCTACACGGTTATCTGTATGAACATGGAAATAACTACACCGCTATCCGTATGAACATGGAAATGTGTTCACCGCCATCTGTATGAACATGGATATATCTACACAGCCATCTGGATGAATATGGAAATATCTACACCGCTATCTGTATGAACATGGAAATATCTACACTGCTATCTCTATGAACATGGGAATATCTACACAGCCATCTGGATGAACATGGAAATATCTACACCGCTATCTGTATGAACATAGAAATACATACACTGCTATCTGTATGAACATGGAAATATCTACACCGCTATCTGTATGAACATGGAAATATCTACACCACTATCTGTTTGAACAGGGAAATATATACACCGCTATCTGCATGAAAATGGAAATATCTACACAGCTATCTGCATATACATGGAAATATCTATACAGCTATCTCTTTACACATGGAAATAACTACACCGCTATCTGTATGAACATGGAAATATCTACACTGCAATCTGTATGAACATGGAAATATCTGCACCGCCATCTCTATGAACATATAAATATCTACACTGCCGTCTGTATTAATAAGGAGATATCTACACCGATATCTGTATAAACATGGAAATATCTACACTGCTATCTGTATAAACATGGAAATATCTACACCGCTATCTGTATAAACATGTAAATTTCTACACCGCTACCTGTATAAACATGGAAATATCAGCACCGCTATCGGTATGAACACAGAAATATCTACACCGCTATCTGTATGAACATGGAAATATCTACACCGCTATCTGTATGAACATGGAAATATCTTCACTGCCATCTGTGTGAACATGGATATATCTCCACAGCCATCTGGATGAACATGGAAATATCTACACAGCCATCTGGATGAACATGAAAATATCTACAACGCTATATGTGTAAACATGCATACATCTTCACCGCCATCTGTATAAACATGGAAATATCTACACCGCTACCTGTATAAACATGGAAATATCAGCACCGCTATCTGCATGAACATGGAAACATCTACACTGCTATCCTTGTAAACATGCATACATCTTCACCGCTATCTGTATAAACATGGAAATATCTACACCGCTATCTGTATGAACATGGAAATAGCTACACCGCTATCTGTATGAACATGGAAATATCTACACCACTATCTGTATGAACATGGAATTATCTACACCGCTATCTGTATGAACATGGATATATCTACACAGCCATCTGGATGAACATGGAAATATCTACACAGCTATCGGTATGAACATGGAAATATCTACACCGCTATCTGTATGAACATGGAAATATCTACAGCGCTATCTGTTTGAACATGGAAATATCTACACCGCTATCTGCATGAAAATGGAAATATCTACACAGCTATCTGCATACACATGGAAATATCTACAAAGATATCTCTTTACACATGGAAATAACTACACCGCTATCTCTATAAACATGGAAATATCTACACAGCCATCTATATGAACATGGAAATATCTGCACCGCCATCTGTATGAACATATAAATATCTACACCACCATCTGTATTAAGATGGAGATATCTACACCGCTATCTGTATAAACTTGGAAATATCTACACCGCTATCTGAATAAACATGGAAATATCTACATCAGTATCTGTATAAACATGGAAATATCTACACCGCTACCTGTAAAAACATGGAAATATCAGCACCGCTATCTGTATGAACATGTAAATATCTACACCGCTATCTCTATGAACGTGGAAATATCTACCCCGATATCTGTATGAACATGGAAATATCTACAACGCCATCTGTATGAACCTGGAAATATCTTCACCGCCATCTGTATGAACATGGATATATCTACACAGCCATCTGGATGAACATGGAAATAACTACACCGCTATCTGTATGAACATGGAAATATTTACACCGCTATCTGTATAAACATGGAAATATCTACACAGCCATCAGGATGAACATGGAAATATCTACACTGCTATCTGTATGAACATGGAAATACATACACCGCTATCTGTATGAACATGGAAATATCTACACCGCTATCTGTATGAACATGGAAATATCTACACCGCTATCTGTATGAACATGGAAATATCTTCACCGCCATCTGTATGAACATGGATATATCTACACAGCCATGTGGATTAACATGGAAATATCTACACCGATATCTGTGAAAACATGCATATATCTTCACCGCTATCTGTATAAACATGGAAATATCTACACCGCTATCTTTATCAACATGGAAATATCTACACCGCTAACTGTTTGAACAGGGAAATATATACACCGCTATCTGCATGAAAATAGAAATATCTACACCACTATCTGTATGAACATGGAAATACATACACCCCTATCTGTATGAACATGGAAATATCTACACCGCTATCAGTATGAACATGGAAATATCTACACCGCTATCTGTATGAACATGGAAATATTTTCACCGCCATCTGTATGAACATGGATATATCTACACAGCCATCTGGATGAACATGGAAATATCTACACCGCTATCTGTATGAACATTGAAATATCTACACCGCTATCTGTATGAACATGGAAATATCTACACCGCTATCAGTATGAACATGGAAATATCTACACCGCTATCTGTATGAACATGGAAATATCTACACCGCTATCTGTATGAACATGGAAATATCCACACCGCTATCTGTGTAAACATGTATACATCTTCATCGCTATCTGCATGAAAATGGAAATATCTACACAGCTATCTGCATATACATGGAAATATCTACAAAGCTATCTCCTTACACATGGAAATAACTACACTGCTATCTCTATAAACATGGAAATATCTACACCGCCATCTGTATGAACATAGAAATATCTGCACCGACATCTGTATGAACATATAAATATCTACACCACCATCTGTATTAAGATGGAGATATCTACACCGCTATCTGTATAAACTTGGAAATATCTACACCACTATCTGTATAAACATGGAAATATCTATGCCGCTTTCTGTATAAACAAGGAAATATCTACACTGCTACCTGTATAAACATGGAAATATCAGCACCGCTATCTGTATGAACATGTAAATAGCTACACAGCCATCTGGATGAACATGGAAATATCTACACCGCTATCTGTATGAACATGGAAATAACTACACCGCTATCCGTATGAACATGGAAATATCTACACCGCTATCTGTATGAACATGGAAATATCCACACCACTATCTGTGTAAACATGTATACATCTTCACCGCTATCTGCATGAAAATGGAAATATCTACACAGCTATCTGCATATACATGGAAATATCTACAAAGCTATCTCCTTACACATGGAAATAACTACACTGCTATCTCTATAAACATGGAAATATCTACACCGCCATCTGTATGAACATAGAAATATCTGCACCGACATCTGTATGAACATATAAATATCTACACCGCCATCTGTATTAAGATGGAGATATCTACACCGCTATCTGTATAAACTTGGAAATATCTACACCGCTATCTGTATAAACATGGAAATATCTACACCACTATCTGTATGAACATGGAAATATCTACACCGCTATCTGTATGAACATGGAAATATCTTCACCGCCATCTGTATGAACGTGGATATATCTACACAGCCATCTGGATGAACATGGAAATATCTACACCGCTATCTGTATTAACATGGAAATAGCTACACTGCTATCCGTATGAACATGGAAATATCTACACCGCTATCTGTATAAACATGTAAATATCTACACCGCTATCTGTATGAACATGGAAATATCTTCACCGCCATCTGTATGAACATGGAAATATCTACACAGCCATCTGGATGAACATGAAAATATCTACACCGCTATCTGTGTAAACATGCATACATCTTCACCGCTATCTGTATAAACATGGAAATATCTACACCGCTACCTGTATAAACATGGAAATATCTACACCGCTATCTCTATGAACATGGAAATATCCACACCGCTATCTGTATGAACATGGAAATAGGTACACCGCTATCTGTATGAACATGGAAATATCTACACCACTATCTGTATGATCATGGAAATATCTACACCGCTATCTGTTTGAACAGGGAAGTATATACACCGCTATCTGCTTGAAAATGGAAATATCTACACAGCTATCTGCATATACATGGGAATATCTACACAGCCATCTCTTTACACATGGAAATAACTACACCGCTATCTGTATCAACGTGGAAATATCTACACCGCCATCTGTATGAACATGGAAATATCTGCACCGCCATCTGTATGAACATATAAATATCTACACCGCCATCTGTATTAAGATGGAGATATCTACACCGCTATCTGTATAAACTTGGAAATATCTACACCGCAATCTGTATAAACATGGAAATATCTACACCACTATCTGTATAAACATGGAAATACCTACACCGCTACCTGTATAAACATGGAAATATCAGCACCGCTATCTGTATGAACATGGAAATATCTACACCGCTGTCTCTATGATCATGGAAATATCTACGCCGCTATCTGTATGAACATGGAAATAGCTACACCGCTATCTGTATGAACATGGAAATATCTACACCACTATCTATATGAACATGGAAATATCTACACCGCTATCTGTATGAACATGGATATATCTACACAGCCATCTGGATGAACATGGAAATATCTACACCGCTATCTGTATGAACATGGAAATATCTACACCACTATCTGTATGAACATGGAAATATCTACACCGCTATCTGTATGAACATGGAAATATCTACACCGCTATCTGTGTAAACATGCATACATCTTCACCGCTATCTGTATAAACATGGAAATATCTACACCGCTATCTGTATGAACATGAAAATATCTACACCGCAATCTGTTTGATCATGGAAATATCTACACCGCTATCTGCATGAAAATGGAAATATCTACACAACTATCTGCATATAAATGGAAATATCTACACAGCTATCTCTTTGCACATGGAAATAACTACACCGCTATCTCTATAAACATGGAAATATCTACACCGCCATCTGTATGAAAATGGAAATATCTACACCGCCATCTGTATTAAGAAGGAGATATCTACACCGCTATCTGTATAAACATGGAAATATCTACACCGCTATCTGTATTAACATGGAAATATCTACACCGCTATCTGTATAAACACGGAAATATGTTCACCGCTACCTGTATAAACATGGAAGTATCAGCACCGCTATCGGTATGAACATGGCAATATCTACACGGTTATCTGTATGAACATGGAAATAACTACACCGCTATCCGTATGAACATGGAAATGTGTTCACCGCCATCTGTATGAACATGGATATATCTACACAGCCATCTGGATGAATATGGAAATATCTACACCGCTATCTGTATGAACATGGAAATATCTACACTGCTATCTGTATGAACATGGGAATATCTACACAGCCATCTGGATGAACATGGAAATATCTACACCGCTATCTGTATGAACATAGAAATACATACACTGCTATCTGTATGAACATGGAAATATCTACACCGCTATCTGTATGAACATGGAAATATCTACACCACTATCTATATGAACATGGAAATATCTACACTGCTATCTGTATGAACATGGATATATCTACACAGCCATCTGGATGAACATGGAAATATCTACACCGCTATCTGTATGAACATGGAAATATCTACACCGCTATCTGTATGAACATGGAAATATCTACACCACTATCTGTTTGAACAGGGAAATATATACACCGCTATCTGCATGAAAATGGAAATATCTACACAGCTATCTGCATATACATGGAAATATCTATACAGCTATCTCTTTACACATGGAAATAACTACACCGCTATCTGTATGAACATGGAAATATCTACACCGCAATCTGTATGAACATGGAAATATCTGCACCGCCATCTCTATGAACATATAAATATCTACACTGCCGTCTGTATTAATAAGGAGATATCTACACCGATATCTGTATAAACATGGAAATATCTACACTGCTATCTGTATAAACATGGAAATATCTACACCGCTATCTGTATAAACATGTAAATTTCTACACCGCTACCTGTATAAACATGGAAATATCAGCACCGCTATCGGTATGAACACAGAAATATCTACACCGCTATCTGTATGAACATGGAAATATCTACACCGCTATCTGTATGAACATGGAAATATCTTCACTGCCATCTGTGTGAACATGGATATATCTCCACAGCCATCTGGATGAACATGGAAATATCTACACAGCCATCTGGATGAACATGAAAATATCTACAACGCTATATGTGTAAACATGCACACATCTTCACCGCCATCTGTATAAACATGGAAATATCTACACCGCTACCTGTATAAACATGGAAATATCAGCACCGCTATCTGCATGAACATGGAAACATCTACACTGCTATCCTTGTAAACATGCATACATCTTCACCGCTATCTGTATAAACATGGAAATATCTACACCGCTATCTGTATGAACATGGAAATAGCTACACCGCTATCTGTATGAACATGGAAATATCTACACCACTATCTGTATGAACATGGAATTATCTACACCGCTATCTGTATGAACATGGATATATCTACACAGCCATCTGGATGAACATGGAAATATCTACACAGCTATCGGTATGAACATGGAAATATCTACACCGCTATCTGTATGAACATGGAAATATCTACAGCGCTATCTGTTTGAACATGGAAATATCTACACCGCTATCTGCATGAAAATGGAAATATCTACACAGCTATCTGCATACACATGGAAATATCTACAAAGATATCTCTTTACACATGGAAATAACTACACCGCTATCTCTATAAACATGGAAATATCTACACAGCCATCTATATGAACATGGAAATATCTGCACCGCCATCTGTATGAACATATAAATATCTACACCACCATCTGTATTAAGATGGAGATATCTACACCGCTATCTGTATAAACTTGGAAATATCTACACCGCTATCTGAATAAACATGGAAATATCTACATCAGTATCTGTATAAACATGGAAATATCTACACCGCTACCTGTAAAAACATGGAAATATCAGCACCGCTATCTGTATGAACATGTAAATATCTACACCGCTATCTCTATGAACGTGGAAATATCTACCCCGATATCTGTATGAACATGGAAATATCTACAACGCCATCTGTATGAACCTGGAAATATCTTCACCGCCATCTGTATGAACATGGATATATCTACACAGCCATCTGGATGAACATGGAAATAACTACACCGCTATCTGTATGAACATGGAAATATTTACACCGCTATCTGTATAAACATGGAAATATCTACACAGCCATCAGGATGAACATGGAAATATCTACACTGCTATCTGTATGAACATGGAAATACATACACCGCTATCTGTATGAACATGGAAATATCTACACCGCTATCTGTATGAACATGGAAATATCTACACCGCTATCTGTATGAACATGGAAATATCTTCACCGCCATCTGTATGAACATGGATATATCTACACAGCCATGTGGATTAACATGGAAATATCTACACCGATATCTGTGAAAACATGCATATATCTTCACCGCTATCTGTATAAACATGGAAATATCTACACCGCTATCTTTATCAACATGGAAATATCTACACCGCTAACTGTTTGAACAGGGAAATATATACACCGCTATCTGCATGAAAATAGAAATATCTACACCACTATCTGTATGAACATGGAAATACATACACCCCTATCTGTATGAACATGGAAATATCTACACCGCTATCAGTATGAACATGGAAATATCTACACCGCTATCTGTATGAACATGGAAATATTTTCACCGCCATCTGTATGAACATGGATATATCTACACAGCCATCTGGATGAACATGGAAATATCTACACCGCTATCTGTATGAACATTGAAATATCTACACCGCTATCTGTATGAACATGGAAATATCTACACCGCTATCAGTATGAACATGGAAATATCTACACCGCTATCTGTATGAACATGGAAATATCTACACCGCTATCTGTATGAACATGGAAATATCCACACCGCTATCTGTGTAAACATGTATACATCTTCATCGCTATCTGCATGAAAATGGAAATATCTACACAGCTATCTGCATATACATGGAAATATCTACAAAGCTATCTCCTTACACATGGAAATAACTACACTGCTATCTCTATAAACATGGAAATATCTACACCGCCATCTGTATGAACATAGAAATATCTGCACCGACATCTGTATGAACATATAAATATCTACACCGCCATCTGTATTAAGATGGAGATATCTACACCGCTATCTGTATAAACTTGGAAATATCTACACCACTATCTGTATAAACATGGAAATATCTATGCCGCTTTCTGTATAAACAAGGAAATATCTACACTGCTACCTGTATAAACATGGAAATATCAGCACCGCTATCTGTATGAACATGTAAATAGCTACACAGCCATCTGGATGAACATGGAAATATCTACACCGCTATCTGTATGAACATGGAAATAACTACACCGCTATCCGTATGAACATGGAAATATCTACACCGCTATCTGTATGAACATGGAAATATCCACACCACTATCTGTGTAAACATGTATACATCTTCACCGCTATCTGCATGAAAATGGAAATATCTACACAGCTATCTGCATATACATGGAAATATCTACAAAGCTATCTCCTTACACATGGAAATAACTACACTGCTATCTCTATAAACATGGAAATATCTACACCGCCATCTGTATGAACATAGAAATATCTGCACCGACATCTGTATGAACATATAAATATCTACACCGCCATCTGTATTAAGATGGAGATATCTACACCGCTATCTGTATAAACTTGGAAATATCTACACCGCTATCTGTATAAACATGGAAATATCTACACCACTATCTGTATGAACATGGAAATATCTACACCGCTATCTGTATGAACATGGAAATATCTTCACCGCCATCTGTATGAACGTGGATATATCTACACAGCCATCTGGATGAACATGGAAATATCTACACCGCTATCTGTATTAACATGGAAATAGCTACACTGCTATCCGTATGAACATGGAAATATCTACACCGCTATCTGTATAAACATGTAAATATCTACACCGCTATCTGTATGAACATGGAAATATCTTCACCGCCATCTGTATGAACATGGAAATATCTACACAGCCATCTGGATGAACATGAAAATATCTACACCGCTATCTGTGTAAACATGCATACATCTTCACCGCTATCTGTATAAACATGGAAATATCTACACCGCTACCTGTATAAACATGGAAATATCTACACCGCTATCTCTATGAACATGGAAATATCCACACCGCTATCTGTATGAACATGGAAATAGGTACACCGCTATCTGTATGAACATGGAAATATCTACACCACTATCTGTATGAACATGGAAATATCTACACCGCTATCTGTTTGAACAGGGAAGTATATACACCGCTATCTGCTTGAAAATGGAAATATCTACACAGCTATCTGCATATACATGGGAATATCTACACAGCCATCTCTTTACACATGGAAATAACTACACCGCTATCTGTATCAACGTGGAAATATCTACACCGCCATCTGTATGAACATGGAAATATCTGCACCGCCATCTGTATGAACATATAAATATCTACACCGCCATCTGTATTAAGATGGAGATATCTACACCGCTATCTGTATAAACTTGGAAATATCTACACCGCAATCTGTATAAACATGGAAATATCTACACCACTATCTGTATAAACATGGAAATACCTACACCGCTACCTGTATAAACATGGAAATATCAGCACCGCTATCTGTATGAACATGGAAATATCTACACCGCTGTCTCTATGATCATGGAAATATCTACGCCGCTATCTGTATGAACATGGAAATAGCTACACCGCTATCTGTATGAACATGGAAATATCTACACCACTATCTATATGAACATGGAAATATCTACACCGCTATCTGTATGAACATGGATATATCTACACAGCCATCTGGATGAACATGGAAATATCTACACCGCTATCTGTATGAACATGGAAATATCTACACCACTATCTGTATGAACATGGAAATATCTACACCGCTATCTGTATGAACATGGAAATATCTACACCGCTATCTGTGTAAACATGCATACATCTTCACCGCTATCTGTATAAACATGGAAATATCTACACCGCTATCTGTATGAACATGAAAATATCTACACCGCAATCTGTTTGATCATGGAAATATCTACACCGCTATCTGCATGAAAATGGAAATATCTACACAACTATCTGCATATAAATGGAAATATCTACACAGCTATCTCTTTGCACATGGAAATAACTACACCGCTATCTCTATAAACATGGAAATATCTACACCGCCATCTGCATGAAAATGGAAATATCTACACCGCCATCTGTATTAAGAAGGAGATATCTACACCGCTATCTGTATAAACATGGAAATATCTACACCGCTATCTGTATTAACATGGAAATATCTACACCGCTATCTGTATAAACACGGAAATATGTTCACCGCTACCTGTATAAACATGGAAGTATCAGCACCGCTATCGGTATGAACATGGCAATATCTACACGGTTATCTGTATGAACATGGAAATATCTACACCGCTATCCGTATGAACATGGAAATGTGTTCACCGCCATCTGTATGAACATGGATATATCTACACAGCCATCTGGATGAATATGGAAATATCTACACCGCTATCTGTATGAACATGGAAATATCTACACCGCTATCTGTATGAACATGGGAATATCTACACAGCCATCTGGATGAACATGGAAATATCTACACCGCTATCTGTATGAACATGGAAATAACTTCACCGCCATCTGTATGAACATGGATATATCTACACAGCCATCTGGATGAACGTGGAAATACCTACACCGCTATCTGTGTAAACATGCATACAACTTCACCGCTATCTGTATAAACATGGAAATATCTACACCGCTATCTTTATGAACATGGAAATATCTACACCGCTAACTGTTTGAACAGGGAAATATATACACCGCTATCTGCTTAAAAATGGAAATATCTACACCGCTATCTGTATGAACATGGAAATACTTACACCGCTATCTGTATGAAGATGGAAATATCTACACCGCTATCTGTATGAACATGGAAATATCTACACCGCTATCTGTATGAACATGGAAATACCTTCACCGCCATCTGTATGAACATGGATATATCTACACAGCCATCTGGATGAACATGGAAATATCTGCACCGCTATCTGTATGAACATGGAAATATCTACACCGCTATCTGCATGAACATGGATATATCTACACAGCCATCTGGATGAACATGGAAATATCTACACCGCTATCTGTGTAAACATGCATACATTTTCACCGCTATCTGTACAAACATGGAAATATCTGCACCGCTATCTTTATGAACATAGAAGTATCTACACCGCTAACTGTTTGAACAGGGAAATATATACACCGCTATCTGAATGAAAATGGAAATATCTACACAGCTATCTGCTTATACATGGAAATATCTACACAGCTATCTCTTTGCACATGGAAAAAAATACACCGCTATCTGTATGAACATGGAAATATCTACACCGCCATCTGTATGAACATGGAAATACCTGCACCGCCATCTGTATGAACATATAAATATCTACACCGCCATCTGTATTAAGTTGGAGATATCTAAACCACTATCTGCATAAACATGGAAATATCTACACTGCTATCTGTATAAACATGGAAATATCTACACCGCTATGTGTATAAACATGGAAATATCTACACCGCTATCTGTAAAAACATGGAAATATCTACACCGCTACATGTATAAACATGGAAATATCAGCACCGCTATCTGTATGAACATGGAAATATCTACACCGTCATCTGTATGAACATGGAAATATCTTCACCGCCATCTGTAGGAACATGGATATATCTACACAGCCATCTGTATGAACATGGAAATATCTACACCGCTATCTGTATGAACATGGAAATATATTCCCCGCTATCTGTATGAACATGGAAATATCTTCACCGCCATCTGTATGAACATGGATATATCTACACAGCCATCTGGATAAACATGGAAATATCTACACCGCTATCAGTATGAACATGGAAACATCTACACCGCTATCTGTGTAAACATGCATACATCTTCACCGCTATCTGTATAAACATGGAAATATCTACACCGCTATCTGTACGAACATGGAAATATCTACACCGCTACCTGTTTGAACATGGAAGTATCTACACCGCTATCTGCATGAAAATGGAAATATCTACCAAGCTATCTGCATATACATGGAAATATCTACACAGCTATCCCTTTACACATGGAAATAACTACACCGCTATCTCTATAAACATGGAAATATCTACACAGCTATCTCTTTACACATGGAAATAACTACACCGCTATCTCTATAAACATGGAAATATCTACACCGCTATCTGTATAAACATGGAAATATCTACACCGCTATCTGTATCCACATGGAAATATCTAAACCGCTACCTCTATGAACATGGAAAAATCCACACCGCTATCTGTATGAACATGGAAATAGCTACACTGCTATCTGTATGAACATGGAAATATCTACACCACTATCTGTATGAACATGGAAATATCTACAAAGGTTTGTATTTGAACAGGGAAGTATATACACTGCTATCTGCTTGAAAATGGAAATATCTACACAGCTATCTGCATATACATGGGAAAATCTACACAGCTATCTCTTTACACATGGAAATAACTACACCGCTATCTGTATGAACATGGAAATATATACACTGCCATCTGTATGAAGATGGAAATATCTGCACCGCCATCTGTATGAACATATAAATATCTACACCGCCATCTGTATTAAGATGGAGATATCTACACCGCTCTCTGTATAAACTTGGAAACATCTACACCACTATCTGTATAAACATGGAAATGTCTACACCGCTACCTGTATAAACATGGAAATATCAGCACCGCTATCTGTATGAACATGTAAATATCTACACCGCTATCTCTATGAACATGGAATTATCTACACCGCTATCTGTATGAACATGGAAATATCTACACCGCTATCTGTATAAACATGGAAATATGTACACCGCAACCTGTATAAACATGGAAGTATCAGCACCGCTATCGGTATAAACATGGCAATATCTACACGGCTATCTGTATGAACATGGAAATATCTACACCGCTATCTGTATGAACATGGAAATATCTTCTCCACCATCTGTAAGAACATAGATATATCTACACAGCCATCTGTATGAACATGGAAATATCTACACCGCTATCTGTATGAACATGGAAATATCTACACCGCTATCTTTGTAAACATGTATACATCTTCACCGCTATCTGCATGAAAATGGAAATATCTACACAGCTATCTGCATATACATGGAAAAATCTACAAAGATATCTCTTTACACATGGAAATAACTACACTGCTATCTCTATAAACATGGAAATATCTACACCGCCTTCTGTATGAACATGGAAATATCTGCACCGACATCTGTATGTACATATAAATATCTACACCGCCATCTGTATTAAGATGGAGATAACTACACCGCTATCTGTATAAACTTGGAAATATCTACACCGCTATCTGTATAAACATGGAAATATCTAAGCCGCTTTCTGTATAAACAAGGAAATATCTACACTGCTACCTGTATAAACATGGAAATATCAGCACCGCTATCTGTATGAACATGTAAATAGCTACACAGCCATCTGGATGAACATGGAAATATCTACACCGCTATCTGTATGAATATGGAAATAGCTACACCGCTATCTGTATGAACATGGAAATATCTACACCACTATCTCTATGAACATGGAAATATCTACACCGCTATCTGTATGAACATGGAAATATCTTCACCGCCATCTGTATGAACATGGATATATCTACACAGCCATCTGGATGAACATGGAAATATCTACACCGCTATCTGTATGAACATGGAAATAGCTACACTGCTATCCGTAGGAACATGGAAATATCTACACCGCTATCTGTATAAACATGGAAATATCTACACCGCTATCTGTATGAACATGGAAATATCTTCACCGCCATCTGTATGAACATGGAAATATCTACACAGCCATCTGGATGAACATGAAAATATCTACACCGCTATCTGTGTAAACATGCATACAACTTCACCGCTATCTGTATAAACATGGAAATATCTACACCGCTACCTGTATAAACATGGAAATATCTACACCGCTATCTCTATGAACATGGAAATATCCACACCGCTATCTGTATGAACATGGAAATAGGTACACCGCTATCTGTATGAACATGGAAATATCTACACCACTATCTGTATGAACATGGAAATATCTACACCGCTATCTGTTTGAACAGGGAAGTATACACACCGCTATCTGCTTGAAAATGGAAATATCTACACAGCTATCTGCATATACATGGGAATATCTACACAGCCATCTCTTTACTCATGGAAATAACTACACCGCTATCTGTATCAACATGGAAATATCTACACCGCCATCTGTATGAACATGGAAATATCTGCACCGCCATCTGTATGAACATATAAATATCTACACCGCCATCTGTATTAAGATGGAGATATCTAAACCGCTATCTGTATAAACTTGGAATTATTTACACCGCAATCTGTATAAACATGGAAATATCTACACCACTATCTGTATAAACATGGAAATATCTACACCGCTACCTGTATAAACATGGAAATATCAGCACCGCTATCTGTATGAACATGTAAATACCTACACCGCTATCTCTATGAACATGGAAATATCTACACCGCTATCTGTATGAACATGGAAATAGCTACACCACTATCTGTATGAAAATGAAAATATCTACACCACTATCTATATGAACATGGAAATATCTACACCGCTATCTGTATGAACATGGATATATCTACACAGCTATCTGGATGAACATGGAAATATCTACACCGCTATATGTATGAACATGGAAATATCTACACCACTATCTGTTTGAACAGGGAAATATATACACCGCTATCTGCATGAAAATGGAAATATCTACACAGCTATCTGCATATACATGGAAATATCTATACAGCTATCTCTTTACACATGGAAATAACTACACCGCTTTCTGTATGAACATGGAAATATCTACACCGCCATCTGTATGAACATGGAAATATCTGCACCGCCATCTCTATGAACATATAAATATCTACACTGCCATCTGTATTAATAAGGAGATATCTACACCGCTATCAGTATAAACATGGAAATATCTGCACTGCTATCTGTATAAACATGGAAATATCTACACCGCTATCTGTATAAACATGGAAATTTCTACACCGCTACCTGTATAAACATGGAAATATCAGCTCCGCTATCGGTATGAACACGGAAATATCTACACCGCTATCTGTATGAACCTGGAAATATCTACACCGCTATCTGTATGAACATGGAAATATCTTCACTGCCATCTGTGTGAACATGGATATATCTACACAGCCATCTGGATGAACATGGAAATATCTACACCGCTATCTGTATGAACATGGAAATACCTACACAGCCATCTGGATGAACATGAAAATATCTACACCGCTATATGTGTAAACATGCATACATCTTCACCGCTATCTGTATAAACGTGGAAATATCTACACCGCTACCTGTATAAACATGGAAATATCAGCACCGCTATCTGTATGAACATGGAAATATCTACCCCGCTATCTCTATGAACATGGAAATATCCACACCGCTATCTGTATGAACATGGAAATAGCTACACCGCTATCTGTATGAACATGGAAATATCTACACCACTATCTGTATGAACATGGAAATATCTACACCGCTATCTGTTTGAACAGGGAAATATATACACCGCTATCTGCATGAAAATGGAAATATCTACACAGCTATCTGAATATACATGGGAAGATCTACACAGCTATCTCTTTACACATGGAAATAACTACACCACTATCTGTATGAACATGGAAATATCTACACCGCCATCTGTATGAACATGGAAATATCTGCACCGCCATCTGTATGAACATATAAATATCTACACCGCCATCTGCATTAAGAAGGAGATACCTACACCGATATCTGTACAAACATGGAAATATCTAGACTGCTATCTGTATAAACATGGAAATATCTACACCGCTATCTGTACAAACATGGAAATATCTACATCGCTACCTGTATAAACATGGAAATATCAGCACCGCTATTGGTCTGAACACGGAAATATCTCCACCGCTATCTGTATGAACATGGAAATATCTACACCGCCATCTGTATGAACATGGAAATATCTTCACTGCCATCTGTATGAACATGGATATATCTACAATGCCATCTGGATGAACATGGAAATATCTACACCGCTATCTGCATGAACATGGAAACATCTACACTGCTATCTTTGTAAACATGCATACATCTTCACCGCTATCTGTATAAACATGGAAATATCTACACCGCTATCTGTATGAACATGGAAATAGCTACACCGCTATCTGTATGAACATGGAAATATCTACACCACTATCTGTATGAACATGGAATTATCTACACCGCTATCTGTATGAACATGGATATATCTACACAGCCATCCGGATGAACATGGAAATATCTACACCGCTATCTGTATGAACATGGAAATATCTACACCACTATCTGTATGAACTTGGAAATATCTACACCGCTATCTGTTTGAACAGGGAAATATATACACCGCTATCTGCATGAAAATGGAAATATATAAACAGCTATCTGCATATACATGGAAATATCTATACAGCTATCTCTTTACACATGGAAATAACTACACCGCTATCTGTATGAATATGGAAATATCTACACCGCCACCTGTATGAACATGGAAATATCTGCACCGCCATCTCTATGAACATATAAATATCTACACTGCCCTCTGTATTAAGAAAGAGATACCTTCACCGCTATCTGTAAAAACATGGAAATATCTACACCGCTACCTGTATAAACATGGAAATATCTACACCGCTATCTCTATGAACATGGAAATATCCACACTGCTATCTGTATGAACATGGAAATAGGTACACCGCTATCTGTATGAACATGGAAATATCTACACCACTATCTGTATGAACATGGAAATATCTACACCGCTATCTGTTTGAACAGGGAAGTATACACACCGCTATCTGCTTGAAAATGGAAATATCTACACAGCTATCTGCATATACATGGGAATATCTACACAGCCATCTCTTTACTCATGGAAATAACTACACAGCTATCTGTATCAACATGGAAATATCTACACCGCCATCTGTATGAACATGGAAATATCTGCACCGCCATCTGTATGAACATATAAATATCTACACCGCCATCTGTATTAAGATGGAGATATCTAAACTGCTATCTGTATAAACTTGGAATTATTTACACCGCAATCTGTATAAACATGGAAATATCTACACCACTATCTGTATAAACATGGAAATATCTACACCGCTACCTGTATAAACATGGAAATATCAGCACCGCTATCTGTATGAACATGTAAATATCTACACCGCTATCTCTATGAACATGGAAATATCTACACCGCTATCTGTTTGAACATGGAAATAGCTACACCACTATCTGTATGAAAATGAAAATATCTACACCACTATCTATATGAACATGGAAATATCTACACCGCTATCTGTATGAACATGGATATATCTACACAGCCATCTGGATGAACATGGAAATATCTACACCGCTATATGTATGAACATGGAAATATCTACACCACTATCTGTATGAACATGGAAATATCTACACCGCTATCTGTTTGAACAGGGAAATATATACACCGCTATCTGCATGAAAATGGAAATATCTACACAGCTATCTGCATATACATGGAAATATCTATACAGCTATCTCTTTACACATGGAAATAACTACACCGCTTTCTGTATGAACATGGAAATATCTACACCGCCATCTGTATGAACATGGAAATATCTCCACCGCCATCTCTATGAACATATAAATATCTACACTGCCATCTGTATTAATAAGGAGATATCTACACCGCTATCAGTATAAACATGGAAATATCTACACTGCTATCTATATAAACATGGAAATATCTACACCGCTATCTGTATAAACATGGAAATTTCTACACCGCTACCTGTATAAACATGGAAATATCAGCACCGCTATCGGTATGAACACGGAAATATCTACACCGCTATCTGTATGAACCTGGAAATATCTACACCGCTATCTGTATGAACATGGAAATACCTTCACTGCCATCTGTGTGAACATGGATATATCTACACAGCCATCTGGATGAACATGGAAATATCTACACCGCTATCTGTATGAAAATGGAAATATCTACACAGCCATCTGGATGAACATGAAAATATCTACACCGCTATATGTGTAAACATGCATACATTTTCACCGCTATCTGTATAAACATGGAAATATCTACACCGCTACCTGTATAAACATGGAAATATCAGCACCGCAATCTGTATGAACATGGAAATATCTACCCCGCTATCTCTATGAACATGGAAATATCCACACCGCTATCTGTATGAACATGGAAATAGCTACACCGCTATCTGTATGAACATGGAAATATCTACACCACTATCTGTATGAACATGGAAATATCTACACCGCTATCTGTTTGAACAGGGAAATATATACACCGCTATCTGCATGAAAATGGAAATATCTACACAGCTATCTGAATATACATGGGAATATCTACACAGCTATCTCTTTACACATGGAAATAACTACACCACTATCTGTATGAACATGGAAATATCTACACCGCCATCTGTATGAACATGGAAATATCTGCACCGCCATCTGTATGAACATATAAATATCTACACCGCCATCTGCATTAAGAAGGAGATATCTACACCGATATCTGTACAAACATGGAAATATCTAGACTGCTATCTGTATAAACATGGAAATATCTACACCGCTATCTGTACAAACATGGAAATATCTACATCGCTACCTGTATAAACATGGAAATATCAGCACCGCTATTGGTCTGAACACGGAAATATCTCCACCGCTATCTGTATGAACATGGAAATATCTACACAGCTATCTGTATGAACATGGAAATATCTTCACTGCCATCTGTATGAACATGGATATATCTACAATGCCATCTGGATGAACATGGAAATATCTACACCGCTATCTGCATGAACATGGAAACATCTACACTGCTATCCTTGTAAACATGCATACATCTTCACCGCTATCTGTATAAACATGGAAATATCTACACCGCTATCTGTATGAACATGGAAATAGCTACACCGCTATCTGTATGAACATGGAAATATCTACACCACTATCTGTATGAACATGGAATTATCTACACCGCTATCTGTATGAACATGGATATATCTACACAGCCATCTGGATGAACATGGAAATATCTACACCGCTATCTGTATGAACATGGAAATATCTACACCACTATCTGTATGAACATGGAAATATCTACACCGCTATCTGTTTGAACAGGGAAATATATACACCGCTATCTGCACGAAAATGGAAATATCTAAACAGCTATCTGCATATACATGGAAATATCTATACAGCTATCTCTTTACACATGGAAATAACTACACCGCTATCTGTATGAATATGGAAATATCTACACCGCCACCTGTATGAACATGGAAATATCTGCACCGCCATCTCTATGAACATATAAATATCTACACTGCCCTCTGTATTAAGAAAGAGATACCTTCACCGCTATCTGTAAAAACATGGAAATATCTACACTGCTATCTGTATAAACATGGAAATATCAGCACCGCTATCTGTATGAACATGGAAATATCTACACCGCTATCTCTATGAACATGGAAATATCCACACCGCTATCTGTATGAACATGGAAATAGCTACACCGGTATCTGTATGAAAAAGGAAATATCTACACCACTATCTGTATGAACATGGAAATATCTACACCGCTATCTGTTTGAACAGGGAAATATATACACCGCTATCTGCATGAAAATGGAAATATCTACACAGCTATCTGAATATACATGGGAAGATCTACACAGCTATCTCTTTACACATGGAAATATCTACACCGCTATCTGTATGAACATGGAAATATCTACACCACTATCTGTATGAACATGGAAATATCTACACCGCTATCTGTTTGAACAGGGAAATATATACACCGCTATCTGCATGAAAATGGAAATATCTAAACAGCTATCTGCATATACATGGAAATATCTATACAGCTATCTCTTTACACATGGAAATAACTACACCGCTATCTGTATGAATATGGAAATATCTACACCGCCACCTGTATGAACATGGAAATATCTGCACCGCCATCTCTATGAACATATAAATATCTACACTGCCCTCTGTATTAAGAAAGAGATACCTTCACCGCTATCTGTAAAAACATGGAAATATCTACACTGCTATCTGTATAAACATGGAAATATCTACACCGCTATCTGTATAAACATGGAAATATCTACACCGCTGCCTGTATACACATGGAAATATCAGCACCGTTATCGGTATGAACACGGAAATATCTACACCGCTATCTGTATGAACATGGAAACATCTACACCGCTATCTGTATGAACATGGAAATATCTTCACTGCCATCTGTATGAACATGGATATATCTACACAGCCATCTGGATGAACATGGAAATATCTACACCGCTATCGGTATGAAGATGGAAATATCTACACAGCCATCTGGATGAACATGAAAATATATACACCGCTATATGTGTAAACATGCATACATCTTCACCGCTATCTGTATAAACATGGAAATACCTACACCGCTACCTGTATAAACATGGAAATATCAGCACCGCTATCTGTATGAACATGGAAATATCTACACCGCTATCTCTATGAACATGGAAATATCCACACCGCTATCTGTATGAACATGGAAATAGCTACACCGCTATCTGTATGAAAAAGGAAATATCTACACCACTATCTGTATGAACATGGAAATATCTACACCGCTATCTGTTTGAACAGGGAAATATATACACCGCTATCTGCATGAAAATGGAAATATCTACACAGCTATCTGAATATACATGGGAAGATCTACACAGCTATCTCTTTACACATGGAAATATCTACACCGCTATCTGTATGAACATGGAAATATCTACACCGCCATCTGTATGAACATGGAAATATCTGCACCGCCATCTGTATGAACATATAAATATCTACACAACCATCTGTATTAAGAAGGAGATATCTACACCGATATCTGTATAAACATGGAAATATCTACACTGCTATCTGTATAAACATGGAAATATCTACACCGCTATCTGTACAAACATCTAAATATCTACATCGCTACCTGTATAAACATGGAAATATCAGCACCGCTATCGGTATGAACACGGAAATATCTCCACCGCTATCTGTATGAACATGGAAATATCTACACCGCTATCTGTATGAACATGGAAATATCTTCACTGCCATCTGTATGAACATAGATATATCTACAATGCCATCTGCATGAACATGGAAATATCTACACCGCTATCTGCATGAACATGGAAACATCTACACTGCTATCCTTGTAAACATGCATACATCTTCACCGCTATCTGTATAAACATGGAAATATCTACACCGCTATCTGTATGAACATGGAAATATCTACACCGCTATCTGAACATGGAAATATCTACACCGCTATCTGCATGAAAATGGAAATATCTACACAGCTATCTGCATACACATGGAAATATCTACAAAGCTATCTCTTTACACATGGAAATAACTACACCGCTATCTCTATAAACATGGAAATATCTACACCACCATCTATATGAACATGGAAATATCTTCACCGCCATCTGTATGAACATATAAATATCTACACCGCCATCTGTATTAAGATGGAGATATCTTCAAATCTATCTGTATAAACTTGGAAATATCTACACCGCTATCTGTATAAACATGGAAATATCTACACCACTATCTGTATAAACATGGAAATATCTACACCGCTACCTGTATAAACATGGAAATATCAGCACAGCTATCTGTATGAACATGGAAATATCTACACAGCTATCTCTTTGAACATGGAAATATCTACACCGCTATCTGTATTAAGAAGGAGATATCTACACCGATATCTGTATAAACATGGAAATATCTACACCGCTATCTGTATGAACATGGAAATATCTACACCGCTATCTGTATAAACACGGAAATATGTACACCGCTACCTGTATAAACATGGAAGTATCAGCACCGCTATCAGTATGAACATGGCAATATCTACACGGCTATCTGTATGAACATGGAAATATCTACACCGCTATCTGTATAAACATGGAAATATCTACACCGCTATCTTTATGAACATGGAAATGTCTACACCGCTAACTGTTTGAACAGGGAAATATATACACCGCTATCTGCATGAAAACGGAAATATATACACAGCTATCTGCTTATACATGGAAATATCTACACAGCTATCTCTTTACACATGGAAATAACTACACCGCTATCTGTATGAACATGGAAATATCTACACCGCCATCTGTATGAACATGGAAATATCTGCACATTCAACTGTATGAACATTTAAATATCTACACCGCCATCTGTATTAAGATGGAGATATCTACACCACTATCTGAATAAACATGGACATATCTACACCGCTATCTGTATAAACATGGAAATATCTACACCGCTATATGTATAAACATGGGAATATCAACACTGCTATCTGTATAAACATGGAAATATCTACACCGCTACCTGTGTAAACATGGAAAAGTCAGCACCGTTATCAGTATGAACATGGAAGTTTCTACACCGCCATCTGTATGAACATGGAAATATCTTCACCGCCATCCGTATGAACATGGAAATATCTGCTCCGCCATCTGTATGAACATATAAATATCTACACCGCCATCTGTATTAAGATGGAGATATCTACACCGCTATCTGTATAAACATGGAACTATCTACACCGCTATCTGAATAAACATGGAAATATCTACATCAGTATCTGTATAAACATGGAAATATCTACACCGCTACCTGTAAAAACATGGAAATATCAGCACCGCTATCTGTATGAACATGTAAATATCTACACCGCTATCTCTATGAACGTGGAAATATCTACCCCGCTATGTGTAGGAACATGGAAATATCTACACCGCCATCTGTATGAACATGGAAATATCTTCACCGCCATCTGTATGAACATGGATATATCTACACAGCCATCTGTATGAAAATGAAAATATCTACACCGCTATCTGTATGAACATGGAAATATCTACACCACTATCTGTATGAACATGGAAATATCTACACCGCTATCTGTTTGAACAGGGAAATATATACACCGCTATCTGCATGAAAATGGAAATATCTACACAGCTATCTGCATATACATGGAAATATCTATACAGCTATCTCTTTACACATGGAAATAACTACACCGCTTTCTGTATGAACATGGAAATATCTACACCGCCATCTGTATGAACATGGAAATATCTGCACCGCCATCTCTATGAACATATAAATATCTACACTGCCATCTGTATTAATAAGGAGATATCTACACCGCTATCTGTATAAACATGGAAATATCTACACTGCTATCTGTATAAACATGGAAATATCTACACCGCTATCTGTATAAACATGGAAATTCTACACCGCTACCTGTATAAACATGGAAATATCAGCACCGCTATCGGTATGAACACGGAAATATCTACACCGCTATCTGTATGAACATGGAAATATCTACACCGCTATCTGTATGAACATGGAAATATCTTCACTGCCATCTGTGTGAACATGGATATATCTACACAGCCATCTGGATGAACATGGAAATATCTACACCGCTATCTGTATGAACATGGAAATATCTACACAGCCATCTGGATGAACATGAAAATATCTACAACGCTATATGTGTAAACATGCATACATCTTCACCGCTATCTGTATAAACATGGAAATATCTACACCGCTACCTGTATAAACATGGAAATATCAGCACCGCTATCTGCATGAACATGGAAACATCTACACTGCTATCCTTGTAAACATGCATACATCTTCACCGCTATCTGTATAAACATGGAAATATCTACACCGCTATCTGTATGAACATGGAAATAGCTACACCGCTATCTGTATGAACATGGAAATATCTACACCACTATCTGTATGAACATGGAATTATCTACACCGCTATCTGTATGAACATGGATATATCTACACAGCCATCTGGATGAACGTGGAAATATCTACACAGCTATCGGTATGAACATGGAAATATCTACACAGCCATCTGGATGAACATGAAAATATGTACACCGCTATATGTGTAAACATGCATACATCTTCACCGCTATCTGTATAAACATGGAAATATCTACACCGCTACCTGTATAAACATGGAAATATCAGCACCGCTATCTGTATGAACATGGAAATATCTACACCGCTATCTCTATGAACATGGAAATATCCACACCGCTATCTGTATGAACATGGAAATAGCTACACCGCTATCTGTATGAACATGGAAATAGCTACACCGCTATCTGTATGAACATGGAAATATCTACACCACTATCTGTATGAACATGGAAATATCTACACCGCTATCTGTTTGAACAGGGAAATATATACACCGCTATCTGCATGAAAATGGAAATATCTACACAGCTATCTGAATATACATGGGAAGATCTACACAGCTATCTCTTTACACATGGAAATAACTAAACCGCTATCTGTATGAACATGGAAATATCTACACCGCCATCTGTATGAACATGGAAATATCTGCACCGCCATCTGTATGAACATATAAATATCTACACCGCCATCTGCATTAAGAAGGAGATATCTACACTGTTATCTGTATAAACATGGAAATATCTACACTGCTATCTGTATAAACATGGAAATATCTACACCGCTATCTGTACAAACATGGAAATATCTACATCGCTACCTGTATAAACATGGAAATATCAGCACCGCTATCGGTATGAACACGGAAATATCTCCACCGCTATCTGCATGAACATGGAAACATCTACACTGCTATCCTTGTAAACATGCATACATCTTCACCGCTATCTGTATAAACATGGAAATATCTACACCGCTATCTGTATGAACATGGAAATAGCTACACCGCTATCTGTATGAACATGGAAATATCTACACCACTATCTGTATGAACATGGAATTATCTACACCGCTATCTGTATGAACATGGATATATCTACACAGCCATCTGGATGAACATGGAAATATCTACACAGCTATCGGTATGAACATGGAAATATCTACACAGCCATCTGGATGAACATGAAAATATGTACACCGCTATATGTGTAAACATGCATACATCTTCACCGCTATCTGTATAAACATGGAAATATCTACACCGCTACCTGTATAAACATGGAAATATCAGCACCGCTATCTGTATGAACATGGAAATATCTACCCCGCTATCTCTATGAACATGGAAATATCCACACCGCTATCTGTATGAACATGGAAATAGCTACACCGCTATCTGTATGAACATGGAAATATCTACACCGCTATCTGTACAAACATGGAAATATCTACATCGCTACCTGTATAAACATGGAAATATCAGCACCGCTATCGGTATGAACACGGAAATATCTCCACCGCTATCTGTATGAACATGGAAATATCTACACCGCTATCTGTATGAACATGGAAATATCTTCACTGCCATCTGTATGAACATAGATATATCTACAATGCCATCTGCATGAACATGGAAATATCTACACCGCTATCTGCATGAACATGGAAACATCTACACTGCTATCCTTGTAAACATGCATACATCTTCACCGCTATCTGTATAAACATGGAAATATCTACACCGCTATCTGTATGAACATGGAAATATCTACACCGCTATCTGTTTGAACATGGAAATATCTCCACCGCTTTCTGCATGAAAATGGAAATATCTACACAGCTATCTGCATACACATGGAAATATCTACAAAGCTATCTCTTTACACATGGAAATAACTACACCGCTATCTCTATAAACATGGAAATATCTACACCACCATCTATATGAACATGGAAATATCTGCACCGCCATCTGTATGAACATATAAATATCTACACCGCCATCTGTATTAAGATGGAGATATCTTCACATCTATCTGTATAAACTTGGAAATATCTACACCGCTATCTGTATAAACATGGAAATATCTACACCACTATCTGTATAAACATGGAAATATCTACACCGCTACCTGTAAAAACATGGAAATATCAGCACCGCTATCTGTATGAACATGTAAATATCTACACCGCTATCTCTATGAACGTGGAAATATCTACCCCGCTATGTGTAGGAACATGGAAATATCTACACCGCCATCTGTATGAACATGGAAATATCTACACTGCTATCTGTATGAACATGGATATATCTACACAGCCATCTGGATGAACATGGAAATATCTACACCGCTATCTGTATGAACATGGAAATATCTACACCACTATCTGTATGAACATGGAAATATCTACACCGCTATCTGTTTGAACAGGGAAATATATACACCGCTATCTGCATGAAAATGGAAATATCTACACAGCTATCTGCATATACATGGAAATATCTATACAGCTATCTCTTTACACATGGAAATAACTACACCGCTATCTGTATGAACATGGAAATATCTACACCGCCATCTGTATGAACATGGAAATATCTGCACCGCCATCTCTATGAACATATAAATATCTACACTGCCATCTGTATTAATAAGGAGATATCTACACCGCTATCTGTATAAACATGGAAATATCTACACTGCTATCTGTATAAACATGGAAATATCTACACCGCTATCTGTATAAACATGGAAATTTCTACACCGCTACCTGTATAAACATGGAAATATCAGCACCGCTATCGGTATGAACACAGAAATATCTACACCGCTATCTGTATGAACATGGAAATATCTACACCGGTATCTGTATGAACATGGAAATATCTTCACTGCCATCTGTGTGAACATGGATATATCTCCACAGCCATCTGGATGAACATGGAAATATCTACACCGCTATCTGTATGAACATGGAAATATCTACACAGCCATCTGGATGAACATGAAAATATCTACAACGCTATATGTGTAAACATGCATACATCTTCACCGCCATCTGTATAAACATGGAAATATCTACACCGCTACCTGTATAAACATGGAAATATCAGCACCGCTATCTGCATGAACATGGAAACATCTACACTGCTATCCTTGTAAACATGCATACATCTTCACCGCTATCTGTATAAACATGGAAATATCTACACCGCTATCTGTATGAACATGGAAATATCTACACCGCTATCTGTTTGAACATGGAAATATCTACACCGCTATCTGCATGAAAATGGAAATATCTACACAGCTATCTGCATACACATGGAAATATCTACAAAGCTATCTCTTTACACATGGAAATAACTACACCGCTATCTCTATAAACATGGAAATATCTACACCACCATCTATATGAACATGGAAATATCTGCACCGCCATCTGTATGAACATATAAATATCTACACCGCCATCTGTATTAAGATGGAGATATCTTCACATCTATCTGTATAAACTTGGAAATATCTACACCGCTATCTGTATAAACATGGAAATATCTACACCACTATCTGTATAAACATGGAAATATGTACACCGCTACCTGTAAAAACATGGAAATATCAGCACCGCTATCTGTATGAACATGTAAATATCTACACCGCTATCTCTATGAACGTGGAAATATCTACCCCGCTATGTGTAGGAACATGGAAATATCTACACCGCCATCTGTATGAACATGGAAATATCTACACTGCTATCTGTATGAACATGGATATATCTACACAGCCATCTGGATGAACATGGAAATATCTACACCGCTATCTGTATGAACATGGAAATATCTACACCACTATCTGTATGAACATGGAAATATCTACACCGCTATCTGTTTGAACAGGGAAATATATACACCGTTATCTGCATGAAAATGGAAATATCTACACAGCTATCTGCATATACATGGAAATATCTATACAGCTATCTCTTTACACATGGAAATAACTACACCGCTATCTGTATGAACATGGAAATATCTACACCGCCATCTGTATGAACATGGAAATATCTGCACCGCCATCTCTATGAACATATAAATATCTACACTGCCATCTGTATTAATAAGGAGATATCTACACCGCTATCTGTATAAACATGGAAATATCTACACTGCTATCTGTATAAACATGGAAATATCTACACCGCTATCTGTATAAACATGGAAATTTCTACACCGCTACCTGTATAAACATGGAAATATCAGCACCGCTATCGGTATGAACACAGAAATATCTACACCGCTATCTGTATGAACATGGAAATATCTACACCGCTATCTGTATGAACATGGAAATATCTTCACTGCCATCTGTGTGAACATGGATATATCTCCACAGCCATCTGGATGAACATGGAAATATCTACACCGCTATCTGTATGAACATGGAAATATCTACACAGCCATCTGGATGAACATGAAAATATCTACAACGCTATATGTGTAAACATGCATACATCTTCACCGCCATCTGTATAAACATGGAAATATCTACACCGCTACCTGTATAAACATGGAAATATCAGCACCGCTATCTGCATGAACATGGAAACATCTACACTGCTATCCTTGTAAACATGCATACATCTTCACCGCTATCTGTATAAACATGGAAATATCTACACCGCTATCTGTATGAACATGGAAATAGCTACACCGCTATCTGTATGAACATGGAAATATCTACACCACTATCTGTATGAACATGGAATTATCTACACCGCTATCTGTATGAACATGGATATATCTACACAGCCATCTGGATGAACATGGAAATATCTACACAGCTATCGGTATGAACATGGAAATATCTACACCGCTATCTGTATGAACATGGAAATATCTACACCGCTATCTGTTTGAACATGGAAATATCTACACCGCTATCTGCATGAAAATGGAAATATCTACACAGCTATCTGCATACACATGGAAATATCTACAAAGATATCTCTTTACACATGGAAATAACTACACCGCTATCTCTATAAACATGGAAATATCTACACCGCCATCTATATGAACATGGAAATATCTGCACCGCCATCTGTATGAACATATAAATATCTACACCACCATCTGTATTAAGATGGAGATATCTACACCGCTATCTGTATAAACTTGGAAATATCTACACCGCTATCTGAATAAACATGGAAATATCTACATCAGTATCTGTATAAACATGGAAATATCTACACCGCTACCTGTAAAAACATGGAAATATCAGCACCGCTATCTGTATGAACATGTAAATATCTACACCGCTATCTCTATGAACTTGGAAATATCTACCCCGCTATCTGTATGAACATGGAAATATCTACAACGCCATCTGTATGAACCTGGAAATATCTTCACCGCCATCTGTATGAACATGGATATATCTACACAGCCATCTGGATGAACATGGAAATAACTACACCGCTATCTGTATGAACATGGAAATATCTACACTGCTATCTGTATGAACATGGAAATACATACACCGCTATCTGTATGAACATGGAAATATCTACACCGCTATCTGTATGAACATGGAAATATCTACACCGCTATCTGTATGAACATGGAAATATCTTCACCGCCATCTGTATGAACATGGATATATCTACACAGCCATGTGGATTAACATGGAAATATCTACACCGATATCTGTGAAAACATGCATATATCTTCACCGCTATCTGTATAAACATGGAAATATCTACACCATTATCTTTATCAACATGGAAATATCTACACCGCTAACTGTTTGAACAGGCAAATATATACACCGCTATCTGCATGAAAATAGAAATATCTACACCACTATCTGTATGAACATGGAAATACATACACCCCTATCTGTATGAACATGGAAATATCTACACCGCTATCAGTATGAACATGGAAATATCTACACCGCTATCTGTATGAACATGGAAATATTTTCACCGCCATCTGTATGAACATGGATATATCTACACAGCCATCTGGATGAACATGGAAATATCTACACCGCTATCTGTATGAACATTGAAATATCTACACCGCTATCTGTATGAACATGGAAATATCTACACCGCTATCAGTATGAACATGGAAATATCTACACCGCTATCTGTATGAACATGGAAATATCTACACCGCTATCTGTATGAACATGGAAATATCCACACCGCTATCTGTGTAAACATGTATACATCTTCATCGCTATCTGCATGAAAATGGAAATATCTACACAGCTATCTGCATATACATGGAAATATCTACAAAGCTATCTCCTTACACATGGAAATAACTACACTGCTATCTCTGTAAACATGGAAATATCTACACCGCCATCTGTATGAACATAGAAATATCTGCACCGACATCTGTATGAACATATAAATATCTACACCGCCATCTGTATTAAGATGGAGATATCTACACCGCTATCTGCATAAACTTGGAAATATCTACACCACTATCTGTATAAACATGGAAATATCTATGCCGCTTTCTGTATAAACAAGGAAATATCTACACTGCTACCTGTATAAACATGGAAATATCAGCACCGCTATCTGTATGAACATGTAAATAGCTACACAGCCATCTGGATGAACATGGAAATATCTACACCGCTATCTGTATGAACATGGAAATAACTACACCGCTATCCGTATGAACATGGAAATATCTACACCGCTATCTGTATGAACATGGAAATATCCACACCGCTATCTGTGTAAACATGTATACATCTTCACCGCTATCTGCATGAAAATGGAAATATCTACACAGCTATCTGCATATACATGGAAATATCTACAAAGCTATCTCCTTACACATGGAAATAACTACACTGCTATCTCTAAAAACATGGAAATATCTACACCGCCATCTGTATGAACATAGAAATATCTGCACCGACATCTGTATGAACATATAAATATCTACACCGCCATCTGTATTAAGATGGAGATATCTACACCGCTATCTGTATAAACTTGGAAATATCTACACCGCTATCTGTATAAACATGGAAATATCTACACCACTATCTGTATGAACATGGAAATATCTACACCGCTATCTGTATGAACATGGAAATATCTTCACCGCCATCTGTATGAACATGGATATATCTACACAGCCATCTGGATGAACATGGAAATATCTACACCGCTATCTGTATTAACATGGAAATAGCTACACTGCTATCCGTATGAACATTGAAATATCTACACCGCTATATGTATAAACATGTAAATATCTACACCGCTATCTGTATGAACATGGAAATATCTTCACCGCCATCTGTATGAACATGGAAATATCTACACAGCCATCTGGATGAACATGAAAATATCTACACCGCTATCTGTGTAAACATGCATACATCTTCACCGCTATCTGTATAAACATGGAAATATCTACACCGCTACCTGTATAAACATGGAAATATCTATACCGCTATCTCTATGAACATGGAAATATCCACACCGCTATCTGTATGAACATGGAAATAGGTACACCGCTATCTGTATGAACATGGAAATATCTACACCACTATCTGTATGAACATGGAAATATCTACACCGCTATCTGTTTGAACAGGGAAGTATATACACCGCTATCCTCTTGAAAATGGAAATATCTACACAGCTATCTGCATATACATGGGAATATCTACACAGCCATCTCTTTACACATGGAAATAACTACACCGCTATCTGTATCAACGTGGAAATATCTACACCGCCATCTGTATGAACATGGAAATATCTGCACCGCCATCTGTATGAACATATAAATATCTACACCGCCATCTGTATTAAGATGGAGATATCTACACCGCTATCTGTATAAACTTGGAAATATCTACACCGCAATCTGTATAAACATGGAAATATCTACACCACTATCTGTATAAACATGGAAATACCTACACCGCTACCTGTATAAACATGGAAATATCAGCACCGCTATCTGTATGAACATGGAAATATCTACACCGCTGTCTCTATGATCATGGAAATATCTACGCCGCTATCTGTATGAACATGGAAATAGCTACACCGCTATCTGTATGAACATGGAAATATCTACACCACTATCTATATGAACATGGAAATAACTACACCGATATCTGTATGAACATGGATATATCTACACAGCCATCTGGATGAACATGGAAATATCTACACCGCTATCTGTATGAACATGGAAATATCTACACCACTATCTGTATGAACATGGAAATATCTACACCGCTATCTGTATGAACATGGAAATATCTACACCGCTATCTGTGTAAACATGCATACATCTTCACCGCTATCTGTATAAACATGGAAATATCTACACCGCTATCTGTATGAACATGGAAATATCTACACCCCTATCTGTTTGAACATGGAAATATCTACACCGCTATCTGCATGGAAATGGAAATATCTACACAACTATCTGCATATAAATGGAAATATCTACACAGCTATCTCTTTGCACATGGAAATAACTACACCGCTATCTCTATAAACATGGAAATATCTACACCGCCATCTGTATGAAAATGGAAATATCTACACCGCCATCTGTATTAAGAAGGAGATATCTACACCGCTATCTGTATAAACATGGAAATATCTACACCGCTATCTGTATTAACATGGAAATATCTACACCGCTATCTGTATAAACACGGAAATATGTTCACCGCTACCTGTATAAACATGGAAGTATCAGCACCGCTATCGGTATGAACATGGCAATATCTACACAGTTATCTGTATGAACATGGAAATAACTACACCGCTATCCGTATGAACATGGAAATGTGTTCACCGCCATCTGTATGAACATGGATATATCTACACAGCCATCTGGATGAATATGGAAATATCTACACCGCTATCTGTATGAACATGGAAATATCTACACCGCTATCTGTATGAACATGGAAATATCTACACCACTATCTATATGAACACAGAAATATCTACACCGCTATCTGTATGAACATGGAAATATCTACACCGCTATCTGTATGAACATGGAAATATCTTCACTGCCATCTGTGTGAACATGGATATATCTCCACAGCCATCTGGATGAACATGGAAATATCTACACCGCTATCTGTATGAACATGGAAATATCTACACAGCCATCTGGATGAACATGAAAATATCTACAACGCTATATGTGTAAACATGCATACATCTTCACCGCCATCTGTATAAACATGGAAATATCTACACCGCTACCTGTATAAACATGGAAATATCAGCACCGCTATCTGCATGAACATGGAAACATCTACACTGCTATCCTTGTAAACATGCATACATCTTCACCGCTATCTGAATAAACATGGAAATATCTACACCGCTATCTGTATGAACATGGAAATAGCTACACCGCTATCTGTATGAACATGGAAATATCTACACCACTATCTGTATGAACATGGAATTATCTACACCGCTATCTGTATGAACATGGATATATCTACACAGCCATCTGGATGAACATGGAAATATCTACACAGCTATCGGTATGAACATGGAAATATCTACACCGCTATCTGTATGAACATGGAAATATCTACACCGCTATCTGTTTGAACATGGAAATATCTACACCGCTATCTGCATGAAAATGGAAATATCTACACAGCTATCTGCATACACATGGAAATATCTACAAAGATATCTCTTTACACATGGAAATAACTACACCGCTATCTCTATAAACATGGAAATATCTACACCGCCATCTATATGAACATGGAAATATCTGCACCGCCATCTGTATGAACATATAAATATCTACACCACCATCTGTATTAAGATGGAGATATCTACACCGCTATCTGTATAAACTTGGAAATATCTACACCGCTATCTGAATAAACATGGAAATATCTACATCAGTATCTGTATAAACATGGAAATATCTACACCGCTACCTGTAAAAACATGGAAATATCAGCACCGCTATCTGTATGAACATGTAAATATCTACACCGCTATCTCTATGAACTTGGAAATATCTACCCCGCTATCTGTATGAACATGGAAATATCTACAACGCCATCTGTATGAACCTGGAAATATCTTCACCGCCATCTGTATGAACATGGATATATCTACACAGCCATCTGGATGAACATGGAAATAACTACACCGCTATCTGTATGAACATGGAAATATCTACACTGCTATCTGTATGAACATGGAAATACATACACCGCTATCTGTATGAACATGGAAATATCTACACCGCTATCTGTATGAACATGGAAATATCTACACCGCTATCTGTATGAACATGGAAATATCTTCACCGCCATCTGTATGAACATGGATATATCTACACAGCCATGTGGATTAACATGGAAATATCTACACCGATATCTGTGAAAACATGCATATATCTTCACCACTATCTGTATAAACATGGAAATATCTACACCATTATCTTTATCAACATGGAAATATCTACACCGCTAACTGTTTGAACAGGCAAATATATACACCGCTATCTGCATGAAAATAGAAATATCTACACCACTATCTGTATGAACATGGAAATACATACACCCCTATCTGTATGAACATGGAAATATCTACACCGCTATCAGTATGAACATGGAAATATCTACACCGCTATCTGTATGAACATGGAAATATTTTCACCGCCATCTGTATGAACATGGATATATCTACACAGCCATCTGGATGAACATGGAAATATCTACACCGCTATCTGTATGAACATTGAAATATCTACACCGCTATCTGTATGAACATGGAAATATCTACACCGCTATCAGTATGAACATGGAAATATCTACACCGCTATCTGTATGAACATGGAAATATCTACACCGCTATCTGTATGAACATGGAAATATCCACACCGCTATCTGTGTAAACATGTATACATCTTCATCGCTATCTGCATGAAAATGGAAATATCTACACAGCTATCTGCATATACATGGAAATATCTACAAAGCTATCTCCTTACACATGGAAATAACTACACTGCTATCTCTGTAAACATGGAAATATCTACACCGCCATCTGTATGAACATAGAAATATCTGCACCGACATCTGTATGAACATATAAATATCTACACCGCCATCTGTATTAAGATGGAGATATCTACACCGCTATCTGCATAAACTTGGAAATATCTACACCACTATCTGTATAAACATGGAAATATCTATGCCGCTTTCTGTATAAACAAGGAAATATCTACACTGCTACCTGTATAAACATGGAAATATCAGCACCGCTATCTGTATGAACATGTAAATAGCTACACAGCCATCTGGATGAACATGGAAATATCTACACCGCTATCTGTATGAACATGGAAATAACTACACCGCTATCCGTATGAACATGGAAATATCTACACCGCTATCTGTATGAACATGGAAATATCCACACCGCTATCTGTGTAAACATGTATACATCTTCACCGCTATCTGCATGAAAATGGAAATATCTACACAGCTATCTGCATATACATGGAAATATCTACAAAGCTATCTCCTTACACATGGAAATAACTACACTGCTATCTCTAAAAACATGGAAATATCTACACCGCCATCTGTATGAACATAGAAATATCTGCACCGACATCTGTATGAACATATAAATATCTACACCGCCATCTGTATTAAGATGGAGATATCTACACCGCTATCTGTATAAACTTGGAAATATCTACACCGCTATCTGTATAAACATGGAAATATCTACACCACTATCTGTATGAACATGGAAATATCTACACCGCTATCTGTATGAACATGGAAATATCTTCACCGCCATCTGTATGAACATGGATATATCTACACAGCCATCTGGATGAACATGGAAATATCTACACCGCTATCTGTATTAACATGGAAATAGCTACACTGCTATCCGTATGAACATGGAAATATCTACACCGCTATATGTATAAACATGTAAATATCTACACCGCTATCTGTATGAACATGGAAATATCTTCACCGCCATCTGTATGAACATGGAAATATCTACACAGCCATCTGGATGAACATGAAAATATCTACACCGCTATCTGTGTAAACATGCATACATCTTCACCGCTATCTGTATAAACATGGAAATATCTACACCGCTACCTGTATAAACATGGAAATATCTATACCGCTATCTCTATGAACATGGAAATATCCACACCGCTATCTGTATGAACATGGAAATAGGTACACCGCTATCTGTATGAACATGGAAATATCTACACCACTATCTGTATGAACATGGAAATATCTACACCGCTATCTGTTTGAACAGGGAAGTATATACACCGCTATCCTCTTGAAAATGGAAATATCTACACAGCTATCTGCATATACATGGGAATATCTACACAGCCATCTCTTTACACATGGAAATAACTACACCGCTATCTGTATCAACGTGGAAATATCTACACCGCCATCTGTATGAACATGGAAATATCTGCACCGCCATCTGTATGAACATATAAATATCTACACCGCCATCTGTATTAAGATGGAGATATCTACACCGCTATCTGTATAAACTTGGAAATATCTACACCGCAATCTGTATAAACATGGAAATATCTACACCACTATCTGTATAAACATGGAAATACCTACACCGCTACCTGTATAAACATGGAAATATCAGCACCGCTATCTGTATGAACATGGAAATATCTACACCGCTGTCTCTATGATCATGGAAATATCTACGCCGCTCTCTGTATGAACATGGAAATAGCTACACCGCTATCTGTATGAACATGGAAATATCTACACCACTATCTATATGAACATGGAAATAACTACACCGCTATCTGTATGAACATGGATATATCTACACAGCCATCTGGATGAACATGGAAATATCTACACCGCTATCTGTATGAACATGGAAATATCTACACCACTATCTGTATGAACATGGAAATATCTACACCGCTATCTGTATGAACATGGAAATATCTACACCGCTATCTGTGTAAACATGCATACATCTTCACCGCTATCTGTATAAACATGGAAATATCTACACCGCTATCTTTATGAACATGGAAATATCTACACCGCTATCTGTTTGAACATGGAAATATCTACACCGCTATCTGCATGAAAATGGAAATATCTACACAACTATCTGCATATAAATGGAAATATCTACACAGCTATCTCTTTGCACATGGAAATAACTACACCGCTATCTCTATAAACATGGAAATATCTACACCGCCATCTGTATGAAAATGGAAATATCTACACCGCCATCTGTATTAAGAAGGAGATATCTACACCGCTATCTGTATAAACATGGAAATATCTACACCGCTATCTGTATTAACATGGAAATATCTACACCGCTATCTGTATAAACACGGAAATATGTTCACCGCTACCTGTATAAACATGGAAGTATCAGCACCGCTATCGGTATGAACATGGCAATATCTACACGGTTATCTGTATGAACATGGAAATAACTACACCGCTATCCGTATGAACATGGAAATGTGTTCACCGCCATCTGTATGAACATGGATATATCTACACAGCCATCTGGATGAATATGGAAATATCTACACCGCTATCTGTATGAACATGGAAATATCTACACCGCTATCTGTATGAACATGGGAATATCTACACAGCCATCTGGATGAACATGGAAATATCTACACCGCTATCTGTATGAACATAGAAATACATACACTGCTATCTGTATGAACATGGAAATATCTACACCGCTATCTGTATGAACATGGAAATATCTACACCACTATCTATATGAACATGGAAATATCTACACTGCTATCTGTATGAACATGGATATATCTACACAGCCATCTGGATGAACATGGAAATATCTACACCGCTATCTGTATGAACATGGAAATATCTACACCACTATCTGTATGAACATGGAAATATCTACACCACTATCTGTTTGAACAGGGAAATATATACACCGCTATCTGCATGAAAATGGAAATATCTACACAGCTATCTGCATATACATGGAAATATCTATACAGCTATCTCTTTACACATGGAAATAACTACACCGCTATCTGTATGAACATGGAAATATCTACACCGCCATCTGTATGAACATGGAAATATCTGCACCGCCATCTCTATGAACATATAAATATCTACACTGCCGTCTGTATTAATAAGGAGATATCTACACCGCTATCTGTATACACATGGAAATATCTACACTGCTATCTGTATAAACATGGAAATATCTACACCGCTATCTGTATAAACATGTAAATTTCTACACCGCTACCTGTATAAACATGGAAATATCAGCACCGCTATCGGTATGAACACAGAAATATCTACACCGCTATCTGTATGAACATGGAAATATCTACACCGCTATCTGTATGAACATGGAAATATCTTCACTGCCATCTGTGTGAACATGGATATATCTCCACAGCCATCTGGATGAACATGGAAATATCTACACAGCCATCTGGATGAACATGAAAATATCTACAACGCTATATGTGTAAACATGCATACATCTTCACCGCCATCTGTATAAACATGGAAATATCTACACCGCTACCTGTATAAACTTGGAAATATCAGCACCGCTATCTGCATTAACATGGAAACATCTACACTGCTATCCTTGTAAACATGCATACATCTTCACCGCTATCTGTATAAACATGGAAATATCTACACCGCTATCTGTATGAACATGGAAATAGCTACACCGCTATCTGTATGAACATGGAAATATCTACACCACTATCTGTATGAACATGGAATTATCTACACCGCTATCTGTATGAACATGGATATATCTACACAGCCATCTGGATGAACATGGAAATATCTACACAGCTATCGGTATGAACATGGAAATATCTACACCGCTATCTGTATGAACATGGAAATATCTACAGCGCTATCTGTTTGAACATGGAAATATCTACACCGTTATCTGCATGAAAATGGAAATATCTACACAGCTATCTGCATACACATGGAAATATCTACAAAGATATCTCTTTACACATGGAAATAACAACACCGCTATCTCTATAAACATGGAAATATCTACACAGCCATCTATATGAACATGGAAATATCTGCACCGCCATCTGTATGAACATATAAATATCTACACCACCATCTGTATTAAGATGGAGATATCTACACCGCTATCTGTATAAACTTGGAAATATCTACACCGCTATCTGAATAAACATGGAAATATCTACATCAGTATCTGTATAAACATGGAAATATCTACACCGCTACCTGTAAAAACATGGAAATATCAGCACCGCTATCTGTATGAACATGTAAATATCTACACCGCTATCTCTATGAACGTGGAAATATCTACCCCGCTATCTGTATGAACATGGAAATATCTACAACGCCATCTGTATGAACCTGGAAATATCTTCACCGCCATCTGTATGAACATGGAAATATCTACACAGCCATCTGGATGAACATGAAAATATCTACACCGCTATCTGTGTAAACATGCATACATCTTCACCGCTATCTGTATAAACATGGAAATATCTACACCCCTACCTGTATAAACATGGAAATATCTATACCGCTATCTCTATGAACATGGAAATATCCACACCGCTATCTGTATGAACATGGAAATAGGTACACCGCTATCTGTATGAACATGGAAATATCTACACCACTATCTGTATGAACATGGAAATATCTACACCGCTATCTGTTTGAACAGGGAAGTATATACACCGCTATCCTCTTGAAAATGGAAATATCTACACAGCTATCTGCATATACATGGGAATATCTACACAGCCATCTATTTACACATGGAAATAACTACACCGCTATCTGTATCAACGTGGAAATATCTACACCGCCATCTGTATGAACATGGAAATATCTGCACCGCCATCTGTATGAACATATAAATATCTACACCGCCATCTGTATTAAGATGGAGATATCTACACCGCTATCTGTATAAACTTGGAAATATCTACACCGCAATCTGTATAAACATGGAAATATCTACACCACTATCTGTATAAACATAGAAATACCTACACCGCTACCTGTATAAACATGGAAATATCAGCACCGCTATCTGTATGAACATGGAAATATCTACACCGCTGTCTCTATGATCATGGAAATATCTACGCCGCTCTCTGTATGAACATGGAAATAGCTACACCGCTATCTGTATGAACATGGAAATATCTACACCACTATCTATATGAACATGGAAATAACTACACCGCTATCTGTATGAACATGGATATATTTACACAGCCGTCTGGATGAACATGGAAATATCTACACCGCTATCTGTATGAACATGGAAATATCTACACCACTATCTGTATGAACATGGAAATATCTACACCGCTATCTGTATGAACATGGAAATATCTACACCGCTATCTGTGTAAACATGCATACATCTTCACCGCTATCTGTATAAACATGGAAATATCTACACCGCTATCTCTATGAACATGGAAATATCTACACCGCTATCTGTTTGAACATGGAAATATCTACACCGCTATCTGCATGAAAATGGAAATATCTACACAACTATCTGCATATAAATGGAAATATCTACACAGCTATCTCTTTGCACATGGAAATAACTACACCGCTATCTCTATAAACATGGAAATATCTACACCGCCATCTGTATGAAAATGGAAATATCTACACCGCCATCTGTATTAAGAAGGAGATATCTACACCGCTATCTGTATAAACATGGAAATATCTACACCGCTATCTGTATTAACATGGAAATATCTACACCGCTATCTGTATAAACACGGAAATATGTTCACCGCTACCTGTATAAACATGGAAGTATCAGCACCGCTATCGGTATGAACATGGCAATATCTACACGGTTATCTGTATGAACATGGAAATAACTACAACGCTATCCGTATGAACATGGAAATGTGTTCACCGCCATCTGTATGAACATGGATATATCTACACAGCCATCTGGATGAATATGGAAATATCTACACCGCTATCTGTATGAACATGGAAATATCTACACTGCTATCTGTATGAACATGGGAATATCTACACAGCCATCTGGATGAACATGGAAATATCTACACCGCTATCTGTATGAACATAGAAATACATACACTGCTATCTGTATGAACATGGAAATATCTACACCGCTATCTGTATGAACATGGAAATATCTACACCACTATCTATATGAACATGGAAATATCTACACTGCTATCTGTATGAACATGGATATATCTACACAGCCATCTGGATGAACATGGAAATATCTACACCGCTATCTGTATGAACATGGAAATATCTACACCGCTATCTGTATGAACATGGAAATATCTACACCACTATCTGTTTGAACAGGGAAATATATACACCGCTATCTGCATGAAAATGGAAATATCTACACAGCTGTCTGCATATACATGGAAATATCTATACAGCTATCTCTTTACACATGGAAATAACTACACCGCTATCTGTATGAACATGGAAATATCTACACCGCCATCTGTATGAACATGGAAATATCTGCACCGCCATCTCTATGAACATATAAATATCTACACTGCCGTCTGTATTAATAAGGAGATATCTACACCGCTATCTGTATAAACATGGAAATATCTACACTGCTATCTGTATAAACATGGAAATATCTACACCGCTATCTGTATAAACATGTAAATTTCTACACCGCTACCTGTATAAACATGGAAATATCAGCACCGCTATCGGTATGAACACAGAAATATCTACACCGCTATCTGTATGAACATGGAAATATCTACACCGCTATCTGTATGAACATGGAAATATCTTCACTGCCATCTGTGTGAACATGGATATATCTCCACAGCCATCTGGATGAACATGGAAATATCTACACAGCCATCTGGATGAACATGAAAATATCTACAACGCTATATGTGTAAACATGCATACATCTTCACCGCCATCTGTATAAACATGGAAATATCTACACCGCTACCTGTATAAACATGGAAATATCAGCACCGCTATCTGCATGAACATGGAAACATCTACACTGCTATCCTTGTAAACATGCATACATCTTCACCGCTATCTGTATAAACATGGAAATATCTACACCGCTATCTGTATGAACATGGAAATAGCTACACCGCTATCTGTATGAACATGGAAATATCTACACCACTATCTGTATGAACATGGAATTATCTACACCGCTATCTGTATGAACATGGATATATCTACACAGCCATCTGGATGAACATGGAAATATCTACACAGCTATCGGTATGAACATGGAAATATCTACACCGCTATCTGTATGAACATGGAAATATCTACAGCGCTATCTGTTTGAACATGGAAATATCTACACCGCTATCTGCATGAAAATGGAAATATCTACACAGCTATCTGCATACACATGGAAATATCTACAAAGATATCTCTTTACACATGGAAATAACTACACCGCTATCTCTATAAACATGGAAATATCTACACAGCCATCTATATGAACATGGAAATATCTGCACCGCCATCTGTATGAACATATAAATATCTACACCACCATCTGTATTAAGATGGAGATATCTACACCGCTATCTGTATAAACTTGGAAATATCTACACCGCTATCTGAATAAACATGGAAATATCTACATCAGTATCTGTATAAACATGGAAATATCTACACCGCTACCTGTAAAAACATGGAAATATCAGCACCGCTATCTGTATGAACATGTAAATATCTACACCGCTATCTCTATGAACGTGGAAATATCTACCCCGATATCTGTATGAACATGGAAATATCTACAACGCCATCTGTATGAACCTGGAAATATCTTCACCGCCATCTGTATGAACATGGATATATCTACACAGCCATCTGGATGAACATGGAAATAACTACACCGCTATCTGTATGAACATGGAAATATTTACACCGCTATCTGTATAAACATGGAAATATCTACACAGCCATCAGGATGAACATGGAAATATCTACACTGCTATCTGTATGAACATGGAAATACATACACCGCTATCTGTATGAACATGGAAATATCTACACCGCTATCTGTATGAACATGGAAATATCTACACCGCTATCTGTATGAACATGGAAATATCTTCACCGCCATCTGTATGAACATGGATATATCTACACAGCCATGTGGATTAACATGGAAATATCTACACCGATATCTGTGAAAACATGCATATATCTTCACCGCTATCTGTATAAACATGGAAATATCTACACCGCTATCTTTATCAACATGGAAATATCTACACCGCTAACTGTTTGAACAGGGAAATATATACACCGCTATCTGCATGAAAATAGAAATATCTACACCACTATCTGTATGAACATGGAAATACATACACCCCTATCTGTATGAACATGGAAATATCTACACCGCTATCAGTATGAACATGGAAATATCTACACCGCTATCTGTATGAACATGGAAATATTTTCACCGCCATCTGTATGAACATGGATATATCTACACAGCCATCTGGATGAACATGGAAATATCTACACCGCTATCTGTATGAACATTGAAATATCTACACCGCTATCTGTATGAACATGGAAATATCTACACCGCTATCAGTATGAACATGGAAATATCTACACCGCTATCTGTATGAACATGGAAATATCTACACCGCTATCTGTATGAACATGGAAATATCCACACCGCTATCTGTGTAAACATGTATACATCTTCATCGCTATCTGCATGAAAATGGAAATATCTACACAGCTATCTGCATATACATGGAAATATCTACAAAGCTATCTCCTTACACATGGAAATAACTACACTGCTATCTCTATAAACATGGAAATATCTACACCGCCATCTGTATGAACATAGAAATATCTGCACCGACATCTGTATGAACATATAAATATCTACACCGCCATCTGTATTAAGATGGAGATATCTACACCGCTATCTGTATAAACTTGGAAATATCTACACCGCTATCTGTATAAACATGGAAATATCTACACCACTATCTGTATGAACATGGAAATATCTACACCGCTATCTGTATGAACATGGAAATATCTTCACCGCCATCTGTATGAACGTGGATATATCTACACAGCCATCTGGATGAACATGGAAATATCTACACCGCTATCTGTATTAACATGGAAATAGCTACACTGCTATCCGTATGAACATGGAAATATCTACACCGCTATCTGTATAAACATGTAAATATCTACACCGCTATCTGTATGAACATGGAAATATCTTCACCGCCATCTGTATGAACATGGAAATATCTACACAGCCATCTGGATGAACATGAAAATATCTACACCGCTATCTGTGTAAACATGCATACATCTTCACCGCTATCTGTATAAACATGGAAATATCTACACCGCTACCTGTATAAACATGGAAATATCTACACCGCTATCTCTATGAACATGGAAATATCCACACCGCTATCTGTATGAACATGGAAATAGGTACACCGCTATCTGTATGAACATGGAAATATCTACACCACTATCTGTATGAACATGGAAATATCTACACCGCTATCTGTTTGAACAGGGAAGTATATACACCGCTATCTGCTTGAAAATGGAAATATCTACACAGCTATCTGCATATACATGGGAATATCTACACAGCCATCTCTTTACACATGGAAATAACTACACCGCTATCTGTATCAACGTGGAAATATCTACACCGCCATCTGTATGAACATGGAAATATCTGCACCGCCATCTGTATGAACATATAAATATCTACACCGCCATCTGTATTAAGATGGAGATATCTACACCGCTATCTGTATAAACTTGGAAATATCTACACCGCAATCTGTATAAACATGGAAATATCTACAACACTATCTGTATAAACATGGAAATACCTACACCGCTACCTGTATAAACATGGAAATATCAGCACCGCTATCTGTATGAACATGGAAATATCTACACCGCTGTCTCTATGATCATGGAAATATCTACGCCGCTATCTGTATGAACATGGAAATAGCTACACCGCTATCTGTATGAACATGGAAATATCTACACCACTATCTATATGAACATGGAAATATCTACACCGCTATCTGTATGAACATGGATATATCTACACAGCCATCTGGATGAACATGGAAATATCTACACCGCTATCTGTATGAACATGGAAATATCTACACCACTATCTGTATGAACATGGAAATATCTACACCGCTATCTGTATGAACATGGAAATATCTACACCGCTATCTGTGTAAACATGCATACATCTTCACCGCTATCTGTATAAACATGGAAATATCTACACCGCTATCTGTATGAACATGAAAATATCTACACCGCAATCTGTTTGAACATGGAAATATCTACACCGCTATCTGCATGAAAATGGAAATATCTACACAACTATCTGCATATAAATGGAAATATCTACACAGCTATCTCTTTGCACATGGAAATAACTACACCGCTATCTCTATAAATATGGAAATATCTACACCGCCATCTGCATGAAAATGGAAATATCTACACCGCCATCTGTATTAAGAAGGAGATATCTACACCGCTATCTGTATAAACATGGAAATATCTACACCGCTATCTGTATTAACATGGAAATATCTACACCGCTATCTGTATAAACACGGAAATATGTTCACCGCTACCTGTATAAACATGGAAGTATCAGCACCGCTATCGATATGAACATGGCAATATCTACACGGTTATCTGTATGAACATGGAAATATCTACACCGCTATCCGTATGAACATGGAAATGTGTTCACCGCCATCTGTATGAACATGGATATATCTACACAGCCATCTGGATGAATATGGAAATATCTACACCGCTATCTGTATGAACATGGAAATATCTACACCGCTATCTGTATGAACATGGGAATATCTACACAGCCATCTGGATGAACATGGAAATATCTACACCGCTATCTGTATGAACATAGAAATACATACACTGCTATCTGTATGAACATGGAAATATCTACACCGCTATCTGTATGAACATGGAAATATCTACACCGCTATCTGTATGAACATGGAAATAACTTCACCGCCATCTGTATGAACATGGATATATCTACACAGCCATCTGGATGAACGTGGAAATACCTACACCGCTATCTGTGTAAACATGCATACAACTTCACCGCTATCTGTATAAACATGGAAATATCTACACCGCTATCTTTATGAACATGGAAATATCTACACCGCTAACTGTTTGAACAGGGAAATATATACACCGCTATCTGCTTAAAAATGGAAATATCTACACCGCTATCTGTATGAACATGGAAATACTTACACCGCTATCTGTATGAAGATGGAAATATCTACACCGCTATCTGTATGAACATGGAAATATCTACACCGCTATCTGTATGAACATGGAAATACCTTCACCGCCATCTGTATGAACATGGATATATCTATACAGCCATCTGGATGAACATGGAAATATCTGCACCGCTATCTGTATGAACATGGAACTATCTACACCGCTATCTGCATGAACATGGATATATCTACACAGCCATCTGGATGAACATGGAAATATCTACACCGCTATCTGTGTAAACATGCATACATTTTCACCGCTATCTGTACAAACATGGAAATATCTGCACCGCTATCTTTATGAACATAGAAGTATCTACACCGCTAACTGTTTGAACAGGGAAATATATACACCGCTATCTGAATGAAAATGGAAATATCTACACAGCTATCTGCTTTTACATGGAAATATCTACACAGCTATCTCTTTGCACATGGAAAAAAATACACCGCTATCTGTATGAACATGGAAATATCTACACCGCCATCTGTATGAACATGGAAATACCTGCACCGCCATCTGTATGAACATATAAATATCTACACCGCCATCTGTATTAAGTTGGAGATATCTAAACCACTATCTGCATAAACATGGAAATATCTACACTGCTATCTGTATAAACATGGAAATATCTACACCGCTATGTGTATAAACATGGAAATATCTACACCGCTATCTGTAAAAACATGGAAATATCTACACCGCTACATGTATAAACATGGAAATATCAGCACCGCTATCTGTATGAACATGGAAATATCTACACCGTCATCTGTATGAACATGGAAATATCTTCACCGCCATCTGTAGGAACATGGATATATCTACACAGCCATCTGTATGAACATGGAAATATCTACACCGCTATCTGTATGAACTTGGAAATATATTCCCCGCTATCTGTATGAACATGGAAATATCTTCACCGCCATCTGTATGAACATGGATATATCTACACAGCCATCTGGATAAACATGGAAATATCTACACCGCTATCAGTATGAACATGGAAACATCTACACCGCTATCTGTGTAAACATGCATACATCTTCACCGCTATCTGTATAAACATGGAAATATCTACACCGCTATCTGTACGAACATGGAAATATCTACACCGCTACCTGTTTGAACATGGAAGTATCTACACCGCTATCTGCATGAAAATGGAAATATCTACCAAGCTATCTGCATATACATGGAAATATCTACACAGCTATCCCTTTACACATGGAAATAACTACACCGCTATCTCTATAAACATGGAAATATCTACACAGCTATCTCTTTACACATGGAAATAACTACACCGCTATCTCTATAAACATGGAAATATCTACACCGCTATCTGTATAAACATGGAAATATCTACACCGCTATCTGTATCCACATGGAAATATCTAAACCGCTACCTCTATGAACATGGAAAAATCCACACCGCTATCTGTATGAACATGGAAATAGCTACACTGCTATCTGTATGAACATGGAAATATCTACACCACTATCTGTATGAACATGGAAATATCTACAAAGGTTTGTATTTGAACAGGGAAGTATATACACCGCTATCTGCTTGAAAATGGAAATATCTACACAGCTATCTGCATATACATGGGAAAATCTACACAGCTATCTCTTTACACATGGAAATAACTACACCGCTATCTGTATGAACATGGAAATATATACACTGCCATCTGTATGAAGATGGAAATATCTGCACCGCCATCTGTATGAACATATAAATATCTACACCGCCATCTGTATTAAGATGGAGATATCTACACCGCTCTCTGTATAAACTTGGAAACATCTACACCACTATCTGTATAAACATGGAAATGTCTACACCGCTACCTGTATAAACATGGAAATATCAGCACCGCTATCTGTATGAACATGTAAATATCTACACCGCTATCTCTATGAACATGGAATTATCTACACCGCTATCTGTATGAACATGGAAATATCTACACCGCTATCTGTATAAACATGGAAATATGTACACCGCAACCTGTATAAACATGGAAGTATCAGCACCGCTATCGGTATAAACATGGCAATATCTACACGGCTATCTGTATGAACATGGAAATATCTACACCGCTATCTGTATGAACATGGAAATATCTTCTCCACCATCTGTAAGAACATAGATATATCTACACAGCCATCTGTATGAACATGGAAATATCTACACCGCTATCTGTATGAACATGGAAATATCTACACCGCTATCTTTGTAAACATGTATACATCTTCACCGCTATCTGCATGAAAATGGAAATATCTACACAGCTATCTGCATATACATGGAAAAATCTACAAAGATATCTCTTTACACATGGAAATAACTACACTGCTATCTCTATAAACATGGAAATACCTACACCGCCTTCTGTATGAACATGGAAATATCTGCACCGACATCTGTATGTACATATAAATATCTACACCGCCATCTGTATTAAGATGGAGATAACTACACCGCTATCTGTATAAACTTGGAAATATCTACACCGCTATCTGTATAAACATGGAAATATCTAAGCCGCTTTCTGTATAAACAAGGAAATATCTACACTGCTACCTGTATAAACATGGAAATATCAGCACCGCTATCTGTATGAACATGTAAATAGCTACACAGCCATCTGGATGAACATGGAAATATCTACACCGCTATCTGTATGAATATGGAAATAGCTACACCGCTATCTGTATGAACATGGAAATATCTACACCACTATCTCTATGAACATGGAAATATCTACACCGCTATCTGTATGAACATGGAAATATCTTCACCGCCATCTGTATGAACATGGATATATCTACACAGCCATCTGGATGAACATGGAAATATCTACACCGCTATCTGTATGAACATGGAAATAGCTACAATGCTATCCGTAGGAACATGGAAATATCTACACCGCTATCTGTATAAACATGGAAATATCTACACCGCTATCTGTATGAACATGGAAATATCTTCACCGCCATCTGTATGAACATGGAAATATCTACACAGCCATCTGGATGAACATGAAAATATCTACACCGCTATCTGTGTAAACATGCATACAACTTCACCGCTATCTGTATAAACATGGAAATATCTACACCGCTACCTGTATAAACATGGAAATATCTACACCGCTATCTCTATGAACATGGAAATATCCACACCGCTATCTGTATGAACATGGAAATAGGTACACCGCTATCTGTATGAACATGGAAATATCTACACCACTATCTGTATGAACATGGAAATATCTACACCGCTATCTGTTTGAACAGGGAAGTATACACACCGCTATCTGCTTGAAAATGGAAATATCTACACAGCTATCTGCATATACATTGGAATATCTACACAGCCATCTCTTTACTCATGGAAATAACTACACCGCTATCTGTATCAACATGGAAATATCTACACCGCCATCTGTATGAACATGGAAATATCTGCACCGCCATCTGTATGAACATATAAATATCTACACCGCCATCTGTATTAAGATGGAGATATCTAAACCGCTATCTGTATAAACTTGGAATTATTTACACCGCAATCTGTATAAACATGGAAATATCTACACCACTATCTGTATAAACATGGAAATATCTACACCGCTACCTGTATAAACATGGAAATATCAGCACCGCTATCTGTATGAACATGTAAATACCTACACCGCTATCTCTATGAACATGGAAATATCTACACCGCTATCTGTATGAACATGGAAATAGCTACACCACTATCTGTATGAAAATGAAAATATCTACACCACTATCTATATGAACATGGAAATATCTACACCGCTATCTGTATGAACATGGATATATCTACACAGCTATCTGGATGAACATGGAAATATCTACACCGCTATATGTATGAACATGGAAATATCTACACCACTATCTGTATGAACATGGAAATATCTACACCGCTATCTGTTTGAACAGGGAAATATATACACCGCTATCTGCATGAAAATGGAAATATCTACACAGCTATCTGCATATACATGGAAATATCTATACAGCTATCTCTTTACACATGGAAATAACTACACCGCTTTCTGTATGAACATGGAAATATCTACACCGCCATCTGTATGAACATGGAAATATCTCCACCGCCATCTCTATGAACATATAAATATCTACACTGCCATCTGTATTAATAAGGAGATATCTACACCGCTATCAGTATAAACATGGAAATATCTGCACTGCTATCTGTATAAACATGGAAATATCTACACCGCTATCTGTATAAACATGGAAATTTCTACACCGCTACCTGTATAAACATGGAAATATCAGCACCGCTATCGGTATGAACACGGAAATATCTACACCGCTATCTGTATGAACCTGGAAATATCTACACCGCTATCTGTATGAACATGGAAATATCTTCACTGCCATCTGTGTGAACATGGATATATCTACACAGCCATCTGGATGAATATGGAAATATCTACACCGCTATCTGTATGAACATGGAAATATCTACACCGCTATCTGTATGAACATGGGAATATCTACACAGCCATCTGGATGAACATGGAAATATCTACACCGCTATCTGTATGAACATAGAAATACATACACTGCTATCTGTATGAACATGGAAATATCTACACCACTATCTGTATGAACATGGAAATATCTACACCGCTATCTGTATGAACATGGAAATAACTTCACCGCCATCTGTATGAACATGGATATATCTACACAGCCATCTGGATGAACGTGGAAATACCTACACCGCTATCTGTGTAAACATGCATACAACTTCACCGCTATCTGTATAAACATGGAAATATCTACACCGCTATCTTTATGAACATGGAAATATCTACACCGCTAACTGTTTGAACAGGGAAATATATACACCGCTATCTGCTTAAAAATGGAAATATCTACACCGCTATCTGTATGAACATGGAAATACTTACACCGCTATCTGTATGAAGATGGAAATATCTACACCGCTATCTGTATGAACATGGAAATATCTACACCGCTATCTGTATGAACATGGAAATACCTTCACCGCCATCTGTATGAACATGGATATATCTACACAGCCATCTGGATGAACATGGAAATATCTGCACCGCTATCTGTATGAACATGGAAATATCTACACCGCTATCTGCATGAACATGGATATATCTACACAGCCATCTGGATGAACATGGAAATATCTACACCGCTATCTGTGTAAACATGCATACATTTTCACCGCTATCTGTACAAACATGGAAATATCTGCACCGCTATCTTTATGAACATAGAAGTATCTACACCGCTAACTGTTTGAACAGGGAAATATATACACCGCTATCTGAATGAAAATGGAAATATCTACACAGCTATCTGCTTTTACATGGAAATATCTACACAGCTATCTCTTTGCACATGGAAAAAAATACACCGCTATCTGTATGAACATGGAAATATCTACACCGCCATCTGTATGAACATGGAAATACCTGCACCGCCATCTGTATGAACATATAAATATCTACACCGCCATCTGTATTAAGTTGGAGATATCTAAACCACTATCTGCATAAACATGGAAATATCTACACTGCTATCTGTATAAACATGGAAATATCTACACCGCTATGTGTATAAACATGGAAATATCTACACCGCTATCTGTAAAAACATGGAAATATCTACACCGCTACATGTATAAACATGGAAATATCAGCACCGCTATCTGTATGAACATGGAAATATCTACACCGTCATCTGTATGAACATGGAAATATCTTCACCGCCATCTGTAGGAACATGGATATATCTACACAGCCATCTGTATGAACATGGAAATATCTACACCGCTATCTGTATGAACTTGGAAATATATTCCCCGCTATCTGTATGAACATGGAAATATCTTCACCGCCATCTGTATGAACATGGATATATCTACACAGCCATCTGGATAAACATGGAAATATCTACACCGCTATCAGTATGAACATGGAAACATCTACACCGCTATCTGTGTAAACATGCATACATCTTCACCGCTATCTGTATAAACATGGAAATATCTACACCGCTATCTGTACGAACATGGAAATATCTACACCGCTACCTGTTTGAACATGGAAGTATCTACACCGCTATCTGCATGAAAATGGAAATATCTACCAAGCTATCTGCATATACATGGAAATATCTACACAGCTATCCCTTTACACATGGAAATAACTACACCGCTATCTCTATAAACATGGAAATATCTACACAGCTATCTCTTTACACATGGAAATAACTACACCGCTATCTCTATAAACATGGAAATATCTACACCGCTATCTGTATAAACATGGAAATATCTACACCGCTATCTGTATCCACATGGAAATATCTAAACCGCTACCTCTATGAACATGGAAAAATCCACACCGCTATCTGTATGAACATGGAAATAGCTACACTGCTATCTGTATGAACATGGAAATATCTACACCACTATCTGTATGAACATGGAAATATCTACAAAGGTTTGTATTTGAACAGGGAAGTATATACACCGCTATCTGCTTGAAAATGGAAATATCTACACAGCTATCTGCATATACATGGGAAAATCTACACAGCTATCTCTTTACACATGGAAATAACTACACCGCTATCTGTATGAACATGGAAATATATACACTGCCATCTGTATGAAGATGGAAATATCTGCACCGCCATCTGTATGAACATATAAATATCTACACCGCCATCTGTATTAAGATGGAGATATCTACACCGCTCTCTGTATAAACTTGGAAACATCTACACCACTATCTGTATAAACATGGAAATGTCTACACCGCTACCTGTATAAACATGGAAATATCAGCACCGCTATCTGTATGAACATGTAAATATCTACACCGCTATCTCTATGAACATGGAATTATCTACACCGCTATCTGTATGAACATGGAAATATCTACACCGCTATCTGTATAAACATGGAAATATGTACACCGCAACCTGTATAAACATGGAAGTATCAGCACCGCTAACGGTATAAACATGGCAATATCTACACGGCTATCTGTATGAACATGGAAATATCTACACCGCTATCTGTATGAACATGGAAATATCTTCTCCACCATCTGTAAGAACATAGATATATCTACACAGCCATCTGTATGAACATGGAAATATCTACACCGCTATCTGTATGAACATGGAAATATCTACACCGCTATCTTTGTAAACATGTATACATCTTCACCGCTATCTGCATGAAAATGGAAATATCTACACAGCTATCTGCATATACATGGAAAAATCTACAAAGATATCTCTTTACACATGGAAATAACTACACTGCTATCTCTATAAACATGGAAATATCTACACCGCCTTCTGTATGAACATGGAAATATCTGCACCGACATCTGTATGTACATATAAATATCTACACCGCCATCTGTATTAAGATGGAGATAACTACACCGCTATCTGTATAAACTTGGAAATATCTACACCGCTATCTGTATAAACATGGAAATATCTAAGCCGCTTTCTGTATAAACAAGGAAATATCTACACTGCTACCTGTATAAACATGGAAATATCAGCACCGCTATCTGTATGAACATGTAAATAGCTACACAGCCATCTGGATGAACATGGAAATATCTACACCGCTATCTGTATGAATATGGAAATAGCTACACCGCTATCTGTATGAACATGGAAATATCTACACCACTATCTCTATGAACATGGAAATATCTACACCGCTATCTGTATGAACATGGAAATATCTTCACCGCCATCTGTATGAACATGGATATATCTACACAGCCATCTGGATGAACATGGAAATATCTACACCGCTATCTGTATGAACATGGAAATAGCTACAATGCTATCCGTAGGAACATGGAAATATCTACACCGCTATCTGTATAAACATGGAAATATCTACACCGCTATCTGTATGAACATGGAAATATCTTCACCGCCATCTGTATGAACATGGAAATATCTACACAGCCATCTGGATGAACATGAAAATATCTACACCGCTATCTGTGTAAACATGCATACAACTTCACCGCTATCTGTATAAACATGGAAATATCTACACCGCTACCTGTATAAACATGGAAATATCTACACCGCTATCTCTATGAACATGGAAATATCCACACCGCTATCTGTATGAACATGGAAATAGGTACACCGCTATCTGTATGAACATGGAAATATCTACACCACTATCTGTATGAACATGGAAATATCTACACCGCTATCTGTTTGAACAGGGAAGTATACACACCGCTATCTGCTTGAAAATGGAAATATCTACACAGCTATCTGCATATACATTGGAATATCTACACAGCCATCTCTTTACTCATGGAAATAACTACACCGCTATCTGTATCAACATGGAAATATCTACACCGCCATCTGTATGAACATGGAAATATCTGCACCGCCATCTGTATGAACATATAAATATCTACACCGCCATCTGTATTAAGATGGAGATATCTAAACCGCTATCTGTATAAACTTGGAATTATTTACACCGCAATCTGTATAAACATGGAAATATCTACACCACTATCTGTATAAACATGGAAATATCTACACCGCTACCTGTATAAACATGGAAATATCAGCACCGCTATCTGTATGAACATGTAAATACCTACACCGCTATCTCTATGAACATGGAAATATCTACACCGCTATCTGTATGAACATGGAAATAGCTACACCACTATCTGTATGAAAATGAAAATATCTACACCACTATCTATATGAACATGGAAATATCTACACCGCTATCTGTATGAACATGGATATATCTACACAGCTATCTGGATGAACATGGAAATATCTACACCGCTATATGTATGAACATGGAAATATCTACACCACTATCTGTATGAACATGGAAATATCTACACCGCTATCTGTTTGAACAGGGAAATATATACACCGCTATCTGCATGAAAATGGAAATATCTACACAGCTATCTGCATATACATGGAAATATCTATACAGCTATCTCTTTACACATGGAAATAACTACACCGCTTTCTGTATGAACATGGAAATATCTACACCGCCATCTGTATGAACATGGAAATATCTCCACCGCCATCTCTATGAACATATAAATATCTACACTGCCATCTGTATTAATAAGGAGATATCTACACCGCTATCAGTATACACATGGAAATATCTGCACTGCTATCTGTATAAACATGGAAATATCTACACCGCTATCTGTATAAACATGGAAATTTCTACACCGCTACCTGTATAAACATGGAAATATCAGCACCGCTATCGGTATGAACACGGAAATATCTACACCGCTATCTGTATGAACCTGGAAATATCTACACCGCTATCTGTATGAACATGGAAATATCTTCACTGCCATCTGTGTGAACATGGATATATCTACACAGCCATCTGGATGAACATGGAAATATCTACACCGCTATCTGTATGAACATGGAAATACCTACACAGCCATCTGGATGAACATGAAAATATCTACACCGCTATATGTGTAAACATGCATACATCTTCACCGCTATCTGTATAAACATGGAAATATCTACACCGCTACCTGTATAAACATGGAAATATCAGCACCGCTATCTGTATGAACATGGAAATATCTACCCCGCTATCTCTATGAACATGGAAATATCCACACCGCTATCTGTATGAACATGGAAATAGCTACACCGCTATCTGTATGAACATGGAAATATCTACACCACTATCTGTATGAACATGGAAATATCTACACCGCTATCTGTTTGAACAGGGAAATATATACACCGCTATCTGCATGAAAATGGAAATATCTACACAGCTATCTGAATATACATGGGAAGATCTACACAGCTATCTCTTTACACATGGAAATAACTACACCACTATCTGTATGAACATGGAAATATCTACACCGCCATCTGTATGAACATGGAAATATCTGCACCGCCATCTGTATGAACATATAAATATCTACACCGCCATCTGCATTAAGAAGGAGATACCTACACCGATATCTGTACAAACATGGAAATATCTAGACTGCTATCTGTATAAACATGGAAATATCTACACCGCTATCTGTACAAACATGGAAATATCTACATCGCTACCTGTATAAACATGGAAATATCAGCACCGCTATTGGTCTGAACACGGAAATATCTCCACCGCTATCTGTATGAACATGGAAATATCTACACCGCCATCTGTATGAACATGGAAATATCTTCACTGCCATCTGTATGAACATGGATATATCTACAATGCCATCTGGATGAACATGGAAATATCTACACCGCTATCTGCATGAACATGGAAACATCTACACTGCTATCTTTGTAAACATGCATACATCTTCACTGCTATCTGTATAAACATGGAAATATCTACACCGCTATCTGTATGAACATGGAAATAGCTACACCGCTATCTGTATGAACATGGAAATATCTACACCACTATCTGTATGAACATGGAATTATCTACACCGCTATCTGTATGAACATGGATATATCTACACAGCCATCCGGATGAACATGGAAATATCTACACCGCTATCTGTATGAACATGGAAATATCTACACCACTATCTGTATGAACATGGAAATATCTACACCGCTATCTGTTTGAACAGGGAAATATATACACCGCTATCTGCATGAAAATGGAAATATATAAACAGCTATCTGCATATACATGGAAATATCTATACAGCTATCTCTTTACACATGGAAATAACTACACCGCTATCTGTATGAATATGGAAATATCTACACCGCCACCTGTATGAACATGGAAATATCTGCACCGCCATCTCTATGAACATATAAATATCTACACTGCCCTCTGTATTAAGAAAGAGATACCTTCACCGCTATCTGTAAAAACATGGAAATATCTACACCGCTACCTGTATAAACATGGAAATATCTACACCGCTATCTCTATGAACATGGAAATATCCACACCGCTATCTGTATGAACATGGAAATAGGTACACCGCTATCTGTATGAACATGGAAATATCTACACCACTATCTGTATGAACATGGAAATATCTACACCGCTATCTGTTTGAACAGGGAAGTATACACACCGCTATCTGCTTGAAAATGGAAATATCTACACAGCTATCTGCATATACATGGGAATATCTACACAGCCATCTCTTTACTCATGGAAATAACTGCACAGCTATCTGTATCAACATGGAAATATCTACACCGCCATCTGTATGAACATGGAAATATCTGCACCGCCATCTGTATGAACATATAAATATCTACACCGCCATCTGTATTAAGATGGAGATATCTAAACTGCTATCTGTAGAAACTTGGAATTATTTACACCGCAATCTGTATAAACATGGAAATATCTACACCACTATCTGTATAAACATGGAAATATCTACACCGCTACCTGTATAAACATGGAAATATCAGCACCGCTATCTGTATGAACATGTAAATATCTACACCGCTATCTCTATGAACATGGAAATATCTACACCGCTATCTGTTTGAACATGGAAATAGCTACACCACTATCTGTATGAAAATGAAAATATCTACACCACTATCTATATGAACATGGAAATATCTACACCGCTATCTGTATGAACATGGATATATCTACACAGCCATCTGGATGAACATGGAAATATCTACACCGCTATATGTATGAACATGGAAATATCTACACCACTATCTGTATGAACATGGAAATATCTACACCGCTATCTGTTTGAACAGGGAAATATATACACCGCTATCTGCATGAAAATGGAAATATCTACACAGCTATCTGCATATACATGGAAATATCTATACAGCTATCTCTTTACACATGGAAATAACTACACCGCTTTCTGTATGAACATGGAAATATCTACACCGCCATCTGTATGAACATGGAAATATCTCCACCGCCATCTCTATGAACATATAAATATCTACACTGCCATCTGTATTAATAAGGAGATATCTACACCGCTATCAGTATAAACATGGAAATATCTACACTGCTATCTGTATAAACATGGAAATATCTACACCGCTATCTGTATAAACATGGAAATTTCTACACCGCTACCTGTATAAACATGGAAATATCAGCACCGCTATCGGTATGAACACAGAAATATCTACACCGCTATCTGTATGAACCTGGAAATATCTACACCGCTATCTGTATGAACATGGAAATATCTTCACTGCCATCTGTGTGAACATGGATATATCTACACAGCCATCTGGATGAACATGGAAATATCTACACCGCTATCTGTATGAACATGGAAATATCTACACAGCCATCTGGATGAAAATGAAAATATCTACACCGCTATATGTGTAAACATGCATACATTTTCACCGCTATCTGTATAAACATGGAAATATCTACACCGCTACCTGTATAAACATGGAAATATCAGCACCGCAATCTGTATGAACATGCAAATATCTACCCCGCTATCTCTATGAACATGGAAATATCCACACCGCTATCTGTATGAACATGGAAATAGCTACACCGCTATCTGTATGAACATGGAAATATCTACACCACTATCTGTATGAACATGGAAATATCTACACCGCTATCTGTTTGAACAGGGAAATATATACACCGCTATCTGCATGAAAATGGAAATATCTACACAGCTATCTGAATATACATGGGAATATCTACACAGCTATCTCTTTACACATGGAAATAACTACACCACTAACTGTATGAACATGGAAATATCTACACCGCCATCTGTATGAACATGGAAATATCTGCACCGCCATCTGTATGAACATATAAATATCTACACCGCCATCTGCATTAAGAAGGAGATATCTACACCGATATCTGTACAAACATGGAAATATCTAGACTGCTATCTGTATAAACATGGAAATATCTACACCGCTATCTGTACAAACATGGAAATATCTACATCGCTACCTGTATAAACATGGAAATATCAGCACCGCTATTGGTCTGAACACGGAAATATCTCCACCGCTATCTGTATGAACATGGAAATATCTACACCGCTATCTGTATGAACATGGAAATATCTTCACTGCCATCTGTATGAACATGGATATATCTACAATGCCATCTGGATGAACATGGAAATATCTACACCGCTATCTGTATGAACATGGAAACATCTACACTGCTATCCTTGTAAACATGCATACATCTTCACCGCTATCTGTATAAACATGGAAATATCTACACCGCTATCTGTATGAACATGGAAATAGCTACACCGCTATCTGTATGAACATGGAAATATCTACACCACTATCTGTATGAACATGGAATTATCTACACCGCTATCTGTATGAACATGGATATATCTACACAGCCATCTGGATGAACATGGAAATATCTACACCGCTATCTGTATGAACATGGAAATATCTACACCACTATCTGTATGAACATGGAAATATCTACACCGCTATCTGTTTGAACAGGGAAATATATACACCGCTATCTGCACGAAAATGGAAATATCTAAACAGCTATCTGCATATACATGGAAATATCTATACAGCTATCTCTTTACACATGGAAATAACTACACCGCTATCTGTATGAATATGGAAATATCTACACCGCCACCTGTATGAACATGGAAATATCTGCACCGCCATCTCTATGAACATATAAATATCTACACTGCCCTCTGTATTAAGAAAGAGATACCTTCACCGCTATCTGTAAAAACATGGAAATATCTACACTGCTATCTGTATAAACATGGAAATATCAGCACCGCTATCTGTATGAACATGGAAATATCTACACCGCTATCTCTATGAACATGGAAATATCCACACCGCTATCTGTATGAGCATGGAAATAGCTACACCGGTATCTGTATGAAAAAGGAAATATCTACACCACTATCTGTATGAACATGGAAATATCTACACCGCTATCTGTTTGAACAGGGAAATATATACACCGCTATCTGCATGAAAATGGAAATATCTACACAGCTATCTGAATATACATGGGAAGATCTACACAGCTATCTCTTTACACATGGAAATATCTACACCGCTATCTGTATGAACATGGAAATATCTACACCACTATCTGTATGAACATGGAAATATCTACACCGCTATCTGTTTGAACAGGGAAATATATACACCGCTATCTGCATGAAAATGGAAATATCTAAACAGCTATCTGCATATACATGGAAATATCTATACAGCTATCTCTTTACACATGGAAATAACTACACCGCTATCTGTATGAATATGGAAATATCTACACCACCACCTGTATGAACATGGAAATATCTGCACCGCCATCTCTATGAACATATAAATATCTACACTGCCCTCTGTATTAAGAAAGAGATACCTTCACCGCTATCTGTAAAAACATGGAAATATCTACACTGCTATCTGTATAAACATGGAAATATCTACACCGCTATCTGTATAAACATGGAAATATCTACACCGCTGCCTGTATACACATGGAAATATCAGCACCGTTATCGGTATGAACACGGAAATATCTACACCGCTATCTGTATGAACATGGAAACATCTACACCGCTATCTGTATGAACATGGAAATATCTTCACTGCCATCTGTATGAACATGGATATATCTACACAGCCATCTGGATGAACATGGAAATATCTACACCGCTATCGGTATGAAGATGGAAATATCTACACAGCCATCTGGATGAACATGAAAATATATACAAAGCTATATGTGTAAACATGCATACATCTTCACCGCTATCTGTATAAACATGGAAATATCTACACCGCTACCTGTATAAACATGGAAATATCAGCACCGCTATCTGTATGAACATGGAAATATCTACACCGCTATCTCTATGAACATGGAAATATCCACACCGCTATCTGTATGAACATGGAAATAGCTACACCGCTATCTGTATGAAAAAGGAAATATCTACACCACTATCTGTATGAACATGGAAATATCTACACCGCTATCTGTTTGAACAGGGAAATATATACACCACTATCTGCATGAAAATGGAAATATCTACACAGCTATCTGAATATACATGGGAAGATCTACACAGCTATCTCTTTACACATGGAAATATCTACACCGCTATCTGTATGAACATGGAAATATCTACACCGCCATCTGTATGAACATGGAAATATCTGCACCGCCATCTGTATGAACATATAAATATCTACACAACCATCTGTATTAAGAAGGAGATATCTACACCGATATCTGTATAAACATGGAAATATCTACACTGCTATCTGTATAAACATGGAAATATCTACACCGCTATCTGTACAAACATCTAAATATCTACATCGCTACCTGTATAAACATGGAAATATCAGCACCGCTATCGGTATGAACACGGAAATATCTCCACCGCTATCTGTATGAACATGGAAATATCTACACCGCTATCTGTATGAACATGGAAATATCTTCACTGCCATCTGTATGAACATAGATATATCTACAATGCCATCTGCATGAACATGGAAATATCTACACCGCTATCCGCATGAACATGGAAACATCTACACTGCTATCCTTGTAAACATGCATACATCTTCACCGCTATCTGTATAAACATTGAAATATCTACACCGCTATCTGTATGAACATGGAAATATCTACACCGCTATCTGAACATGGAAATATCTACACCGCTATCTGCATGAAAATGGAAATATCTACACAGCTATCTGCATACACATGGAAATATCTACAAAGCTATCTCTTTACACATGGAAATAACTACACCGCTATCTCTATAAACATGGAAATATCTACACCACCATCTATATGAACATGGAAATATCTTCACCGCCATCTGTATGAACATATAAATATCTACACCGCCATCTGTATTAAGATGGAGATATCTTCACATCTATCTGTATAAACTTGGAAATATCTACACCGCTATCTGTATAAACATGGAAATATCTACACCACTATCTGTATAAACATGGAAATATCTACACCGCTACCTGTATAAACATGGAAATATCAGCACAGCTATCTGTATGAACATGGAAATATCTACACAGCTATCTCTTTGAACATGGAAATATCTACACCGCTATCTGTAATAAGAAGGAGATATCTACACCGATATCTGTATAAACATGGAAATATCTACACCGCTATCTGTATGAACATGGAAATATCTACACCGCTATCTGTATAAACACGGAAATATGTACACCGCTACCTGTATAAACATGGAAGTATCAGCACCGCTATCAGTATGAACATGGCAATATCTACACGGCTATCTGTATGAACATGGAAATATCTACACCGCTATCTGTATAAACATGGAAATATCTACACCGCTATCTTTATGAACATGGAAATGTCTACACCGCTAACTGTTTGAACAGGGAAATATATACACCGCTATCTGCATGAAAACGGAAATATATACACAGCTATCTGCTTATACATGGAAATATCTACACAGCTATCTCTTTACACATGGAAATAACTACACCGCTATCTGTATGAACATGGAAATATCTACACCGCCATCTGTATGAACATGGAAATATCTGCACATTCAACTGTATGAACATTTAAATATCTACACCGCCATCTGTATTAAGATGGAGATATCTACACCACTATCTGCATAAACATGGACATATCTACACCGCTATCTGTATAAACATGGAAATATCTACACCGCTATATGTATAAACATGGGAATATCAACACTGCTATCTGTATAAACATGGAAATATCTACACCGCTACCTGTGTAAACATGGAAAAGTCAGCACCGTTATCAGTATGAACATGGAAGTTTCTACACCGCCATCTGTATGAACATGGAAATATCTTCACCGCCATCCGTATGAACATGGAAATATCTGCTCCGCCATCTGTATGAACATATAAATATCTACACCGCCATCTGTATTAAGATGGAGATATCTACACCGCTATCTGTATAAACATGGAACTATCTACACCGCTATCTGAATAAACATGGAAATATCTACATCAGTATCTGTAAAAACATGGAAATATCAGCACCGCTATCTGTATGAACATGTAAATATCTACACCGCTATCTCTATGAACGTGGAAATATCTACCCCGCTATGTGTAGGAACATGGAAATATCTACACCGCCATCTGTATGAACATGGAAATATCTTCACCGCCATCTGTATGAACATGGATATATCTACACAGCCATCTGTATGAACATGAAAATATCTACACCGCTATCTGTATGAACATGGAAATATCTACACCACTATCTGTATGAACATGGAAATATCTACACCGCTATCTGTTTGAACAGGGAAATATATACACCGCTATCTGCATGAAAATGGAAATATCTACACAGCTATCTGCATATACATGGAAATATCTATACAGCTATCTCTTTACACATGGAAATAACTACACCGCTTTCTGTATGAACATGGAAATATCTACACCGCCATCTGTATGAACATGGAAATATCTGCACCGCCATCTCTATGAACATATAAATATCTACACTGCCATCTGTATTAATAAGGAGATATCTACACCGCTATCTGTATAAACATGGAAATATCTACACTGCTATCTGTATAAACATGGAAATATCTACACCGCTATCTGTATAAACATGGAAATTCTGCACCGCTACCTGTATAAACATGGAAATATCAGCACCGCTATCGGTATGAACACGGAAATATCTACACCGCTATCTGTATGAACATGGAAATATCTACACCGCTATCTGTATGAACATGGAAATATCTTCACTGCCATCTGTGTGAACATGGATATATCTACACAGCCATCTGGATGAACATGGAAATATCTACACCGCTATCTGTATGAACATGGAAATATCTACACAGCCATCTGGATGAACATGAAAATATCTACAACGCTATATGTGTAAACATGCATACATCTTCACCGCTATCTGTATAAACATGGAAATATCTACACCGCTACCTGTATAAACATGGAAATATCAGCACCGCTATCTGCATGAACATGGAAACATCTACACTGCTATCCTTGTAAACATGCATACATCTTCACCGCTATCTGTATAAACATGGAATTATCTACACCGCTATCTGTATGAACATGGAAATAGCTACACCGCTATCTGTATGAACATGGAAATATCTACACCACTATCTGTATGAACATGGAATTATCTACACCGCTATCTGTATGAACATGGATATATCTACACAGCCATCTGGATGAACATGGAAATATCTACACAGCTATCGGTATGAACATGGAAATATCTACACAGCCATCTGGATGAACATGAAAATATGTACACCGCTATATGTGTAAACATGCATACATCTTCACCGCTATCTGTATAAACATGGAAATATCTACACCGCTACCTGTATAAACATGGAAATATCAGCACCGCTATCTGTATGAACATGGAAATATCTACACCGCTATCTCTATGAACATGGAAATATCCACACCGCTATCTGTATGAACATGGAAATAGCTACACCGCTATCTGTATGAACATGGAAATAGCTACACCGCTATCTGTATGAACATGGAAATATCTACACCACTATCTGTATGAACATGGAAATATCTACACCGCTATCTGTTTGAACAGGGAAATATATACACCGCTATCTGCATGAAAATGGAAATATCTACACAGCTATCTGAATATACATGGGAAGATCTACACAGCTATCTCTTTACACATGGAAATAACTAAACCGCTATCTGTATGAACATGGAAATATCTGCACCGCCATCTGTATGAACATATAAATATCTACACCGCCATCTGCATTAAGAAGGAGATATCTACACTGTTATCTGTATAAACATGGAAATATCTACACTGCTATCTGTATAAACATGGAAATATCTACACCGCTATCTGTACAAACATGGAAATATCTACATCGCTACCTGTATAAACATGGAAATATCAGCACCACTATCGGTATGAACACGGAAATATCTCCACCGCTATCTGCATGAACATGGAAACATCTACACTGCTATCCTTGTAAACATGCATACATCTTCACCGCTATCTGTATAAACATGGAAATATCTACACCGCTATCTGTATGAACATGGAAATAGCTACACCGCTATCTGTATGAACATGGAAATATCTACACCACTATCTGTATGAACATGGAATTATCTACACCGCTATCTGTATGAACATGGATATATCTACACAGCCATCTGGATGAACATGGAAATATCTACACAGCTATCGGTATGAACATGGAAATATCTACACAGCCATCTGGATGAACATGAAAATATGTACACCGCTATATGTGTAAACATGCATACATCTTCACCGCTATCTGTATAAACATGGAAATATCTACACCGCTACCTGTATAAACATGGAAATATCAGCACCGCTATCTGTATGAACATGGAAATATCTACCCCGCTATCTCTATGAACATGGAAATATCCACACCGCTATCTGTATGAACATGGAAATAGCTACACCGCTATCTGTATGAACATGGAAATATCTACACCACTATCTGTATGAACATGGAAATATCTACACCGCTATCTGTTTGAACAGGGAAATATATACACCGCTATCTGCATGAAAATGGAAATATCTACACAGCTATCTGAATATACATGGGAAGATCTACACAGCTATCTCTTTACACATGGAAATAACTAAACCGCTATCTGTATGAACATGGAAATATCTACACCGCCATCTGTATGAACATGGAAATATCTGCACCGCCATCTGTATGAACATATAAATATCTACACCGCCATCTGCATTAAGAAGGAGATATCTACACTGTTATCTGAATAAACATGGAAATATCTACACTGCTATCTGTATAAACATGGAAATATCTACACCGCTATCTGTACAAACATGGAAATATCTACATCGCTACCTGTATAAACATGGAAATATCAGCACCGCTATCGGTATGAACACGGAAATATCTCCACCGCTATCTGTATGAACATGGAAATATCTACACCGCTATCTGTAAGAACATGGAAATATCTTCACTGCCATCTGTATGAACATGGATATATCTACAATGCCATCTGGATGAACATGGAAATATCTACACCGCTATCTGCATGAACATGAAAACATCTACACTGCTATCCTTGTAAACATGCATACATCTTCACCGCTATCTGTATAAACATGGAAATATCTACACCGCTATCTGTATGAACATGGAAATATCTACACCGCTATCTGTTTGAACATGGAAATATCTACACAGCTATCTGCATGAAAATGGAAATATCTACACAGCTATCTGCATACACATGGAAATATCTACAAAGCTATCTCTTTACACATGGAAATAACTACACCGCTATCTCTATAAACATGGAAATATCTACACCGCCATCTATATGAACATGGAAATATCTGCACCGCCATCTGTATGAACATATAAATATCTACACCACCATCTGTATTAAGATGGAGATATCTACACCGCTATCTGTATAAACTTGGAAATATCTACACCGCTATCTGAATAAACATGGAAATATCTACATCAGTATCTGTATAAACATGGAAATATCTACACCGCTACCTGTAAAAACATGGAAATATCAGCACCGCTATCTGTATGAACATGTAAATATCTACACCGCTATCTCTATGAACGTGGAAATATCTACCCCGCTATCTGTATGAACATGGAAATATCTACAACGCCATCTGTATGAACCTGGAAATATCTTCACCGCCATCTGTATGAACATGGATATATCTACACAGCAATCTGGATGAACATGGAAATAACTACACCGCTATCTGTATGAACATGGAAATATTTACACCGCTATCTGTATGAACATGGAAATATCTACACAGCCATCAGGATGAACATGGAAATATCTACACTGCTATCTGTATGAACATGGAAATACATACACCGCTATCTGTATGAACATGGAAATATCTACACCGCTATCTGTATGAACATGGAAATATCTACACCGCTATCTGTATGAACATGGAAATATCTTCACCGCCATCTGTATGAACATGGATATATCTACACAGCCATGTGGATGAACATGGAAATATCTACACCGATATCTGTGAAAACATGCATATATCTTCACCGCTATCTGTATAAACATGGAAATATCTACACCGCTATCTTTATGAACATTGAAATATCTACACCACTAACTGTTTGAACAGGGAAATATATACACCGCTATCTGCATGAAAATAGAAATATCTACACCACTATCTGTATGAACATGGAAATACATACACCCCTATCTGTATGAACATGGAAATATCTAAACCGCTATCTGTATGAACATGGAAATATCTACACCGCTATCTGTATGAACATGGAAATATCTTCACCGCCATCTGTATGAACATGGATATATCTACACAGCCATCTGGATGAACATGGAAATATCTACACCGCTATCTGTATGAACATTGAAATATCTACACCGCTATCTGTATGAACATGGAAATATCTACACCGCTATCAGTATGAACATGGAAATATCTACACCGCTATCTGTATGAACATGGAAATATCTTCTCCGCCATCTGTAAGAACATAGATATATCTACACAGCCATCTGTATGAACATGGAAATATCTACACCGCTATCTGTATGAACATGGAAATATCCACACCGCTATCTGTGTAAACATGTATACATCTTCATCGCTATCTGCATGAAAATGGAAATATCTACACAGCTATCTGCATATACATGGAAATATCTACAAAGCTATCTCCTTACACATGGAAATAACTACACTGCTATCTCTATAAACATGGAAATATCTACACCGCCATCTGTATGAACATGGAAATATCTGCACCGCCATCTCTATGAACATATAAATATCTACACTGCCTTCTGTATTAATAAGGAGATATCTACACCGCTATCTGTATAAACATGGAAGTATCTACACTGCTATCTGTATAAACATGGAAATATCTACACCGCTATCTGTATAAACATGGAAATTTCTACACCGCTACCTGTATAAACATGGAAATATCAGTACCGCTATCGGTATGAACACGGAAATATCTACACCGCTATCTGTATGAACATGGAAATTTCTACACCGCTATCTGTATGAACATGGAAATATCTTCACTGCCATCTGTGTGAACATGTATATATCTACACAGCCATCTGGATGAACATGGAAATATCTACACCGCTATCTGTATGAACATGGAAATATCTACACAGCCATCTGGATGAACATGAAAATATCTACAACGCTATATGTGTAAACATGCATACAACTTCACCGCTATCTGTATAAACATGGAAATATCTACACCGCTACCTGTATAAACATGGAAATATCAGCACCGCTATCTGCATGAACATGGAAACATCTACACTGCTATCCTTGAAAACATGCATACATCTTCACCGCTATCTGTATAAACATGGAAATATCTACACCGCTATCTGTATGAACATGGAAATAGCTACACCGCTATCTGTATGAACATGGAAATATCTACACCACTATCTGTATGAACATGGAATTATCTACACCGCTATCTGTATGAACATGGATATATCTACAGAGCCATCTGGATGAACATGGAAATATCTACACCGCTATCGGTATGAACTTGGAAATATCTACACAGCCATCTGGATGAACATGAAAATATGTACACCGCTATATGTGTAAACATGCATACATCTTCGCCGCTATCTGTATAAACATGGAAATATCTACACCGCTACATGTATAAACATGGAAATATCAGCACCGCTATCTGTATGAACATGGAAATATCTACACCGCTATCTCTATGACCATGGAAATATCCACACCGCTATCTGTATGAACATGGATATAGCTACACCGCTATCTGTATGAACATGGAAATATCTACACCACTATCTGTATGAACATGGAAATATCTACACCGCTATCTGTTTGAACAGGGAAATATATACACCGCTATCTGCATGAAAATGGAAATATCTACACAGCTATCTGAATATACATGGGAAGATCTACACAGCTATCTCTTTACACATGGAAATAACTAAACCGCTATCTGTATGAACATGGAAATATCTACACCGCCATCTGCATTAAGAAGGAGATATCTACACTGTTATCTGTATAAACATGGAAATATCTACACTGTTATCTGTATAAACATGGAAATATCTACACCGCTATCTGTACAAACATGGAAATATCTACATCGCTACCTGTATAAACATGGAAATATCAGCACCGCTATCGGTATGAACACGGAAATATCTCCACCGCTATCTGCATGAACATGGAAACATCTACACTGCTATCCTTGTAAACATGCATACATCTTCACCGCTATCTGTATAAACATGGAAATATCTACACCGCTATCTGTATGAACATGGAAATAGCTACACCGCTATCTGTATGAACATGGAAATATCTACACCACTATCTGTATGAACATGGAATTATCTACACCGCTATCTGTATGAACATGGATATATCTACACAGCCATCTGGATGAACATGGAAATATCTACACAGCTATCGGTATGAACATGGAAATATCTACACAGCCATCTGGATGAACATGAAAATATGTACACCGCTATATGTGTAAACATGCATACATCTTCACCGCTATCTGTATAAACATGGAAATATCTACACCGCTACCTGTATAAACATGGAAATATCAGCACCGCTATCTGTATGAACATGGAAATATCTACCCCGCTATCTCTATGAACATGGAAATATCCACACCGCTATCTGTATGAACATGGAAATAGCTACACCGCTATCTGTATGAACATGGAAATATCTACACCACTATCTGTATGAACATGGAAATATCTACACCGCTATCTGTTTGAACAGGGAAATATATACACCGCTATCTGCATGAAAATGGAAATATCTACACAGCTATCTGAATATACATGGGAAGATCTACACAGCTATCTCTTTACACATGGAAATAACTAAACCGCTATCTGTATGAACATGGAAATATCTACACCGCCATCTGTATGAACATGGAAATATCTGCACCGCCATCTGTATGAACATATAAATATCTACACCGCCATCTGCATTAAGAAGGAGATATCTACACTGTTATCTGTATAAACATGGAAATATCTACACTGCTATCTGTATAAACATGGAAATATCTACACCGCTATCTGTACAAACATGGAAATATCTACATCGCTACCTGTATAAACATGGAAATATCAGCACCGCTATCGGTATGAACACGGAAATATCTCCACCGCTATCTGTATGAACATGGAAATATCTACACCGCTATCTGTAAGAACATGGAAATATCTTCACTGCCATCTGTATGAACATGGATATATCTACAATGCCATCTGGATGAACATGGAAATATCTACACCGCTATCTGCATGAACATGAAAACATCTACACTGCTATCCTTGTAAACATGCATACATCTTCACCGCTATCTGTATAAACATGGAAATATCTACACCGCTATCTGTATGAACATGGAAATATCTACACCGCTATCTGTTTGAACATGGAAATATCTACACAGCTATCTGCATGAAAATGGAAATATCTACACAGCTATCTGCATACACATGGAAATATCTACAAAGCTATCTCTTTACACATGGAAATAACTACACCGCTATCTCTATAAACATGGAAATATCTACACCGCCATCTATATGAACATGGAAATATCTGCACCGCCATCTGTATGAACATATAAATATCTACACCACCATCTGTATTAAGATGGAGATATCTACACCGCTATCTGTATAAACTTGGAAATATCTACACCGCTATCTGAATAAACATGGAATTATCTACATCAGTATCTGTATAAACATGGAAATATCTACACCGCTACCTGTAAAAACATGGAAATATCAGCACCGCTATCTGTATGAACATGTAAATATCTACACCGCTATCTCTATGAACGTGGAAATATCTACCCCGCTATCTGTATGAACATGGAAATATCTACAACGCCATCTGTATGAACCTGGAAATATCTTCACCGCCATCTGTATGAACATGGATATATCTACACAGCCATCTGGATGAACATGGAAATAACTACACCGCTATCTGTATGAACATGGAAATATTTACACCGCTATCTGTATGAACATGGAAATATCTACACAGCCATCAGGATGAACATGGAAATATCTACACTGCTATCTGTATGAACATGGAAATACATACACCGCTATCTGTATGAACATGGAAATATCTACACCGCTATCTGTATGAACATGGAAATATCTACACCGCTATCTGTATGAACATGGAAATATCTTCACCGCCATCTGTATGAACATGGATATATCTACACAGCCATGTGGATGAACATGGAAATATCTACACCGATATCTGTGAAAACATGCATATATCTTCACCGCTATCTGTATAAACATGGAAATATCTACACCGCTATCTTTATGAACATTGAAATATCTACACCGCTAACTGTTTGAACAGGGAAATATATACACCGCTATCTGCATGAAAATAGAAATATCTACACCACTATCTGTATGAACATGGAAATACATACACCCCTATCTGTATGAACATGGAAATATCTAAACCGCTATCTGTATGAACATGGAAATATCTACACCGCTATCTGTATGAACATGGAAATATCTTCACCGCCATCTGTATGAACATGGATATATCTACACAGCCATCTGGATGAACATGGAAATATCTACACCGCTATCTGTATGAACATTGAAATATCTACACCGCTATCTGTATGAACATGGAAATATCTACACCGCTATCAGTATGAACATGGAAATATCTACACCGCTATCTGTATGAACATGGAAATATCTTCTCCGCCATCTGTAAGAACATAGATATATCTACACAGCCATCTGTATGAACATGGAAATATCTACACCGCTATCTGTATGAACATGGAAATATCCACACCGCTATCTGTGTAAACATGTATACATCTTCATCGCTATCTGCATGAAAATGGAAATATCTACACAGCTATCTGCATATACATGGAAATATCTACAAAGCTATCTCCTTACACATGGAAATAACTACACTGCTATCTCTATAAACATGGAAATATCTACACCGCCATCTGTATGAACATGGAAATATCTGCACCGCCATCTCTATGAACATATAAATATCTACACTGCCTTCTGTATTAATAAGGAGATATCTACACTGCTATCTGTATAAACATGGAAGTATCTACACTGCTATCTGTATAAACATGGAAATATCTACACCGCTATCTGTATAAACACGGAAATTTCTACACCGCTACCTGTATAAACATGGAAATATCAGCACCGCTATCGGTATGAACACGGAAATATCTACACCGCTATCTGTATGAACATGGAAATTTCTACACCGCTATCTGTATGAACATGGAAATATCTTCACTGCCATCTGTGTGAACATGTATATATCTACACAGCCATCTGGATGAACATGGAAATATCTACACTGCTATCTGTATGAACATGGAAATATCTACACAGCCATCTGGATGAACATGAAAATATCTACAACGCTATATGTGTAAACATGCATACAACTTCACCGCTATCTGTATAAACATGGAAATATCTACACCGCTACCTGTATAAACATGGAAATATCAGCACCGCTATCTGCATGAACATGGAAACATCTACACTGCTATCCTTGAAAACATGCATACAACTTCACCGCTATCTGTATAAACATGGAAATATCTACACCGCTATCTGTATGAACATGGAAATAGCTACACCGCTATCTGTATGAACATGGAAATATCTACACCACTATCTGTATGAACATGGAATTATCTACACCGCTATCTGTATGAACATGGATATATCTACAGAGCCATCTGGATGAACATGGAAATATCTACACCGCTATCGGTATGAACTTGGAAATATCTACACAGCCATCTGGATGAACATGAAAATATGTACACCGCTATATGTGTAAACATGCATACATCTTCGCCGCTATCTGTATAAACATGGAAATATCTACACCGCTACCTGTATAAACATGGAAATATCAGCACCGCTATCTGTATGAACATGGAAATATCTACACCGCTATCTCTATGACCATGGAAATATCCACACCGCTATCTGTATGAACATGGATATAGCTACACCGCTATCTGTATGAACATGGAAATATCTACACCACTATCTGTATGAACATGGAAATATCTACACCGCTATCTGTTTGAACAGGGAAATATATACACCGCTATCTGCATGAAAATGGAAATATCTACACAGCTATCTGAATATACATGGGAAGATCTACACAGCTATCTCTTTACACATGGAAATTACTACACCGCTATCTGTATGAACATGGAAATATCTACACCGCCATCTGTATGAACATGGAAATATCTGCACCGCCATCTGTATGAACATATAAATATCTACTCCGCCATCTGCATTAAGAAGGAGATATCTACACCGATATCTGTATAAACATGGAAATATCTACACTGCTATCTGTATAAACATGGAAATATCTACACCACTATCTGTATGAACATGGAAATATCTACACCGCTATCTGTATGAACATGGAAATATCTTCACCGCCATCTGTATGAACATGGATATATCTACACAGCCATCTGGATGAACATGGAAATATCTACACCGCTATCTGTATGAACATGGAAATAGCTACGCTGCTATCCGTATGAACATGGAAATATCTACACCGCTATCTGTATAAACATGTAAATATCTACACCGCTATCTGTATGAACATGGAAATATCGTCACCGCCATCTGTATGAACATGGAAATATCTACACAGCCATCTGGATGAACATGAAAATATCTACACCGCTATCTGTGTAAACATGCATACATCTTCACCGCTATCTGTATAAACATGGAAATATCTAGACCGCCACCTGTATAAACATGGAAATATCTACACCGCTATCTCTATGAACATGGAAATATCCACACCGCTATCTGTATGAACATGGAAATAGGTACACCGCTATCTGTATGAACATGGAAATATCTACACCACTATCTGTATGAACATGGAAATATCTACACCGCTATCTGTTTGAACAGGGAAGTATATACACCGCTATCTGCTTGAAAATGGAAATATCTACACAGCTATCTGCATATACATGGGAATATCTACACAGCCATCTCTTTACACATGGAAATAACTACACCGCTATCTGTATCAACGTGGAAATATCTACACCGCCATCTGTATGAACATGGAAATATCTGCACCGCCATCTGTATGAACATATAAATATCTACACCGCCATCTGTATTAAGATGGAGATATCTACACCGCTATCTGTATAAACTTGGAAATATCTACACCGCAATCTGTATAAACATGGAAATATCTACACCACTATCTGTATAAACATGGAAATACCTACACCGCTACCTGTATAAACATGGAAATATCAGCACCGCTATCTGTATGAACATGGAAATATCTACACCGCTGTCTCTATGATCATGGAAATATCTACGCCGCAATCTGTATGAACATGGATATATCTATACAGCCATCTGGATGAACATGGAAATATCTACACCGCTATCTGTATGAACATGGATATATCTACACAGCCATCTGGATGAACATGGAAATATCTACACTGCTATCTGTGTAGACATGCATACATCTTCACCGCTATCTGTATAAACATGGAAATATCTACACCACTATCTGTTTGAACATGGAAATATATACACCGCTATCTGCATGAAAATGGAAATATCTACACAGCTATCTCTTTACACATGGAAAAAACTACACCGCTATCTGTATGAGCATGGAAATATCTAAACCGCCATCTCTATTAAGATGGAGATATCTACACCGCTATCTGTATAAACATGGAAATATCTACACCGCTACCTGTATAAACATGGAAATATCAGCACCGCTATCTGTATGAACATGGAAATATCTACACCGCTATCTGTATGAACATGGAAATAACTACACCTCTATCTGTATGAACATGGATATATATACACCGCTATCTGTACGAACATGGAAATATCTACACCTCTACCTGTATGAACATGGAAATATCTCCACCGCCATCTGTATGAACATATAAACATCTACACCGCCGTCTGTATTAAGAAGGAGAAATCTACACCGCTATCTGTATAAACAAGGAAATATCTACACTGCTGTCTGTATAAACATGGAAATATCTACACCGCTATCTGTATGAACATGGAAATATCTACACCGCTACCTGTATAAACATGGAAATAACAGCACCGCTATCGGTATGAACATGGAAATATCTACACCGCCATCTGTATGAACATGGAAATATCTTCACCGCCATCTGCATGAACATGGATATATCTACACAGCCATCTGTATGAACATGGAAATATCTAACCCGCTATCTGTATGAACATGGAAATATCTACACCGCTATCTGTATGAACATGGAAATATCTTCAACGCCATCTGTATGAAAATGGATATGTCTACACAGCCATCTGGATGAACATGGAAATATCTACACCGCTATCTGTATGAACATAGAAATATCTACACCGCTATCTGTGTAAACATGCATACATCTTCACCGCTATCTGTATAAACATGGAAATATCTACACCGCTATCTGTATGAACATGGAAACATCTACACTGCTATCTATTTGAACATGGAAATATCTACACCGCTATCTGTATGAAAATGGAAATATCTACACAGATATCTGCATATACATGGAAATATCTACACAGCTATCTCTTTACACATGGAAATATCTACACCGCTATCTATATAAACATGGAAATATCTACACCGCCATCTGTATGAACATGGAAATATCTGCACCGCCACCAGTATGAACATATAAATATCTCCACCGCCATCTGTATAAAGAAGGAGATATCTATACCGCTATCTGTATAAACATGGAAATATCTACACCGATATCTGTATGAACATGGAAATATCTACACCGCTATCTGTATGAACATGGAAATATCTACACCGCTATGTGTATGAACATGGAAATATCTTCACCACCATCCGTATGAACATGGATATATCTACACAGCCATCTGGATGAACATGGAAATATCTACACCGCTATCTGTATGCACATGGAAATATCTACACCTCCATCTGTATGAACATGGAAATATCTGCACCGCCATCTCTATGAACATATAAACATCTACACCGCCGTCTGTATTAGAAGGAGAAATCTACACCGCCATCTGTATAAAGAAGGAGATATCTATACCGCTATCTGTATAAACATGGAAATATCTACACCGATATCTGTATGAACATGGAAATATCTACTCCGCTATCTGTATGAACATGGAAATATCTACACCGCTATGTGTATGAACATGGAAATATCTTCACCACCATCCGTATGAACATGGATATATCTACACAGCCATCTGGATGAACATGGAAATATCTACACCGCTATCTGTATGCACATGGAAATATCTACACCTCCATCTGTATGAACATGGAAATATCTGCACCGCCATCTCTATGAACATATAAACATCTACACCGCCGTCTGTATTAGAAGGAGAAATCTACACCGCTATCTGTATAAACAGGGAAATATCTACACTGCTGTCTGTATAAACATGGAAATATCTACACCGCTATCTGTATGAACATGGAAATATCTACACCGCTACCTGTATAAACATGGAAATATCTACACGGCTATCTGTATAAACATGGAAATATCAACACCGCTACCTGTATAAATATGGAAATATCAGCACAGCTATCTGTATGAACATGGAAATATCTACACCGCTATCTCCTTGAACATGGAAATATCTACACCGCTATCTGTATGAATATGGAAATAGCTACACCGCTATCTTTATGAACATGGAAATATCTACACCACTATCTGTATGAACATGGAAATATCTACACCGCTATCTGTATGAACATGCATATATCTACACAGCCATCTGGATGAACATGGAAATATCTACACCGCTATCTGTATGAACATGGAAATATCTACACCGATATCTGAATGAACATGGATATATCTACACAGCCATCTGGATGAACATGGAAATATCTACACTGCTATCTGTGTAGACATGCATACATCTTCACCGATATCTGTATAAACATGGAAATATCTACACCGCTATCTGTTTGAACATGGAAATATATACACCGCTATCTGCATGAAAATGGAAATATCTACACAGCTATCTGCATATACATGGAAATATCTACACAGCTATCTCTTTACACATGGAAAAAACTACACCGCTATCTGTATGAGCATGGAAATATCTACACCGCCATCTGTATTAACATGGGAATATCTGCACCGCCATCTGTATGAACATATAAATATCTACACCGCCATCTCTATTAAGATGGAGATATCTACACCTCTATCTGTATAAACATGGATATATCTACACCGCTACCTGTATAAACATGGAAATATCAGCACAGCTATCTGTATGAACATGGAAATATCTACACCGCTATCTGTATGAACATGGAAATATCTACACCTCTATCTGTATGAACATGGAAATATCTACACCACTATCTGTATGAACATGGAAATATCTACACCTCTATCTGTATGAACATGGAAATATCTGCACCACCATCTGTATGAACATATAAACATCTACGCCGGAGTCTGTATTAAGAAGGAGAAATCTACACCGCTCTCAGTATAAACAAGGAAATATCTACACTGCTGTCTGTATAAACATGGAAATATCTTCACCGCTATCTGTATGAACATGGAAATATCTACACCGCTACCTGTATAAACATGAAAATAACAGCATCGCTATCGGTATGAACATGGAAATATCTACACGGCTATGTGTAGGAATATGGAAATATCTACACCGCCATCTGTATGAACATGGAAATATCTTCACCGCCATCTGTATGAACATGGATATATCTACACAGCCATCTGTATGAACATGGAAACATCTAACCCGCTATCTGTATGAACATGGAAATATCTACACTGCTATCTGTATGAACATGGAAATATCTTCAACGCCATCTGTATGAAAATGGACATGTCTACACAGCCATCTGGATGAACATGGAAATATCTACACCGCTATCTGTATGAACATGGAAATATCTACATCGCTATCTGTGTAAACATGCATACATCTTCACCGCTATCTGTATAAACATGGAAATATCTACACCGCCATCTGTATGAACATGGAAATATCTACACTGCTATCTATTTGAACATGGAAATATCTACACCGCTATCTGCATGAAAATGGAAATATCTACACAGATATCTGCATATACATGGAAATATCTACACAGCTATCTCTTTGCACATGGAAATATCTACACCGCTATCTCTATAAACATGGAAATATCTACACCGCCATCTGTATGAACATGGAAATATCTGCACCGCCATCTGTATGAACATATAAATATCTCCACCGCCATCTGTATAAAGAAGGAGATATCTACACCGCTATCTGTATAAACATGGAAATATCTACACCACTATCTGTATGAACATGGAAATATCTAAACCGCTATCTGTATGAACATGGAAATATCTACACCGCTATGTGTTTGAAGATGGAAATATCTTCAAAGCCATCTGTATGAACATGGATATATCTACACAGCCATCTGGATGAACATGGAAATATCTACACCGCTATCTGTATGCACATGGAAATATCTACACCGCTATCTGTGTAAACATGCATACATCTTCACCGCTATCTGCATGAAAATGGAAATATCTACACAGCTATCTGCATATACATGGAAATATATACAAAGCTATCTCTTTACACATGGAAATAACTACACTGCTATCTCTATAATCATGGAAATATCTACATCGCCATCTGTATGAACATGGAAATATCTGCACCGCCATCTGTATGAACATATAAATTTCTACACCGCCATCTGTATTAAGATGGAGACATCTACACCGCTATCTGTATAAACTTGGAAAAACCTACACCGCTATCTGTATAAGCATGGAAATATCTACACGGCTACCTGTATAAACATGGAAATATCAGCACCGCTATCTTATGCCCATATAAATATCTACACCGCCATCTGTATTAAGATGGAGATATCTTCACCGCTATCTGTATAAACCTGGAAATATCTACGCCGCTATCTGTATAAACATGGACATATCTACACCGCTATCTGTACAAACATGGAAATAGCTACACCGCTACCTGTATAAACATGGAAATATCAGCACCGCTATCAGTATGAACACGGAAGTATCTACACCGCCATCTGTATGAACATGGAAATATCTGCACCGCCATCTGTTTAAAGATGGAGATATCTACACCGCTATCTGTATAAACATGGAAATATCTACACCGCTATGTGTATAAACATGGAAATATCTACACCGCTATCTGTATAAACATGGAAATATCTACACTGCTACCTGTATAAACATGGAAATATCAGCACCGCTATCTGCATGAACATAGAAATATCTACACCGCCATCTGTATGAACATGGAAAAATCTTCACCGCCATCTGTATGAACATGGATATATCTACACAGCCATATGTATGAACATGGAAATATCTTCACCGCCATCTGTATGAACATGGATATGTCTACACAGCCGTCTGGATGAACATGGAAATATCTACACCGCTATCTGTATGAACATGGAAATATCTACACCGCAATCTGTGTAAACATGCATACACCTTCACCGCTATTTGTATAAACATGGTAATATCCACACCACTATCTGTATGAACATGGAAATATCTACACCGCTATCTGTTTGAACATGGAAATATCTACACCGCTATTTGCATGAAAATGGAAATATCTACACAGCTATCTGCATTTACATGGAAATATCAACACAGCTATCTCTTTGCACATGGAAATAACTACACCGCTATCTCTATAAACATGGAAATTTCTACACCACCATCTGTATGAACATGGAAATATCTGCACCGCCATCTGTATGAACATATAAATATCTACAAGGCCATCTGTATTAAGAAGGAGATATCTACACCGCTATCTATATAAACATGGAAATATCTACGCCGCTATCTGTATGAACATGGAAATATCTACACCGCTACCTATATAAACACTGAAATATGTACACCGCTACCTGTATAAACATGGAAGTATCAGCACCGCTATCGGTATGAACATGGCAATATCTACACGGCTATCTGTATGAACATGGAAATATCTACACCGCTATCTGTATGAATATGGAAATATCTACACCACTATCTGTATAAACATGGAAATAGCTACACAGCCATCTGGATGAACATGGAAATATCTACACCGCTATCTGAATGAACATGTATATATCTGCACAGCCATCTGGATGAACATGGAAATATCTACACCGCTATCTGTATGAACATGGAAATACATACACCGCTATCTGTATGAACATGGAAATATCTACACCGCTATCTGTATGAACATGGAAATATCTACACCGCCATCTGTATGAACATGGAAATATCTTCACCGCCATCTGTATGAACATGGATATATCTACACGGCCATCTGGATGAACATGGAAATATCTGCACCGCTATCTGTATGAACATGGAAATATCTACACCGCTATCTGTATGAACATGCATATATCTACACAGCCATCTGGATGAACATGGAAATATCTACACCGCTATCTGTGTAAACATGCATACACCTTCACCGCTATCTGTATAAACATGGAAATATCTACACTGCTATCTTTATGAACATGGAAATATCTACACCGCTAACTGTTTGAACAGGGAAATATATACACAGCTATATGCATGAAAATGGAAATGTCTACACAGCTATCTGCATATACATGGAAATATCTACACAGCTATCTCTTTACACATGGAAATAACTACACCGCTATCTGTATGAACATGGAAATATCTACACCGCCATCTGTATGAACATGGAAATACCTGCACCGCTATCTGTATAAACATGGAAATATCTACACCGCTATGTGTATAAACATGGAAATATCTACACCGCTATCTGTATAAACATGGAAATATCTACACCGCTACCTGTATAAACATGGAAATATCAGCACCGCTATCAGTATGAACATGGAAGTATCTACAACGCCATCTGTATGAACATGGAAATATCTTCACCGCCATCTGTATGAACGTGGAAATATCTGCACCGCCATCAGTATGAACATATAAATATCTACACCGCCATCTGTATTAAGATGGAGATATCTACACCGCTATCTTTATAAACATGGAACTATCTACACCGCTATGTGTATAAACATGGAAATATCTACACCGCTATCTGTATAAACATGGAAATATCTACACTGCTACCTGTATAAACATGGAAATATCAGCCCCGCTTTCTGTATGAACATGGAAATATCTACACCGCCATCTGTATGAACATGGAAAAATCTTCACCGCCATCTGTATGAACATGGATATATCTACACAGCCTTCTGTATGAACATGGAAATATCTTCACCGCCATCTGTATGAACATGGATATGTCTACACAGCCGTCTGGATGAACATGGAAATATCTACACCGCTATCTGTATGAACATGAAAATATCTACACCGCTATCTGTGTAAACATGCATACATCTTCACCGCTATCTGTAAAAACATGGAAATATCCACACCGCTATCTGTATGAACATGGAAATATCTACACCGCTATCTGTTTGAACATGGAAATATCTACACCGCTATCTGCATGAAAATGGAAATATCTACAAAGCTATCTGCATATACATGGAAATATTTACACAGCTATCTCTTTGCACATGGAAATAACTACACCGCTATCTCTATAAACGTGGAAATATCTACACCACCATCTGTATTAACATGGAAATATCTGCACTGCCATCTGTGTGAACCTATAAATATCTACATCGCCATCTGTATTAAGTAGGAGATATCTACACCGCTATCTGTATAAACATGGAAATATCTACACCGCTATCTGTATGAACATGGAAATAGGTACACCGCTACCTGTATAAACACGGAAATATGTACACCGCTTCCTGTATAAACATGGAAGTATCAGCAGCGCTATCGGTATGAACATGGCAATATCTACACGGCTATCTGTATGAACATGGAAATATCTACACCGCTGTCTGTATGAACATGGAAATATCTACACCACTATCTGTATGAACATGGAAATAGCTACACAGCCATCTGGATGAACATGGAAATATCTACACCGTTATCTGTATGAACATGGATATATCTACACAGCCATCTGGATGAACATGGAAATATCTACACCGCTATCTGTATGAACATGGAAATACATACACTGCTATCTGTATGAACATGGAAATATCTACACCGCTATCTGCATGAACATGGAAACATCTACACTGCTATCCTTGTAAACATGCATACATCTTCACCGCTATCTGTATAATCATGGAAATATCTACACCGCTATCTGTATGAACATGGAAATAGCTACACCGCTATCTGTATGAACATGGAAATATCTACACCACTATCTGTATGAACATGGAAATATCTACACCGCTATCTGTATGAACATGGATATATCTGCACAGCCATCTGGATGATCATGGAAATATATACACCGCTATCTGTATGAACATGGAAATATCTACACCACTATCTGTATGAACATGGAAATATCTACACCGCTATCTGTTTGAACAGGGGAATATATACACCGCTATCTGCATGAAAATGGAAATATCTACACAGGTATCTGCATATTCATGGAAATATCTATACCGCTATCTCTTTACACATGGAAATAACTACACCGCTATCTGTATGTACATGGAAATATCTACACCGCCATCTGTATGAACATGGAAATATCTGCACCGCCATCTCTATGAATATATAAATATCTACACTGCCATCTGTATTAAGAAAGAGATATCTACACCGCTATCTGTATAAACATGGAAATATCTACTCTGCTATCTGTATAAACATGGAAATATCTACACCGCTATCTGTATAAACATGGAAATATCTACACCGCTACCTGTATAAACATGGAAATATCAGCACCGCTATCGGTATGAACACGGAAATATCTACACCGCTATCTGTATGAACATGGAAATATCTACACCGCTATCTGTAAGAACATGGAAATATCTTCACTGCCATCTGGATGAACATGAAAATATGTACAATGCTATATGTGTAAACATGCATACATCTTCACCGCTATCTGTATAAACATGGAAATATCTACACCGCTACCAGTATAAACATGGAAATATCAGCACCGCTATCTGTATGAACATGGAAATATCTACACAGCTATCTCTATGAACATGGAAATATCCACACCGCTATCTGTATGAACATGGAAATAGCTACACCGCTATCTGTATGAACATGGAAATATCTACACCACTATCTGTATGAACATGGAAATATCTACACCGCTATCTGTTTGAACAGGGAAATATATAAACCGCTATCTGCATGAAAATGGAAATAACTACACAGCTATCTGAATATACATGGGAAGATCTACACAGCTATCTCTTTACACATGGAAATAACTACACCGCTATCTGTATGAACATGGAAATATCTACACCGCCATCTGTATGAACATGGAAATATCTGCACCGCTATCTCTATGAACATGGAAATATCTACACCGCTATCTGTATGAACATGGAAATAGCTACACCGCTATCTGTATGAACATGGAAATATCTACACCACTATCTGTATGAACATGGAAATATCTACACCACTATCTGTATGAACATGGAAATATCTACACCTCTATCTGTATGAACATGGAAATATCTACACCGCTATCTGTTTGAACAGGGAAATATATACACCGCTATCTGCATGAAAATGGAAATATCTACACAGCTATCTGCATATAAATGGAAATATCTACACAGCTATCTCTTTACACTTGGAAATAACTACACTGCTATCTGTATGAACATGGAAATATCTACACCGCCATCTGTATGAACATGGAAGTATCTGCACCGCCATCTGTATGAACATATAAATATCTACACCGCCATCTGTATTAAGGAGATATCTACACCGCTATCTGTATAAACATGGAAATATCTACACTGCTATCTGTATAAACATGGAAATATCTACACCGCTATCTGTATAAACATGGAAATATCTACACCGCTACATGTATAAACATGGAAATATCAGCACCGCTATCGGTATGAACACGGAAATATCTACACCGCTATCTGTATGAACATGGAAATATCTACACCGCTATGTGTAGGAACAGGGAAATATCTACACCGCCATCTGTATGAACATGGCAATATCTTCACCGCTATCTGTATGAACATGGATATATCTACACAGCCATCTGTATGAACATGGAAATATCTAATCCGCTATCTGTATGAACATGGAAATATCTACACCGCTATCTGTATGAACATGGAAATATCTTCAACGCCATCTGTATGAAAATGGATATGTCTACACAGCCATCTGGATGAACATGGAAATATCTACACCGCTATCTGTATGAACATGGAAATATCTACACCGCTATCTGTGTAAACATGCATACATCTTCACCGCTATCTGTTTAAACATGGAAATATCTACACCGCTATATGTATGAACATGGCAATATCTACACTGCTATCTATTTGAACATGGAAATATCTACACCGCTATCTGCATGAAAATGGAAATATCTACACAGATATCTGCATATACATGGAAATATCTACACAGCTGTCTCTTTACACATGGAAATATCTACACCGCTTTCTCTATAAACATGGAAATATCTTCACCGCCATCTGTATGAACATGGAAATATCTGCACCGCCATCTGTATGAACATATAAATATCTCCACCGCCATCTGTATAAAGAAGGAGATATCTACACCGCTATCTGTATAAACATGGAAATATCTACACCGCTATCTTTATGAACATGGAAATATCTTCACCGCCATCTGTATGAAAATGTAAATATATACACCGCTATGTGTATCAACATGGAAATATCTTCAACGCCATCTGTATGAACATGGATATATCTACACAGCCATCTGGAAGAACATGGAAATATCTACACCGCAATCTGTATGTACATGGAAATATCTACACCGCTATCTGTGTAAAGATCCATACATCTTCACTGCTATCTGCATGAAAATGGAAATATCTACACAGCTATCTGCATATGTATGGAAATATCTACAAAGCTATCTATTTACACATGGAAATAACTACACTGCTATCTCTATAATCATGGAAATATCTACACCGCCATCTGTATGAACATGGAAATATCTGCACCGCCATCTGTATTAACATATAAATTTCTACACCACCATCTGTATTAAGATGGAGATATCTACACCGCTATCTGTATAAACTTGGAAAAATCTACACCGCTATCTGTATAAGCATGGAAATATCTACACGGCTACCTGTATAAACATGGAAATATCAGCACTGCTATCTGTATGCACATATAAATATCTACACCACCATCTGTATTAAGATGGAGATATCTTCACCGCTATCTGTATAAACCTGGAAATATCTATGCCGCTATCTATATAAACATGGACATATCTACACCGCTATCTGTATAAACATGGAAATATCTTCACCGCTACCTGTATAAACATGGAAATATCAGCACCGCTATCAGTATGAACATGGAAGTATCTACACCGCCATCTGTATGAACATGGAAATATCTTCACCGCCATCTGTATGAACATGGAAATATCTGCACCGCCATCTGTATGAACATATAAATATCTACACCGCCATCTGTATTAAGATGGAGATAACTACACCGCTATCTGTATAAACATGGAAATATCTACACCGCTATGTGTATAAACATGGAAATATCTACACCGCTATCTGTATAAACATGGAAATATCTACACTGCTACCTGTATAAACATGGAAATATCAGCCCCGCTATCTGCATGAACATGGAAATATCTACACCGCCATCTGTATGAACATGGAAAAATCTTCACCGCCATCTGTATGAACAGGGATATATCTACACAGCCATCTGTTTGAACATGGAAATATCTTCACCGCCATCTGTATGAACATGGATATGTCTACACAGCCGTCTGGATGAACATGGAAATATCTACACCGCTATCTGTATGAACATGGAAATATCTACACCGCAATCTGTGTAAACATGCATACATCTTCACCGCTATCTGTATAAACATGGAAATATCCACAACGCTATCTGTATGAAAATGGAAATATCTACACCGCTATCGGTTTGAACATGGAAATATCTACACCGCTATTTGCATGAAAATGGAAATATCTACAAAGCTATCTGCATTTACATGGAAATATCAACACAGCTATCTCTTTGCACATGGAAATAACTACACCGCTATCTCTATATACATGGAAATATCTACACCACCATCTGTATGAACATGGAAATATCTGCACCGCCATCTGTATGAACATATAAATATCTACACCGCCATCTGTATTAAGAAGGAGATATCTACACCGCTATCTGTATAAACATGGAAGTATCAGCACCGCTATAGGAATGAACATGGCAATATCTACACGGCTATCTGCATGAACATGGAAATATCTACACCGCTATCTGTATGAACATGGAAATATCTACACCACTATCTGTATGAACATGGAAATAGCTACACAGCCATCTGGATGAACAAGGAAATATCTACACCGCTATCTGAATGAACATGGATATATCTACACAGCCATCTGGATGAACATGGAAATATCTACACCGCTATCCGTATGAACATGGAAATACATACACCGCTATCTGTATGAACATGGAAATATCTACACCGCTATCTGTATGAACATGGAAATATCTACACCGCTATCTGTATGAACATGGAAATATCTTCACCGCCGTCTGTATGAACATGGATATATCTACACAGCCATCTGGATGAACATGGAAATATCTGCACCGCTATCTGTATGAACATGGAAATATCTACACCGCTATCTGTATGAACATGGATATATCTACACAGCCATCTGGATGAACATGGAAATATCTACACCGCTATCTGTGTAAACATGCATACATCTTCACAGCTATCTGTATAAACATGGAAATATCTACACTGATATCTTTATGAACATGGAAATATCTACACCGCTAACTGTTTGAACAGGGAAATATATACACCGCTATCTGCATGAAAATGGAAATGTCTGCACAGCTATCTGCATATACATGGAAATATCTACACAGCTATCTCTTTACACATGGAAATAACTACACCGCTATCTGTATGAACATGGAAATATCTACACCGCCATCTGTATGAACATGGAAATATATGCACCGCCATCTGAATGAACATATAAATATCTACACCGCCATCTGTATTAATATGGAGATATCTACACCGCTATCTGTATGAACATGGAAATATCTACACAGCCATCAGGATGAACATGGAAATATCTACACCGCTATCTGTATGAACATGGAAATACATACACCGCTATCTGAATGAACATGGAAATATCTACACCGCTATCTGTATGAACATGGAAATATCTACACCGCTATCTGTATGAACATGGGAATATCTACACCGCTAACTGTTTGAACAGGGAAATATATACACCGCTATCTGCATGAAAATGGAAATATCTACACAACTATCTGCATATAAATGGAAATATCTACACAGCTATCTCTTTGCACGTGGAAATAACTACACCGCTATCTGTATATACATGGAAATACCTACACCGCCATCTGTATGAACATGGAAATATCTACACCGCCATCTGTATTAAGAAGGAGATATCTACACCGCTATCTCTATAAACATGGAAATATCTACACCGCTATCTGTATGAACATGGAAATATCTACACCGCTATCTGTATAAACACGGAAATATGTACACCGCTACCTGTATAAACATGGAAGTATCAGCACCGCTATCAGTATGAACATGGCAATATCTACACGGCTATCTGTATGAACATGGAAATATCTTCACCGCTATCTGTATTAATATGGAAATATCTACACCGCTATCTTTATGAACATGGAAATATCTACACCGCTAACTGTTGGAACAGGGAAATATATACACCGCTATCTGCATGAAAACGGAAATATCTACACAGCTATCTGCTTATACTTGGAAATATCTACACAGCTGTCTCTTTACACATGGAAATAACTACACCGCTATCTGTATGAACATGGAAATATCTACACCTCCATCTGTATGAACATGGAAATATCTGCACCGCCAACTGTATGAACATTTAAATATCTACACCGCCATCTGCATTAAAATGGAGATATCTACACCACTATCTGCATAAACATGGAAATATCTACACCGCTATCTGTATAAACATGGAAATATCTACACCGCTATATGTATAAACATGGAAATATCTACACTGCTATCTGTATAAACATGGAAATATCTACACCGCTACCTGTGTAAACATGGAAATGTCAGCACCGTTATCAGTATGAACATGGAAGTTTCTACACCGCCATCTGTATGAACATGGAAATATCTTCACCGCCATCCGTATGAACATGGAAATATCTGCTCCGCCATCTGTATGAACATATAAATATCTACACCGCCATCTGTATTAAGATGGAGATATCTACACCGCTATCTGTATCAACATGGAAATATCTACACCGCTATGTGTATAAACATGGAAATATCTACAGCGCTACCTGTATAAACATGGAAGTATCAGCACCGCTATCGGTATGAACATGGCAATATCTACACGGATATCTGTATGAACATGGAAATATCTACACCGCTATCTGTATGAACATGGAAATGTCTTCACCGCCATCTGTATGAACATGGATATATCTACACAGCCATCTGGATGAACATGGAAATATCTACACCGCTATCTGTATAAACATGGAAATATCTACACTGCTACCTGTATAAACATGGAAATATCAGCACCGCTATCTGTATGAACATGGAAATATCTACAGGGCCGTCTGTGTGAACATGGAAATATCGTCACCGCCATCTGTATGAACATGGATATATCTACACAGCCATCTGTATGAACATGGAAATATCTTCACCGCCATCTGTATGAACATGGATATGTCTACACAGCCGTCTGTATGAACATGGAAATATCTACACCGCTATCTGTTTGAACATGGAAATATCTACACAGATATCTGCATGAAAATGGAAATATCTACACAACTATCTGCATATAAATGGAAATATCTACACAGCTATCTGTTTGCACATGGAAATAACTACACCGCTATCTCTATAAACATGGAAATATCTACACCGCCATCTGTATGAACATGGAAATATCTACACCACCATCTGTATTAAGAAGGAGATATCTACACTACTATCTGTATAAACATGGAAATATCTACACCGATATCTGTATGAACATGGAAATATCTACACCGCTATCTGTATAAACACGGAAATATGTACACCGCTACCTGTATAAACATGGAAGTATCAGCACCGCTATCGGTATGAACATGGCAATATCTACACGGCTATCTGTATGAACATGGAAATATCTACACCGCTATCTGTATGAACATGGAAATATCTTCACAGCCATCAGTATGAACATGGATATATCTACACAGCCATCTGGATGAACATGGAAATATCTACACCGCTATCTGTATGAACATGGAAATATCTACACCGCTATCTGTATGAACATGGAAATATCTTCAACGCCATCTGCATGAAAATGGATATGTCTACACAGCCGTCTGGATGAACATGGAGATATCTACACCGCTATCTGTATGAACCTGGAAATATCTACACCGCAATCTGTGTAAACATGCATACATCTTCACCGCTATCTGTATAAACATGGAAATATCCACAACGCTATCTGTATGAACATGGAAATATCTACACCGCTATCTGTTTGAACATGGAAATATCTACACCGCTATTTGCATGAAAATGGAAATATCTACACAGCTATCTGCATTTACATGGAAATATCAACACAGCTATCTCTTTGCACATGGAAATAACTACACCGCTATCTCTATAAACATGGAAATATCTACACCACCATCTGTATGAACAAGGAAATATCTGCACCGCCATCTGTAGGAACATATAAATATCTACACCGCCATTTGTAATAAGAAGGAGATATCTACACCGCTATCTGTATAAACATGGAAATATCTACACCGCTATCTGTATGAACTTGGAAATATCTACACCGCTACCTATATAAACATGGAAGTATCAGCACCGCTATCGGAATGAACATGGCAATATCTACACGGCTATCTGTATGAACATGGAAATATCTACACCGCTATCTGTATGAACATGGAAATATCTACACCACTATCTGTATGAACATGGAAATAGCTACACTGCCATCTGGATGAACATGGAAATATCTGCACCGCTATCTGTATGAACATGGAAATATCTACACCGCTATCTGTATGAACATGGACATATCTACACAGCCATCTGGATGAACATGGAAATATCTACACCGCTATCTGTGTAAACATGCATAAATCTTTACCGCTATCTGTATAAACATGGAAATATCTACACTGTTATCTTTATGAACATGGAAATATCTACACCGCTAACTGAACAGGGAAATATATACACCGCTATCTGCATGAAAATGGAAATGTCTACACAGCTATCTGCATATACATGGAAATATCTACACAGCTATCTCTTTACACATGGAAATAACTACACCGCTATCTGTATGAACATGGAAATATCTACACGGCCATCTGTATGAACATGGAAATATCTGCACCGCCATCTGAATGAACATATAAATATCTACACCGCCATCTGTATTAAGATGGAGATATCTACAACGCTATCTGTATAAACATGGAAATATCTACACCGCTATGTGTATAAACATGGAAATATCTACACCGCTATCTGTATAAATATGGAAATATCTACACCGCTACCTGCATAAACATGGAAATATCAGCACCGCTATCAGTATGAACATGGAAGTATCTACACCGCCATCTGTATGAACATGGAAATATCTTCACCGCCATCTGTATGAACATGGAAATATCTGCACCGCCATCTGTATGAACATATAAATATCTACACCGCCATCTGTATTAAGATGGAGATATCTACACGCTATCTGTATAAACATGGAAATATCTACACCGCTATGTGTATAAACATGGAAATATCTACACCGCTATCTGTATAAACATGGAAATATCTACACTGCTACCTGTATAAACATGGAAATATCAGCCCCACTATCTGTATGAACATGGAAATATCTACACGGCTATCTGTATGAACATGGAAAAATCTTCACCGCCATCTGTATGAACATGGATATATCTACACAGCCATCTGTATGAACATGGAAATATCTTCACCGCCATCTGTATGAACATGGATATGTCTACTCAGCCGTCTGGATGAACATGGAAATATCTACACCGCTATCTGCATGAACATGAAAATATCTTCACCGCTATCTGTGTAAACATGCATACATCTTCACCGCTATCTGTAAAAACATGGAAATATCCACACCGCTATCTGTATGAACATGGAAATATCTACACCGCTATCTGTTTGAAAATGGAAATATCTACAAAGCTATCTGCATATTCATGGAAATATTTACACAGCTATCTCTTTGCACATGGAAATAACTACACCGCTATCTCTATAAACATGGAAATATCTACACCACCATCTGTATGAACATGGAAATATCTGCACTGCCATCTGTATGAACATATAAATATCTACACCGCCATCTGTATTAAGAAGTAGATATCTACACCGCTATCTGTATAAACATGGAAATATCTACACCGCTATCTGTATGAACATGGAAATATCTACACCGCTACCTGTATGAACACGGAAATATGTACACCGCTACCTGTATAAACATGGAAGTATCAGCAGCGCTATCGGTATGAAAATGGAAATATCTACACAACTATCTGCATATAAATGGAAATATCTACACAGCTATCTCTTTGCACATGGAAATAACTACACCGCTATCTCTATAAACATGGAAATATCTACACCGCCATCTGTATGAACATGGAAATATCTACACCGCCATCTGTATTAAGAAGGAGATATCTACACCACTATCTGTATAAACATGGAAATATCTACACCGCTATCTGTATGAACATGGAAATATCTACACCGCTATCTGTATAAACACGGAAATATGTACACCGCTACCTGTATAAACATGGAAGTATCAGCACCGCTATCGGTATGAACATGGCAATATCTACACGGCTATCTGTATGAACATGGAAATATCTACACCGCTATCTGTATAAACATAGAAATATCTACACCGCTATCTTTATGAACATGGAAATATCTACACCGCTAACTGTTGGAACAGGGAAATATATACACCGCTATCTGCATGAAAACGGAAATATCTACACAGCTATCTGCTTATACATGGAAATATCTACACAGCTATCTCTTTACACATGGAAATAACTACACCGCTATCTGTATGAACATGGAAATATCTGCACCGCCATCTGTATGAACATGGAAATATCTGCACCGCCATCTGTATGAACATGGAAATATCTGCACCGCCATCTGTATGAATATTTAAATATCTACACCGCCATCTGTATTAAGATGGAGATATCTACACCACTATCTGCATAAACATGGAAATATCTACACCGCTATCTGTATAAACATGGAAATATCTACACCGCTATGTGTATAAACATGGAAATATCTACACTGCTATCTGTATAAACATGGAAATATCTACACCGCTACCAGTATAAACATGGAAATGTCAGCACCGCTATCAGTATGAACATGGAAGTTTCTACACCGCCATCTGTATGAACATGGAAATATCTTCACCGCCATCCGTATGAACATGGAAATATCTGCACCGCCATCTGTATGAAAATATAAATATCTACACCGCCATCTGTATTAAGATGGAGATATCAAACCGCTATCTGTATAAACATGGAAATAGCTACACCGCTACCTGTATAAACATGGAAGTATCAGCACCGCTATCGGTATGAACATGGCAATATCTACACGGTTATCTGTATGAACATGGAAATATCTACACCGCTATCTGTATGAACATGGAAATGTCTTCACCGCCATCTGTATGAACATGGATATATTTACACAGCCATCTGGATGAACATGGTAATATCTACACCGCTATCTGTATAAACATTGAAATATCTACACCGCCACCTGTATAAACATGGAAATATCAGCACCGCTATCAGTATGAACATGGAAATATCTACACCGCCGTCTGTATGAACCTGGAAATATCGTCACCGCCATCTCTATGAACATGGATATATCTACACAGCCATCTGTATGAACATGGAAATATCTTCACCGCCATCTGTATGAACATGGATATATCTACACAGCCATCTGGATGAACATGGAAATATCTACACCGCTATCTGTATGAACATGGAAATATCTACACGGCCATCTGGATGAACATGAAAATATCTACACCGCTATCTGTGTAAACATGCATACATCTTCACTGCTCTCTGTATAAACATGGAAATATCTACACCGCTATCTGTATAAACATGGAAATATCTACACCGCTACCTGTATAAACATGGAAATATCAGCAACGATATCTGTATGAACATGTAAATATCTACACCGCTATCTCTATGAACATGGAAATATCTACACTGCTATCTGTATGAACATGGAAATATCTACACCGCTATCTGTATAAACATCGAAATATGTACACCGCTACCTGTATAAACATGGAAGTATCAGCACCGCTATCGGTATAAACATGGCAATATCTACACGGCTATCTGTATGAACATGGAAATATCTGCACCACTATCTGTATGAACATGGAAATATCTTCACCGCCATCTGTATGAACATGGATATATCTACACAGCCTTCTGGATGAACATGGAAATATCTACACCGCTATCTGTATGAACATGGAAATATCTACACCGCTATCTGTATGAACATGGAAATATCTACACCGCTATCTGAATGAACATGGAAATATCTACACCGCTATCTGTATGAACATGGAAATATCTTCTCCGCCATCTGTAAGAACATAGATATATCTACACAGCCATCTGTATGAACATGGAAATATCTACACCGCTATCTGTATGAACATAGAAATATCTACACAGCTATCTGTGTAAACATGTATACATCTTCACCGCTATCTGCATGAAAATGGAAATATCTACACAGCTATCTGCATATACATGGAAATATCTACAAAGCTATCACTTTACACATGGAAATAACTTCACTGCTATCTCTATAAACATGGAAATATCTACACCGCCATCTGTATGAACATGGAAATATCTGCACCGACATCTGTATGAACATATCAATATCTAAACCGCCATCTGTATTAAGATGGAGATATCTACACCGCTATCTGTATAAACTTGGAAATAACTACACTGCTATCTGTATAAACATGGAAATATCTATGCCGCTTTCTGTATAAACAAGGGAATATCTACACTGCTACCTGTATAAACATGGAAATATCAGCCCCGCTATCTGTATGAACATGGAAATATCTACACTGCCATTTCTATGAACATGGAAATATCTTCACCGCCATCTGTAGGAACATGGATATATCTACACAGCCATCTGTATGAACATGGAAATATCTACACCGCTATCTGTATGAACATGGAAATATCTACACCGCTATCTGTATGAACATGGAAATATCTTCACCGCCATCTGTATGAACATGGATATGTCTACACAGCCATCTGTATGAACATTTAAATATCTACACCGCCATCTGTATTAAGATGGAGATATCTACACAACTATCTGCATAAACATGGAAATATCTACAACGCTATGTGTACAAACATGGAAATATCTACACCGCTATGTGTATAAACATGGAAATATCTACACCGCTATCTGTATAAACATGGAAATATCTACACCGCTACCTGTATAAACATGGAAATATCAGCACCTCTATCAGTATGAACATGGAAGTTTCTACACCGCCATCTGTATGAACATGGAAATATCTTCACCGCCATACGTATGAACATGGAAATATCTGCACCGCCAACTGTATGAACATATAAATATCTACACCGCCATCTGTATTAAGATGGAGATATCTACACCGCTATCTGTATAAACATGGAAATATCTACACCGCTATCTGTATAAACATGGAAATATCTACACCGCTATCTGTATAAACATGGAAATATCTTCACCGCTACCTGTATAAACATGGAAATATCAGCACCGCTTTCTGTATGAACATGGAAATATCTACACCACCGTCTGTATGAACATGGAAATATCGTCACCGCCATCTGTATGAACATGGATATATCTACACAGCCATCTGTATGAACATGGAAATACCTTCACCACCATCTGTATGAACATGGATATGTCTACACAGCCGTCTGGATGAACATGGAAATATCTACACCGCTATCTGTGTAAACATGCATACATCTTCACCGCTATCTGTATAAACATGGAAATATCTACACCGCTATCTGTATGAACATGGAAATATTTACACCGCTATCTGTATGAACATGGAAATATCTACACCACTATCTGTGCAAACATGCATACATCTTCACCGCTATCTGTATAAACATGGAAATATCTACACCGCTATCTGTATGAACATGGAAATATCTACACCGCTAACTGTTTGAACATGGAAATATCTACACCGCTATCTGCATGAAAATGGAAATATTTACACAGCTATCTGCATATACACGGAAATATCTGAAAAGCTATTTCTTTACACATGGAAATAACTACACCGCTATCTCTATAAACATGGAAATATCTACACCACCATCTGTGTGAACATGGAAATATCTGCACCGCCATCTGAATGAACATATAAATATCTACACCGCAATCTGTATTAAGATGGGGATATCTACACCGCTATCTGTATAAACATGGAAATATCTACACCGCTATCTGTATAAACATGGAAATATCTACACCGCTTTCTGTATAAACATGGAAATATCTACACCGCTACCTGTATAAACATGGAAATATCAGCACCGCTATCTATATGAACATGGAAATATCTACACCGCTATCTGTATGAACATGGAAATATCTACACCGCTATCTGCATGAAAATGGAAATATCTACACAGCTATCTGCATATACATGGAAATATCTACAAAGCTATCTCTTTACACATGGAAATAACTACACCGCTATCTCTGTAAACGTGGAAATATATACACCACTATCTGTATAAACATGGAAATATCTACACCGCTATCTCTATGAACATGGAAATATCTACACCACTATCTGTATGAACATGGAAATATCTTCACCTCCATCTGTATGAACATGGATATATCTACACAGCCATCAGGATGAACACGGAAATATCTACACCGCTATCTGTATGAGCATGGAAATATCTACACCGCTATCTGTGTAAACATGTATACATCTTCACCACTATCTGTTTAAACATGGAAATATCTACACAGCTATCTGTATGAACATGGAAATATCTACACGGCTATCTGTTTGAACATGGAAATATCTACACCGCTATCTGCATGAAAATGGAAATATCTACAAAGCTATCTGCATATACATGGAAATATCTATACAGCTATCTCTTTACACATGGAAATAACTACACCGCTATCTCTATAAACATGGAAATATCTACACCGCCATCTGTATGAACATGGAAATATCTGCACCGCCATCTGTATGATCATATAAATATCTACACCGCCATCTGTATTAAGATGGAGATATCTAATCCGCTATCTGTATAAACATGGGAATATCTACACCGATATGTGTATAAACATGGAAATATCTACACGGCTATATGTATGAACATGGAAATATCTTCACCGCCATCTGTATGAACATGGATTTATCTACACACCCATCTGGATGAACATGGAAATATCTACACCGCTATCTGTATGAACATGGAAATATCTGCACCGCTATCTGTAAGAACATGGAAATATCTACACCGCTACCTGTATTAACATGGAAATATCAGCACCGCTATCTGTATGAACATGGAAATATCTACACAGCCTTCTGGATGAACATGGTAATATTTACACCGCTATCTGTATGAACATGGAAATATCTACACCGCTATCTGTATGAACATGGAAATATCTACACCACTATCTGTATGAACATGGAAATATTTACACCGCTATCTGTATGAACATGGAAATATCTACACAACTATCTGTGCAAACATGCATACATCTTAACCGCTATCTGTATAAACATGGAAATATCTACACCGCTATCTGTATGAACATGGATATATCTACACTGCTAACTGTTTGAACATGGAAATATCTACACCGCTATCTGCATGAAAATGGAAATATTTACACAGCTATCTGCATATACACGGAAATATCTACAAAGCTACTTCTTTACACATGGAAATAACTACACTGCTATCTCTATAAACATGGAAATATCTACACCACCATCTGTATGAACATGGAAATATCTGCACCGCCATCTGTATGAACATATAAATATCTACACCGCCATCTGTATTAAGATGGAGATATCTACACCGCTATCTGTATAAACATGGAAATATCTATACCGCTATCTGTATAAACATGGAAATATCTACATCGCTATCTGTATAAACATGGAAATATCTACACCGCTACCTGTATAAACATGGAAATATCAGCACCGCTATCTGTATGAACATGGAAATAACTACACCGCTATCTGTATGAACATGGAAATATCTACACCGCTATCTGCATGAAAATGGAAATATCTACACAGCTATCTGCATATACATGGAAATATCTACAAAGCTATCTCTTTACACATGGAAATAACTACACCGCTATCTCTGTAAACATGGAAATATATACACCACTATCTGTATAAACATGGAAATATCTACACCGATATCTGTATGAACATGGAAATATCTACACCGCTATCTGTATAAACATGGAATTATCTACACCGCTACCTGTATAAACATGGAAATATCAGCACCGCTATCTGTATGAAAATGGTAATATCTACACCGCTATCTCTATGAACATGGAAATATCTACACCGCTATCTGTATGAACATGGAAATAGCTACACCGCTATCTGTATGAACATGGAAATATCTACACCACTATCTGTATTAACATGGAAATATCTACACCGCTGTCTGTATAAACATGGAAATATCTACACCGCTACCTGTATGAACATGGAAATATCTTCACCGCCATCTGTATGAACATGGATATATCTACACAGCCATCTGGATGAACACGGAAGTATCTACACCGCTATCTGTATGAGCATGGATATATCTACACCGCTATCTGTGTAAACATGTATACATCTTCACCACTATCTGTTTAAACATGGAAATATCTACACAGCTATCTGTATGAACATGGAAATATCTACACCGCTATCTGCATGAAAATGGAAATATCTACAAAGCTATCTGCATATACATGGAAATATCTATACAGCTATCTCTTTACACATGGAAATAACTACACCGCTATCTCTATAAACATGGAAATATCTACACCGCCATCTGTATGAACATGGAAATATCTGCACCGCCATCTGTATGATCATATAAATATCTACACCGCCATCTGTATTAAGATGGAGATATCTACTCCGCTATCTATATAAACATGGAAATACCTACACCAATATCTTTATAAACATGGAAATATCTACACTGCTATCTATTTGAACATGGAAATATCTACACCGCTATCTGCATGAAAATGGAAATATCTACACAGATATCTGCATATACATGGAAATATCTACACAGCTATCTCTTTGCACATGGAAATATCTACACCGCTATCTCTATAAACATGGAAATATCTACACCGCTATCGGTATGAACATGGAAATATCTTCACCGCCATCTGTATGAACATGGATATATCTACACAGCCATCTGGATGAACATGGAAATATCTACACCGCTATCTGTATGCACATGGAAATATCTACACAGCTATCTGTGTAAACATGCATACATCTTCACCGCTATCTGCATGAAAATGGAAATATCTACACAGCTATCTGCATATACATGGAAATATCTACAAAGCTATCTCTTTACACATGGAAATAACTACACTGCTATCTCTATAATCATGGAAATACCTACACCGCCATCTGTATGAACATGGAAATATCTGCACCGCCATCTGTATGAACATATAAATTTCTACACCGCCATCTGTATTAAGATGGAGACATCTACACCGCTATCTGTATAAACTTGGAAAAACCTACACCGCTATCTGTATAAGCATGGAAATATCTACACGGCTACCTGTATAAACATGGAAATATCAGCACCGCTATCTGTATGCACATATAAATATCTACAACGCCATCTGTATTAAGATGGAGATATCTTCACCGCTATCTGAATAAACCTGGAAATATCTACGCCGCTATCAGTATAAACATGGACATATCTACACCGCTATCTGTACAAACATGGAAACATCAACACCGCTACCTGTATAAACATGGAAATATCAGCACCGCTATCAGTATGAACATGGAAGTATCTACACCGCCATCTGTATGAACATGGAAATATATGCACCGCCATCTGTATGAACATATAAATATCTACACCGCCATCTGTTTTAAGATGGAGTTATCTACACCGCTATCTGTATAAACATGGAAATATCTACACCGCTATGTGTATAAACATGGAAATATCTACACCGCTATCTGTATAAACATGGAAATATCTACACTGCTACCTGTATAAACATGGAAATATCAGCACCGCTATCTGCATGAACATAGAAATATCTACACCGCCATCTGTATGAACATGGAAAAATCTTCACAGCCATCTGTATGAACATGGATATATCTACACAGCCATCTGTATGAACATGGAAATATATTCACCGCCATCTGTATGAACATGGATATGTCTACACAGCCGTCTGGATGAACATGGAAATATCTACACCGCTATCTGTATGAAAATGGAAATATCTACACCGCAATCTGTGTAAACATGCATACATCTTCACCGCTATTTGTATAAACATGGTAATATCCACACCGCTATCTGTATGAACATGGAAATATCTACACCGCTATCTGTTTGAACATGGAAATATCTACACCGCTATTTGCATGAAAATGGAAATATCTACAAAGATATCTGCATTTACATGGAAATATCAACACAGCTATCTCTTTGCACATGGAAATAACTGCACCGCTATCTCTATAAACATGGAAATATCTACACCACCATCTGTATGAACATGGAAATATCTGCACCGCCATCTGTATGAACATATAAATATCTACACCGCCATCTGTATTAAGAAGGAGATATCTACACCGCTATCTGTATAAACATGGAAATATCTACACAGCTATCAGTATGAACATGGAAATATCTACACCGCTACCTATATAAACACGGAAATATGTACACCGCTACCTGTATAAACATGGAAGTATCAGCACCGCTATAGGAATGAACATGGCAATATCTACACGGCTATCTGTATGAACATGGAAATATCTACAGCGCTATCTGTATGAACATGGAAATATCTACACCACTATCTGTATGAACATGGAAATAGCTACACAGCCATCTGGATGAACAAGGAAATATCTACACCGCTATCTGAAAGAACATGGATATATCTACACAGCCATCTGGATGAACATGGAAATATCTACACCGCTATCTGTATGAACATGGAAATACATACACCGCTATCTGTATGAACATGGAAATATCTACACCGCTATCTGTATGAACATGGAAATATCTACACCGCTATCTGTATTAACATGGAAATACCTTCACCGCCGTCTGTATGAACATGGATATATCTACACAGCCATCTGGATGAACATGGAAATATCTGCACCGCTATCTGTATGAACATGGAAATATCTACACCGCTATCTGTATGAACATGGATATATCTACACAGCCATCTGGATGAACATGGAAATATCTACACCGCTATCTGTGTAAACATGCATAAATCTTCACAGCTATCTGTATAAACATGGAAATATCTACACTGCTATCTTTATGAACATGGAAATATCTACACCGCTAACTGTTTGAACAGGGAAATATATACACCGCTATCTGCATGAAAATGGAAATGTCTGCACAGCTATCTGCATATACATGGAAATATCTTCACAGCTATCTCTTTACACATGGAAATAACTACACCGCTATCTGTATGAACATGGAAATATCTACTCCGCCATCTGTATGAACATGGAAATATATGCACCGCAATCTGAATGAACATATAAATATCTACACCGCCATCTGTATTAATATGGAGATATCTACACCGCTATCTGTATGAACATGGAAATATCTACACAGCCATCAGGATGAACATGGAAATATCTACACCGCTATCTGTATGAACATGGAAATACATACACCGCTATCTGTATGAACATGGAAATATCTACACCACTATATGTATGAACATGGAAATATCTACACCGCTATCTGTATGAACATGGAAATATCTACACCGCTAACTGTTTGAACAGGGAAATATATACACCGCTATCTGCATGAAAATGGAAATATCTACACCGCTATCTGTATGAAAATGGAAATACATACACTGCTATCTGTATGAACATGGAAATATCTACACCGCTATGTGTATAAACATGGAAATATCTACACCACTATCTGTATAAACATTGAAATATCTACACCGCTACATGTATAAACATGGAAATATCAGCCCCGCTATCTGTATGAACATGGAAATATCTACACCGCCATTTGTATGAACATGGAAATATCTTCACCGCCACACGTATGAACATGGAAATATCTGCACCGCCATCTGTATGAACATATAAATATCTACACCGCCATCTGTATGAAGATGGAGATATCTACACCGCTATCTGTATAAACATGGAAATATCTACACCGCTATCTGTATGAACATGGAAATATCTACACCGCTATCTGCATGAAAATGGAAATATCTACACAACTATCTGCATATAAATGGAAATATCTACACAGCTATCTCTTTGCACGTGGAAATAACTACACCGCTATCTCTATAAACATGGAAATATCTACACCGCTATCTGTATGAACATGGAAATATCTACACCGCCATCTGTATTAAGAAGGAGATATCTACACCGCTATCTCTATAAACATGGAAATATCTACACCGCTATCTGTATGAACATGGAAATATCTACACCGCTATATTTATAAACACGGAAATATGTACACCGCTACCTGTATAAACATGGAAGTATCAGCACCGCTATCGGTATGAACATGGCAATATCTACACGGCTATCTGTATGAACATGGAAATATCTACACCGCTATCTGCATAAACATGGAAATATCTACACCGCTATCTTTATGAACATGGAAATATCTACACCGCTAACTGTTGGAACAGGGAAATATATACACCGCTATCTGCATGAAAACGGAAATATCTACACAGCTATCTGCTTATACATGGAAATATCTACACAGCTGTCTCTTTACACATGGAAATAACTACACCGCTATCTGTATGAACATGGAAATATCTACACCGCCATCTGTATGAACATGGAAATATCTGCACCGCCAACTGTATGAACATTTAAATATCTACACCGCCATCTGCATTAAAATGGAGATATCTACACCACTATCTGAATAAACATGGAAATATCTACACCGCTATCTGTATAAACATGGAAATATCTACACCGCTATATGTATAAACATGGAAATATCTACACTGCTATCTGTATAAACATGGAAATATCTACACCGCTACCTGTGTAAACATGGAAATGTCAGCACCGTTATCAGTATGAACATGGAAGTTTCTACACCGCCATCTGTATGAACATGGAAATATCTTCACCGCCATCCGTATGAACATGGAAATATCTGCTCCGCCATCTGTATGAACATATAAATATCTACACCGCCATCTGTATTAAGATGGAGATATCTACACCGCTATCTGTATAAACATGGAAATATCTACACCGCTATGTGTATAAACATGGAAATATCTACACCGCTACCTGTATAAACATGGAAGTATCAGCACCGCTATCGGTATGAACATGGCAATATCTACACGGTTATCTGTATGAACATGGAAATATCTACACCGCTATCTGTATGAACATGGAAATGTCTTCACCGCCATCTGTATGAACATGGATATATCTACACAGCCATCTGGATGAACATGGAAATATCTACACCGCTATCTGTATAAACATGGAAATATCTACACCGCTACCTGTATAAACATGGAAATATCAGCACCGCTATCTGTATGAACATGGAAATATCTACAGGGCCGTCTGTATGAACATGGAAATATCGTCACCGCCATCTGTATGAACATGGATATATCTACACAGCCATCTGTAAGAACATGGAAATATCTTCACCGCCATCTGTATGAACATGGATATGTCTACACAGCCGTCTGTATGAACATGGAAATATCTACACCGCTATCTGTGTAAACATGCATATATCTTCACCGCTATCTGTATAAACATGGAAATATCTACACCGCTATCTGTATGGACATGGAAATATCTACACCGCTATCTGTTTGAACATGGAAATATCTACACCGATATCTGCATGAAAATGGAAATATCTACACAACTATCTGCATATAAATGGAAATATCTACACAGCTATCTCTTTGCTCTTGGAAATAACTATACCGCTATCTCTATAAACATGGAAATATCTACACCGCCATCTGTATGAACATGGAAATATCTACACCACCATCTGTATTAAGAAGGAGATATCTACACCGCTATCTGTATAAACATGGAAATATCTACACCGATATCTGTATGAACATGGAAATATCTACACTGCTATCTGTATAAACACGGAAATATGTACACCGCTACCTGTATAAACATGGAAGTATCAGCACCGCTATCGGTATGAACATGGCAATATCTACACGGCTATCTGTATGAACATGGAAATATCTACACCGCTATCTGTATGAACATGGAAATATCTTCACAGCCATCTGTAAGAACATGGATATATCTACACAGCCATCTGGATGAACATGGAAATATCTACACCGCTATCTGTATGAACATGGAAATATCTACACCGCTATCTGTATGAACATGTAAATATCTTCAACGCCATCTGTATGAAAATGGATATGTCTACACAGCCGTCTGGATGAACATGGAGATATCTACACCGCTATCTGTATGAACCTGGAAATATCTACACCGCAATCTGTGTAAACATGCATACATCTTCACCGCTATCTGTATAAACATGGAAATATCCACAACGCTATCGGTATGAACATGGAAATATCTACACCGCTATCTGTTTGAACATGGAAATATCTACACAGCTATTTGCATGAAAATGGAAATATCTACACAGCTATCTGCATTTACATGGAAATATCAACACAGCTATCTCTTTGCACATGGAAATAACTAAACCGCTATCTCCATAAACATGGAAATATCTACACCACCATCTGTATGAACAAGGAAATATCTGCACCGCCATATGTATGAACATATAAATATCTACACCGCCATCTGTATTAAGAAGGAGATATCTACACCGCTATCTGTATAAACATGGAAATATCTACACCGCTATCTGTATGAACTTGGAAATATCTACACCGCTACCTATATAAACATGGAAGTATCAGCACCGCTATCAGAATGAACATGGCAATATCTACACGGCTATCTGTATGAACATGGAAATATCTACACCGCTATCTGTATGAACATGGAAATATCTACACCAATATCTGTATGAACATGGAAATAGCTACACATCCATCTGGATGAACATGGAAATATCTGCACCGCTATCTGTATGAACATGGAAATATCTACACCGCTATCTGTATGAACATGGACATATCTACACAGCCATCTGGAAGAACATGGAAATATCTACACCGCTATCTGTGTAAACATGCATAAATCCTTACCGCTATCTGTATAAACATGGAAATATCTACACTGTTATCTTTATGAACATGGAAATATCTACACCGCTAACTGTTTGAACAGGGAAATATATACACCGCTATCTGCATGAAAATGGAAATGTCTACACAGCTCTCTGCATATACATGGAAATATCTACACAGCTATCTCTTTACACATGGAAATAACTACACCGCTATCTGTATGAACATGGAAATATCTACACGGCCATCTGTATGAACATGGAAATATCTGTACAGCCATCTGAATGAACATATAAATATCTACACTGCCATCTCTATTAAGATGGAGATATCTACAACGCTATCTGTATAAACATGGAAATATCTACACCGCTATGTGTATAAACATGGAAATATCTACACCGCTATCTGTATAAACATGGAAATATCTACACCGCTACCTGTATAAACATGGAAATAACAGCACCGCTATCAGTATGAACATGGAAGTATCTACACCGCCATCTGTATGAACATGGAAATATCTTCACCGCCATCTGTATGAACATGGAAATATCTGCACCGCCATCTGTATGAACATATAAATATCTACACCGCCATCTGTATTAAGATGGAGATATCTACAACGCTATCTGTATAAACATCGAAATATCTACACCGCTATGTGTATAAACATGGAAATATCTACACCGCTATCTGTATAAACATGGAAATATCTACACTGCTACCTGTATAAACATGGAAATATCAGCCCCGCTATCTGTATGAACATGGAAATATCTACACCGCCATCTGTATGAACATGGAAAAATCTTCACCGCCATCTGTATGAACATGGATATATCTACACAGCCATCTGTATGAACATGGAAATATCTTCACCGCCATCTGTATGAACATGGATATGTCTACTCAGCCGTCTGTATGAACATGGAAATATCTACACCGCTATCTGTATAAACATGGAAATATCTACACCGCTATCTTTATGAACATGGAAATATCTACACCGCTAACTGTTGGAACAGGGAAATATATACACCGCTATCTGCATGAAAACGGAAATATCTACACAGCTATCTGCTTATACATGGAAATATCTACACAGCTGTCTTTTTACACATGGAAATAACTACACCGCTCTCTGTATGAACATGGAAATATCTACAGCGCCATCTGTATGAACATGGAAATATCTGCACCGCCAATTGTATGAACATTTAAATATCTACACCGCCATCTGCATTAAAATGGAGATATCTACACCACTATCTGAATAAACATGGAAATATCTACACCGCTATCTGTATAAACATGGAAATATCTACACCGCTATATGTATAAACATGGAAATATCTACACCGCTGTCTGTATAAACATGGAAATATCTACACCGCTATCTGTATGAACATGGACATATCTACACAGCCATCTGGAAGAACATGGAAATATCTACACCGCTATCAGTGTAAACATGCATAAATCTTTACCGCTATCTGTATAAACATGGAAATATCTACACTGTTATCTTTATGAACATGGAAATATCTACACCACTAACTGTTTGAACAGGGAAAAATATACACCGCTATCTGCATGAAAATGGAAATGTCTACACAGCTCTCTGCATATACATGGAAATATCTACACAGCTATCTCTTTACACATGGAAATAACTACACCGCTATCTGTATGAACATGGAAATATCTACACGGCCATCTGTATGAACATGGAAATATCTGCAACGCCATCTGAATGAACATATAAATATCTACACCGCCATCTGTATTAAGATGGAGATATCTACAACGCTATCTGTATAAACATGGAAATATCTACACCGCTATGTGTATAAACATGGAAATATCTACACCGCTATCTGTATAAACATGGAAATATCTACACCGCTACCTGTATAAACATGGAAATATCAGCACCGCTATCAGTATGAACATGGAAGTATCTACACCGCCATCTGTATGAACATGGAAATATCTTCACCGCCATCTGTATGAACATGGAAATATCTGCACCGCCATCTGTATGAACATATAAATATCTACACCGCCATCTGTATTAAGATGGAGATATCTACACCGCTATCTGTATAAACATGGAAATATCTATACCGCTATCTGTATAAACATGGAAATATCTACATCGCTATCTGTATAAACATGGAAATATCTACACCGCTACCTGTATAAACATGGAAATATCAGCACCGCTATCTGTATGAACATGGAAATAACTACACCGCTATCTGTATGAACATGGAAATATCTACACCGCTATCTGCATGAAAATGGAAATATCTACACAGCTATCTGCATATACATGGAAATATCTACAAAGCTATCTCTTTACACATGGAAATAACTACACCGCTATCTCTGTAAACATGGAAATATATACACCACTATCTGTATAAACATGGAAATATCTACACCGCTATCTGTATAAACATGGAAATATCTACACCTATATCTGTATGAATATGGAAATATCTACACCGCTATCTGTATAAACATGGAATTATCTACACCGCTACCTGTATAAACATGGAAATATCAGCACCGCTATCTGTATGACCATGGTAATATCTACACCGCTATCTCTATGAACATGGAAATATCTACACCACTATCTGTATTAACATGGAAATATCTACACCGCTGTCTGTATAAACATGGAAATATCTACACCGCTATCTGTATGAACATGGAAATATCTTCACCGCCATCTGTATGAACATGGATATATCTACACAGCCATCTGGATGAACACGGAAGTATCTACACCGCTCTCTGTATGAGCATGGATATATCTACACCGCTATCTGTGTAAACATGTATACATCTTCACCACTATCTGTTTAAACATGGAAATATCTACACAGCTATCTGTATGAACATGGAAATATCTACACCGCTATCTGCATGAAAATGGAAATATCTACAAAGCTATCTGCATATACATGGAAATATCTATACAGCTATCTCTTTACACATGGAAATAACTACACCGCTATCTCTATAAACATGGAAATATCTACACCGCCATCTGTATGAACATGGAAATATCTGCACCGCCATCTGTATGATCATATAAATATCTACACCGCCATCTGTATTAAGATGGAGATATCTACTCCCCTATCTATATAAACATGGAAATATCTACACCAATATCTTTATAAACATGGAAATATCTACACTGCTATCTATTTGAACATGGAAATATCTACACCGCTATCTGCATGAAAATGGAAATATCTACACAGATATCTGCATATACATGGAAATATCTACACAGCTATCTCTTTGCACATGGAAATATCTACAACGCTATCTCTATAAACATGGAAATATCTACACCGCTATCTGTATGAACATGGAAATATCTTCACCGCCATCTGTATGAACATGGATATATCTACACAGCCATCTGGATGAACATGGAAATATCTACACCGCTATCTGTATGCACATGGAAATATCTACACAGCTATCTGTGTAAATATGCATACATCTTCACCGCTATCTGCATGAAAATGGAAATATCTACACAGCTATCTGCATATACATGGAAATATCTACAAAGCTATCTCTTTACACATGGAAATAACTACACTGCTATCTCTATAATCATGGAAATATCTACACCGCCATCTGTATGAACATGGAAATATCTGCACCGCCATCTGTATGAACATATAAATTTCTACACCGCCATCTGTATTAAGATGGAGACATCTACACCGCTATCTGTATAAACTTGGAAAAACCTACACCACTATCTGTATAAGCATGGAAATATCTACACGGCTACCTGTATAAACATGGAAATATCAGCACCGCTATCTGTATGCACATATAAATATCTACACCGCCATCTGTATTAAGATGGAGATATCTTCACCGCTATCTGTATAAACCTGGAAATATCTACGCCGCTATCAGTATAAACATGGACACATCTACACCGCTATCTGTACAAACATGGAAATATCAGCACCGCTACCTGTATAAACATGGAAATATCAGCACCGCTATCAGTATGAACATGGAAGTATCTACGCCGCCATCTGTATGAACATGGAAATATCTGCACCGCCATCTGTATGAAAATATAAATATCTACACCGCCATCTGTTTTAAGATGGAGTTATCTACACCGCTATCTGTATAAACATGGAAATATCTACACCGCTATGTGTATAAACATGGAAATATCTACACCGCTATCTGTGTAAACATGGAAATATCTACACTGCTACCTGTATAAACATGGAAATATCAGCACCGCTATCTGCATGAACATAGAAATATCTACACCGCCATCTGTATGAACATGGAAAAATCTTCACCGCCATCTGTATGAACATGGATATATCTACACAGCCATCTGTATGAACATGGAAATATCTTCACCGCCATCTGTATGAACATGGATATGTCTACACAGCCGTCTGGATGAACATGGAAATATCTACACCGCTATCTGTATGAAAATGGAAATATCTACACCGCAATCTGTGTAAACGTGCATACATCTTCACCGCTATTTGTATAAACATGGTAATATCCACACCGCTATCTGTATGAACATGGAAATATCTACACCGCTATCTGAACATGGAAATATCTACACCGCTATTTGCATGAAAATGGAAATATCTACAAAGCTATCTGCATTTACATGGAAATATCAACACAGCTATCTCTTTGCACATGGAAATAACTACACCGCTATCTCTATAAACATGGAAATATCTACACCACCATCTGTATGAACATGGAAATATCTGCACTGCCATCTGTATGAACATATAAATATCTACACCGCCATCTGTATTAAGAAGGAGATATCTACACTGCTATCTGTATAAACATGGAAATATCTACACAGCTATCAGTATGAACATGGAAATATCTACACCGCTACCTATATAAACACGGAAATATGTACACCGCTACCTGTATAAACATGGAAGTATCAGCACCGCTATAGGAATGAACATGGCAATATCTACACGGCTATCTGTATGAACATGGAAATATATACAGCGCTATCTGTATGAACATGGAAATATCTACGCCACTATCTGTATGAACATGGAAATAGCTACACAGCCATCTGGATGAACAAGGAAATATCTACACCGCTATCTGAATGAACATGGATATATCTACACAGCCATCTGGATGAACATGGAAATATCTACACCGCTATCTGTATGAACATGGAAATATCTACACCGCTATCTGTATGAACATGGAAATATCTACACCACTATCTGTATGAACATGGAAATAGCTACACATCCATCTGGAAGAACATGGAAATATCTACACCGCTATCTGTGTAAACATGCATAAATCTTTACCGCTATCTGTATAAACATGGAAATATCTACACTGTTATCTTTATGAACATGGAAATATCTACACCGCTAACTGTTTGAACAGGGAAATATATACACCGCTATCTGCATGAAAATGGAAATGTCTACACAGCTCTCTGCATATACATGGAAATATCTACACAGCTATCTCTTTACACATGGAAATAACTACACCGCTATCTGTATGAACATGGAAATATCTACACGGCCATCTGTATGAACATGGAAATATCTGCAACGCCATCTGAATGAACATATAAATATCTACACCGCCATCTGTATTAAGATGGAGATATCTACAACGCTATCTGTATAAACATGGAAATATCTACACCGCTATGTGTATAAACATGGAAATATCTACACCGCTATCTGTATAAACATGGAAATATCTACACCGCTACCTGTATAAACATGGAAATAACAGCACCGCTATCAGTATGAACATGGAAGTATCTACACCGCCATCTGTATGAACATGGAAATATCTTCACCGCCATCTGTATGAACATGGAAATATTTGCACCGCCATCTGTATGAACATATAAATATCTACACCGCCATCTGTATTAAGATGGAGATATCTACACCGCTATCTGTATAAACACGGAAATATCTACACCGCCATCTGTATGAACATGGATATGTCTACTCAGCCGTCTGGATGAACATGGAAATATCTACACCGCTATCTGCATGAACATGAAAATATCTTCACCGCTATCTGTTTGAAAATGGAAATATCTACAAAGCTATCTGCATATACATGGAAATATTTACACAGCTATCTCTTTGCACATGGAAATAACTACACCGCTATCTCTATAAACATGGAAATATCTACACCACAATCTGTATGAACATGGAAATATCTGCACTGCCATCTGTATGAACATATAAATATCTACACCGCCATCTGTATTAAGAAGTAGATATCTACACCGCTATCTGTATAAACATGGAAATATCTACACCGCTATCTGTATGAACATGGAAATATCTACACCGCTACCTGTATGAACACGGAAATATGTACACCGCTACCTGTATAAACATGGAAGTATCAGCAGCGCTATCGGTATGAAAATGGAAATAACTACACAACTATCTGCATATAAATGGAAATATCTACACAGCTATCTCTTTGCACATGGAAATAACTACACCGCTATCTCTATAAACATGGAAATATCTACACCGCCATCTGTATGAACATGGAAATATCTACACCGCCATCTGTATTAAGAAGGAGATATCTACACCACTATCTGTATAAACATGGAAATATCTACACCGCTATCTGTATGAACATGGAAATATCTACACCGCTATCTGTATAAACACGGAAATATGTACACCGCTACCTGTATAAACATGGAAGTATCAGCACCGCTATCGGTATGAACATGGCAATATCTACACGGCTATCTGTATGAACATGGAAATATCTACACCGCTATCTGTATAAACATGGAAATATCTACACCGCTATCTTTATGAACATGGAAATATCCACACCGCTAACTGTTTGAACAGGGAAATATATACACCGCTATCTGCATGAAAACGGAAATATCTACACAGCTATCTGCTTATACATGGAAATATCTACACAGCTATCTCTTTACACATGGAAATAACTACACCGCTATCTGTATGAACATGGAAATATCTGCACCGCCATCTGTATGAACATGGAAATATCTGCACCGCCATCTGTATGAACATGGAAATATCTGCACCGCCATCTGTATGAACATTTAAATATCTACACCGCCATCTGTATTAAGATGGAGATATCTACAACACTATCTGCATAAACATGGAAATATCTACACCGCTATCTGTATAAACATGGAAATATCTACACCGCTATGTGTATAAACATGGAAATATCTACACTGCTATCTGTATAAACATGGAAATATCTACACCGCTACCAGTAAAAACATGGAAATGTCAGCACCGCTATCAGTATGTACATGGAAGTTTCTACACCGCCATCTGTATGAACATGGAAATATCTTCACCGCCATCCGTATGAACATGGAAATATCTGCACCGCCATCTGTATGAACATATAAATATCTACACCGCCATCTGTATTAAGATGGAGATATCAAACCGCTATCTGTATAAACATGGAAATAGCTACACCGCTACCTGTATAAACATGGAAGTATCAGCACCGCTATCGGTATGAACATGGCAATATCTACACGGTTATCTGTATGAACATGGAAATATCTACACCGCTATCTGTATGAACATGGAAATGTCTTCACCGCCATCTGTATGAACATGGATATATTTACACAGCCATCTGGATGAACATGGAAATATCTACACCGCTATCTGTATAAACATTGAAATATCTACACCGCCACCTGTATAAACATGGAAATATCAGCACCGCTATCAGTATGAACATGGAAATATCTACACCGCCGTCTGTATGAACATGGAAATATCGTCACCGCCATCTGTATGAACATGGATATATCTACACAGCCATCTGTATGAACATGGAAATATCTTCACCGCCATCTGTATGAACATGGATACATCTACACAGCCATCTGGATGAACATGGAAATATCTACACCGCTATCTGTATGAACATGGAAATATCTACACAGCCATCTGGAAGAACATGAAAATATCTACACCGCTATCTGTGTAAACATGCATACATCTTCACTGCTATCTGTATAAACATGGAAATATCTACACCGCTATCTGTATAAACATGGAAATATCTACACCGCTACCTGTATAAACATGGAAATATCAGCAACGCTATCTGTATGAACATGTAAATATCTACACCGCTATCTCTATGAACATGGAAATATCTACACTGCTATCTGTATGAACATGGAAATATCTACACCGCTATCTGTATAAACATCGAAATATGTACACCGCTACCTGTATAAACATGGAAGTATCAGCACCGCTATCGGTATAAACATGGCAATATCTACACGGCTATCTGTTTGAACATGGAAATATCTGCTCCACTATCTGTATGAACATGGAAATATCTTCACCGCCATCTGTATGAACATGGATATATCTACACAGCCTTCTGGATGAACATGGAAATATCTACACCGCTATCTGTATGAACATGGAAATATCTACACCGCTATCTGTATGAACATGGAAATATCTACACCGCTATCTGTATGAACATGGAAATATCTACACCGATATCTGTATGAACATGGAAATATCTTCTCCGCCATCTGTAAGAACATAGATATATCTACACAGCCATCTGTATGAACATGGAAATATCTACACCGCTATCTGTATGAACATAGAAATATCTACACCGCTATCTGTGTAAACATGTATACATCTTCACCGCTATCTGAATGAAAATGGAAATATCTACACAGCTATCTGCATATACATGGAAATATCTACAAAGCTATCTCTTTACACATGGAAATAACTTCACTGCTATCTCTATAAACATGGAAATATCTACACCGCCATCTGTATGAACATGGAAATATCTGCACCGACATCTGTATGAACATATCAATATCTAAACCGCCATCTGTATTAAGATGGAGATATCTACACCGCTATCTGTATAAACTTGGAAATAACTACACTGCTATCTGTATAAACATGGAAATATCTATGCCGCTTTCTGTATAAACAAGGGAATATCTACACTGCTACCTGTATAAACATGGAAATATCAGCCCCGCTATCTGTATGAACATGGAAATATCTACACTGCCATTTCTATGAACATGGAAATATCTTCACCGCCATCTGTAGGAACATGGATATATCTACACAGCCATCTGTATGAACATGGAAATATCTACACCGCTATCTGTATGAACATGGAAATATCTTCACCGCCATCTGTATGAACATGGATATGTCTACACAGCCATCTGTATGAACATTTAAATATCTACACCGCCATCTGTATTAAGATGGAGATATCTACACAACTATCTGCATAAACATGGAAATATCTACACCGCTATCTGTACAAACATGGAAATATCTACACCGCTATGTGTATAAACATGGAAATATCTACACCGCTATCTGTATAAACATGGAAATATCTACACCGCTACCTGTATAAACATGGAAATATCAGCACCTCTATCAGTATGAACATGGAAGTTTCTACACCGCCATCTGTATGAACATGGAAATATCTTCACCGCCATACGTATGAACATGGAAATATCTGCACCGCCAACTGTATGAACATATAAATATCTACACCGCCATCTGTATTAAGATGGAGATATCTACACCGCTATCTGTATAAACATGGAAATATCTACACCGCTATCTGTATAAACATGGAAATATCTACACCGCTATCTGTATAAACATGGAAATATCTTCACCGCTACCTGTATAAACATGGAAATATCAGCACCGCTATCTGTATGAACATGGAAATATCTACACCACCGTCTGTATGAACATGGAAATATCGTCACCGCCATCTGTATGAACATGGATATATCTACACAGCCATCTGTATGAACATGGAAATACCTTCACCACCATCTGTATGAACATGGATATGTCTACACAGCCGTCTGGATGAACATGGAAATATCTACACCGCTATCTGTGTAAACATGCATACATCTTCACCGCTATCTGTATAAACATGGAAATATCTACACCGCTATCTGTATGAACATGGAAATATCTACACCACTATCTGTGCAAACATGCATACATCTTCACCGCTATCTGTATAAACATGGAAATATCTACACCGCTATCTGTATGAACATGGAAATATCTACACCGCTAACTGTTTGAACATGGAAATATCTACACCGCTATCTGCATGAAAATTGAAATATTTACACAGCTATCTGCATATACACGGAAATATCTGAAAAGCTATTTCTTTACACATGGAAATAACTACACCGCTATCTCTATAAACATGGAAATATCTACACCACCATGTGTGTGAACATGGAAATATCTGCACCGCCATCTGAATGAACATATAAATATCTACACCGCAATCTGTATTAAGATGGGGATATCTACACCGCTATCTGTATAAACATGGAAATATCTACACCGCTATCTGTATAAACATGGAAATATCTACACCGCTTTCTGTATAAACATGGAAATATCTACACCGCTACCTGTATAAACATGGAAATATCAGCACCGCTATCTATATGAACATGGAAATATCTACACCGCTATCTGTATGAACATGGAAATATCTACACCGCTATCTGCATGAAAATGGAAATATCTACACAGCTATCTGCATATACATGGAAATATCTACAAAGCTATCTCTTTACACATGGAAATAACTACACCGCTATATCTGTAAACGTGGAAATATATACACCACTATCTGTATAAACATGGAAATATCTACACCGCTATCTCTATGAACATGGAAATATCTACACCACTATCTGTATGAACATGGAAATATCTTCACCTCCATCTGTATGAACATGGATATATCTACACAGCCATCAGGATGAACACGGAAATATCTACACCGCTATCTGTATGAGCATGGAAATATCTACACCGCTATCTGTGTAAACATGTATACATCTTCACCACTATCTGTTTAAACATGGAAATATCTACACAGCTATCTGTATGAACATGGAAATATCTACACGGCTATCTGTTTGAACATGGAAATATCTACACCGCTATCTGCATGAAAATGGAAATATCTACAAAGCTATCTGCATATACATGGAAATATCTATACAGCTATCTCTTTACACATGGAAATAACTACACCGCTATCTGTATCAACGTGGAAATATCTACACCGCCATCTGTATGAACATGGAAATATCTGCACCGCCATCTGTATGATCATATAAATATCTACACCGCCATCTGTATTAAGATGGAGATATCTAATCCGCTATCTGTATAAACATGGGAATATCTACACCGATATGTGTATAAACATGGAAATATCTACACCGCTATATGTATGAACATGGAAATATCTTCACCGCCATCTGTATGAACATGGATTTATCTACACACCCATCTGGATGAACATGGAAATATCTACACCGCTATCTGTATGAACATGGAAATATCTACACCGCTATCTGTAAGAACATGGAAATATCTACACCGCTATCTGTATGAACATGGAAATATCTACACAGCCTTCTGGATGAACATGGTAATATCTACACCGCTATCTGTATGAACATGGAAATATCTACACCGCTATCTGTATGAACATGGAAATATCTACACCACTATCTGTATGAACATGGAAATATTTACACCGCTATCTGTATGAACATGGAAATATCTACACCACTATCTGTGCAAACATGCATACATCTTCACCGCTATCTGTATAAACATGGAAATATCTACACCGCTATCTGTATGAACATGGAAATATCTACACCGCTAACTGTTTGAACATGGAAATATCTACACCGCTATCTGCATGAAAATGGAAATATTTACACAGCTATCTGCATATAGACGGAAATATCTACAAAGCTACTTCTTTACACATGGAAATAACTACACTGCTATCTCTATAAACATGGAAATATCTACACCACCATCTGTATGAACATGGAAATATCTGCACCGCAATCTGTATGAACATATAAATATCTACACCGCCATCTGTATTAAGATGGAGATATCTACACCGCTATCTGTATAAACATGGAAATATCTATACCGCTATCTGTATAAACATGGAAATATCTACATCGCTATCTGTATAAACATGGAAATATCTACACCGCTACCTGTATAAACATGGAAATATCAGCACCGCTATCTGTATGAACATGGAAATAACTACACCGCTATCTGTATGAACATGGAAATATCTACACCGCTATCTGCATGAAAATGGAAATATCTACACAGCTATCTGCATATACATGGAAATATCTACAAAGCTATCTCTTTACACATGGAAATAACTACACCGCTATCTCTGTAAACATGGAAATATATACACCACTATCTGTATAAACATGGAAATATCTACACCGCTATCTGTATAAACATGGAAATATCTACACCGATATCTGTATGAACATGGAAATATCTACACCGCTATCTGTATAAACATGGAATTATCTACACCGCTACCTGTATAAACATGGAAATATCAGCACCGCTATCTGTATGACCATGGTAATATCTACACCGCTATCTCTATGAACATGGAAATATCTACACCGCTATCTGTATGAACATGGAAATAGCTACACCGCTATCTGTATGAACATGGAAATATCTACACCACTATCTGTATTAACATGGAAATATCTACACCGCTGTCTGTATAAACATGGAAATATCTACACCGCTACCTGTATGAACATGGAAATATCTTCACCGCCATCTGTATGAACATGGATATATCTACACAGCCATCTGGATGAACACGGAAGTATCTACACCGCTATCTGTATGAGCATGGATATATCTACACCGCTATCTGTGTAAACATGTATACATCTTCACCACTATCTGTTTAAACATGGAAATATCTACACAGCTATCTGTATGAACATGGAAATATCTACACCGCTATCTGCATGAAAATGGAAATATCTACAAAGCTATCTGCATATACATGGAAATATCTATACAGCTATCTCTTTACACATGGAAATAACTACACCGCTATCTCTATAAACATGGAAATATCTACACCGCCATCTGTATGAACATGGAAATATCTGCACCGCCATCTGTATGATCATATAAATATCTACACCGCCATCTGTATTAAGATGGAGATATCTACTCCGCTATCTATATAAACATGGAAATACCTACACCAATATCTTTATAAACATGGAAATATCTACACTGCTATCTATTTGAACATGGAAATATCTACACCACTATCTGCATGAAAATGGAAATATCTACACAGATATCTGCATATACATGGAAATATCTACACAGCTATCTCTTTGCACATGGAAATATCTACACCGCTATCTCTATAAACATGGAAATATCTACACCGCTATCGGTATGAACATGGAAATATCTTCACCGCCATCTGTATGAACATGGATATATCTACACAGCCATCTGGATGAACATGGAAATATCTACACCGCTATCTGTATGCACATGGAAATATCTACACAGCTATCTGTGTAAACATGCATACCTCTTCACCGCTATCTGCATGAAAATGGAAATATCTACACAGCTATCTGCATATACATGGAAATATCTACAAAGCTATCTCTTTACACATGGAAATAACTACACTGCTATCTCTATAATCATGGAAATATCTACACCGCCATCTGTATGAACATGGAAATATCTGCACCGCCATCTGTATGAACATATAAATTTCTACACCGCCATCTGTTTTAAGATGGAGTTATCTACACCGCTATCTGTATAAACATGGAAATATCTACACCGCTATGTGTATAAACATGGAAATATCTACACCGCTATCTGTATAAACATGGAAATATCTACACTGCTACCTGTATAAACATGGAAATATCAGCACCGCTATCTGCATGAACATAGAAATATCTACACCGCCATCTGTATGAACATGGAAAAATCTTCACCGCCATCTGTATGAACATGGATATATCTACACAGCCATCTGTATGAACATGGAAATATATTCAGCGCCATCTGTATGAACATGGATATGTCTACACAGCCGTCTGGATGAACATGGAAATATCTACACCGCTATCTGTATGAAAATGGAAATATCTACACCGCAATCTGTGTAAACATGCATACATCTTCACCGCTATTTGTATAAACATGGTAATATCCACACCGCTATCTGTATGAACATGGAAATATCTACACCGCTATCTGTTTGAACATGGAAATATCTACACCGCTATTTGCATGAAAATGGAAATATCTACAAAGCTATCTGCATTTACATGGAAATATCAACACAGCTATCTCTTTGCACATGGAAATAACTGCACCGCTATCTCTATAAACATGGAAATATCTACACCACCATCTGTATGAACATGGAAATATCTGCACCGCCATCTGTATGAACATATAAATATCTACACCGCCATCTGTATTAAGAAGGAGATATCTACACCGCTACCTGTATAAACATGGAAATATCTACACAGCTATCAGTATGAACATGGAAATATCTACACCGCTACCTATATAAACACGGAAATATGTACACCGCTACCTGTATAAACATGGAAGTATCAGCACCGCTATAGGAATGAACATGGCAATATCTACACGGCTATCTGTATGAACATGGAAATATCTACAGCGCTATCTGTATGAACATGGAAATATCTACACCACTATCTGTATGAACATGGAAATAGCTACACAGCCATCTGGATGAACAAGGAAATATCTACACCGCTATCTGAAAGAACACGGATATATCTACACAGCCATCTGGATGAACATGGAAATATATACACCGCTATCTGTATGAACATGGAAATACATACACCGCTATCTGTATGAACATGGAAATATCTACACCGCTATCTGTATGAACATGGATATATCTACACAGCCATCTGGATGAACATGGAAATATCTACACCGCTATCTGTGTAAACATGCATAAATCTTCACAGCTATCTGTATAAACATGGAAATATCTACACTGCTATCTTTATGAACATGGAAATATCTACACCGCTAACTGTTTGAACAGGGAAATATATACACCGCTATCTGCATGAAAATGGAAATGTCTGCACAGCTATCTGCATATACATGGAAATATCTACACAGCTATCTCTTTACACATGGAAATAACTACACCGCTATCTGTATGAACATGGAAATATCTACTCCGCCATCTGTATGAACATGGAAATATATGCACCGCAATCTGAATGAACATATAAATATCTACACCGCCATCTGTATTAATATGGAGATATCTACACCGCTATCTGTATGAACATGGAAATATCTACACAGCCATCAGGATGAACATGGAAATATCTACACCGCTATCTGTATGAACATGGAAATACATACACCGCTATCTGTATGAACATGGAAATATCTACACCACTATATGTATGAACATGGAAATATCTACACCGCTATCTGTATGAACATGGAAATATCTACACCGCTAACTGTTTGAACAGGGAAATATATACACCGCTATCTGCATGAAAATGGAAATATCTACACCGCTATCTGTATGAAAATGGAAATACATACACTGCTATCTGTATGAACATGGAAATATCTACACCGCTATGTGTATAAACATATAAATATCTACACCACTATCTGTATAAACATTGAAATATCTACACCGCTACATGTATAAACATGGAGATATCAGCCCCGCTATCTGTATGAACATGGAAATATCTACACCGCCATTTGTATGAACATGGAAATATCTTCACCGCCACACGTATGAACATGGAAATATCTGCACCGCCATCTGTATGAACATATAAATATCTACACCGCCATCTGTATGAAGATGGAGATATCTACACCGCTATCTGTATAAACATGGAAATATCTACACCGCTATCTGTATGAACATGGAAATATCTACACCGCTATCTGCATGAAAATGGAAATATCTACACAACTATCTGCATATAAATGGAAATATCTACACAGCTATCTCTTTGCACGTGGAAATAACTACACCGCTATCTCTATAAACATGGAAATATCTACACCGCCATCTGTATGAACATGGAAATATCTACACCGCCATCTGTATTAAGAAGGAGATATCTACACCGCTATCTCTATAAACATGGAAATATCTACACCGCTATCTGTATGAACATGGAAATATCTACACCGCTATATGTATAAACACGGAAATATGTACACCGCTACCTGTATAAACATGGAAGTATCAGCACCGCTATCGGTATGAACATGGCAATATCTACACGGCTATCTGTATGAACATGGAAATATCTACACCGCTATCTGTATAAACATGGAAATATCTACACCGCTATCTTTATGAACATGGAAATATCTACACCGCTAACTGTTGGAACAGGGAAATATATACACCGCTATCTGCATGAAAACGGAAATATCTACACAGCTATCTGCTTATACATGGAAATATCTACACAGCTGTCTCTTTACACATGGAAATAACTACACCGCTATCTGTATGAACATGGAAATATCTACACCGCCATCTGTATGAACATGGAAATATCTGCACCGCCAACTGTATGAACATTTAAATATCTACACCGCCATCTGCATTAAAATGGAGATATCTACACCACTATCTGAATAAACATGGAAATATCTACACCGCTATCTGTATAAACATGGAAATATCTACACCGCTATATGTATAAACATGGAAATATCTACACTGCTATCTGTATAAACATGGAAATATCTACACCGCTACCTGTGTAAACATGGAAATGTCAGCACCGTTATCAGTATGAACATGGAAGTTTCTACACCGCCATCTGTATGAACATGGAAATATCTTCACCGCCATCCGTATGAACATGGAAATATCTGCTCCGCCATCTGTATGAACATATAAATATCTACACCGCCATCTGTATTAAGATGGAGATATCTACACCGCTATCTGTATAAACATGGAAATATCTACACCGCTATGTGTATAAACATGGAAATATCTACACCGCTACCTGTATAAACATGGAAGTATCAGCACCGCTATCGGTATGAACATGGCAATATCTACACGGTTATCTGTATGAACATGGAAATATCTACACCGCTATCTGTATGAACATGGAAATGTCTTCACCGCCATCTGTATGAACATGGATATATCTACACAGCCATCTGGATGAACATGGAAATATCTACACCGCTATCTGTATAAACATGGAAATATCTACACCGCTACCTGTATAAACATGGAAATATCAGCACCGCTATCTGTATGAACATGGAAATATCTACAGGGCCGTCTGTATGAACATGGAAATATCGTCACCGCCATCTGTATGAACATGGATATATCTACACAGCCATCTGTAAGAACATGGAAATATCTTCACCGCCATCTGTATGAACATGGATATGTCTACACAGCCGTCTGTATGAACATGGAAATATCTACACCGCTATCTGTGTAAACATGCATATATCTTCACCGCTATCTGTATAAACATGGAAATATCTACACCGCTATCTGTATGGACATGGAAATATCTACACCGCTATCTGTTTGAACATGGAAATATCTACACCGATATCTGCATGAAAATGGAAATATCTACACAACTATCTGCATATAAATGGAAATATCTACACAGCTATCTCTTTGCTCTTGGAAATAACTATACCGCTATCTCTATAAACATGGAAATATCTACACCGCCATCTGTATGAACATGGAAATATCTACACCACCATCTGTATTAAGAAGGAGATATCTACACCGCTATCTGTATAAACATGGAAATATCTACACCGATATCTGTATGAACATGGAAATATCTACACTGCTATCTGTATAAACACGGAAATATGTACACCGCTACCTGTATAAACATGGAAGTATCAGCACCGCTATCGGTATGAACATGGCAATATCTACACGGCTATCTGTATGAACATGGAAATATCTACACCGCTATCTGTATGAACATGGAAATATCTTCACAGCCATCTGTAAGAACATGGATATATCTACACAGCCATCTGGATGAACATGGAAATATCTACACCGCTATCTGTATGAACATGGAAATATCTACACCGCTATCTGTATGAACATGTAAATATCTTCAACGCCATCTGTATGAAAATGGATATGTCTACACAGCCGTCTGGATGAACATGGAGATATCTACACCGCTATCTGTATGAACCTGGAAATATCTACACCGCAATCTGTGTAAACATGCATACATCTTCACCGCTATCTGTATAAACATGGAAATATCCACAACGCTATCGGTATGAACATGGAAATATCTACACCGCTATCTGTTTGAACATGGAAATATCTACACAGCTATTTGCATGAAAATGGAAATATCTACACAGCTATCTGCATTTACATGGAAATATCAACACAGCTATCTCTTTGCACATGGAAATAACTAAACCGCTATCTCCATAAACATGGAAATATCTACACCACCATCTGTATGAACAAGGAAATATCTGCACCGCCATATGTATGAACATATAAATATCTACACCGCCATCTGTATTAAGAAGGAGATATCTATACCGCTATCTGTATAAACATGGAAATATCTACACCGCTATCTGTATGAACTTGGAAATATCTACACCGCTACCTATATAAACATGGAAGTATCAGCACCGCTATCAGAATGAACATGGCAATATCTACACGGCTATCTGTATGAACATGGAAATATCTACACCGCTATCTGTATGAACATGGAAATATCTACACCACTATCTGTATGAACATGGAAATAGCTACACATCCATCTGGATGAACATGGAAATATCTGCACCGCTATCTGTATGAACATGGAAATATCTACACCGCTATCTGTATGAACATGGACATATCTACACAGCCATCTGGAAGAACATGGAAATATCTACACCGCTATCTGTGTAAACATGCATAAATCCTTACCGCTATCTGTATAAACATGGAAATATCTACACTGTTATCTTTATGAACATGGAAATATCTACACCGCTAACTGTTTGAACAGGGAAATATATACACCGCTATCTGCATGAAAATGGAAATGTCTACACAGCTCTCTGCATATACATGGAAATATCTACACAGCTATCTCTTTACACATGGAAATAACTACACCGCTATCTGTATGAACATGGAAATATCTACACGGCCATCTGTATGAACATGGAAATATCTGCACAGCCATCTGAATGAACATATAAATATCTACACTGCCATCTGTATTAAGATGGAGATATCTACAACGCTATCTGTATAAACATGGAAATATCTACACCGCTATGTGTATAAACATGGAAATATCTACACCGCTATCTGTATAAACATGGAAATATCTACACCGCTACCTGTATAAACATGGAAATAACAGCACCGCTATCAGTATGAACATGGAAGTATCTACACCGCCATCTGTATGAACATGGAAATATCTTCACCGCCATCTGTATGAACATGGAAATATCTGCACCGCCATCTGTATGAACATATAAATATCTACACCGCCATCTGTATTAAGATGGAGATATCTACACCGCTATCTGTATAAACATCAAAATATCTACACCGCTATGTGTATAAACATGGAAATATCTACACCGCTATCTGTATAAACATGGAAATATCTACACTGCTACCTGTATAAACATGGAAATATCAGCCCCGCTATCTGTATGAACATGGAAATATCTACACCGCCATCTGTATGAACATGGAAAAATCTTCACCGCCATCTGTATGAACATGGATATATCTACACAGCCATCTGTATGAACATGGAAATATCTTCACCGCCATCTGTATGAACATGGATATGTCTACTCAGCCGTCTGTATGAACATGGAAATATCTACACCGCTATCTGTATAAACATGGAAATATCTACACCGCTATCTTTATGAACATGGAAATATCTACACCGCTAACTGTTGGAACAGGGAAATATATACACCGCTATCTGCATGAAAACGGAAATATCTACACAGCTATCTGCTTATACATGGAAATATCTACACAGCTGTCTTTTTACACATGGAAATAACTACACCGCTATCTGTATGAACATGGAAATATCTACACCGCCATCTGTATGAACATGGAAATATCTGCACCGCCAATTGTATGAACATTTAAATATCTACACCGCCATCTGCATTAAAATGGAGATATCTACACCACTATCTGAATAAACATGGAAATATCTACACCGCTATCTGTATAAACATGGAAATATCTACACCGCTATATGTATAAACATGGAAATATCTACACTGCTATCTGTATAAACATGGAAATATCTACACCGCTACCTGTGTAAACATGGAAATGTCAGCACCGTTATCAGTATGAACATGGAAGTTTCTACACCGCCATCTGTATGAACATGGAAATATCTTCACCGCCATCCGTATGAACATGGAAATATCTGCTCCGCCATCTGTATGAACATATAAATATCTACACCGCCATCTGTATTAAGATGGAGATATCTACACCGCTATCTGTATAAACATGGAAATATCTACACCGCTATGTGCATAAACATGGAAATATCTACACCGCTACCTGTATAAACATGGAAGTATCAGCACCGCTATCGGTATGAACATGGCAATATCTACACGGTTATCTGTATGAACATGGAAATATCTACACCGCTATCTGTATGAACATGGAAATGTCTTCACCGCCATCTGTATGAACATGGATATATCTACACAGCCATCTGGATGAACATGGAAATATCTACACCGCTATCTGTATAAACATGGAAATATCTACACCGCTACCTGTATAAACATGGAAATATCAGCACCGCTATCTGTATGAACATGGAAATATCTACAGGGCCGTCTGTATGAACATGGAAATATCGTCACCGCCATCTGTATGAACATGGATATATCTACACAGCCATCTGTATGAACATGGAAATATCTTCACCGCCATCTGTATGAACATGGATATGTCTACACAGCCGTCTGTATGAACATGGAAATATCTACACCGCTATCTGTGTAAACATGCATATAGCTTCACCGCTATCTGTATAAACATGGAAATATCTACACCGCTATCTGTATGGACATGGAAATATCTACACCGCTATCTGTTTGAACATGGAAATATCTACACCGATATCTGCATGAAAATGGAAATATCTACACAACTATCTGCATATAAATGGAAATATCTACACAGCTATCTCTTTGCTCTTGGAAATAACTACACCGCTATCTCTATAAACATGGAAATATCTACACCGCCATCTGTATGAACATGGAAATATCTACACCACCATCTGTATTAAGAAGGAGATATCTACACCGCTATCTGTATAAACATGGAAATATCTACACCGATATCTGTATGAACATGGAAATATCTACACCGCTATCTGTATAAACACGGAAATATGTACACCGCTACCTGTATAAACATGGAAGTATCAGCACCGCTATCGGTATGAACATGGCAATATCTACACGGCTATCTGTATGAACATGGAAATATCTACACCGCTATCTGTATGAACATGGAAATATCTTCACAGCCATCTGTAAGAACATGGATATATCTACACAGCCATCTGGATGAACATGGAAATATCTACACCGCTATCTGTATGAACATGGAAATATCTACACCGCTATCTGTATGAACATGTAAATATCTTCAACGCCATCTGTATGAAAATGGATATGTCTACACAGCCGTCTGGATGAACATGGAGATATCTACACCGCTATCTGTATGAACCTGGAAATATCTACACCGCAATCTGTGTAAACATGCATACATCTTCACCGCTATCTGTATAAACATGGAAATATCCACAACGCTATCGGTATGAACATGGAAATATCTACACCGCTATCTGTTTGAACATGGAAATATCTACACAGCTATTTGCATGAAAATGGAAATATCTACACAGCTATCTGCATTTACATGGAAATATCAACACAGCTATCTCTTTGCACATGGAAATAACTAAACCGCTATCTCCATAAACATGGAAATATCTACACCACCATCTGTATGAACAAGGAAATATCTGCACCGCCATATGTATGAACATATAAATATCTACACCGCCATCTGTATTAAGAAGGAGATATCTACACTGCTATCTGTATAAACATGGAAATATCTACACCGCTATCTGTATGAACTTGGAAATATCTACACCGCTACCTATATAAACATGGAAGTATCAGCACCGCTATCAGAATGAACATGGCAATATCTACACGGCTATCTGTATGAACATGGAAATATCTACACCGCTATCTGTATGAACATGGAAATATCTACACCACTATCTGTATGAACATGGAAATAGCTACACATCCATCTGGATGAACATGGAAATATCTGCACCGCTATCTGTATGAACATGGAAATATCTACACCGCTATCTGTATGAACATGGACATATCTACACAGCCATCTGGAAGAACATGGAAATATCTACACCGCTATCTGTGTAAACATGCATAAATCTTTACCGCTATCTGTATAAACATGGAAATATCTACACTGTTATCTTTATGGACATGGAAATATCTACACCGCTAACTGTTTGAACAGGGAAATATATACACTGCTATCTGCATGAAAATGGAAATGTCTACACAGCTCTCTGCATATACATGGAAATATCTACACAGCTATCTCTTTACACATGGAAATAACTACACCGCTATCTGTATGAACATGGAAATATCTACACGGCCATCTGTATGAACATGGAAATATCTGCAACGCCATCTGAATGAACATATAAATATCTACACCGCCATCTGTATTAAGATGGAGATATCTACAACGCTATCTGTATAAACATGGAAATATCTACACCGCTATGTGTATAAACATGGAAATATCTACACCGCTATCTGTATAAACATGGAAATATCTACACCGCTACCTGTATAAACATGGAAATAACAGCACCGCTATCAGTATGAACATGGAAGTATCTACACCGCCATCTGTATGAACATGGAAATATCTTCACCGCCATCTGTATGAACATGGAAATATCTGCACCGCCATCCGTATGAACATATAAATATCTACACCGCCATCTGTATTAAGATGGAGATATCTACACCGCTATCTGTATAAACATGGAAATATCTACACCGTTATGTGTATAAACATGGAAATATCTACACCGCTATCTGTATAAACATGGAAATATCTACACTGCTACCTGTATAAACATGGAAATATCAGCCCCGCCATCTGTATGAACATGGAAATATCTACACCGCCATCTGTATGAACATGGAAAAATCTTCACCGCCATCTGTATGAACATGGATATATCTACACAGCCATCTGTATGAACATGGAAATATCTTCACCGCCATCTGTATGAACATGGATATGTCTACTCAGCCGTCTGGATGAACATGGAAATATCTACACCGCTATCAGTATGAACATGAATATATCTACACCGCTATCTGTGTAAACATGCATACATCTTCACCGCTATCTGTAAAAACATGGAAATATCCACACCGCTATCTGTATGAACATGGAAATATCTACACCGCTATCTGTTTGAAAATGGAAATATCTACACCGCTATCTGCATGAAAATGGAAATATCTACAAAGCTATCTGCATACACATGGAAATATTTACACAGCTATCTCTTTGCACATGGAAATAACTACACCGCTATCTCTATAAACATGGAAATATCTACACCACCATCTGTATGAACATGGAAATATCTGCACTGCCATCTGTATGAATATATAAATATCTACACCGCCATCTGTATTTAGAAGTAGATATCTACACCGCTATCTGTATAAACATGGAAATATCTACACCGCTATCTGTATGAACATGGAAATATATACACCGCTACCTGTATGAACACGGAAAAATGTAAACCGCTACCTGTATAAACTTGGAAGTATCAGCAGCGCTATCGGTATGAAAATGGAAATATCTACACAACTATCTGCATATAAATGGAAATATCTACACAGCTATCTCTTTGCACATGGAAATAACTACACCGCTATCTCTATAAACATGGAAATATCTACACCGCCATCTGTATGAACATGGAAATATCTACACCGCCATCTGTATTAAGAAGGAGATATCTACACCACTATCTGTATAAACATGGAAATATCTACACCGCTATCTGTATGAACATGGAAATATCTACACCGCTATCTGTATAAACACGGAAATATGTACACCGCTACCTGTATAAACATGGAAGTATCAGCACCGCTATCGCTATGAACATGGCAATATCTACACGGCTATCTGTATGAGCATGGAAATATCTACACCGCTATCTGTATAAACATGGAAATATCTACACCGCTATCTTTATGAACATGGAAATATCTACACTGCTAACTGTTTGAACAGGGAAATATATACACCGCTATCTGCATGAAAATGGAAATATCTACACAGATATCTGCTTATACATGGAAATATCTATACAGCTATCTCTTTACACATGGAAATAACTACACCGCTATCTCTATAAACATGGAAATATCTACACCGCCATCTGTATGAACATGGAAATATCTGCACCGCCATCTGTATGATCATATAAATATCTACACCGCCATCTGTATTAAGATGGAGATATCTACTCCGCTATCTGTATAAACATGGAAATATCTACACCAATATCTGTATAAACATGGAAATATCTACACTGCTATCTATTTGAACATGGAAATATCTACACCGCTATCTGCATGAAAATGGAAATATCTACACAGATATCTGCATATACATGGAAATATCTACACAGCTATCTCTTTGCACATGGAAATATCTACACCGCTATCTCTATAAACATGGAAATATCTACACCGCTATCTGTATGAACATGGAAATATCTTCACCGCCATCTGTATGAACATGGATATATCTACACAGCCATCTGGATGAACATGGAAATATCTACACCGCTATCTGTATGCACATGGAAATATCTACACCGCTATCTGTGTAAACATGCATACATCTTCACCGCTATCTGCATGAAAATGGAAATATCTACACAGCTATCTGCATATACATGGAAATATCTACAAAGCTATCTCTTTACACATGGAAATAACTACACTGCTATCTCTATAATCATGGAAATATCTACACCGCCATCTGTATGAACATGGATATATCTGCACCGCCATCTGTATGAACATATAAATTTCTACACCGCCATCTGTATTAAGATGGAGACATCTACACCGCTATCTGTATAAACTTGGAAAAACCTACACCGCTATCTGTATAAGCATGGAAATATCTACACGGCTACCTGTATAAACATGGAAATATCAGCACTGCTATCTGTATGCACATATAAATATCTACACCGCCATCTGTATTAAGATGGAGATATCTTCACCGCTATCTGTATGAACCTGGAAATATCTACGCCGCTATCTGTATAAACATGGACATATCTACACCGCTATCTGTACAAACATGGAAATATCAACACCGCTACCTGTATAAACATGGAAATATCAGCACCGCTATCAGTATGAACATGGAAGTATGTACACCGCCATCTGTATGAACATGGAAATATCTGCACCGCCATCTGTATGAACATATAAATATCTACACCGCCATCTGTTTTAAGATGGAGATATCTACACCGCTATCTGTATGAACATGGAAATAGCTACACAGCCATCTGGATGAACAAGGAAATATCTACACCGCTATCTGAATGAACATGGATATATCTACACAGCCATCTGGATGAACATGGAAATATCTACACCGCTATCTGTATGAACATGGAAATACATACACCGCTATCTGTATGAACATGGAAATATCTACACCGCTATCTGTATGAACATGGAAATATCTACACCGCTATCTGTATGAACATGGAAATATCTTCACCGCCGTCTGTATGAACATGGATATATCTACACAGCCATCTGGATGAACATGGAAATATCTGCACCGCTATCTGTATGAACATGGAAATATCTACACCGCTATCTGTATTAACATGGATATATCTACACAGCCATCTGGATGAACATGGAAATATCTACACCGCTATCTGTGTAAACATGCATACATCTTCACAGCTATCTGTATAAACATGGAAATATCTACACTGCTATCTTTATGAACATGGAAATATCTACACCGCTAACTGTTTGAACAGGGAAATATATACACCGCTATCTGCATGAAAATGGAAATGTCTGCACAGCTATCTGCATATACATGGAAATATCTACACAGCTATCTCTTTACACATGGAAATAACTACACCGCTATCTGTATGAACATGGAAATATCTACTCCGCCATCTGTATGAACATGGAAATATATGCACCGCCATCTGAATGAACATATAAATATCTACACCGCCATCTATATTAATATGGAGATATCTACACCGCTATCTGTATGAACATGGAAATATCTACACAGCCATCAGGATGAACATGGAAATATCTACACCGCTATCTGTATGAACATGGAAATACATACACCGCTATCTGTATGAACATGGAAATATCTACACCGCTATATGTATGAACATGGAAATATCTACACCGCTATCTGTATGAACATGGAAATATCTACACCGCTAACTGTTTGAACAGGGAAATATATACACCGCTATCTGCATGAAAATGGAAATATCTACACCGCTATCTGTATGAAAATGGAAATACATACACTGCTATCTGTATGAACATGGAAATATCTACACCACTATCTGTATAAACATTGAAATATCTACACCGCTACATGTATAAACATGGAAATATCAGCCCCGCTATCTGTATGAACATGGAAATATCTACACCGCCATTTGTATGAACATGGAAATATCTTCACCGCCACACGTATGAACATGGAAATATCTGCACCGCCATCTGTATGAACATATAAATATCTACACCGCCATCTGTATGAAGATGGAGATATCTACACCGCTATCTGTATAAACATGGAAATATCTACACCGCTATCTGTATGAACATGGAAATATCTACACCGCTATCTGCATGAAAATGGAAATATCTACACAACTATCTGCATATAAATGGAAATATCTACACAGCTATCTCTTTGCACGTGGAAATAACTACACCGCTATCTCTATAAACATGGAAATATCTACACCGCCATCTGTATGAACATGGAAATATCTACACCGCCATCTGTATTAAGAAGGAGATATCTACACCGCTATCTCTATAAACATGGAAATATCTACACCGCTATCTGTATGAACATGGAAATATCTACACCGCTATCTGTATAAACACGGAAATATGTACACCGCTACCTGTATAAACATGGAAGTATCAGCACCGCTATCGGTATGAACATGGCAATATCTACACGGCTACCTGTATGAACATGGAAATATCTACACCGCTATCTGTATAAACATGGAAATATCTACACCGCTATCTTTATGAACATGGAAATATCTACACCGCTAACTGTTGGAACAGGGAAATATATACACCGCTATCTGCATGAAAATGGAAATATCTACACAGCTATCTGCTTATACATGGAAATATCTACACAGCTGTCTCCTTACACATGGAAATAACTACACCGCTATCTGTATGAACATGGAAATATCTACACCGCCATCTGTATGAACATGGAAATATCTGCACCGCCAACTGTATGAACATTTAAATATCTACACCGCCATCTGCATTAAAATGGAGATATCTACACCACTATCTGCATAAACATGGAAATATCTACACCGCTATCTGTATAAACATGGAAATATCTACACCGCTATATGTATAAACATGGAAATATCTACACTGCTATCTGTATAAAAATGGAAATATCTACACCGCTACCTGTGTAAACATGGAAATGTCAGCACCGTTATCAGTATGATCATGGAAGTTTCTACACCGCCATCTGTATGAACATGGAAATATCTTCACCGCCATCCGTATGAACATGGAAATATCTGCTCCGCCATCTGTATGAACATATAAATATCTACACCGCCATCTGTATTAAGATGGAGATATCTACACTGCTATCTGTATAAACATGGAAATACCTACACCGCTATGTGTATAAACATGGAAATATCTACACCGCTACCTGTATAAACATGGAAGTATCAGCACCGCTATCGGTATGAACATTGCAATATCTACACGGTTATCTGTATGAACATGGAAATATCTACACCGCTATCTGTATGAACATGGAAATGTCTTCACCGCCATCTGTATGAATATGGATATATCTACACAGCCATCTGGATGAACATGGAAATATCTACACCGCTATCTGTATAAACATGGAAATATCTACACCGCTACCTGTATAAACATGGAAATATCAGCACCGCTATCTGTATGAACATGGAAATATCTACAGGGCCGTCTGTATGAACATGGAAATATCGTCACCGCCATCTGTATGGACATGGATATATCTACACAGCCATCTGTATGAACATGGAAATATCTTCACCGCCATCTGTATGAACATGGATATGTCTACACAGCCGTCTGTATGAACATGGAAATATCTACACCGCTATCTGTGTAAACATGCATATATCTTCACCGCTATCTGTATAAACATGGAAATATCTACACCGCTATCTGTATGGACATGGAAATATCTACACCGCTATCTGTTTGAACATGGAAATATCTACACCGATATCTGCATTTACATGGAAATATCAACACAGCTATCTCTTTGCACATGGAAATAACTACACCGCTATCTCCATAAACATGGAAATATCTACACCACCATCTGTATGAACAAGGAAATATCTGCACCGCCATCTGTATGAACATATAAATATCTACACCGCCATCTGTATAAAGAAGGAGATATCTACACCGCTATCTGTATAAACATGGAAATATCTACACCGCTATCTGTATGAACTTGGAAATATCTACACCGCTACCTATATAAACATGGAAGTATCAGCACCGCTATCAGAATGAACATGGCAATATCTACACGGCTATCTGTATGAACATGGAAATATCTACACCGCTATCTGTATGAACATGGAAATATCTACACCACTATCTGTATGAACATGGAAATAGCTACACATTTTTCTGGATGAAAATGGAAATATCTGCACCGCTATCTGTATGAACATGGAAATATCTACACCGCTATCTGTATGAACATGGACATATCTACACAGCCATCTGGAAGAACATGGAAATATCTACACCGCTATCTGTGTAAACATGCATAAATCTTTACCGCTATCTGTATAAACATGGAAATATCTACACTGTTATCTTTATGAACATGGAAATATCTACACCGCTAACTGTTTGAACAGGGAAATATATACACCGCTATCTGCATGAAAATGGAAATGTCTACACAGCTCTCTGCATATACATGGAAATATCTACACAGCTATCTCTTTACACATGGAAATAACTACACCGCTATCTGTATGAACATGGAAATATCTACACGGCCATCTGTATGAACATGGAAATATCTGCAACGCCATCTGAATGAACATATAAATATCTACACCGCCATCTGTATTAAGATGGAGATATCTACAACGCTATCTGTATAAACATGGAAATATCTACACCGCTATGTGTATAAACATGGAAATATCTACACCGCTATCTGTATAAACATGGAAATATCTACACTGCTACCTGTATAAACATGGAAATATCAGCCCCGCTATCTGTATGAACATGGAAATATCTACACCGCCATCTGTATGAACATGGAAAAATCTTCACCGCCATCTGTATGAACATGGATATATCTACACAGCCATCTGTATGAACATGGAAATATCTTCACCGCCATCTGTATGAACATGGATATGTCTACTCAGCCATCTGGATGAACATGGAAATATCTACACCGCTATCTGTATGAACATGAATATATCTACACCGCTATCTGTGTAAACATGCATACATCTTCACCGCTATCTGTAAAAACATGGAAATATCCACACCGCTATCTGTATGAACATGGAATTATCTACACCGCTATCTGTTTGAAAATGGAAATATCTACACTGCTATCTGCATGAAAATGGAAATATCTACAAAGCTATCTGCATACACATGGAAATATTTACACAGCTATCTCTTTGCACATGGTAATAACTACACCGCTATCTCTATAAACATGGAAATATCTACACCACCATCTGTATGAACATGGAAATATCTGCACTGCCATCTGTATGAATATATAAATATCTACACCGCCATCTGTATTAAGAAGTAGATATCTACACCGCTATCTGTATGAACATGGAAATATATACACCGCTACCTGTATGAACACGGAAAAATGTAAACCGCTACCTGTATAAACTTGGAAGTATCAGCAGCGCTATCGGTATGAAAATGGAAATATCTACACAACTATCTGCATATAAATGGAAATATCTACACAGCTATCTCTTTGCACATGGAAATAACTACACCGCTATCTCTATAAACATGGAAATATCTACACCGCCATCTGTATGAACATGGAAATATCTACACCGCCATCTGTATTAAGAAGGAGATATCTACACCACTATCTGTGTAAACATGGAAATATCTACACCGCTATCTGTATGAACATGGAAATATCTACACCGCTATCTGTATAAACACGGAAATATGTACACCGCTACCTGTATAAACATGGAAGTATCAGCACCGCTATCGCTATGAACATGGCAATATCTACACGGCTATCTGTATGAGCATGGAAATATCTACACCGCTATCTGTATAAACATGGAAATATCTACACCGCTATCTTAATGAACATGGAAATATCTACACTGCTAACTGTTTGAACAGGGAAATATATACACCGCTATCTGCATGAAAATGGAAATATCTACACAGATATCTGCTTATACATGGAAATATCTATACAGCTATCTCTTTACACATGGAAATAACTACACCGCTATCTCTATAAACATGGAAATATCTACACCGCCATCTGTATGAACATGGAAATATCTGCACCGCCATCTGTATGATCATATAAATATCTACACCGCCATCTGTATTAAGATGGAGATATCTACTCCGCTATCTGTATAAACATGGAAATATCTACACCAATATCTGTATAAACATGGAAATATCTACACTGCTATCTATTTGAACATGGAAATATCTACACCGCTATCTGCATGAAAATGGAAATATCTACACAGATATCTGCATATACATGGAAATATCTACACAGCTATCTCTTTCACATGGAAATATCTACACCGCTATCTCTATAAACATGGAAATATCTACACCGCTATCTGTATGAACATGGAAATATCTTCACCGCCATCTGTATGAACATGGATATATCTACACAGCCATCTGGATGAACATGGAAATATCTACACCGCTATCTGTATGCACATGGAAATATCTACACCGCTATCTGTGTAAACATGCATACATCTTCACCGCTATCTGCATGAAAATGGAAATATCTACACAGCTATCTGCATATACATGGAAATATCTACAAAGCTATCTCTTTACACATGGAAATAACTACACTGCTATCTCTATAATCATGGAAATATCTACACCGCCATCTGTATGAACATGGATATATCTGCACCGCCATCTGTATGAACATATAAATTTCTACACCGCCATCTGTATTAAGATGGAGACATCTACACCGCTATCTGTATAAACTTGGAAAAACCTACACCGCTATCTGTAAAAGCATGGAAATATCTATACGGCTACCTGTATAAACATGGAAATATCAGCACCGCTATCTGTATGCACATATAAATATCTACACGGCCATCTGTATTAAGATGGAGATATCTTCACCGCTATCTGTATAAACCTGGAAATATCTACGCCGCTATCTGTATAAACATGGACATATCTACACCGCTATCTGTACAAACATGGAAATATCAACACCGCTACCTGTATAAACATGGAAATATCAGCACCGCTATCAGTATGAACATGGAAGTATCTACACCGCCATCTGTATGAACATGGAAATATCTGCACCGCCATCTGTATGAACATATAAATATCTACACCGCCATCTGTTTTAAGATGGAGATATCTACACCGCTATCTGTATAAACATGGAAATATCTACACCGCTATGTGTATAAACATGGAAATATCTACACCGCTATCTGTATAAACATGGAAATATCTACACTGCTACCTGTATAAACATGGAAATATCAGCACCGCTATCTGCATGAACATAGAAATATCTACACCGCCATCTGTATGAACATGGAGAAATCTTCACCGCCATCTGTATGAACATGGATATATCTACACAGCCATCTGTATGAACATGGAAATATCTTCACCGCCATCTGTATGAACATGGATATGTCTACACAGCCGTCTGGATGAACATGGAAATATCTACACCGCTATCTGTATGAACATGGAAATATCTACACCGCAATCTGTGTAAACATGCATACATCTTCACCGCTATTTGTATAAACATGGTAATATCCACACCGCTATCTGTATGAACACGGAAATATCTACACCGCTATCTGTTTGAACATGGAAATATCTACACCGCTATTTGCATGAAAATGGAAATATCTACAAAGCTATCTGCATTTACATGGAAATATCAACACAGCTATCTCTTTGCACATGGAAATAACTACACCGCTATCTCTATAAACATGGAAATATCTACCCCACCATCTGTATGAACATGGAAATATCTGCACCGCCATCTGTATGAACATATAAATATCTACACCGCCATCTGTATTAAGAAGGAGATATCTACACCGCTATCTGTATAAACATGGAAATATCTACAGCGCTATCAGTATGAACATGGAAATATCTACACCGCTACCTATATAAACACGGAAATATGTACACCGCTACCTGTATAAACATGGAAGTATCAGCAGCGCTATAGGAATGAACATGGCAATATCTACACGGCTATCTGTATGAACATGGAAATATCTACACCACTATCTGTATGAACATGGAAATAGCTACACAGCCATCTGGATGAACAAGGAAATATCTACACTGCTATCTGAATGAACATGGATATATCTACACCGCCATCTGGATGAACATGGAAATATCTACACCGCTATCTGTATGAACATGGAAATACATACACCGCTATCTGTATGAACATGGAAATATCTACACCGCTATCTGTATGAACATGGAAATATCTACACCGCTATCTGTATGAACATGTAAATATCTTCACCGCCGTCTGTATGAACATGGATATATCTACACAGCCATCTGGATGAACATGGAAATATCTGCACCGCTATCTGTATGAACATGGAAATATCTACACCGCTATCTGTATGAACATGGATATATCTACACAGCCATCTGGATGAACATGGAAATATCTACACCGCTATCTGTGTAAACATGCATACATCTTCACAGCTATCTGTATAAACATGGAAATATCTACACTGCTATCTTTATGAACATGGAAATATCTACACCGCTAACTGTTTGAACAGGGAAATATCTACACCGCTATCTGCATGAAAATGGAAATGTCTGCACAGCTATCTGCATATACATGGAAATATCTACACAGCTATCTCTTTACACATGGAAATAACTACACCGCTATCTGTATGAACATGGAAATATCTACTCCGCCATCTGTATGAACATGGAAATATATGTACCGCCATCTGAATGAACATATAAATATCTACACCGCCATCTGTATTAATATGGAGATATCTACACCGCTATCTGTATGAACATGGAAATATCTACACAGCCATCAGGATGAACATGGAAATATCTACACCGCTATCTGTATGAACATGGAAATACATACACCGCTATCTGTATGAACATGGAAATATCTACACCGCTATATGTATGAACATGGAAATATCTACGCCGCTGTCTGTATGAACATGGAAATATCTACACCGCTAACTGTTTGAACAGGGAAATATATACACCGCTATCTGCATGAAAATGGAAATATCTACACCGCTATCTGTATGAAAATGGAAATACATACACTGCTATCTGTATGAACATGGAAATATCTACACCGCTATGTGTATAAACATGGAAATATCTACACCACTATCTGTATAAACATTGAAATATCTACACCGCTACATGTATAAACATGGAAATATCAGCCCCGCTATCTGTATGAACATGGAAATATCTACACGGCCATTTGTATGAACATGGAAATATCTTCACCGCCACACGTATGAACATGGAAATATCTGCACCGCCATATGTATGAACATATAAATATCTACACCGCCATCTGTATGAAGATGGAGATATCTACACCGCTATCTGTATAAACATGGAAATATCTACACCGCTATCTGTATGAACATGGAAATATCTACACCGCTATCTGCATGAAAATGGAAATATCTACACAACTATCTGCATATAAATGGAAATATCTACACAGCTATCTCTTTGCACGTGGAAATAACTACACCGCTATCTCTATAAACATGGAAATATCTACACCGCCATCTGTATGAACATGGAAATATCTACACCGCCATCTGTATTAAGAAGGAGATATCTACACCGCTATCTCTATAAACATGGAAATATCTACACCGCTATCTGTATGAACATGGAAATATCTACACCGCTATCTGTATAAACACGGAAATATGTACACCGCTACCTGTATAAACATGAAAGTATCAGCACCGCTATCGGTATGAACATGGCAATATCTACACGGCTATCTGTATAAACATGGAAATATCTACACTGCTATCTGTATAAACATGGAAATATCTACACCGCTATCTTTATGAACATGGAAATATCTACACCGCTAACTGTTGGAACAGGGAAATATATACACCGCTATCTGCATGAAAACGGAAATATCTACACAGCTATCTGCTTATACATGGAAATATCTACACAGCTGTCTCTTTACACATGGAAATAACTACACCGCTATCAGTATGAACATGGAAATATCTACACCGCCATCTGTATGAACATGGAAATATCTGTACCGCCAACTGTATGAACATTTAAATATCTACACCGCCATCTGCATTAAAATGGAGATATCTACACCACTATCTGCATAAACATGGAAATACCTACACCGCTATCTGTATAAACATGGAAATATCTACACCGCTATATGTATAAACATGGAAATATCTACACTGCTATCTGTATAAACATGGAAATATCTACACCGCTACCTGTGTAAACATGGAAATGTCAGCACCGTTATCAGTATGAACATGGAAGTTTCTACACCGCCATCTGTATGAACATGGAAATATCTTCACCGCCATCCGTATGAACATGGAAATATCTGCTCCGCCATCTGTATGAACATATAAATATCTACACCGCCATCTGTATTAAGATGGAGATATCTACACCGCTATCTGTATAAACATGGAAATATCTACACCGCTATGTGTATAAACATGGAAATATCTACACCGCCACCTGTATAAACATGGAAGTATCAGCACCGCTATCAGTATGAACATGGCAATATCTACACGGTTATCTGTATGAACATGGAAATATCTACACCGCTATCTGTATGAACATGGAAATGTCTTCACCGCCATCTGTATGAACATGGATATATCTACACAGCCATCTGGATGAACATGGAAATATCTACACCGCTATCTGTATAAACATGGAAATATCTACACCGCTACCTGTATAAACATGGAAATATCAGCACCGCTATCTGTATGAACATGGAAATATCTACAGGGCCGTCTGTATGAACATGGAAATATCGTCACCGCCATCTGTATGAACATGGATATATCTACACAGCCATCTGTATGAACATGGAAATATCTTCACCGCCATCTGTATGAACATGGATATGTCTACACAGCCGTCTGTATGAACATGGAAATATCTACACCGCTATCTGTGTAAACATGCATATATCTTCACCGCTATCTGTATAAACATGGAAATATCTACACCGCTATCTGTATGGACATGGAAATATCTACACCGCTATCTGTTTGAACATGGAAATATCTACATCGATATCTGCATGAAAATGGAAATATCTACAAAACTATCTGCATATAAATGGAAATATCTACACAGCTATCTCTTTGCACATGGAAATAACTACACCGCTATCTCTATAAACATGGAAATATCTACACCGCCATCTGTATGAACATGGAAATATCTACACCACCATCTGTATTAAGAAGGAGATATCTACACCACTATCTGTATAAACATGGAAATATCTACACCGATATCTGTATGAACATGGAAATATCTACACCGCTATCTGTATAAACACGGAAATATGTACACCGCTACCTGTATAAACATGGAAGTATCAGCACCGCTATCGGTATGAACATGGCAATATCTACACGGCTATCTGTATGAACATGGAAATATCTACACCGCTATCTGTATGAACATGGAAATATCTTCACAGCCATCTGTAAGAACATGGATATATCTACACAGCCATCTGGATGAACATGGAAATATCTACACGGCTATCTGTATGAACATGGAAATATCTACACCGCTATCTGTATGAACATGGAAATATCTACACCACTATCTGTATGAACATGGAAATAGCTACACAGCCATCTGGATGAACATGGAAATATCTGCACCGCTATCTGTATGAACATGGAAATATCTACACCGCTATCTGTATGAACATGGACATATCTACACAGCCATCTGGATGAACTTGGAAATATCTACACCGCTATCTGTGTAAACATGCATAAATCTTTACCGCTATCTGTATAAACATGGAAATATCTACACTGTTATCTTTATGAACATGGAAATATCTACACCGCTAACTGTTTGAACAGGGAAATATATACACCGCTATCTGCATGAAAATGGAAATGTCTACACAGCTCTCTGCATATACATGGAAATATCTACACAGCTATCTCTTTACACATGGAAATAACTACACCGCTATCTGTATGAACATGGAAATATCTACACGGTCATCTGTATGAACATGGAAATATCTGCACCGCCATCTGAATGAACATATAAATATCTACACAGCCATCTGTATTAAGATGGAGATATCTACAACGCTATCTGTAAACATAGAAATATCTACACCGCTATGTGTATAAACATGGAAATATCTACACCGCTATCTGTATAAACATGGAAATATTTACACCGCTACCTGTATAAACATGGAAATATCAGCACCGCTATCAGTATGAACATGGAAGTATCTACACCGCCATCTGTATGAACATGGAAATATCTTCACCTCCATCTGTATGAACATGGAAATATCTGCACCGCCATCTGTATGAACATATAAATATCTACACCGCCATCTGTATTAAGATGGAGATATCTACACCGCTATCTGTATAAACATGGAAATATCTACACCGCTATGTGTATAAACATGGAAATATCTACACCGCTATCTGTATAAACATGGAAATATCTACACAGCTACCTGTATAAACATGGAAATATCAGCCCCGCTATCTGTATGAACATGGAAATAACTTCACCGCTAACTGTATGAACATGGAAATATCTATACCGCCATCTGTATGAACATGGAAATATCTTCACCGCCATCCGTATGAACATGGAAATATCTACACCGCTATCTGTATGAACATGGAAATATCTACACCGCTACCTGTATGAACACGGAAATATGTACACCGCTACCTGTATAAACTTGGAAGTATCAGCAGCGCTATCGGTATGAAAATGGAAATATCTACACAACTATCTGCATATAAATGGAAATATCTACACAGCTATCTCTTTGCACATGGAAATAACTACACCGCTATCTCTATAAACATGGAAATATCTACACCGCCATCTGTATGAACATGGAAATATCTACACCGCCATCTGTATTAAGAAGGAGATATCTACACCACTATCTGTATAAACATGGAAATATCTACACCGCTATCTGTATGAACATGGAAATATCTACACCGCTATCTGTATAAACACGGAAATATGTACACCGCTACCTGTATAAACATGGAAGTATCAGCACCGCTATCGGTATGAACATGGCAATATCTACACGGCTATCTGTATGAGCATGGAAATATCTACACCGCTATCTGTATAAACATGGAAATATCTACACCGCTATCTTTATGAACATGGAAATATCTACACCGCTAACTGTTGGAACAGGGAAATATATGCACCACTATCTGCATGAAAACGGAAATATCTACACAGATATCTGCTTATACATGGAAATATCTACACAGCTATCTCTTTACACATGGAAATAACTACACCGCTATCTGTATGAACATGGAAATATCTACACCGCCATCTGTATGAACATGCAAATATCTGCACCGCCATCTGTATGAACATTTAAATATCTACACCGCCATCTGTATTAAGATGGAGATATCTACACCACTATCTGCATAAACATGGAAATATCTACACCGCTATCTGTATAAACATGGAAATATCTACACCGCTATGTGTATAAACATGGAAATATCTACGCTGCTATCTGTATAAACATGGAAATATCTACACCGCTACCAGTATAAACATGGAAATGTCAGCACCGCTATCAGTATGAACATGGAAGTTTCTACACCGCCATCTGTATGAACATGGAAATATCTTCACCGCCATCCGTATGAACATGGAAATATCTGCACCGCCATCTGTATGAACATATAAATATCTACACCGCCATCTGTATTAAGATGGAGATATCAAACCGCTATCTGTATAAACATGGAAATAGCTACACCGCTACCTGTATAAACATGGAAGTATCAGCAACGCTATCGGTATGAACATGGCAATATCTACACGGTTATCTGTATGAACATGGAAATATCTACACTGCTATCTGTATGAACATGGAAATGTCTTCACCGCCATCTGTATGAACATGGATATATTTACACAGCAATCTGTATGAACATGGAAATATCTACACCGCTATCTGTATGAACATGGAAATATCTACACCGCTATCTGTGTAAACATGTATACATCTTCACCGCTATCAGCATGAAAATGGAAATATCTACACAGCTATCTGCATATACATGGAAATATCTACAAAGCTATCTCTTTACACATGGAAATAACTTCACTGCAATCTCTATAAACATGGAAATATCTACACCGCCATCTGTATGAACATGGAAATATCTGCACCGACATCTTTATGAACATATCAATATCTACACCGCCATCTGTATTAAGATGGAGATACCTACACCGCTATCTGTATAAACTTGGAAATATCTACACTGCTATCTGTATAAACATGGAAATATCTATGCCGCTTTCTGTATAAACAAGGAAATATCTACACTACTACCTGTATAAACATGGAAATATCAGCCCCGCTATCTGTATGAACATGGAAATATCTACACTGCCATTTCTATGAACATGGAAATATCTTCACCGCCATCTGTAGGAACATGGATATATCTACAAAGCCATCTGTATGAACATGGAAATATCTACACCGCTATCTGTATGAACATGGAAATATCTACACCGCTATCTGTATGAACATGGAAATATCTTCACCGCCATCTGTATGAACATGGAAATATCTTCACCGCCATCTGTATGAACATGGAAATATCTGCACCGCCATCTGTATGAACATATAAATATCTACACCGCCATCTGTATTAAGATGGAGATATCTACACCGCTATCTGTATAAACATGGAAATATCTACACCGCTATGTGTATAAACATGGAAATATCTACACCGCTATCTGTATAAACATGGAAATATCTACACTGCTACCTGTATAAACATGGAAATATCAGCCCCGCTATCTGTATGAACATGGAAATATCTACACCGCCATCTGTATGAACATGGAAAAATCTTCACCGCCATCTGTATGAACATGGATATATCTACAGAGCCATCTGTATGAACATGGAATTATCTTCACCGCCAGTTGTATGAACTTGGATATGTCTACTCAGCCGTCTTGATAAACATGGAAATATCTACACCGCTATCTGTATGAACATGAAAATATCTACACCGCTATCTGTGTAAACATGCATACATCTTCACCGCTATCGGTAAAAACATGGAAATATCCACACCGCTATCTGTATGAACATGGAAATATCTACACCGCTATCTGTTTGAAAATGGAAATATCTACACCGCTATCTGCATGAAAATGGAAATATCTACAAAGCTATCTGCATATACATGGAAATATTTACACAGCTATCTCTTTGCACATGGAAATAACTACACTGCTATCTCTATAAACATGGAAATATCTACACCACCATCTGTATGAACATGGAAATATCTGCACTGCCATCTGTATGAATATATAAATATCTACACCGCCATCTGTATTAAGAAGTAGATATCTACACCGCTATCTGTATAAACATGGAAATATCTACACCGCTATCTGGATGAACATGGAAATATCTACACCGCTACCTGTATGAACATGGAAATATGTACACCGCTACCTGTATAAACTTGGAAGTATCAGCAGCGCTATCGGTATGAAATTGGAAATATCTACACAACTATCTGCATATAAATGGAAATATATACACAGCTATCTCTTTGCACATGGAAATAACTACACCGCTATCTCTATAAACATGGAAATATCTACACCGCCATCTGTATGAACATGGAAATATCTACACCGCCATCTGTATTAAGAAGGAGATATCTACACCACTATCTGTATAAACATGGAAATATCTACACCGCTATCTGTATGAACATGGAAATATCTACACCGCTATCTGTATAAACACGGAAATATGTACACCGCTACCTGTATAAACATGGAAGTATCAGCACCGCTATCGGTATGAACATGGCAATATCTACAAGGCTATCTGTATGAGCATGGAAATATCTACACCGCTATCTGTATAAACATGGAAATATCTACACCGCTATCTTTATGAACATGGAAATATCTACACCGCTAACTGTTTGAACAGGGAAATATATACACCGCTATCTGCATGAAAACGGAAATATCTACACAGATATCTGCTTATACATGGAAATATCTAAACAGCTATCTCTTTACACATGGAAATAACTACACCGCTATCTGTATGAACATGGAAATATCTACACCGCCATCTGTATGAACATACAAATATCTGCACCGCCATCTGTATGAACATTTAAATATCTACACCGCCATCTGTATTAAGATGGAGATATCTACACCACTATCTGCATAAACATGGAAATATCTACACCGCTATCTGTATAAACATGGAAATATCTACACCGCTATGTGTATAAACATGGAAATATCTACGCTGCTATCTGTATAAACATGGAAATATCTACACCGCTACCAGTATAAACATGGAAATGTCAGCACCGCTATCAGTATGAACATGGAAGTTTCTACACCGCCATCTGTATGAACATGGAAATATCTTCACCGCCATCCGTATGAACATGGAAATATCTGCACCGCCATCTGTATGAACATATAAATATCTTCACCGCCATCTGTATTAAGATGGAGATATCTACTCCGCTATCTGTATAAACTTGGAAATATCTACACCGCTATCTGAATGAACATGGAAATATCTACACCGCTATCTGTATGAACATGGAAATAACTTCACCGCCATATGTATGAACATGGATATATCTACATAGACATCTGGATGAACATGAAAATATCTACACCGCTATCTGTATGAACATGGAAATATCTACACCACTATCTGTGTAAACATGCATACACCTTCACCGCTATCTGTATAAACATGGAAATATCTACACCGCTATCTGTATGAACATGGAAATATCTACACCGCTATCTGTTTGAACATGGAAATATCTACTCCGCTATCTGTATGAACATGGAAATATCTTCACCGCCATCTGTATGAACATGGATTTATCTACACACCCATCTGGATGAACATGGAAATATCTACACCGCTATCTGTATGAACATGGAAATAGCTACACCGCTATCTGTATGAACATGGAAATATCTACACCGCTATCTGTATGAACATGGAAATATCTTCACCGCCATCTGTATGAACACGGATTTATCTACACACCCATCTGGATGAACATGGAAATATCTACACTGCTATCTGTATGAACATGGAAATAGCTACACCGCTATCTGTATGAAAATGGAAATATCTACACCGCTATCTGTATGAACATGGAAATATCTACACCGCTATCTGTATGAACATGGAAATATCTACACCGCTACCTGTATCAACATGGAAATATCAGCACCGCTATCTGTATGAACATGGAAATCTCTACACACCCTTCTGGATGAACATGGAAATATC